>NC_068442.1:8485402-9100402 GCF_023373465.1 Oncorhynchus keta
TACGTTTGGCAGCATGAGTGATGGATGCTTTGCTGCGAAATAGGAAGCTGATTCTAGATTTAATTTTGGATTGGAGATGCTTAATGTGAGTCTGGAAGGAGAATTTACTGTCTAAATAGACACCTAGGTATTTGTAGTTGTCCACATTTTCTAAGTCAGAACCATCCAGAGTAGTGATGCTGGGCGGGGCGGGCAGCTGTGAGCAGCGATCGGTTGAAGAGATAAGGTAGTTGTTGAAATTGTTAGATTACTTGTTAGATATTACTGCACAATCAGAAATAGAAGCACAAGCATTTCGCTACACTCGTATAAACATCTGCTAACCATGTACATGTGACCAATAACATGTCATTTGACTACAGAGTGAAAATGCACTGACATATCAGAGGTATAGGTATAGGCATACCAGTCAGATTTTCTTCATAGAAACTGCCTTCCTCTGATGATCCTGATGGCCCTGGGACATAACCATCTTCACTATTCTCAATACTAGATATCGAGTCATCAGTCTTGTATCCAAGCATAGCTTTGGTCAACTGTATTGCAGAAAAAAGCATCTTAGATAACTAGAGAGATAACACAAAGTATTTGGACTTTTTGATTAGTTATGGCTCTGTGCTCCTCTACTTCACATTTTGTTACAATACAATGAATATGGGATGAAAGTGCAGACTTGCCTGTCTTTGATTTACAAAGCAGATTCACAAGAACGATGTGCTGGTGTTGAATGACACTAACTACGTAAACACTGTCAGTTCTGACCAACGGTTGTGCATCATCAACACATGGACAATCGATCCAGAGGTACTGGCAGCCTCGGTGTATGACATCTAAGGATACAATAATATTAAATTAGTCATGTGCCACTTAGGCAATTGAATATGATTACACAATCCCCAGTATCCTCATTCTAAACAACTGACAAACCTGAGCTTCGGGATTTATTATTTCCTTTTCAAATCTGGCCTACACGTTGAATTATGTTTCTTTTAGAGTTTCCATATGTTTTCTTAGCCTCTGCAGTGCCTTCGTAAAGAAAGACAAGATTCTAAAAGAATGACAAGATTGCTCGGCACACAACAAAGGGGATGGGCTGGGGACACCAATGACTGTTATCATTGACTGAATGAGGTCCCACAAACATCTATTACAAATTCCTTTTTTTAAGACCACTTTCAAGGTAAAAAAAAGCAAGTATAAGCATAACATAAGCACATTATACAAGTTCCTGGATGCAACTAAAGCACATCTGCTTTTATGGATGGACCAAACGAGAAACAGTATGAGTGATATGGCTAAAGGAAGGCATGTGAATTGGCAGTCCTACCAAATTTTACACTTTACACAAGCCTTATTCCTGTTGTGGTGTTTCACTCTTTTGAGTGCAAGCCAAACTAACTAGCAACTTATTTCTCTTTGGGTAAGAAGGGTGATAAAAAAAACTGCCAAAACGTAAATAAAATAATTAAATTAGGCGATTTATTTAAATATTTCAGCACACATGCATGCTTATGACTTGACAAAACAGATGAAAAGGAACTGGCTTTTCTAGCTAGCTTGTAAACCAATTCAAGTTACACTGGCAATATTATTTTCCAATGCATGTAACATTGGGTTAACCACAAACATGTATTCTGAATCAAATACATTCTGACCAATTATGCTAAACTAGCACGCTAACCGTTAGCTAGCACGCTAACCACTAGCTAGCACGCTAATCATTAGCAAGCAGTAAATAAATATAAGGTAAAAACATGCAAAGTAACAATTGCACGTTAATGAATTGTTTGGATGAGCCTACCAATTTCAATCTCATGATGAAGTATATCTGATACAATGCGGCTTTCGGACATTGTCAATGCATGTTGGATTCCACCGAAAGACATACATACATGAGCTAACATTAATTACAAATAAAGACAAAGGGAACATGGATTGCTCGCCAATACACCACATACAATTTTAGTTAACATATTGATTAACAGTTTAGTAAATAGCTTACCTTCTTGCATGAATGCGAACGTCTGCAACCATCCTCCTCTTCCTTTAAAAAACGTGCTGCACAGCTACTTTTGTTGTGATCATGCTCAGGCAGAGACAGGCTTGCCAGGTCAATTTCACATTTCTAATAAATCCAGTGAAAACTCCCTTCAAAGCCTGAAAACGTGCACAATCTCAGCAGATTACAGGGAAATTAATTGATTTAAAAAAAAATATCATGTTGGTAACGGTGCAATATAGTAGTATAAAAACTTGCAGATTTCTGAATATGTGTGCAATATTATTACTGTCACTGTCAAGTTCAGACCTTAGTTCCTTTATTATGTCTTTGTGTTAGTTTGGTCGGGGCGTGAGTTGGGGTGGGTAGTCTATGATCTTTTTTCTATGTTGTATTTCTGTGTTTGGCCTGGTATGGTTCTCAATCAGACGCAGCTGTCGATCGATCGTTGAGAATCATACTTCGGTTGCCTGTTTTCCGCATTTTGGTTATCAGTGATTGTTTTCTATGTCTGTGTTTTCCACACAGAACTGTTTCGGTTTCAATTTGTGTAGGGTTCAGTTTTGATTAAAAATATGAGAACCGTAACCCAGCAGTTATATTAAATCTGCAGCTGTCTGCTTCCCTTACATGTGCAAGTTGAGACAGGGCCTCTTGACTCAAGCAAAGAAACCTTTGGCCAAATATTATGACAAACAAGCCTATTGGTCAGAAAATGTTGTTCAGCATTCTCGCATTTCATAACCACTGTGTTTAGATAGATCCTCATTTCCAATGTTGTAGTACATATAGTTCCACCTTAGAATTTGTCAGTGTTGCTATACACTGAAAACGTGAAGAATTATGACACTAAATTGTGAGTCAGATGTGCCACCTTCAGATTAATACAAATTTGAATCGGAACTTCACTTATATTAGTCCGCTCAGCACTTACCTCTTCTCCTTGGTCAACAAATCAACAAATCCAATGAAGAAATAAACATTCTACTAAAAGGGTATACTTCATAGCTCACAAGAAACCAACAACACACACCATAGATCATTTTCAACTGCAATAAAACTTTATAGAAACAGAATTCTTTGGAACATGGTGATGATAAATTAACATTTGCCTAACTAGAATAACAAGTAGATTAATATTAATCTCTAGTTGATACTGAGGACATATTCTATCATCACACCAGTGTACTAGATACTCTGGATACTCCTAAGGGGTTGAAGCAGTCCATCTTCAGGAAGAGAACACTGTTCGAGAAGCTCCACACCCCAGGGATGAAAGTACTTTGACAGCTTGTGGCTCCTGTTGGGTCTCATAGGAAAAGTCTGTTCCAACAGACTTCCGACAGTAGCTGCTGCTGCTCATGCACAACAGCCTGGATCGGTGGGCACTGGATCATTTCTGTCACCTGCCCTTTGTGGTTTGGGGTTGAAAGGGCAGTGGAGGTACTGGGGTGGCAGATGCTGGGATGATGCTGACTCTCTGGTTCATGGGAGGCCATGAGGTCTCAATAGGGCTCCTGATTGGCGCAGCGGTATAAGGCACTGGTCCCATAGGGCGGCTCACAAGAATTTGTTCTTCACTAACTTCACAATTTAAATAAAGGTTAAGGTGTGTGTGTGTGCGACCCCTTACAACTGTCTTTGCTCCATCTCTTCAGAAAGAGACTCTTCATCCACCTCCAAGATCGAGGGCAGTGATGGAGAGACACACACTGGGAAGAAAGGCCCAGACTTAAAGTTAACGTCCCAGTGAATGGGCTTCACTCTCTTCCTGCGCCCTCGTTGGCTATTCTCCCGCTCGGCCTTGGCACGGGAGGCGGGCATGTGCCACCGCTTGATAGGAGGCTGTTCTGCCAGTGGGACCAAGGGGGTCAAGAGGGTATCAAAGGGGCACTTCTCACCCGCCTGCACGGCTCTCCTATTGGTCAGTAAAGGGGAGTGGTCAGTGCGACCTGTGTGGCTGGGCGTAGGTCTGGTCAGGGGTGACAGCCATCATCTCCACAGACTAAAGTTGGACCACAGAGGAACAACCTCTCAGTGCTACTGAAGGACAGGGGCTCAGAGGGTAATATGATTTGTTTGTCACCCAGTTGTTCCGGTAGCTGCTGGTCCAGCATAGCAGACCGGATCTGTAAGAGCTGGATCCTCTTCGACACACGCCGTGATCTGGAGTTGGCAGGCGGGCTGGCACTGGGGAGGCAGGTGGGGCAGGCACTTGGCTGGAAGGAACCGGAGAAGCAGATGGAGTAGGCACCAGAAGGTCAGGCACATTGCTGACCATTGTGGTAGGCAATGGGATGGCCATCTGGGCAGGGGAGGCTGACACTGCAATGGTTGGCAGCACATGGAAGAAATTGGTGCTCTCCCTCCCATCCATGGAGTTTATAAGATCTAAGGTCTGGTTAGGGAACCTCAGAGTGCTGCCATCAGTATGTCTTGTTATCCTAGCTATCCCGGTCTTGGGTCGAGCCAGGCTTCTGCTGGCCTGGACCTCCGGCTGGAGGACATCCACAGGAGAACATGGCGGCTGCAAGAGGCTGCCGTCGGACAGAGACCGTCTGGCCTGAGCAGGAGGAGAGTGGGGCCTTTGGTCCTGGATGTTAGACCTCTGGAGAGGATTGGCCTGGATCCTGACCTCAGACTGGCTGCATGGAGTCCCAGATAAAGAAGCTACTGCCTTGGCTGCAGTGGAGCATAAATTGGGCCTCCGAGGGATGCTTCCTGATGTCTGTGGTCTGCTGGATTTAACATCTGGCTCCTTCTCGTGGCTGGAGGTAAATGTGCTCCCTCCGGTTTTGGTTTTAACCGGACCCAGACGCTTGCTACCCATCTGTCCCTCCAGCTGCAGACGAGGCGTGCGAGGCACCTTGAGGGTGTTTTTGTTCATTTGGACAATGAGAGAGGTCACAGTGAGCATTGGGAGCTTGATGGGTGGAGTGGCCATTGGAAGCCTTCCCATGTCAGCCCTCTCTTTCGTCACATCCATGTTGTGGAAGTGGGATCGGCTATTCTTTCTCCCTGGCGGCATTGGCTGTAGGACAATATCACTGGCACACCGGACACTGAGGATGTCTGTCAGGCTGTTCTCAGAACTGTTCTGACTGGTCTCTTGTGTCCTAGTCCTGGACTTCCCTCTGTCTTTCATGGCTGTGAGAGTCACAGTGGAGGAGCAAACAACATGTTTGAGAATAAGAATATAGAATAAATTACATATATTACAATAGAATTTGATCAAAGTTGTTATTAATAATAATAAATATAATAATATAATAATAAACTAGTGTTTTTCCACTTTCAAAGGACATTCCAATTCCTGCCAAAATGTTCAGATTTACAGACTAAGGCCTACCTTCAATTTGGACTTCCAGAAAATTTGCACACGTAGGATTTGACTTTACAGTTTGAACAATATATTCTTGAAAACAGAAACACAAGACCACAATACCTAGTTTAAAAAAATACTTTTTTTGTCACAAATCACAAAACATAACAGTTTTTCTTACAGTTATTGATCAAATAAAGTTGTCATAAGATAAAAGTAGTGTATTTGAGATGATTTCATTAAATTATAGGTCCTACCTCAGATATGGAAGAGCATCAATGACCTGTCTATGAAATGTCTATTTTAACAAGAGAATGCTTCATTATGACATCATGTACATTATGACATAGCAGCCATCCACATCATAAAAGTTTGTTAAAACCACTTGAATAGGCATGAAATGTCAAATTAAATACAATAGGCCTAATTCAACAATTGAATAAAAACAATACTTTGACAGTAATTATTCAGTTTATTGTCTTTTATTTTCATTACAGTAGTGGTTTTGAATGAATTAAAATGAGAGTAGGCCTGGTGAGTTTAGTAGAACTCGATCTCTCATTGAACACCTGTGTGGAACGTTCACAGCTGACGCCACAGACACCTTTGAAAGAAATTCACGATTTTAGTTTCATATTCAATTTATCAGCATATATGCACAACAAATAAATTCCCAGTACTCAAATAAATCTGATAATCGCAATTATCTATTTATTAGAGCATCCTCTTAGAATGAGAATCACTGTGGTGTCAATGTTTTTGATTATGTCCAAGTAGGAACATAGCTACAGGTATTTTGACTTCTATACTATAATAGTAGTAGTTGTGTGTGTTTTCTTGTCGTGCATTCGTTTTGAGTCAACGCTAAACCCACAATATGTTGGTCCCATTCGGTATTAGCACCGTCAGCCAATGGGGGAAGTGACATGCCTGATGCCTAAATTGATGTTGTCAACCAAACACATTTCAATTTCACTTTAGAAATACAATAAATAGCCTGTTAATTTGTCGACAAAAAAGTTCATAAATTATATGCTTCAGGTCTCCAACTCAACCAAAAATGAAAGTGAAAGAATGGAATTAAGCCAGTGTCTTAGATTGAAGTATCCAAGCAGTAAATATATCCTTTAAAATGTTGAAATTTGGAAGCGTTGTCAACTAATCACAATTCAATATTACTTTTGTAATACAATAAATAACCATCTTACAAACTAATGTAACAGTATTTATTCAACATTAAAATAAGTAACAGATCTATGGCCACATTTTGAGGCTACTTCGCTCTGGATAAGAGCGTCTGCTTACTTAAATTTAAATGTACTGTAACTATACATTTATTCCTATGTAATGTTCATCATACAAAGCGTGCATGTTCAAGACAGCATGCCTACTGTAGGTTGTGGCGGATCTGTGGAGATATTCACAATTGAATTGTAGAATTTCAAACGACATTGATGACTTGCACCATGTACTTTTAATGTATTCTCAACTTCAAACCAAGTAATTTGGTTTGGCTATTTGATGAAGCACAGTGTGGTTTAGTCGCCAGGGTTGTGGGTGCGATTCCCACGGGTGACCAGTGTGACCGTATGCTAAATGACTCAAATGTAAATAACCAGTGATGGAAAAAGTACTCAATTGTCATACTTGAGTAAAAGTAAAGTTACCTTAGTAGAAAATGACTCAAATAAAAGTGAAAGAGCCAATAAAATACTACCTGAGTAAAAGTCTAAAAGTATTTGGTTTTAAACATACTTCAGTATCAAAAGTAAATGTAGTTGCTAAAATATACTTAAGTATCAAAAGTAAAAGTATGAATTTAAAATTCCTTAAATTAAGCAAATCAGATCAGCCAGAGTCATACCCAGACATCATTTAAAAACAAAATTTGTGTTTAGTGATTTGTGAGTCCGCCAGACCAGAGGCAGTAGGGATGACCAGGGATGTTCTCTTGATAAGTGTGGGAATTGGACCATTTTCGGTCCTGCTAAGCATTCAAAATGTAATGAGTACTTTTGGGTGTTAGGGAAAATATATGGAGTAAAAAAGTACATCATATTCTTTAGAAATGTTAAGTAAAAGTAAAATATGTCAAAAACATAAATAATAAAGTACAGATTCAGTACTTTAAAGTATTTTTACTTAAATACTTTATATAAAAATCAAAAAATAAAGAAAGTTGCACACTCCATATATAAACTCCCAGTAATGTATTGGGTATTTACCAATGTTTTTGCATCACTGTGCCTTCTTCAGGGTCATGTTATGAAAACTTGAACCAGGTTATAATCCTTCTCTCCCCCCACCCCTTAGTAGACAAACAGTGCAATTAGTGCCATAATGATTAAGTTAATTAGAATGAATTAGTGAATTTAAAAACAAAATGTCATGAAATTGAACCAGGTTTATGCATAGTGCCATAATGATTAAGTTAATTCGAATTAATTAGTGAAAATGTTTTTAAAAAACAATCCCTTATGGCATATTAACTATATTAGGCTATTGTTATCGTATAGAGACATCATTGAATATAGTACATCATATTAGTATCCACATACATTATTGTTTAATTCAATTTCACATATTTATTTGTTTCGTATTTCATTTCATATTTGTAACATGTAATCTTTTGGTTCAACCTTAATCTATAATGAGCATCATCAACAGGGGGAACATAAGGTGTACACTAGTAAGCTGTAGAAAGATTATATCAATTTATAAGACTTGTTCATAAAAGAAGGAATTGTTCATAAGAAGGGCCTGAGATCAAAGTCAATATTCAGACCACTAGGGGTCAATGTTTTTAGAGAGGATATCCTGTAAGGCTCCCTTTGTCGGCTTTTCCACATGAACAGATGATGAGATAGATTACTCCCGTGGTCTTGCATGAGATGATTACCCCTAACAGGGATGTTTCAACCTGTATGTGGGTGTCTGAAGAAGGATGTTTTTATAATGCTATTGCACTGTGCGCATGATCCACATTTGTATTCCCATTTGGGATAGGTGTCAAGAGTGTCTGAGTGAGCTCAGGGGGCATGTCAGATCTCACCAAGCTATCTCCAATATTGTGACCACGCTTATAGACCACCAGCGGGATTCCTTGAAGGTGCACAATTATTTTTTTTGTCTGATTGCAGAATATGCCAGTCCTTTTTCAGGATTGCTTTAATTTTCTCCGAACCCTTGGTGTATTTAGTGCAAAAGATGGTTGCGTTGTTTTTCTTCCTTGGTTGAGTTAAGTAATTCCTCTCTTGGTTTTTGAGATATTTTCATCATTGCAGCATCAAGAGTTTTGTCCTTGTAGCCTCTCATTTTGAATTGATCTGGCAATTTTTTTGCATTGCTGTCAAAATCTGTCTGGTGGTCACAGATTTGTTTAATCCTGCATAACTGACTGTATGGTAGACCATTCTTGAGGGGAAGGGGATGCATACTATTTACACATAGCAAGGTATTGCGGTCTGTGGGCTTTGTATATAAGTCTGTGTGTACTGCATCATTCTATTTGATGATCCATAAGTCCAGGTAATGTATTTTTCTCTCATCAGTCTGCATGGTGATTTTGAGGTATTCAGAGCTTTCGTTTGGTAGAGTTTGGAATTCATTTAGTTCCTGCTGACTTCCTTCCCAGAGCACAAAGACATCATCTATGTATCTCTTCCCTAGGATGATTTTAGAAACTTTCACTGCGGAGTGAGCGACTTTATTTTGATAGTTTATCGTTTATTTCCCCACACAAACACATTTTGCTGGGTGTGCACCAGCTCATGTTTTTTAATCTGCTTAAAAACTTTACACCACTGTAAATAACACACATATGGGATTTTATATATGGAGTGTGCGACTTTCTTTATTTTGATATAAAGTATTGTATCTGTACTTTATTATTTATGTTTTTGACATATTTTACACTTACTTAACAACATTCCTAAAGAATATAATGTACTTTTTACTCCATACATTTCCCTGACACCCAAAAGTACTCATTACATGTTGAATGCTTAGCAGGACAGAAAATGGTCCAATTCCCACACTTATCAAGAGAACATCCCTGGTCATCCCTACTGCCTCTGATCTGGTGTACTCGCTAATCACTTCCACTATATTTAAAACCAAATACTTTTAGACTTTTACTCAGGTAGTATTTTATTGGCTGACTTTCACTTTTATTTGAATAATTTTCTACTAAGGTAACTTTACTTTTACTCAAGTATGACATTTGAGACTTCCGGAAACGGCTAAGCTCTAACAAGACGTGTCTGCGTAGCGTCCTCAAACTTTCAAACCTTTTTAAGGCATTTGACACGGTTTACCTGTTTGTCAATAGTGAGTTGGAAGTTAAAACATCTATTGTATCGCCAAATTAAAAGATGCCCAATATGTCAAAGCGTCAGACAAGGCATGGAACAATGCCCCTCTCTGACAGCCCTTCTTCGGATTCGGCAGATACTAGCTCGTAAGAAGCACCAGCATGGTTCAGAATGGAGATGGATGAGGGTATAACAAAAATCCAAGAGACACTTTCTGAACACCTCAGCAAAATTGATGTACTGGTCGATAAACTCCACGAAGACCTGATAGTCACAAAGGGACTAGTGACAAAGCTGACCACCAGGCTGCCATCCTGGACATCCACGAGGAAGTGGACCAAAAATACAAGAAGTGAGAAGATGCCATCTCTAAACTCGAGGAGAAATTGGATTATTACAAAAATGTCCAAAGGCGATCGAATTTGAGACTTCAAGGTTTCCCAGAGGCCGTGGAGGGAAGAGACGTGATCTGCTTTCTACAGGAATGGATTCCCAAAATTCTGGATCTACCCTCTCCCGCGCATCCACTGGAGATCGAGAGGGCCCATCGCACCCTACGGAGGCGGCTGCCTGGCCAGGTTGCACCCAGGGCATTTGTCATTACAATTCTACACTACCAGAACAAGGCTCGCATCCTCTCTGCTGCCCGAGCAAAGGGAGAGCTCAAGTATGGAGATGCCAGAATCATGATCTTTCCAGATCTTTCTCCCACACTACACAAGAGGAGGATGGCTTTCTCCCCACTGAAGAGACTTCTACGTCAGGCTGGCTTGGCATACGGCCTGAGCTACCCAGCGACTTTGTGGATCGAAACCAAGAATGGTTAGCGCATATTTGACTCTGTGAATATGGCTGAAACATACATGAGGAAAGAACTTCCTGACTTGTCTACTACATCCCGAGGAACTGTCTTTTGAACATGGATACAGTGGATAGTGAACTGTTAGCACATGATGAAACAACGAAATTACTCATATGATCGACTGGCTGGATGGCAGCTAGATGGCTAGTGCGATAATGACTAGCGAGGTAAAGTTGGATGTTAGCTAATGTTGGCTGTGCTACTTAGCCAGCTCGCTAAGTTTACAAGGTTGTAGCTTTAGCTACTATACGTCCACACTATGCCAGGTAGTTACAATTTTTCTGTATACTTTAATTTATGCAGAGAGGTCCAGTCGGGTTTGGTTAAATAGTTAGGTGGCTTTTGACTGGGTTTCAAGCCTAACTATGTTTATATTACTTCAGGGAATTTGAGCTACTATTATGTTTGTTGGCTTGTTTATTGATAGAGATATATGCTAGCGTTACTGATACTGAGACAGGGATAAGTTACTCGCTGGCCGCCTATTTGCCAACTAGCTGACAGCTTTACACTTGTGTATGTGCATATGTGTGTGTGTATATATATATATAATATTTTGGGGGGGACAGTGAACTCAGGAGGATGGTGATTGTTTAACTACTTGTCCCTATTTTATGAGAGATTATTGTTATCGTCTGTTAAAGGTTTTCATTTATACATCACAGCTTGATGTCTTTTTTCCCTGACCTTGTTGTTGTTGAGACATGCTCAAGTGGGGCTAAATAGTCCGGTCATTATTGTTGTAACAAAATTGTATTTTGTTACTTGACTAACAATATTTTTATGCTACAAGGAACAGTCAATGTACTTCTAATTCCATATACATATAATTTAGAATTTACCTAATTAGAGTGATGCTATGCATAGTAGGTACATCTAGTTTAAAGACTAGCATCTAAGGATATGGATTCTTTCACTCCCTCAGTTGGGGAGGGGGTTGGGTGGGTTTGTGTTAGGATCAGGGTATTAATTAGCTCAAGAGATGTTTACTACTTTAAACTTTCATAATTTTATTTTGTACAAGTTGTAAACACTCAGTGCAATTTTGTTTCTTTCCTTTTCCCTATTTCTTATTTTCTTTAAAGATGTCTGCATGGGGGGATCACGTGATGGCCGCATGAACTAAGAGCTCCGCACAAGGAGTTTCCAATTCCTAATCTTACCTCCACTCCAAATTCACACTCATTTAGCTTTAGTAAGAAAAGGTCATGGCGGCTACAAAAGGCGACACTACGGGTGACATTTTTACCCGGACTCGAGTATTAGCGACGGAAAAAGCCTCCAAGAAGAAGCTAGCTTCAGATAAAACTAGCGCCATTAGCCAGGAGCAAGAGAACCCGCTCCCCCACGAGGCACAACGAATGCCAACCTCGCACTCTGTCGAAGACATCCTTTCTGAGTTGAGATCCCAACGTACAGAACTAAACACCAAATTAGATGCCATTAACTCTCAGCTCAGTGCGGTAGGGGGCAAGGTGACAATCCTGGAAAACGCTTTGCCTGACATCAACAACAAGAACCATAAACGCGGGGCGCCTGGACGAGGCAGAGGGGCGAATCCTATCCATGGAAAACTTATTGACAGATGCCATGGAAACAATAGCATATGCTAAAAAGAAAATCGAGCATCTGGAAGAGAAAACAGAGGACCTGGAAAACAGGGGGCGAAGGAATAATTGTGTTCTATTCAATCTGGGCGAAAAAGAAGAGGGAAACACGCCACTGATCCGCTACCTGCAAGACTAACTTCCCGAGTGTCTCCACATGTCCACCGACAGGCCCATAGAACTCGAGAGAGCTCACCGAGCACTGAGGCCCCCACCAGCAGCCAGACAACCACCGCGCCCAATCACCATACGTTTCCTGAGATTCACCGACAAGGAACGAGTCCTACAGGCGGCGAAAAACAACACCATCACAGTGGGAAACGCCAAACTCGCTTTACACCAGGACCTGTCAGCTGGAATACGCCGAAAGCACAGAGAATTTGACAAAGTGAAGAAATACTCCATTGACCGAGGCATCTTCAGGGGATTCAAATACCCAAACGAGCTCAGGATTCTTCACCAAGGAGCCTTGCGACACTTCAAAACTCCCGAAGAGGCAAAACGTTTTTTGAAAGACAATCCTGGCCAATGAGAAACAGACCAATGACTAAATGCGATTAATGCCATTACTAAAGGAGGTAAGACGACATATAGCCGATATCCAGAGACCCACCCCCTAAATGTCATTATAGCCGTCCAATTTATATTTATTTTCCTTTAACTGAGAGGGATGGGCTGTATAGCCTAACCTAGGCCTACTAATGTTTCAGCCTACTTTTATTTCCCTGTTTTTTTGTTGTTGCTATTATTACCTGGGGTTCCCTATGTCCCTTGGGGGAGGTATATGTAGGCTGGGCTATTGATTTTATTTTTCTCCCCTCTTTTACTGTGGTCTGGACGAGAGCAACTGTGTTATTTACTCAATGCGGGGTGGAGAGGATGAGGCATTTCTTTGGTGGGGAGAGGGAGACGTTGTGCGTTGCTAACTCTTCCCGGTTTTTGTTTTATTCGGAACACAGAATTGAGACTGAGCGGGGGGATAATAGATCCAACGGGATGTGTCGAGTTGTTTGGGAACTCAGCTGGGGTGTTCAGAGATTATTATTTTATGTACACCATTTATTTTCCTTTTATGTGAACGCAGCTGTAATTACTATCCACTTTTACCCAGCGATGACTTGCACTAAAGTTCGATTACTGCTCGATGACGATGACTAGTACCTTAAATCTATTGACATGGAACTGCCATGGTCTAGGGCATGCAATAAAACGAAAAAAAAGATACTATGTGCTCTAAAAAGGAAAAAGCAGACATTGCGCTATCACAAGAGACACACCTCTGTGATGCTGAACATGCCAAACTTCGCAGAACTTTGGTTGGACAGGTGTATTTGTCATCTTTCAAATCAAACAGTAGAGGCACAGCCATACTTATCCATAAAAATGTTCCATTCATAATAGACAAAAACATATCTGATCCGGAGGGGAGATTTATTGTGATAACATGATCACTATATGGTCAACCAATTACTATATTAAACATATACGCCCTAACACAGATACTCCTGCCTTCATGTCAAAAATTATAACCCTGTTCAATGAGCATTGTGTCTCCTTTGGCGTGGTGGCCAGAGATTTTAATTGTACCCTTAACCCAACCCTAGACAAATCATCTCAAGTCCCCGCTTCCTCTAAGAAAAAGCAATGGAAGCACACAGGCTAGATCTTGAGAGGGAGCTGGAATGCTGTGAAAAATACATAAACAATCCCTAGACAGCACCTCCTGGAGTCATCTTAAAGCAGCCAAAGCCAAACTGAATTTGGACTACACTCGGGAGATAACTTTTTTTTCTTTACTAAACAGAAATACCATGAGTATAGCAATAGGCCCAGTAGATTGCTTGCTTACCAATTAAAAAAGGAGCAGTCAGAGCGTACAATCATGGCTATCCGAACAGCAGAGGACGAGGTCACATATGACCCCAAAAAGATCAATTTAACTTTTCATGATTTTTACTGCAAACTATATACCTCTGAGAGAAAACACACAGAGGCAGAACTCCACTCTTTCTTAGAGGGAATCTCGCTACCTAAACTATCAGAGACCGACCAGGAAGATCTCAACTCCCCCTTCACTCCTGAGGAGATCCTGGAGGCAATTACCTCCATGCCACCTAATAAGTCCCCAGGCCCAGATGGATTCCCCAGAGAGTTCTACAAAGCTTCATGCCAATGCTGGAGGGTTTTTGCAAAAACGGAGTTCTCCCAGACTCAATGCACACAGCTCGCATTACAGTGTTGCTAAAAAAGGACAAGGACCCCCTATCCTGCTCGTCCTTCCGGCCCATAAGCTTGTTGGATTTCGACAATAAAATAATTATAACCAAATTGCTCGCCAAAAGACTAAACACTCTTCTTCCCAAAATAATAAAAGTGGACCAAACTGGATTTATTACAGACAGATACTCTTCTGATAACATTCGCCGTCTTTTTGATATTATTGATCAAGTAAACGCACAAAAGACCCCTGTCCTGCTGGCTTCACTGGATGCTGAGAAGGCGTTTGACAGGATGGAGTGGAGCTTTCTGTTTTCAGTCTTAGAAAGTTCAATATGGGCCCAAATTTTATTAAATGGATCAAATCACTATACTCTCATCCAAATGACATGGTGACTACTAATGGACTGAACTCTGACAGATTCCCTCTGGAACGGGGCACAAGACAAGGGTGCTCGCTGTCCCCGCTGCTCTACTTGTTGGGGCGGAGCCTCTGGCAGAGCTGATAAGGAGCAATCCAAGTATTATGGGTGTTTCTGCAGGCGGCCTGCAGCACAAGATTTCGCTTTACGCGGATGATGTCTTGCTCTACATATGCAACCCTGAGAAATCCCTCCCTCTCATTTTAGACACAATTGCTCAGTATGGCAAGTTTTCAGGTTATAAGATCAATTTTAACAAATCCACTGTCTGCCCTCTCAATATTACACTCACCAGCTCTATGAAGACACTTTGTCCTTTCCAATGGAAAACACAGGGGTTTCAATACCTCGGGATCTTCATAACACCAGATCTGAATAGCCTTTTTAAGGAAAATTATCTTCCACTCCTGGATCGAATCAAGAACGATCTCCAAACCTGGATCTCCCTCCCAATTAGCTTAGTAGGAAGAATTCATGTAATCCGTATGAACGTCCTCCCTAGACTGAACTACTTATTTCAGATGCTCCCATGCTATCTCCCAGTTTCCTTCTTCAAAACAACTAACCAAAGCATCACCAAATTTATATGGGGCAATAAAAAAACCTAGGATCAAGTTTTCCACTTTCTCAAAACCTGAATCTAAAGGTGGTCTTGCCCTTCCCTCCCTTCAATTGTACTACTGGTCTGCCCAAATCCGCAACATGCTAACATGGATCACAAACAGACAAGAGTCAACGTGGATTCAGATAGAAGCCCAATCCTGTGGTTCATTTCCCTTAAGCTCAATTATATTCATTAACAACTTTAGTGAAGTGGGCAACATAGCCAAAACCTTTGCGATTTACAGCACCCTACTAGCGTGGAGGACTGTAAGAAATACCTGGGCATTTCCTCCCAAATATGTTCTCACTCGCCTATAGTAGGCAACCCAGACTTGCCAAAAGCCCTGAGGGATGCCAACTTTAATCTTTGGCATACTCTAGGAATCAGGACCTTTTCAGACCTATTTCATCAGAAAACCACTACACTGAAATCCTTTCAAGAGCTCTGCAGTGAATTCGATGTGCCAAGATCACATTTTTTAAAATATCTTCAAATTAGACATGTAATTTCCTCATTTACCTCCAAGAGGAGGTTTAGAACTCAGTTGAATGAAGTTGAAACCCTTCTTGTCACAGCACAATCCATTAAAGGCAAAATATCTTACATCTATAGACTCCTTTCTGAGAAAGGGAGCTCCTCCTTTACTCCTATGAAAATAATCTGGGAAAAGGACCTTGGTCTGACTATCAGTGGTGAGTTATGGGCGGAGGTTTGCGACAGGGTATACTGCTCCTCTACAAGTGTAAAAATGAAAGAATCTAATTACAAATTTTTGTACAAATTTTATTATACTCCTTTGACACTCCGTAGAATGAAAACAGATATGTCTCCTAACTGTGAAAGATGTACCTCTGAAAGTGGAACCTATATGCATGTATTTTGGAGATACATGTTGTGTAAGGTACTGTAAAACCTAAAAACAAATTATTGGCCCGTCGTCTCAGCGAATGCTAGAAATAGCTGATAAGAACCTTGATAGTGCTGCTGCAAGTGTTATGTTTTTTTTTTGTGTTTTTATTTTAATTTAGTTTTTGAGTACGTGTGTGTATGTGTGTGGGTGTATGTATATGTGCGTATGTATGTACATATGTACGTATGTATGTATGTATGTATGTACGTATGTATGTATGTATGTATGTATGTATATGTACCAAGGAAAATATATAGATTAAGAAAAATAAATGCTTTTATTTGACTTTATCATTCATTTTAATTGTATTTTAATTTTTTCAAATGTATTATTATTTTCTGACTTAATTTTTTTAAAGCCTGTCACATCTGTGAATGTGGAATGTGTTTTGTTGGTTGATTGAAAAACAAGAAAACTTAATAAAACTTTCAATTGAAAAAAAAAGATGTCTGCACCTAATAACTATACTTTTGTGACACTTAACATTAGGGGTACTAAATGCCCAGTCAAGCGCAAACGCATTCTGAATGATCTAAAGCAGCATAAGGTTGATATAGCTCTTCAGGAGACACACCTGACTGACGCTGAGCATGATAAACTGAAGAGCGTGGGTGGGCCAAGTGCATTATTCATCTTTCAAATCTCGGGCATGAGGGGTGGCCATACTCATTAATAAGCATTGCCCTTTTCAGATACAATCTCAGAATAAAGACAAAGGGGGAAGGTTTGTGATCATTCAAGGTTTCATTAATACTGAGCCCTTTACCATTGTGGTTGTGTATGGTCCTAACCATGATGATCCTACATTTTACCAAAGACATCTTTTTGAAGTTAATGTGCCCATCATCAGAGATAATAATGGCAGGGGATTTTAACTTGGTACTGGACCCTTCCAGTGATAGATCTTCCTCTAATAGTATCAACCTCACACAAGAAGCTAAAATGTTAAAAGCAGAAATGAAACACTTTGGACTCGTAGACTTATGGAGATTTCACAACCAAAAGGTTAAATAATACTAATTTTTACTCCCCTGTCCATAACAGTTACTCTAGAAGAGACTTATAACTTATTCCTGCAGCCTGGGGAGTAAAAATGGTTAAGTGGTTGCAGTGGTCGCAGTGGTTAAGTGGTTAAGCCATCAGAGTCCCTGGGTTCGCGCCCAGGCTCTGTCGTAACCAGCCGCGACCGGGAGGTCCGTGGGGCGACGCACAATTGGCCTAGCGTCGCCCGAGTTAGGGAGGGCTTGGTCGGTAGGGGTGTCCTTGTCTCATCGCGCACCAGCGACTCCTGTGGCGGGCTGGGCGCAGTGTGCGCTAGCCAAGGTGGCCAGGTGCACGGTGTTTCCTCCGGCGCATTGGTGCGGCTGGCTTCCGGGTTGGATGCGCACTGTGTTAAGAAGCAGTGCGGCTTGGTTGGGTTGTGTATCGGAGGACGCATGACTTTCAACCTTCGTCTCTCCCGAGCCCGTATGGGAGTTGTAGCGATGAGACAAGATAGTAGCTACTACAACAATTGGATACCACGAAATTGGGGAGAAAAAGGGGTAAAATTAAAAAAATATATATATATAAACTGTGTGGATATGGCAAGATACAACAACAAGTTCACCCTCTGGGAGATAGATAGAGGAGGAGTGTCTAACCCCTGCTACATTGGCATCTATACCTTATATTAGCCCACCTAAAGCTTTGCTAGGTCTCATAAACAACCCTTTCATTAAAAACACTTTAAATCTATGGATTGAAGTCTGTAAACAAACAGAAGAGCTTAGATCTATATATGAACAAACACCTTTCTATAATAACCACATCTTACCCAAAGCCCTGAGAGATGGTATTACATTTTCTTGGTTCAACAAAGGAATTAAAACATTTGGTAATCTCTATAGAGAAGGTGAACTACTATCCTTTCAACAACTGGCATCTCATTTTAAGTTACCTCAAACTCTTTTCTTCAAGTACCTACAGGTTAGGCATTATATTGCCACTCAGCAGGGAGGTAGGATTCAGCCCATGAGTAAACCTAAAACTGATCAACTGTGGCTGGAGAGGAAAGGGGTAAAAGGTTTCATTTCCTACATGAACTCAAGGCTTCAAGCTCTGTTGGGGAATGATGAAACTCTGAAAACTTGCATGAAGTGGCATGATGACCTTGGTCTCATATTTGAGGATTAGAAATGGGGAAAGCTCATTTTAAATGCTCAGCGTCTTTCATTTAACACAAGGCACAAGTTGATGCAATTCAATATTTTACATAGGGTCTACTTTACACCAGAGAGACTGTACAAGATCACTTCTAAATATTTAACATTTTGCCCAAGGTGTAAAACAGGAGTGTGCACAGTGTAAGGAAGTGCTATTTCTTATGCAAATGACCAGCTTACTGCTATTACATTGCTATAACTGAGACAACGTATTTTCACAGTAAAACATGTTAGGTCCCATACAGGATAGCTCCCACACCCACACACACAGCACACACACATACACACACTAACTGCCGAGGACACACAGATAAGAGCGCACAACACATGCACCCACACATTGCGAGGAGGACACACAGCCTTGACTTGCAGAGACAAGCACACACACATAATCTCCCTCTTAGCTGAACATTGTGTGACGGGGAACGGCACGACGAGATTCAGAAGGATGACGAACGGCTCAACAAGACCAATCCAAGAAGACAACACCTCAACTGTGACCAACCAGAAGACCAGAACTTCCAGACTCAACCTACTTTCTGTACTGTACATAACATGCTTGCACTCTGTTATCGGGGCTTCTTTCTGCTGGTTCCTTGTGAGCTGAATGAACGAGCCCGTATACGCTGTACCAGATATCTTTACTCTGAATAAACTGTCGCTTGTCATACAATTTACCACCTTGTCTGAATCGATCCTTGACCGACTCACCCTATCTACATATCCCATTATGAACAACAGTTATGTATGTTTTTGTCCTTTCCTGAACTAAGCAATTATTGGAAAGACATTATTCAGATCTTATCACAGGTCACTAATATGATGGTACCACTAGATCCTTCCCTTATTCTTCTTGGAGATGATTCTGTTCTACCAGTTAATATTTGTAGCAAAACCAGATTCATTCAATTGGCAGTCATTGCAGCCAATAAATGCACAGCTATTATATGGAAGAGTGACACTCCGCCAAGCAAGCAGATGTGGCTAAAATAACTATCTTCCTATAATTCCATCTGAAAGAATAACATACAATTGACGTAATAAACCCTTTGAATTTACTGATGTCTGGGGGGACTTTCAGTAGTTTCTAGAGACGTCACCTTAGCTGCCTCATTACTACTTTCTTCATTAATCTATTATTATTATTTGTTTTTGTGTTGAATCATTTATTTTCTAGCATGGAATGTGAAGGTCATTCTGTTTCTTTTTTTGTTGTTAATCAGTGAAGCTAATATCAGTAGAGGGGAGGAAGGGGGGTGTTCCTGTGTTGGGGAGGGAAGGGTTTTGCACGATGTGCACCCATGTAGCATGGTGTTTTGTTTAGGTGGAAGGAATAATGGGGCATTATCTGTATCATATTCTGATGATTGTTAAATTGTAAAAAAGTCATTGAGCATACGGTCAAACTGGTCACCCGTGGGAATCACACCCACAACCCTGGCGACTAAACCACACTGTGCTTCATCAAATAGCAAAACCAAATGACCTGGTTTGAAGTTGAGATGACATGGTGCAAGTGATCAGTGCCGTTCGAGATTCTACATTGACTACAGCAATTGTGAATATCTCCACAGATCTCCACAACCTATAGTATGCATGCTATCTTGAACATGCACATTTTATATGATTAACTTGACATATGAATGAATACATGTATAGTTACAGTAACCTCAAAATGTGGCCATGGATCTGTTACTTATTTTAAGGTTGAATAAATACTGTTACATTAGTTTGTAAGAGAGCCTTAACTTTAGGCTATTTACTGTATTACAAAAGTAAAATTTAATTGTGTTTGGTTGACAAAGCAACCAAGTATCAACATTTTAAAGGATATATTTACTGCTTGGATAGTTCAATCTAAGACACTGGCTTAATTCCATTCTTTAAATTGGTTTTAACATTTCATTTTTGGTTGAGTTGGAGACGTGAAGCCAACATATCATTTATGAACTTGTTTTGTCGACAAATTAACAGGCTATTTATTGTATTTCAAAAGTGAAATTGAAATGTGTTTGGTTGACAACATCAATTTAGGCATCAGGCATGTCACTTCCCTATTGACGGTGCTAATACCAAATGGAACCAAAATATTGTGGGTTTAGCGTTGACTCAAAACGAATGCACGACAGGAAAACACACACAACTGCTACTATTATAGTATAGAAGTCAAAATACCTGTAGCTATGTTCCTACTTGGACATAATCAAAAACATTGACAGCACAGTGATTCTCGTTCTAAGAGGATGCTATAATAAATAGATAATTGCGATTATCAGATTTATTTCAGTACTGGGAATTTATTTGTCGTGCATATATGCTGATAAATTGAATATGAAACTAAAATCGTGAATGTTTTTCAAAGGCGTCTGTGGCGTCAGCTGCGAACGTTCCACACAGATGTTCAATGAGCGATCGAGTTCTACGGAACTCTCATTTTAATACATTCAAAACCACTACTGTAATGAAAATAAAAGCTAATAAACTGAATATTTACTGTCAAACGATTATTGTACTATCTTATTCAATTGTTGAATTAGGCCTATTGTACTTAATTTGACATTTCATGCCTATTCAAGTGGTTTTGACAAACTTTTATTATGTGGACGGCTACTATGTCATAATGTACATGATGTCATAAGCATTCTTTTGTTAAAATAAGAAATTCCATAGACCAGGTCATTGATGCTCTTCCTGAACTGAGGTAGGACCTAATAATCTCAAATACACTACTTTTATTTTATGATAACTTTATTTGATCAATAACTGTAAGAAAAACTGTTATGTTTTGTGATTTGTGACAAAAAAAGTATTTCTTTAAAGTAGGTATTGTGGTCTTGTGTTTCTGTTTTCAATAATATTTTGTTGAAACTGAATAGTCAAATCCTACGTGTGCAAATGATCTGGAAGTCCAAATTGAAGGTAGGCCTTAGTCTGTGAATCTTTCATTTTAAAGAATTTGTGAACATTTTGGCAGGAATTGGTATGTCCTTTGAAAGTGGAGAAACACTAGTTTATAATAACAACTTTGATCAAATTCTATTGTAATATATGTAATTTATTCTATATTCTTATTCTCAAACATGTTGTTTGCTCTTCCACTGTGACTCTCACAGCCATGAAAGACAGAGGGAAGTCCAGGACTAGGACACAAGAGACCAGTCAGAACAGTTCTGAGAACAGCCTGACAGACATCCTCAGTGTCCGGTGTGCCAGTGATATTGTCCTACAGCCAATGCCACCAGGGAGAAAGAATAGCCGATCCCACTTCCACAACATGGATGTGACGAAAGAGAGGGCTGACATGGGAAGGCTTCCATTGGCCACTCCACCCATCAGGCTCCCAATGCTCACTGTGACCTCTCTCAATGCCCAAAGTAACAAAAACACCCTCGAGGTGCCTCGTCTGCAGCTGGAGGGACAGATGGGTAGCAAGCGTCTGGGTCCGGTTAAAACCAAAACCGGAGGGAGCATATTGACCTCCAGCCACAAGGAGCCAGAGGTTAAATCCAGCAGACCACAGACACCAGGAAGCATCCCTAGGTGCCCCAAAATATGCTCCACTGCAGCCAAGGCAGTAGCTTCTTTATCTGGGACTCCATGCAGCCAGTCTGAGGTCAGGATCCAGGCCAATCCTCTCCAGAGGTCTAACATCCAGGACCAAAGGCCCCACTCTCCTCCTGCTCAGGCCAGACGGTCTCTGTCCGACGGCAGCCTCTTGCAGCCGCCATGTTCTCCTGTGGATGTCCTCCAGCCGGAGGTCCAGGCCAGCAGAAGCCTGGCTCGACCCAAGACCGGGATAGCTAGGATAACAAGACATACTGATGGCAGCACTCTGAGGTTCCCTAATCAGACCTTAGAGCTTATAAACTCTATGGGTAGGAGGGAGAGCACCAATTCTTTCCCTGTGCTGCCAACCATTGCAGTGTCAGCCTCACCTGCCCAGATGGCCATCCCATTGCCTACCCCAATGGTCAGCCATGTGCCTGACCTTCTGGTGCCTATTCCATCTGCTTCTCCGGTTCCTTCCAGCCGAGTGCCTGCCCCACCTGCCACCCCAGTGCCAGCCCGGCCTGCCAACTCCAGATCACGGCGTGTGTCGAAGAGGATCCAGCTCTTACAGATCCAGTCTGCTATGCTGGACCAGCAGCTACCGGAACAACTGGGTGACAAACAAATCATATTAGCCTCTGAGCCCCTGTCCTTCAGTAGCACTGAGAGGTTGTTCCTCTGTGGTCCACCTTTAGTCTGTGGAGATGATGGCTGTCACCCCCTGACCAGACCTACGCCCAGCCACACAGGTCGCACTGACCACTCCCCTTTACTGACCAATAGGAGAGCCGTGCAAGCGGGCGAGAAGTGCCCCTTTGATAACCTCTTGACCCCCTTGGTCCCACTGGCAGAACAGCCTCCTATCAAGCGGGGGCACATGCCCGCCTCCCGTGCCAAGGACGAGCGGGAGAATAGCCAACGAGGGCGCAGGAAGAGAGTGAAGCCCATTCACTGGGACGTTAACTTTAAGTCTGGGCCTTTCTTCCCAGTGTGTGTCTCTCCATCACTGCCCTCGATCTTGGAGGTGGATGAAGAGTCTCTTTCTGAAGAGATGGAGCAAAGCCAGTTGTAAGGGGTCACACACACACACACACATATTTTTAACCTTTATTTAAATTGTGAAGTTAGTTAAGAACAAATTCTTATTTACAATGACGACCTACCCCGGCCAAACCCTAACCCGGACGACACTGGGCCAATTTTGAGCCGCCCTATGGGCGGCTAACCAGCATCATCCCAGCGTCTGCCCTGCCTGCCATCCTAGTACCTCCACTGCCCTTTCAACCCCAAACCACAAAGGGCAGGTGACAGAAATGATCCAGTGTCCACCGATCCAGGCTGTTCTGCATGAGCAGCAGCAGCTACTGTCGGAAGTACTGTTGGAACAGACTTTTCCTATGAGACCCAACAGGAGCCACAAGCTGTCAAAGTACTTTCATCCCTGGGGTGTGGAGCTTCTCGAACAGTGTTCTCTTCCTGATGATGGACTGCTTCAACCCCTTAGGAGTATCCAGAGTATCTAGTACGCTGGTGTGATGATAGAATATGTCCCTCAGTATCAACTAGAGATTAATATTAATCCACTTGTTATTCTAGTTAGGCAAATGTTAATTTATCATCACCATGTTCCAAAGAATTCTGTTTCTATAAAGTTTTATTGCAGTTAAATGATCTGTGGTGTGTGTTGTTGGTTTCTTGTGAGCTATGAAGTATACCCTTTTAGTAGAATGTTTATTTCTTCATTGGATTTGTTGACCAAAGAGAAGAGGTAAGTGCTGACCGGACTAATATAAGTGAATTTCCGATTCAAGTTTGTAGTAATCCGAAGGAGGCACATCTGACTCACACCATAGCGCCAAAATTCCTCACATTTTCAATATATAGCAACACTGACAAATTCTCAGGTGGAACTATATGTACTACAGCATTGGAAATGAGGATCTATCCAAACACAGTGTTTATGAAATGCGAGAATGCTGAACAACATTTTCTGACCAATAGGCTTGTTTGTCATAATATTTGGCCAAAGTTCTCTTTGCTTGAGTCAAGAGGCCCTGTCTCAACGTGCACATGTAAGGGAAGCAGACAGCTGCAGATGAAATATAACTCCTGGGTTCTGTGGTAACCAGATCTCTCTTGCCAAAAGAACCCACTTTTGCAAGAAAGACCTGGATAGTGCCACATAAGACAACGCTTATATAAATTATTCCTTTTATACGAATAAAAAGCACCCCTTTATTTAGAATAGATGTAGTGTTGCCTTACGTTTGTGAAATATGAATGACTTTTGCTTAGCCTTCAAACTGTGCTCTGTTTAAAATACTGTTGGTTGGACTACGAGGCAGTGACTGTATCGTTTTTCTTTTGATCTGAAGCCTGACACTGTACGACACGTCGTGTCTCATCCTTCGTCTTTTGAATAAAACTTCCTCACCATAATTTTATTCTAACATTATCCATGTTTTTTCAACCCTCAAAAACACATGTTGATCCCCATGTAACGACACGTGATATTCCACAGGGGAGCACTAAAGGTCTGTAAGAAAGGAGGTTGAACACTTTGGACCTTGAACACCATCTATAAACTTACACACAGCCTCAACTATTTAAATGGCAGAAAATGTCATATCTGCTCTCACACAGTACATTAATAGATGATGATCGCTTGGGTTTTTCACAGTCCATCATAATAAGTACTTTTTGGCAACTTATGTATTGTTGTTCATTCAGAAGAGCATTCTCTCCATCAAAGCCCAAAGCTTACTAGCATTATAAAGATATCACTCAAGTTTAAGAAATGTTACCAAATTTTTGTAGAGATTTATACGGGGAGCCAGTGCAAAGACTCACATTGCAGTGTAAGATCAGTCATGCATCGTACCCAGTTCCTCTCTACAAACATGCATGAGAAGCTATGACTAAGCAGAGAAGTATGTCTGTATCAATTGTTCTAGAACTGGTTCAAGAAAGAAGAGCGAGGGATAGAGAGCAAAGCATAGAAGGATGTTGGGTTACATATGAACACTTTCCATCATACTCTCAGGAAGGTTAGGTTAGTTAGGCTACATGTGATCGTGCGTCACCATAACTGAAACATGGCCTTCTTTCTTTCACCGTTTCACATCATGGTGCAAGTATTTGCATAAATTTGGAAACATTTGCATACATCTCAATTCCCCTGGCCGGTAGTGAAGGGGTTAATCAGCTGTGCGGTCTCAGTTTACACTCACCAGAATCTATCACAGCGCTGAAAACCAGAGGTGTTTCCAGAGGCCAACAACACAGAGCAGGTTAGAGAAGCTTCAAACCTAACCACGCACGCACTCACACACACACACACACACACACACACACACACACACACACACACACACACACACACACACACACACACACACACACACACACACACACACACACACACACACACACACACACACACACACACACACACACACACACACACACACACACACACACACTGTACGATAATGAATATCTAGATGCATTTGCAGGCACATACAGTATGAAAGAGAAAGAGCACTGTCTGAATGCCGAGGTGAGAACGCAGCCCGGGGCATTCTATTGTTCTCTACCAGCATTTAAGAGTTAAGTACTGTTCAAGGTATGAGCATGTGCACTGGCATTCAGCAGGGTCAGTGCAATTACAAAAAACACTCATTTACACTGACAGAGTTCATACACTAATTGTGTCCAGCGCTGTAAGCATGTGTCTTATTTAATCTTATTCAATGATATTACTACATGTTAAAGAGCATTAGTGTCTTATTTAATCTTATTCAATGATATTACTACATGTTAAAGAGCATTAGTGTCTTATTTAATCTTATTCAATGATATTACTACATGTTAAAGAGCATTAGTGTCTTATTTAATCTTATTCAATGATATTACTACATGTTAAAGAGCATTAGTGTTTTATTTAATCTTATTCAATGATATTACTACATGTTAAAGAGCATTAGTGTCTTATTTAATCTTATTCAATGATATTACTACATGTTAAAGAGCATTAGTGTCTTATTTAATCTTATTCAATGATATTACTACATGTTAAAGAGCATTAGTGTTTTATTTAATCTTACTCAATGATATTACTACATGTTAAAGAGCATTAGTGTCTTATTTAATCTTATTCAATGATATTACTACATGTTAAAGAGCATGAGAGTGTGGAGACCAATGCCAGGTTGGATGTGCTACTACTACTACATCTAAATGTAGCTTTTTTTCATCACTAGGCGAGCAATTATTATAGAGCCTAGCCTCTGTACCAACACTCCATTTGGAAGTGCATGAAGTATGTAGGTACACTTCCTCTGAAGCTGAATTGCTGTGAGTGATAAGGGAGCTGGTTGTCTCGTCTTTTATTCCTTCCTAAATGTAGGCCTCGTTGGCACAATGCTGGCACGCTGGAGCTGATTTGTCAAGTGAGCTCAAGACCGCAGAGCTCACTCCGACGCTCAGCCTAAATAAATCCAGGCGAATCCCATGTTCCCATGTGTGTTTCTATGCGTCACTGTCAAAACGTGTGATTTCTTCTCGTACGAGTAAAGAACTGGATTGCCGTATTACCAGTGTACTGAATATATTGCAAAATGTCACAGTCCTTCATATAATACAATTCCAATGCTATCATTAGTCAAGCAATAATCTGGAGAGCGGCTGTGGTTGTGTGTGGCTCTGAGTGGGAGTGAGAGATGAGGAAGTGGTGGTTTTGGGACTGGGACAGGATAGGATAGGACTGGCACACACACAAGTTTCTTTCCGAGGCGGAGTCAGGTTTCCTCCAATTGTTTCCAATGCGAATAAAGGATCGGCCGGGGAGACGCAGCTCAGCCTTTCAGTAGATAAATAAATGGAAGTAGTCTGCTGAGAGCACCACACACTCACTCCACTCGTCTGATTCTCTAGCATCAGGAGACAACACCGAACAAATAAACAACGCACCAAGACAATATATCTACCACCTTCTCAGCTTTGTTACACTTTGGGGTGAGTAGCAGGCCTGTGTCTCTACGTACTTTTTTTTGTGTTTATAATCTGACTTGTTCCTGACACTTTCCATTCCCTGTCACTGGACCAGTGATTGTGATCATTGCACCGCACAAGTAGCTGCAGGCATTTCTCACCCTGGTGTGTCAGCCTACTACTATTGGATTACATTATGTTTGTTGTTTCTGTAAATGCTTAGAGGCACATGTGACTGTTGACACCCAGCGTATAGTAAGGGTAAAGGAGGCCACTCACTGCAAAACGGATTCAGTATTCTATGCCTGGTATCCTATGTCAAGGTCAATCAAAGCATGGGATTGGGAATGTGTGCATTTTACTACAACATTGTGTCCTTCACTGTGTTTCATTCAGTGTGACACAATGATTCAGGGACAGAGTGTTCCATAAATTACCATAAGCTCTAGTGTGCACAGCACGTCCTATTCTATCAGGTACTTGTATTCTTGGTCCTGTTATGGATTATGGAAACCTGGTAAAGATCAGTTGTCTGTTTGCCACAGTGCAGGGTGTGGTTTCTATGCTCCTGGCAGGCTGCAATGGCTCAGTTCCAGGCCTGGCTTTAAGTAGAGCCAGCTGGTGCAGACAAGCACATTTTATTTTAACCTTTGCTGTTTAGCAGAGTGTCTTGCTTGCCTCCCTCAAAGACATGACTAGAAAATCAAAGGCAAAGGGGTTGCCTCATGCCAGTAATGATCTATTCGCTTCATACTCGTCGCCAAACCCACAGGCTCCATGTTATCTACAAGACCCTGCTAGGTAAAGTCCCCCCTTATCTCAGCTCGCTGGTCACCATAGCCTCTCCCACCTGTAGCACACGCTCCAGCAGCTCTCTAGTCACACCCAAAATCAATTATTTCTTTGGCCGCCTTTCCTTCCAGTTCTCTGCTGCCAATGACTGGAACGAACTACAAAAATCTCTGAAACTGGAAACACTTATCTCCCTCACTAGCTTTAAGCACCAACTGTCAGAGCATCTTACAGATTACTGCACCTGTACATAGCCCACCTATAATTTAGCCCACAACTACCTCTTTCCCAACTGTATTTAATTTATTTATTTATTTTGCTCCTTTGCACCCCATTATTTTTATTTCTACTTTGCACATTCTTCCATTGCAAAACTACCATTCCAGTGTTTTACTTGCTATATTGTATTTACTTTGCCACCATGGCCTTTTTTGCCTTTACCTCCCTTCTCACCTAATTTGCTCACATTGTATATAGACTTGTTTATACTGTATTATTGACTGTATGTTTGTTTTACTCCATGTGTAACTCTGTGTCGTTGTATCTGTCGAACTGCTTTGCTTTATCTTGGCCAGGTCGCAATTGTAAATGAGAACTTGTTCTCAACTTGCCTACCTGGTTAAATAAAGGTGAAATAAAAAAAATGTAAAAATCAAGAATGATGTACTCTGCTCTCCTGTTCTCCTTACAACTGTTACAGTGTATGGTGGGTGGAGGGGGGATCAGGAGGACATTAGGTTCCCCCGTCACCCTATCTCTCAGTGAGTGCTGAGTCACTGCCTCGCTGAGAGCCCGTTGTGAAATACACGACTTGGATTAGCAGGTCGGGTTGCCATGACGCTCCCAGCCTCCTAAAATAGAGAGGGAAAGGATACTCAAGACACAGAAACAACCAGCAGCTGCCTCATACAGAGACCAGGGCTGATAAACAACTGAGCGAATCCTGAGAAAGACACACAGAAAGAGATAAAGCAACCGTATCACACCGAAGAGACAGAGAGGCTGTCAAAACAGAGACAGAGAGAGACACCACAGGGAATCCCTCCTGTGTCACATTAGTGATCAACAGAGTGATACAAAGAGATTCACAAGAGAGACTGAGAGTCACCACAGGGAGCCCCTCCTGCGTCACAGTAGTGATCAACAGAGTGATACAAAGAGATTCACAAGAGAGACAGAGAGTCGCCACAGGGAGTCCCTCCTGCGTCACAGCAGTGATCAACAGAGTGACACAAAGAGATTCACAAGAGAGACAGAGTCACCACAGGGAGTCCCTCCTGTGTCACAGCAGTGATCAACAGAGTGATACAAAGAGTGATACAAAGAGATTCACAAGAGAGACAGAGTCACCACAGGGAGTCCCTCCTGCATCACAGCAGTGATCAACAGAGTGATACAAAGAGATTCACAAGAGAGACAGAGAGAGTCACTACTGGGGAATACAGACTCATCACTCAGAGCCAGAGAGCCAGGCATGGCCCAGATCACTGCAGAAGGTAAGAGTGAGAGAAAAAGCTAGCTACTGACCATCCCGTTGTGTTGTGATGATGACAATGGGCGTGGTGTGAATGGCAGGGGTCATTGAATTTCTATGGCTTGGGGCACTCTGAGGGTCAGGATCTACTGGATAGCGCACATCCTGTGTGTAAGAAAATACTGTGAGGAAGCACAGCAAGTTGACAATAGACAAATGCTGAAAAAGGGGCATTTTCAGAGGAAATGACAATAAGTTAGGATGAGTCGCCAGTTTGATGATGTCATGTGTTTGGATTGTGTGTGATGGTGTATAGAGGCACTGACCTTCCACACGGACACAAAGTCAACAACTAAATCCCTCAGTAAATGACTCCCCATATACACTGTTGTTGACTGTGTTGTATGTATATGTGTCAGGCTGCCATAGACAGCGTATGGGTCGGGTGGGGTTCCATGATCACCGATCGCTGAGTTTGACTCGAAGGAGGTCAGAAACTTAGCAGTGTGGTGCAGGTCATTCAGACCCCATTGACTTCTTTTCACATTTTGTTACGTTACAGCTTATTCTAAATGATATATATATTTTCTAAATCCCCTCATCAATCTACACACAATACCCCATAATGACAATGCAAAAACAGGTTTATAGAATTTTTTTGTAAATGTATAAACAAACAAAAAACAGAAATAGCTTATTTAAACAAGCATTCAGATCCTTTGCTATGAGATTCGAAATTGAGCTCAGGTGCATCCTGTTTCCCTTGATCATCCTTGAGATGTTTCTACAAGAACACAGTGGCCTCCATCATTCCTAAATGGAAGAATTTTGGAACAACCAAGACTCGGCCGCCCAGCCAAACTCAGCCAAGCTGAGCAATCAGGGAAGAAGGGCCTTGGTCAGGGAGGTGACCAAGAACCAGATGATCACTCTGACAGAGCTCCAGGGTTCCTCTGTGGAGATGGGAGAACACATCTCTGTAGCACCCCACCAATCAGGCCTTTATGGTAGAGTGGCCAGACGGAAGCTACTACTTAATAAAAGACACAAGACAGACAGCTTGGAGTTTGCCAAAAGGCACCTAAAGAAAACAAGAATCTCTGATCTGATGAAACCAAGTTTGAACTCTTTGGCCTGAATGCCAAAAGTCACGTCTGGAGGAAACCTAGCACCATCCCTACTGTGAAGCACGGTGGTGGCAGCATCAAGCTGTGGGGATTTGTTTCAGCTGCAGGGACTGGGAGACTAGTCAGGAATGAGGGAAAGATGAACGGAGCAAAGTACAGAGAGATCCTTTACGAAAACCTGCTCCAGAGTGCTCAAGACCTCAGAATAGGGCGAAGGTTCACCTTCCAACCGGACAATGACCCTAAGCACACAGCGTAGATAACGCAGGAGTGGCTTCGGGACAAGTCTCTGAATGTCCATGAGTGGCCCAGCCAGAGCCCGGACTTGATCCCGATCAAACATCTCCGGAGAGACCTGAAAATAGCTATGCAGCGATGCTCCCCATCCTACCTGAAAGAGCTTGAGAGGATCTGCAGAGAAAAATGTAATAAACTCCCCAAGTACAGGTGTGCCAAACTTGTAGAGTCATACCCAAGAAGACTCGAGACTGTAATCACTGCCAAAGGTGCTTCAACAAAGTACTGAGTAAAGGGTCTGAATACTTGTGTAAATGTGAGATTTCAGTTTTTTTATTTGTAATAAATGTGCAAACATTTCTAGAAACCTGTTTTTGCTTTGTCATTATGGTGTATTGTGTGTAGATTGATGAGGGGAAAAGCAATTGAATACATTGTATAATAAGGCTGTAATGTAACAAAATGTGGAATAAGTCAAGGGGTCTGAATACTTTCCAAATGCACCGTATCTACCTCAAGTATCTCTGCACATTGATCTGGTACTTGTTACTCAGCATCGTTGGGAAAGGTTCGTAAACAAGTATTTCACTGTAAAGTCTACAAACGTTGTATTCGGTGCATGAGGTAAATAACATTTCACTTGATGAGACTGCCCAGCTGTTGATGAGACGGCCCAGCTGTTGATGAGACTGCCCAGCTGTTGATGAGACGGCCCAGCTGTTGATGAGACTGCCCAGCTGTTGATGAGACGGCCCAGCTGTTGATGAGACTGCCCAGCTGTTGATGAGACGGCCCAGCTGTTGATGAGACTGCCCAGCTGTTGATGAGACGGCCCAGCTGTTGATGAGACTGCCCAGCTGTTGGAACAGTACGCATGTGTTGGGAAGACTCGTCGGAAATGCGGCCTTCCTAGAGACGCTGGACGAGGAACAGGCTGGAAATGTTCCAACCAGTGGGGAAATGTTCCAACCAGTGGGGAAATGTTCCAAAGCATTGTAGGCCTATTTTTAGGGCACTGGAGTTGTTGAAAGATCTTAGATGGCTTGAGTTCCATGTCAACATTTGGTGAAAGAGAGTCAACAGCGAAGCACTCATTTGATAGAGTGGCTTGTTGCTCTACACTGTATCCGTGACATCTGACTGGTGAACTGGCCAACTGACCCACTCAGTCACAGATGCTACCCTAATAGTGGCACTAGTATTAATAGTCACACGTGGAGACATGGTCAATAAAATAAGAACACAGCAAACATCATAGACTGGATAGTTGGATCGCAACCAAAGGTCTGTGTCACTCCAAAATGGCAGAGCTACGTGAATCAGCAGAATCAGTTGGTTGCAAATGGAAGCCCGGTAATTGTAAGGCTTGAGGGCTACACAAATAAACATTGCAGAAAGGTCCTGGGAACCAAGAGTAATATAGTCTGCAAATAACTGAATACTAAAACAACAAACACTCTGGGTTGTCTTAGCCTTTTACAGTAGAAATGGACCTCAAGATTGTTAACCCCTCCTTATCTCTGTCCGCTTGGTCTGACTGGGAATATTCTGTCTCATTTCATGTGAATAGAGTTGGTTTTGTGCTACAACGCGGGAACAGACAATGGAACTGAAAGACGTGAACGAAACCATGTTTGTTGCATAACAGTGGTTTTGTGAAACTGCCAGGCAGAAACAAACACCACAGTAACCAGATCTACCCTGAACCAAGCCTATGGGCAATTCTGTAGGACAAGAAATGAATAATTTATCATCATTTAAACTTTTTGTTGGGGGAGGAGGGGAAGGCAGTCGCCTAATATGGTCACTCATTTTAAAAACTCATTATTATTTTTTTTGCATCCTGTGCAGTAACAATATTGACATGATCAGCCAGGAGCTCATACTATCCCGTGAACGGATATTTGATTGATATGCTGATACTCAACACATTATCAAGTCCATTTTGTCTGCATCACAGTCGAAAATGCTTTACCAACAAAATGCACAGAGTCACTGAGACCGACAATTGGAGACAGAGAGGCTGGGTGGGTGAACGGTTTTCCTCTTCATGCTCAGAGACTCTGATCCAGGAGGTCAACAGTGATGCCGTCTCTGCAACGTGCCCTTTTTGGTGAACAGTTTTGTTTACTGTAACATGATTACGACTTCGACAGCAAATGAAGGCACATGGAGGATAAGGACACTCAAGGACATGTGTACTGCAGTGATTTAAGCCGAGGTGTTGCAAACACGTGTTCCCATTACACCGAGCTCTCAGATTCAGCATGTCGTGCTTGTATTTACTGCCTCTGCCAAGAGGTTTTATTTTCCCTAGTGATGGACTGTCGTTTCTCTTTGCATATTTGAGCTGTTCTTCCCATAATATGGACTTGGTCTTTTACCAAATAAGCTTATCTTTTGTATACCACCCTTACCTTGTCACAATACAACTGATTGACTCAAATGCATTAAGAAGGAAATCAATTCCACCAATTAACAAGGCACACCTGTTCATTGAAATGCATTCCAGGTGACTACCTCATGAATCTGGTTGAGATAATACCAAAGAGTGTGCAAAGCTGTCATCAAGGCAAAGGGTGGCTACTTTGAAGAATCTGTTTAACACTTTTTTGGATACTACATGATTCCATAAGTGTTATTTCATAGTTTTGATGTCTTCACTATTATTCTACAATGTAGAAAATAGTTTTTTTTTTAAATAAAGAAACAAATCTGGAATGAGTAGGTGTGTCCAAACTTTTGACTGGTACTGTATAAATCATTTTATAACTCAGATCTAAGGACAATTACACCATGTGTTTTAAACCCGTGTTCCTCTGTTTCAGTAGAGATGCCGCGTCAGTTCACCAAGATCTCGCTGAGCGAGGTGGATGAGTCGGTGCGTCTGCTGGCAGAGAAGGTGTACGCCTCGGTGCTGAAGGAGGAGGACACCAAGGATGCCCTGTCCATGTACACCGTGCCTGAGGACTGCCCCATCGGCCTGCACCAGGACCGGGAGATGGAGATGCTCAAGGAGATCGCCGAGCAGAACTCTGAGGAAAGCACCAAGAGGTCAGAGGGCACATATAACCTAATGGGTCTAATAGGTCAGGGACTTTGGGAGTCAATGTCAAAGTATTTCGGTTCATGTCAAGTCACTGAAATGAACTGAACTTCAAATGTAGACACTTTCAGTGAGGATTATTTTCCCAAAGTGACTTGAATGACATTGATTTAAAATGGAGACTAGGGTCCGGAATGTCCACTTATCACCTTGTATGATGTTGATCTCTCCAGGAAGAAGAGTTTTAAGATGAAGCGTTCCCAGTTGGTATCTCAGCAGTTCCCCAGTTCCCTCAACATCAATCCAGAGTGGGCTATGTCTGTAGTCACTCCTCTGCTCTTCCCTGGCGCACCTGTCTGCCCCAGTATCCCAGAGAACTCCCCAGAGTTCCAGAGGGTCACCATCAGCGGAGATTATTGTGCAGGGGTAAGCGTCATCATAACATAATATATTTATATAATCTCATTGAATCACATCACAAATCATGTCATATCCTTCATGCAATGACCCCCCAAAAAATGATACCAAGGCAAGAGCTAGCTTGGAAACAATCCTTCTAGGTGTTGCCATTTCTAATGACAGTGTATTGCCTATAATGGCCTGTCAACACGCATTCTTCCCAGATAACAGTGGAGGACTATGAGCAGGCAGCCAAGACACTGATGAAGGCCCTGTTCATCAGGGAGAAGTACTCCAGGCTGGCCTACCACCGCTTCCCCAGGACCACCGCCCAGTTCCTTCGCAGTGCTGAGAACCAGAAGTGGAACGTGGAGGATGAGATCTTGCCAGGTAGAGAATCACATGTACACATCCAGCATCAACCACATACAGTACCAGCTTTGGGGCTAAGAGTCTTAGAAACAGCTTTTCCTTGATCATTTCTGAGCTCAAGCTTTAGAAATGTAACTCCACTTCGAGACACTCGTTCTCAGCCTCTTCTTCTGTCATTTCCTTTCACCTATCATCTCTCTCCTCTCTTCCCTCTGGTCACTTATTTGATCCTGTCGTCTGCAGATATGTGCCCCTGCCCTCGTGAGGGGGAGGACCCGTACACTACGGAGGGCATCCCTGACGACCTGAACTACTCTCTACAGATGAAGGACGGCATAGTGTACGTGTACGACGATGCAGAGGCCCTGAAGCAGCAGCAGCCCCACAGTCTGCCCTACCCCGACTTGGAGACCTTCGCCATTGACCTGAGTCATGTCCTCGCCATGATCGTAGACGGGCCCACGTGAGCACCCCACCACCTCACACTGTTTCCCAATTCCCAATGACCCCCTCTATTACGGTGTTTCTCATATCATCTCATTGTCATTCCAGGAAAACCTACTGCTACAGACGACTGAACTTCGTGGCCTCCAAGTTCTATCTGCACGAGATGCTGAATGAGATGGCTGAGCTGAAGGAGCTGAAAGGTGTGCCTCACAGAGACTTCTATAACGTCAGGAAGGTTGGTGACGCATATAGTTTAAGATGGAATGCAAATACAAGGGTTGAAACTCCCATGATTACATGGTCATAAATGACATCTCACTGACTCAAGCTGAGCTTTAGAACAAGCTGACAAAATATTTTGGCTTATGCCTCCTCGCGAATACAGGTAGACACTCACATCCACGCAGCCGCTTGCATGAACCAGAAGCACCTGCTGAAGTTCATCCAGACCACCTACAAGACCGAGGCAGACCGCGTGGTGCTGGAGAAGGGGGGGCAGATGATCACCTTGAAACAGGTGTTTGACACCCTGGCCATGGACCCCTATGACCTAACTGTGGACTCCCTGGACGTACACGCTGTAAGAATGTTCCAGAAACTCTTAGACACTCCAATGCTTGAAATAATATTGTTGGATAGTATTTAGGTTATTACAGTTTACATCAAGATTTTTAACACATTTCTGCATGACGATTAAACTGCTCATAAGCAGTTCATAACACCATTAAAATGCATATATGAATACTCAGAAGTATGTCTTTAAACAATTGCAGTTCTGCTGTAGGTTCCATGCAACTTGCCAATAGTGTGTTTGTGGATCACAGTGGTGCTAAACTGCTGTTGTTGACAAAAAAAATGCATGAAAAATGCATGCATGATAAACGTGTACTCTCTTAGGGAAGGCAAACATTCCACCGCTTTGACAAGTTCAACTCCAAGTACAACCCTGTAGGAGCCAGCGAACTCCGAGAGATTTACCTGAAAACAGACAACTACATCAAAGGGGAATACTTTGCACGCATCATCAAGGTATAGCGTCAACTTAAGATCAAGATCACGATTCCACTATCATGGGAGTCTCTAACATACTGCAATTGCTTTCCTCTTCCTCTATAACAGGAAGTGGCTCATGAGCTGGAGGAGAGTAAGTACCAGCACGCAGAGCCCCGTATGTCCATCTACGGCCGCTCCCCTGATGAGTGGGAGAGCCTGGCCTCATGGTTCATTCAGCACAAGGTTCACTCCCCCAACATGCGCTGGATCATCCAAGTGCCCAGGATATAGTAAGTGCCACAGGGAGAAGGGAAGATCAGGGAATATTGCTCTCAATGCTGATCTCCAGGTTAGTGATACTACAATGCTTCAACCACAACGGTCTTTATAAAACTGCACTAGTTGTAAATGTTCCATGGCAAAGAAGATGAAAAAATGTAAAAAGTAAAATAAAAAAATAAATAAAAAAAGAAAAGTCCTCTCACTGTCAACTGCGTAATTTTCAGCAAACTTAACACGTGTAGATATGTGTATAAACATAAGATTCAACAACTGAGACATAAACTGAAAAAGTCACAGACTAACAGAAATTGAATAATGTGTCCCTGAACAAAGGGGGGGTCAAAATCAAAATTAACAGTCAGTATCTGGTGTGGCCACCAGCTGCATTAAGTACTGCAGTGCATCTCCTCCTCACGGACTGCACCAGATTTGCCAGTTCTTGCTGTGAAATGTTACCCCACTCTTCCACACCAAGGCACCTGCAAGTTCCCAGACATTTCTGGGGGGAATGGCCCTAGCCCTCACCCTCTGATCCAACAGGTCCCAGATGTGCTCGATGGGATTGAGATCCGGGCTCTTCGCTGGCCTTGGCAGAACACTGACATTCCTGTCTTGCAGCAGATCATGCACAGAACGAGTAGTATGGCTGTGCGTTACTTCCTGCAAGACAGGAATGTCAGTGTTCATGCTGGAGAGTCATGTCAGGATGAGCCTGCAGGAAGAGAACCACATCATTGCCTGCAATGACAACAAACTCAGTCCGATGATGCTGTGACACACCGCCCCAGACCATGACGAACCCTCCACCTCCAAACCGATCCTGCTCTAGAGTACAGGCCTCGGTGTAACGCTCATTCCTTCTACGATAAACACGTATCTGACCATCACCCCTGATGAAACAAAACTGTGACTTGTCAGTGAAGAGCACTTTTTACCAGTCCTGTCTGGTCCAGCGACAGTGGGTTTGTGCCCATAGGCGACGTCGTTGCCGGTGATGTCTGGTGAGGACCTGCCTTACAACAGGCCTATAAGCCCTCAGTCCAGCCTCTCTCAGCAGATTGCGGACAGTCTGAGCACTGATGGAGGGATTGTGCTTTCCTGGTGTAACTCGGGCAGTTGTTGTTGCCGTCCTGTACCTGTCCCGCAGGTGTGATGTTCGGATGTACCGATCCTGTGCAGGTGTTGTTACACATGGTCTGCCACTGCGAGGATGATCAGCTGTCCTTCCTGTCTCCCTGTAGCGTCTTAGGCGTCTCACAGTACGGACATTGCAATTTATTGCCCTGGCCACATCTGCAGTCCTCATGCCTCCTTGCAGCATGCCTAAGGCACGTTCACACAAATGAACAGGGACCCTTGGCATCTTTCAGAGTCGGTAGAAAGGTCTCTTTAGTGTCCTAAGTTTTCATAACTGTGACCTGAATTGCCTACCGTCTGTAAGCTGTTAGTGTCTTAACGACCGTTCCACAGATGCATGTTCATTAATTGTCAATGGTTCATTGAACACACATGGGAAACCGTGTTTAAACCCTTTACAATGAAGATCTGTGAAGTTATTTGGGTTTTAACTAATTATCTTTGAAAGACTAGGTCCTGAAAAAGGATTGTTTCTTTTTTCGCTGAGTTTAGGACGTTACATTGTCAACCAAGGTTATGGTCCCTTTTACTGGTTGTTATTTAACTTAGAAGCAATTGATTCCCAGAGCCTAAAAGGGTTCTTTGGCTGTCCCCATAGGAGAACCCTTTGAATAACCATTTTCGGTTACAGGTAGAACCCATTTGGTTCCAGGTAGAACCTTTTTGGGTTCCTTGTAAAACCCTTTCCACAGAGGGTTCTACATCGAACCCAAAAGGGTTCTACCTGGAACCAAAAAGGGTGTTCTTATGGGGACAGCCGAAAAACCATTTTGGAACCATTTTTTTCTATGAGTGTATAAGTCACACAAAGGATAGTAGGAATGGTGCTGCTACTTTAACAAAGAAAGGCTGTTGTCAGCATTATTATTTATCAACAAATAATTGAACTGAATCCACCATCAATCAGTCTTACAGTGATCAAGCAAATTACATCGGTCTATCTAAAGATATGTTTCACAAATGTAACATTTTGTCTTGAAGTGACATTTTCAGGTCGAAGAAGATAATACCGAACTTCGCCAAGCTGCTGGAGAATATTTTCCTCCCACTGTTCGAGGCTACAGTCAATCCACAAAAGAACAAGGAGATACACGTTTTCTTAAAATACGTGAGTATTTACAAAACACCATGGAGTAGCTCAACTTTAGACTGATTTTCTAAGTCAGAAATGGTGAAATAACTACACACACACACACACACACACACACACACACACACACACACACACACACACACACACACACACACACACACACACACACACACACACACACACACACACACACACACACACACACACACACACACACACACACACACACACACAGTTGAAGTCGGAAGTTCACATACACCTTAGCCAAATACATTTAAACTCAGGTTTTCACAATTCCTGACATTTAATCCTAGTAAAAATGTCCTGTCTTTGGTCAGTTAGGATCATCACTTTATTTTAAGAATGTGAAATGTCAGAATAATAGTAGAGAATGATTTATTTCTTTCATCACATTCCCAGTGGGTCAGAAGTGTACATACACTTAATTAGTATTTGGTAGCATTGCCTTTAAATTGTTTAACTTGGGTCAAACATTTTGGGTAGCCTTCCACAAGCTTCCCACAATAAGTTGGGTGAATTTTGGCCCATTCCTCCTGACAGAACTGGTGTAACTTAGTCAGGTTTGTAGGCCTCCTTGCTCACAAACGCTTTTTCAGTTCTGTCCACACATTTTCTATAGGCTTGAGGTCAGGGCTTTGTTATGGCCACTCCAATACCTTGACTTTGCTGTCCTTAAGCCATTGCCACAACTTTGGAAGTATTCTTGGGGTCATTGGCCATTTGAAAGACCCATTTGCGACCAAGCTTTAACTTCATGACTGATGTCTGGAGATGTTGCTTCAATATATCCACATAATTTTCCTCCTCATGATGCCATCTATTTTGTGAAGTGCACCAGTCCCTCCTGCAGCAAAGCACCCCCACAACATAATGCTGCCACCCCCGTGCTTCACGGTTTGGATGGTGTTCTTCGGCTGATGGTGTTCTTCGGCTTGCAAGCCTCCCGCTTCTTCCTCCAAACATAACGATGGTCATTATGGCCAAACAGTTCTATTTTTGTTTCATCAGATAAAAAGGACATTTCTCTCAAAACGTGCGATCTTTGTCCCCATGTGCAGTTGCAAACCATAGTCTGGCTTTTATATGGTAGTTTTGGAGCAGTGGCTTCTTCCTTGCAGAGTGGCATTTCAGGTTATGTCGATATAGGACTCACTTTACTGTGGCAAAATATAATTTTGTGCCTGTTTCCTCCAGCATCTTCACAAGGTCATTTGCTGTTGTTCTGGGATTGATTTGTACTTTTCACACCAAAGTACGTTCATCTCTCAGAGACAGAACACATCTCCTTCCTGAGCGGTATGACGGCTGAGTGGTCCCATGGTGTTTATACTTGCGTATTATTGTATGTACAGACGAACGTGGTACCTTCAGGCATTTAGAAATTGCTCCCAAGGATGAACCAGACTTGTGGAGGCCTACAATTTTTTTTCTGAGGTCTTGGCTGATTTCTTTTGATTTTCCCATGATGTCAAGCAAAGAGGCACTGAGTTGTAAGGTAGGCCTTGATATACATCCACAGGTACACCTCCAATTGACTCAAATGATGTCAGAAGCTTCTCAAGCCATGACATCCTTTTCTGGAATTTTCCAAGCTGTTTAAAGGCACTCCAACCTAAGTGTATGTAAACTTCTGACTTCAACTGTATATACATATATTTACATATTTACACACACACACACACACACACACACACACACACACACACACACACACACACACACACACACACACACACACACACACACACACGCACACACACACACACACACACACACACACACACACACACACACACACACACCTAATAGTAAAATGTTGGTATTGGATTGCATTCATACAGTAGTACTTCCCCCTGGGTCTCAAAGCATTTTACATTGTATTAGAGTAATTCACGACTTCTACCTGCACCAACATGTAGCACACTCCTGTGTCAAGCATCATGTGTAGCAGCAATTTAGTGCCAAAATGGTTACAATGCATCAGCTATGGCACCTGCTCAGGTCACCCCTTGTCCTGTAGGTGACCGGGTTCGACAGCGTGGATGATGAGTCCAAGCACAGTGACCACATGTTCTCCTACAAGAGCCCCAAACCTGAGGAGTGGACCTCAGGCGAAAACCCCCCCTACAGTTATTACCTCTTCCACATGTACGCCAACATCATGGTCCTCAACAACCTGAGGAAGTAAGTCAGTGCTCATGACCAGGGTGTCATGAAAACATGTACTGTACTAATGTTATTCCTATGTGTAGCCTACTGCTATGATTAAAGGTAGACTCACAATGTACAATACATACAGTGGCAAGAAAAAGTATGTTAACCTTTTGGAATCTCTAAAAGCCTTGATGTTCATCAGTCAACGGTAAGACAAATTGTCAATAAATGGACAAGGTTCAGCACTGTTGCTACTCTCCCTAGGAGTGTCCGTCCTGCAAAGAACACAGCGCAGAATGCTTAATGAGATTAATATCAGGAATCAAGGTAAGACCCAGATGCAGACTGTCGAAGAAACAATGTCTATTGTAGCAAAGGCAGGTCAAGGCAGGTAGGGGTCGAAGATCCACGGTAAGGCAAATGCACAGGATGGCAGGTGGACTCAGGGTCAGGGACAGGCAGAGTTCAGTAATCCAGAGGTGGAGCAACGGTACAGGATGGCAGCCCGGCTCAGGGTCAGGCAGAGAGGTCAGGTGGGTGGGTACAGGGTCAGGACATGCAAAGGTCAAAAAACCAGGAGGACGAGGAAAGAGAGGCTGGGAAACATAGGCGCTGACAGGAAAAACGCTGGATAGCTTGAAATAACAAGATGAACTGGCAACAAACAGTCAGAGAACACAGATATAAATACACAGGGGATAATTGGGAAGAACGGTGACATCTGAAGGGGGGTGGAGACAAGCACAAGGACAGGTGAAACAAATCAGGGCGTGACAGTTAAGAAGAATCCTAGTGTCAGCTAAGGACTTGCAGAAATCTCAGGAACATGCTAACATCTCTGTTGACAAGTCTATGATACGTAAAACACTAAACAAGAATTGTGGTCATGGGAGGACACCACAAAAGGACACTTCTGTCCAAAAAAAACAACATTGCTGCACGTCTGAAGTTGCAACTGGATGTTCCATAGCGCTACTGGCAAAATATTCTGTAGACAAATGAAACCAAAGTTGAGTTGTTTGGAAGGAACACACAACACTATGAGTGGAGGAAAAAAGGCACAGTACATCAACATCAAAACCTCATCCCAACTATAAAGTATGGTGAAGGGAGCATCATGGTTCGGGTCTGCTTTTCTGCCTCAGGGCCTAGACTGCTTGCAATCATTGATGGAAATATTAATCCCCAAGTCAATCAAGACATTTTGCAGGAGAAGGTAAGGCTATCTGTCCGCCAATTGAAGCTCAACAGAAGTTGGGAGATGCAACAGGACAGCGACCCAAAACACCGTGGTAAATCAACAACAGAATGGCTTCAACAGAAGAAAATACGCCTTCTGGAGTGGCCCAGTCAGAGTCCTGACCTCAACCCGATTGAGATGCTGTGGTATGACCTCAAGAGAGCGGTTCACACCAGACATCCCAAGAATATTGCTGCACTGAAACAGTTTTGGAAAGAGGAATGTGCAGGTCTGATCCGCAAGGGATCATACTTTTTCCACCCTCCATTTTGACTGTTTACACAGTGTGTCCAATAAAGACATGAAAATGTATAATTGTTTGTGTTATTCGTTTAAGCAGACTGTGTTATTGTTGTGACTTAGACGAAGATCAAATTAAATGTTTTGACCAATTTGTGCAGAAATCCAGGTAATTCCAAAGGGTTCACATACTTTTTCTTGCCACTGTACTTTATTTGTCCAACCGTTACAGAAATTTGTCTCCTTCTTTATGTAATACGTCATTCTTTGTTTTCCCTCAGGGAACGAGGCCTCAACACCTTCCAGTTCAGGCCCCACTGTGGCGAGGCCGGCTCTATCACCCACCTGGTCTCTGCCTTCCTCACGGCCGACAACATCTCCCACGGTCTCAACCTGAAGAAGGTCCGAAACCTCAACTGACCCCTAATCATTACCTATGACATGCCCAATGTTGGGTAGTAAAGGATTACATGTAACAGGAATTATAATATTTTAAAGCTGTGCTGAGCCACACAGCTCATAAATCACCTTTCCGTGGGAATGGAAGCTTTTCCCTTCTGTCTAATCTACACAACCAAAAGTCTGCTCATCGAATATCTCATTCCAAAATCATGGGCATTAATATGGAGTTGGACCCCTTTCGCTGTGATAACACCCTCCACTGTTCTGGGGAGGCTTTCCACTAGATGTTGGAACTTTGCTGCAGGAACTTGCTTCCATTCATCCACAAGAGCGTTAGTGAGGTCGAGCACTGATTTTGGGTGATTAGGCCTGGCTCGCAGTCGGCGTTCCAATTCACCCCAAAGGTGTCCGATGGGGTTGAGGTCAAGGCTCTGTGCAGGCCAGTCAAATTCTTCCACGCCGATCTTGACAAACCATTTCTGTATGGACTTCGCTTTGTGCACGGGGTCATTGTCATGCTGAAACAGGAAAGAGCCTTCCTCAAACTGTTGCCACAAAGTTGGAAGCAAAGAATCGTCTAAATGTCACTATGCTGTATCGTTAAGATTTCCTTTCACTGGAACTAAGGGGCCTAGCCTGAACAATGAAAAACAGCCCCAGACCATTATTCCTCCTCCACCAAACTTTACAGTTGGCACTATGCATTGGGGTAGGTAGCATTCTCCTGGCATCCGCCAAACCCAGATTCGTCTGTGGGACTGTCAGATGGTAAAGCGTGATTCAACACTCCAGAGAACTACTTTCCACTGCTCCGGAATCCAATGGCGGCGAGCTTTACACTACTCCAGCCGACGCTTGGCATTGTGCATGGTAATCTTGGGCTTGTGTTCGGCTGCTCGGGCATGGAAACCCATTTCATGAAGCTCCCGGCATACAGTTTAAAAATATATATATATTTTAAATTTTCTCCCTTTTTTCTCCCCAATTTTGTGGTATCCAATTGTTTTTAGGAGCTACTATCTTGTCTCATCGCTACAACTCCCGTACGGGCTCGGGAGAGACGAAGGTTGAAAGTCATGCGTCCTCCGATACACAACCCAACCAAGCCGCACTGCTTCTTAACACAGCGCGCATCCAACCCGGAAGTCGGCCGCACCAATGTGTCGGAGGAAACACCATGCACCTGGCAACCTTGGCTAGCGCGCACTGCACCCGGACCGCCACTGGAGTCGCTGGTGCGCGATGAGACAGAGCCTGGGCGCGAACCCAGAGTCTCTGATGGCACAGCTGGCGCTGCAGTACAACGCCCTTAACCACTGCGCCACCCGGGAGGCCGCCCGGCATACAGTTATTGTGCTGACGTTGCTTCCAGAGGCAGTTTGGAACTCGGTAGTAAGTGTTGCAACTGAAGACAGATGATTTTACGAGTACACACTTCAGCTGTCTGATTCTGAGAGCTTGTGTGGCATACCACTTTGTGTCTGAGCCGTTGTTGCTCCTAGACGTTTCCACTTGAAAATAACAGCACTTATAGTTGACCGGGGCAGCTCTAGCAGGGCAGAAATTTGACAAAATGACTTGTTGGAAAGGTGGCATCCTATGACGGTGCCAAGTTGAATGTCACGGAGCTCTTCAGTAAGGCCTTTCTACTGGCATTGTTTGTCTATGGAGATTGCATGGCTGTGTGCTCGACTTTATGCACCTGTCAGCAACGGGTGTGGCTGAAATAGCCGAATCCACACATTTGAAGGGGTGTCCACATACTTTTGTGTATATATAGTGTATTTGAAATCTCCAAAACTGCTACATTTCCTCTCCTTGGTTGCTTTCCACAGAAACCTTTTTTCTTTTCTTTTTTACCAAAAAAGTCAAGAGTGCCCACTTACTGAGAACTGAATCACTCCACATTTCATCAGCTTCTTTGTGTCAAAAGGACACTTTTCATTTGCACAGCACAGCTCCACCATGTTCACTTCACAAGCACTGGGATGACATACATGACCAATCAGCAGCTTATTTTAGCTAAGTGGAAACGAATACAGTAAAAACCACCTGTCTACCTTTGTAAACAGATCTTAGTGTTTTTGTTAACTTTGAATAGACTACATTGAGTATTTGACACAATTGATTATCTAACTCGTGAAATAATCGGATTGAACTTGGACATGTTACATCTATTGAGGTCTTTATCACACTGTTATGTTAAGGGTGGATCAGGCAAATAAAGACCTAGAATTGCACAATCAAAGAATGAAGATTGGGAAAGCTTCCCTGGAACTTGGTGTTACATTTTTTGTGTATACCAATCATGAGAAACAGCAGTAGAATATACAATGGCACAGTTTGGTACATTTTCTAAGGTTGCAAATGGTACAATTTAAACATGGCAATCTGTGAAAAATGTAGAAAGTTGTAGAAGACCATAAGAACCTCTTTGTCTCCCTCCTCCCATGATCCCAGGTCCCCATACAGCTGGCCCTCCCATCCCAACCATCCTTTCCCCAGATCCCACCTGAGTCCCCTCCTAGCTGTCACACCCACCCAAACAACCCCACCCTTCCCCCTACCCATGGCTCAAAGTCAAGACAAAGAGAGTGTTGACATCTTTCCATCTCTCCCTTCTCAGAGTCCTGTGCTGCAGTACCTGTACTACCTGGCCCAGGTCCCCATCGCCATGTCTCCTCTAAGCAACAACAGCCTGTTCCTGGAGTACTCCAAGAACCCTCTCAAGGAGTTCCTCCAGAAGGGCCTGTGTGTGTCCCTGTCCACCGACGACCCCTTGCAGTTCCACTACACCAAGGTCAGAGCCACTGGGCACTTCTGTTGATATGAAATGATTGGATTGGTGTAAGCAATGTGGCAGAAATGTGCTACTAGCCTACCAGAAGGCAAGACGAACCTCATCGTCGTAATAATTATATCTACACAACCCAGCTGCACACCTACCAGAGAGTAACAATGGTAAAATCAATGTTTGACGGTTAGTCTTCTGTGCGTGAAATAAAGTAGCGCGTTAGCAAAGAAGCTTTTGGGGAAACTCCCCCGTCTGTTTGTCCATGCTGCAGGAGGCCTTGATGGAGGAATATGCCATCGCGGCCCAGCTGTGGAAGCTAAGCACCTGTGACACATGTGAAATCGCCAGGAACAGTGTGCTGCAGAGTGGTCTGTCTCATCAGGTACAGTAAATCAATACCTGGTAAATAGAACTGCTGGGTAAATTTGTAGCGTTGCGGCAAAAATGAGTAGTGCCTGCTGACAGTGACAGATGCTTTCACCCTCTATAAGCTCATGCCGACAGCTTCGGAGAACTCACCGGGGCGTCACACTCACAAGTGATTTCAGTAGCCATCCCCGATCACCTCCTCATGGAACTCCTGAGTGTGTCCCAGTGTTGTGTCACCGAAGTGACACGCATTTAGTGACACGTATCCTGTATCCCCCTTTTCTCCTGCCAGGAAAAGAAGCACTTCCTGGGGGCCAACTACCTGCAGGACGGGCCTGATGGGAATGACATTAGACGGACCAATGTGGCTCAGATCCGCATGGCCTACCGCCACGAGACCCTGTGCAATGAGCTCAGCTTCCTGGTGGAGGCTGTGAAGACCGAGGCCGGCGGCACACAGGTCGAGTGACCACAGCACAGAGAGACCCTTTTCACACTACCGAGCCGGGCGGAGCTGTACTGCGCTTGCCTGGTTACAAATTTACCACACAGTAGCTGCTGGGACAGTGTTGGAAAGGTCAATGTTAAAAGTATCTGTGGCAGCACAGTATGGTTTGGGTCGTGACAGTAGTGTTGAAAAGGGTTAGAGTGACCTCTGGTCTCTCTTCACTTCAGCTCTAGACCACAGCCAAATCCTGTACTGCTACTGCGCTACGGTAATACTGAGAGAATAAGACACCGAGCTTGTACCGTGTAAGCCGCACCAAATCAAGCCAAGCCAACAGCACCGCACTAGGCAAATCAACATTACCCTATTGATTCTTGTTTTCATTGGTCTGCATGCCTTTTCCCCGATATGGTGTTTGATAAAGTAGAACTTCATCCCTACCACGAAAAACCTGTTTGTAGTTGAACATAGGATCCAGAGGGACACTGCTTATGCACGACCATAGTTCTCGTGTCCTGTTCAAGAAATACTACCAACTGTGCCAACACAGGAGCTCTCGCCGCCAGATTAAAAGCCAAATCCGAGAGCACACCGGTCGTTGTGTAATTGTGGCCTTTCTATTTGAAATACAGTACATAGTGATAGGAGGGATATTACTATGTCAGGTAAAAAGGACTCGCATGTAAAGGATAGCCATACATTTTGATGCATTGTTTTCGAGGTCTGTGTCCCTGTTGTAACTGTGGTGTCTGAGGGTGGTGGTGTTTTTTATTATTATACAAGTTTGGGAAGAGAGCTTTTCTACGGAGCCCCTTCCACCATTTTGAATGCTCCTCCGAGGTGCTCATTATATCACTGCTGTAGAGATGGTCCACAAAAATCACTTCAAAAAGGTTAACTCGTATCATGTGCCGAATATTACAAATTTGGGAGACTTTCACCCTTGTCTCAATGCAGCATAAAATGTCACTCAACTGTATTGTACATGATGCGATAGAGGGAATGTGTTTTTATATGACAATAAAGAGTTACTTACAATATTTCACACAAACGGAATCAAAACTGTTACACATGCACCTGAAACACAGTTGGTCAAATATGAGACTGGCAATCACAAGAAGTTGTCAAAACTCTTTTAATATAATAGAAGACAAAATACATATATGTGCAAAATATGAACTTCTTTCTTAGCCAATGGTATTGGTTTATTTAATCAGTGGTGTAAAGTACTTAAGTAAAAATACTGTAAAGTACTACTTAAGTCCTTTTTGGGGGGGGTATCTGTACTTTACTATAGATATGACTATTTTTACTCCACTACATTCCTAAAGAAAATAATGTACTTTTCACTCCATACATTTTCCCTGACCTCCAAAAGTTACATTTTGGTCCGATTCACACACTTAAGAGAACATCCCTGGTCATCCCTACTCCCTCTGATCTGGCAGGCTCACTAAACACAAATGCTTAATGTGAATTATGTCTGAGTATGTTGGAGTGTGCCCCTGGCAATACGTACATAATAAAATAAATAATAATTGTGCATTCTGGCTTGCTTAATATAAGGAATACAAACATGGTCTCTTTTTTGTTTTCTTGAGTAAGGCAGCTCCAAAATGGAGGTGTTTCAGCCTAGCCAAATGCTTTCTGTGGTAGTGGGGCAAGCCAGCAGAAAATACGGAGCGTTGCGCTGTGATTGGCTCAGTGCGGAGAGCTAGAAAATTCAAGCCCCTTGGGTGCTGCCATATAGTTACATTAGAAGTGCCCATCCAATAAGTCTCAAGGTCATTGGCCACAGATAAAATTACATCAAATCACATATCTACAGTAGCTTTGATTGGACTGATCATGTCAACATCATACTTTCAAAATCTTAGCTAGCAGTCAACATCATGAATTAAGTAGACAATCTACTGGCAAATCCTTTTTAATCCTTGTCATATGAAGAGAAATTATAGATAAAAACGTATCGGTACTCAATGGTCATTGGACATAAAAACATTACACAACAAGTTGGAAATCACAAATTCAGTGAATTCAGTGAATGGAAGGAATCAGTGGCTAACTGCAAGCATTGCAAAGCAATCGCTAGCCTGCTATCCAGTGGAGTGGCTGTGTGGTCCCAAGTCTGGGTTTAAGGGTCTCTTTTCCAAGCTTTAAATGAAAAACATTCAGCATTGGCCATGCTGTCAAAGAAGGATGATTTGACCCACGCTCAAAACAACTTAACTCTGAACTGGGAATTCTGACAACTGGGAACTTGGGGGGAGAAAACTAGCTCCGACTGGGAAAATATGTTTTGAATGCTCATCCATCTCGGGAATTGTAAGTCGGGAACTCAGGCCTCTTTCTAGAGCTACTTGTGGCTTGTGAAGATCACGGATGTCATCATGATTCAACCTCCCCCAGAGTTCTCAGTTGTCTTGATAGCACCATAAATCCAGAGAATGCCAGACTTTGATGACAAAATTTGCCCACGAAGGACCGCCGCGCCACCTTCCTGTTCAAGTGAGCACAACAAGGCGAGTCCAAATATGCTGCATAATGATGTAATATGCCATTTCTCCTTCGCCAAGATAACCCATCCACCTGACAGGTGTGGCATATCAAGAAGCTGATTAAACTGCACCTGCTGGGGACAATAAAAAATTAAATAAAAAAGGAAAAGCAGCCAACAAGTACTCAGCATACGTTAGAACTCCTTCAAGACTGCTAGAAAAGCATTCCAGATTAAGCTGGTTAAGAGAATATGTAATTTCATAGTGTTGATGCCTTCACTACTGTTCCTACAATGTAGAAAATAGTAAAAATAAAGAAAAACCCTGGAATGAGGTAGGTGTCCAAACTTTTGACAGGTACTGTATATGAACATGAAACAGAGTTTATGCCTTTATAAATAATGGACATTAAAGCTTTAAAATAGCCAACATTAAAACGTATGTTTTATATATAAAAAAAAAACAGTTTGACAACCATGTGTGTAAACTTTCAAATGATATCAAACTCAACCGTTTATCTTTTTCAGTGATGAAGACAGGTGTCTTCATGGTAGGGTGGGGTATGCAAAATGGGTCAACTTTGAGCACCTTTATCTCCTTAATATTTTGGCATTCAGGTCCAAAAGGTCACTTTCTGACCTCTTCTTCCGTGGGTGAACATGTATGGAAGGTGTTGTTCAAATCAAAAGGGGTGCAGTCAGAAAGTGATCAAAATCATATGGAACAACCCTTTACTCAAAAATGCACTAATAATCACAGTAAACTACAAAAATATTCAAAAGTGCAATTGGTCAACATTAAACACTAAATCATTTGGTCAGATTTGATTTTACATATTTTCTGTGGACTAATTTTAAAACATTCATTAAAATGTTGTTCAAGTACACTGTTACAATTCATATAGGGAAATCAGTCAAAGTCAATACATTAATTGGGCCCTCATCTATGGGTTTCACATGACTGGGAATACAGATATGCTATGCATCTGTTGGATCAGAAAACCAGTCAGTATCAGGTGTGACCACCATTTGACTCATGCAGCGCAACACATCTCCTTCACATAAACTTGATCAGGCTGTTGCTTGTGGAATGTTGTTCCACTCCTTTTCAATGGCTGCATATTGGTGGGAACTGGAATACGCTGTCGTACACGTCAATCCAGAGCATCCCAAACATGCTCAGTGGGTTACAAAATGTTCTCTCTAATTTTTGGGGGAACTGAGCACATTTTTGCTCGTGAGCGGAAACTTTAACATAGTGAGAATTTTGTGCAACCTCCCGCATTTGTTTACAGTGAACACTGAGGCCGTACCCTTACAGTTTGACAGTAGCCAATAGGCCATTGTGATTTTGAGCATAATGTAGGCCTCCCAACAAAACCAATGGAACGAATCCCATAACATTTTCACACGGAATAAGCTTTTAATTTATAGGATCTAGCCTATATGTGGTGTTCAGTGCAGGCCTATATTGCATGAGACATTTAAAAAAGTGTTTTACATTACGTTTCTTACTTGGTCTGTAACACCATGGGCCAAATATCTGACTGTAAATTGTATTCATTGAACAATGCAAGAAGTGGCTTTACAAAATAAAATGTATTATCACCATACAGAAATTTGACAATGTAGGCTACCCCTCTGTCCATTGCCGTATTTGCATATTCAAGCCTGTCTCAAAATACAACACTGCTACTTTAATTAAGACATACGCTTTTTGCCTGACCGGCTTTTCAAAGACAGCTTAAAATGTAGCCTACACGTTTTGTGCTCTGGTATGAAGCAGCAAATCCCCATTGCTGACCTATACACGTATCTATAACTGGGATAACTCGATAACTAGCAAAGAATAGCTACAAATCTGCGCTCTGATCTGACAAGCGCATTACCTCGCGAGTGTTTGAAAGAGCGCAAGTGGGCTACCCACGCCAATAGAACTCTGGCTCTGCCTACAACAAAATCAAAGACACAAACTTGCAGAGTTAGATTTGTTTTGGTTGGTTGCATTGAAAAGTCCTTTATGTTGATCTATATAGTGCAAATGAATGGTGCGAACTCAATGAAGTTCAATCGTTTGCGTCTCTGTGCAGCATGACATTTCTTTCGCGCGGCAGTCCTGAAGGAAAGGCGAGGTCGCCGTACGTTGGTGACATTGGGTGATGGCGGCAGACAATGGGCTTTGAGATCTCATCTCGGTATCTGTGCATTTAAATTGCCATCGATAAAATGCAATTGTGTTCGTTGTCCTTAGCTTATGCCGGCACTTTCGCAAACCCACAGTTTCATCAGCTGTCCTGGTGGCTGGTCTCAGACAATCCTGCATGTGAAGTAGCCGGATGTGGAGGTCCTGGGCGTGGTTACAGGTGATCTGTGGTTGTACTGCCATATTATCAAAAAGGACTGAGACAGTTTATGGTAGAGAATTGAACATTAAATTCTCTGGCGGACATTCCTGCAGTCAGCATGCAAATTGCATGCACCCTCAAAACTTGAGAAAAACTGCACGTTTTTAGAGTAGCCTTTTGTTCCCAGCACAAGGTGCACCTGTGTACAGATCATGGTTTAATCAGCTTCTTGATATATCTCACCGGTCAGGTGGATTAATTTTCTTGGCAAAGGAGAAATGCTCACTAGAGGGATGTAAACAAATGTGTGCACAAAATAAGAGAATTAAGTTTTTTGTGCATATGGACAATTTCTGGGATCTTTTATTTAAACGGATGAAACATTTGCTTCACATGTTGCGTTTAAATTTTTGTTCAGTATAGTACCAGCCAGTCATGAGTAAAGTACATACAGCTCAAATCTTCAGTTCCCTAATGGGAATAACACATTCCAAATATATTATGTAGTACTATTTTAACATTCACTCAGCCTCACACGTAATAAAAAGTTAAATATTTAAAACATCCAATGCACTGGCCTTGCTTAAGTACTCATGATATAGAAATTATTTTGATAAACGATGACATTTTTGTTTTACTGATTCATATTTAAACTAAAAGCTACATTTTTGGGGAGACATCACCTCATCTAAATAACATTGAGGAGAAAATATAAAGATTATCGTGGCTGAAGCATCCATGAGATTATTGTACTTACATTTTCACATTTCATCAAATACCAAACCATTCAGAGTGTGTTATAGGATTTCAAAATTCAAATAAAAAAAATAAAAGTACAGAAGTTGTGTGATTAGTGATTTATGGACATTTCCACAGCAGTTCGAGGTGCCTATAAAAACATCTACTAAGTGCAATTATAAGAGTAGTTATAACGAAACAATGTGCTTGGTTTATATATTATTGTGGAGAGATTGTGTACACACACACACACACACCTTAGTCAGAAGTTGACACACCTACTCATTCCAGGGTTTTTCACACTCTTGGCATTCTCTCAACCAGCTTCATGAGGTAGTCACCTGGAATGCAAGTTCATTTGTGGAATTTCTTTCCTTATTAATGTGTTTGAGCCAATCAGTTGTGTTGTGACAAGGTAGGGGTGGTATACAGAAGATTGCCCTATTTGTTAAAAGACCAAGTCCATGTTATGGCAACAACAGCTCAAATAAGCAAAGAGAAAATGACAGTCCATCATTACTTAAGCCATGAAGGTCAGTCAATTTGGAAAATGTAAAGAACTTGGAACGTTTCTTCAAGTGCAGTCGCAAAAACCATCACTCACCATGATGAAACAGTCTCTCATGAGGACCGCCACAGGGAATGAAGACAGAGTTACTTATCCTGCAGAGGATAAGTTCATTAGCGTTAAGTGCACCTCAGAAATCGCAGCCCAAATAAATGCTTCACAGAGTAACAGTAACATCAACTGTTCAGAGAAAACTGCGGGAATCAGGCCTTCATGTTCGAATTGCTGCAAAGAAACCACTGCTGAAGGACACCAATATGAAGAAGAGACTTGCTTGGACCAAGAAACACGAGCAATGGACATGAGACCAGTGCAAATCTGTAAACAGATGATCTCCACATGTGGTTCCCACCGTAAAGCATGGAGGAGGTGGTGTAATGGTGCTTTGCTGGTGACACGGATTGATTTTGAATTCAAGGAACACTTAACCAGCATGTTTACCACAGCATTCTGCAGCGATACGCCATCCCATCTGGTTTTCGCTTAGTGGGACTATCATTTGTTTTTCAACAGGACAATGACCCAACACACCTCCAGGTTGTGTAAGGGCTATTTGACCAAGAAGGACAGTGATGGAATGCTGCATCAGATGACCTGGCCTCCACCCAATTGAGATGGTTTGGGATGAGTTGGAACACAGAGTGAAGGAAAAGCAGCCAACAAGTGCTCAGCATATGTGGGAACTCAAGACTGTTTGAAAAGCATTCCAGGTGAAGCTGGTTGAGAGAACACCAAGAGTGTGCAAAGCTGTCAAGGCAAAGGGTGGCTACTTTGAAGAATCTAAAATCTATTTTGATTTCTTTTTTGGTTACTACATGAATCCATGTGTTGTCATAGTTGAAAGTTTTAAAAAAAATAGTAAAAACAAAGGAAAACCCTTGAATGAGTAGGTGTGTCTAAACTTGACTGGTACTGTATATAGTGCCTTCAGAAAGTACTCAGACATTTCACATTTTGTTAGGTTACAGCTTTATTCTAAAACTGATAACATTGTCCTGTGTGCCTTTCCAAATCATAACCCATAAACGACAAAGCAAAAACAGTTGACATTTTTGCTAATTCCTAAAAATAATGAAATGTTACATTTACATAAGTTGTCAGATCCTTTACTCAGTACTTTGTTGAAGCACCTTTGGCAGCAATTACATCCCTGAGTCTTATTGGGTATGAAGCGACAAGCTAGGCACACCTGTATTTGGGGAGATTCTCCCATTCTTCTCTGCAGATTCTCTCAAGCTCTTTCAGGTTGGATGGGGAGCATTGCTGCACAACTATTTCCAGCTCTCGCCAGAGATGTCCAATCGGGTTCAAGTCCGGGCTCTGGCTGGGCCACTTAAGGACATTGGGACTCCGGCATTGTCTTGCTGTGCGTTTAGGGTCATTGTCCTGTTGGAAGGTGAACCTTCTCTCCAGTCTGAGGTCCTGAGCAGGTTTTCATATGGATCTTTACATTTTGCTCCATTCATCTTTCCCTTGATCCGGTCTAGTTTCCCAGTCCCTGCCACTGAAAAACATCCCCACAGCATGATGCTGCCACCACAATAAGGATGGTGCCAGCTTTCCTCCAGACATGACGATTGGCATTCAGGCCGAAGAGTTCAATCTTGTTTTTCATGGTCTGGAGTCTTTCAGGTGTCATTTGGCAAACTCCAAGTGGGCTGTCATGTGCCTTCTGAGTAGTGGCTTCGTCTGGCCCCTGTACCATAAAGGCCTGATTGGTAGAGTGCTGAAGAGATGTTTGTCCTTCTGGAAGGTTCTCCCATCTCCACAGAGGAACTCTAGAGCAGTGTCAGTGACCATCGAGTTCTTGGTCACCTCCCTGACCAAGGCCATTCTCCCCCGATTGCTCAGTTTGGCCAGCTCTAGGAGTTTTGGTGGTTCAAAACTTCTTCCATTTAAGAAGGATGGGGGCCAATGTGTTGTTGGGGACCTTCAATACTGCATAAATGTCTTGGTACCCTTCCCCAGATCTGTGCCTCGACACAATCCTGTCTCGGAGCTCTACAGGCAATTCCTTCAACCTCATGGCTTGGTTTTGCTCTGACATGCATATAGACAGATGTGTGCCTTTCCAAATCATGTCCAATCAATTTAATCTATCACAGGTTGGACTCCAATCAAGTTGTAGAAACATTAAGGATGATCAATGGAAACAAGATGCACCTGAGCTCAATTTCGAGTCTTATACTTATGTAAATGTGATATTTCAGTTTCTTTTTTAAATTATAGGCACCTCAAATTTATAAACCTGTTTTCATTAGAGTTGTGTGCAGATCGGTGAGGACTTATATATATATATATAAATATATACACACATATAATCAATAATATAATCCATTTTAGAATAAGGCTGTAACGTTAAAAAAATGTGGGAAAAGTCAAGGGGGCTGAATACCTTTCGAAGGCACTGTATATACACACACAAGTTTAAGAGCAATCATGTAAAAGTAATCTTGAAATATGGAAAAGAGCAAAAAGAAATAATCACAACCGGCAAATTCCTATAAAGCAACCCATCTTCTCTACATACCCCCAAAACCTGGCGAAAAACTCCAAACCCTTCCCCGAACTATTCTTGATGTCAGTTTGGTTGTCAGTGGTTAATCAAAGTGTCTTAGTATTGAGTAGCTTAAGGTATGTGCGGATGGCCTGCCTCGTCAGCCAGGTTGAGGATATAGCCAGCTACGTCGTCCTCTGTAGGGGCATCAGGCATCACCCACGACTCATTGGCAGCGGTCACTTGCAAGCGGCATATCGGACAATTCCTGCTCTGCCCACTCCTATGAAAACAAACCAGATAATTGGGTACATTTACATGGACACTGATTAATGTAGGTTGATTAAAACCTCTGTATGCTTTGCAAGAACAATTTCCCTAATAATTCTGTTTAAAATGGACATCAGGCCTAAATTAGGCTACCCGAAGGGACTTTAGTGAATCCCGAAAATAACCAATCAAAATAAATGTGCTATCAAGTCTAGCATTTTATTAAAACAATATAATACAAAGACAATACAAAGGGCCGCTCCTATCAGTGGGTCCTCTGGGCAGTGGATGCGCTTTAACCCCCACCCGATTTCCCCTGGCCCAATGGGATTTTCCAAGGGTGGGAAGAACCAAGCCCCACCCGATTGCCCAGGCGGGCATGGAAGTGAGCGTACCCATAACCACCAGACCAGCGCACATACCGCCCACAGCGTGAAACCAAAAAAAACATACATGACTAAACACAAAACATACAATCACAGCCCCACACTCACCCCTGATTGAAGGATCTCAAACCTTTATAAAAAAATGTGCAAGTGTGTATGTATCTATTCCAACCTTCAAACAGCCACAGATCAACCCATTTCTCCCGGTAAATCATTATTGTACCACTTCCTCTGGCAATACATACCTCCAATCTACCATGGTGTCTCACTAGGGACCTGAACGTCCCCATCTGCAACATTTCTACCAAAAATGCTCCAAAATCAAGCCACAGATGGAGAGAACCAAAAGAGATTCTCTATTGATTCGGTTTCCTTGTGGCAGCCTGCAACGGTCTGACTGTTCAATGCCCCATATACTGAGCATTCTTTTGTAGTGAGAATTTGATAACAGCTTAAATCTAAGTTTTGTATATCAGTTCATAAAACCAATGTCATGGTATTGGGACTTAGAAAATGTGTTCCCAACTATCTTGAATTTTATGAAGCATAGTTGTCAAACCTCTTGACCGTAAGTGAAAATGATATATTTTACAATTTATATTGGTCATTTTATGCCATTGATACTGTACTTTTTAATTGGTGGCAGACAAACTAACTAATTAATTCCTCTCTTTCAAGTAATTGCTTCTTCCATTTGTGGCAGAGCTGTGATAAGTTGGTTATTTAAGCAATAAGGCTCGAGGGGGTGTGGTATATGGCCAATATACCACGGCTCGGGCTGTTCTTATGCAAGACGCAACGTGGAGTGCCTGTATACAGCCCTTAGCGGTGGTTTATTGGCCATATACCCTAAACCCCCGAGGTGCCATAATGCCATTATAAACTGGTTACCAACTTAGAGCAGTAAAAATATATGTTGTCATACCCATGGTATAAAGTCTGATATACCACGGCTGTCTGCCAAATCAGCATTCAAGGCTCGAACCATCCAGTTTATAATTTTTTTATGCCATTACATTGTTGAATACTTGTTTCTGATTGGCTTGAAGGGCATTTAAGAGCGTGCATTATTTCCCTATAAACACAGTATATTTGCACAGTAGAATTCAATGGCTATAATAATGGCTGTTGATTGTCTTGAATGACCGTTCCTATTCAAAATTTCCAGCTAAAACAATACATTTAATAAAATTGTTGTATAAATATCCTAAAGCAAAATGATACATTATCTGATTAAATTGCTTTAGAAAGGGGCACAAGACAGGAATGTCCCCTCTCCCCTCATGTTTGCACTGGCAATTGAACAGCCTGCAGAAAGAACTAGACAGGACTCAAATGTAACAGGTATCAGTCATTTAAACTAAACTTATTTGCCGATGATCTCCTGATATACCTGACCAATATTGAAAACTCAATTCCACCTGTGCTTAAAATATTTTCAGAAGACTCAAATCTCAGGTTATAACATTAACGTGTAAAAATATGAAATAATGGCAATAGGACAAAGAAAAAGGATTGCTGTGAATTGAGTTTAAGAGGACCACAAAAAAATATATATAAAGATTTAGGATGCTTAATAAGTGACAAATATATAAAGTGGGGCAAAAAAGTATTTAGTCAGCCACCAATTGTGCAAGTTCTCCCACTTAAAAAGATGAGAGGCCTGTAATTTTCATCATAGGTACACTTCAACTATGACAGAGAGAGAATTCACAAATTCTACAGCACAACGTCTGAGTCATGTCTCAAGTGTACAAGTATTATTATGACTCGATCTATGCATTCTGGGAATAGTATAAAGTTTAGAAGTTGTGGGCGGAGCCAGAAAGTTGTCAGAAGTATTCATATATAAAAACGTACTTTTAATCCACCCGTCTACATATTTCAAGATGTAGTGTGATACCCAATGGGCTGGACAATTCTTTCTCATCATTCATTTTGAAAAAAACAAATACTAAAAACTAGGAAGTCAATTAATCTGCCATAATTTTCTTTTAAATTTGACCCCTTTTTCTCCCCAATTTCGTAGTGTCCAATTGTTGTAGTAGCTACTATCTTGTCTCATCGCTACAACTCCCGTACGGGCTCGGGAGAGACGAAGGTTGAAAGTCATGCGTCCTCCGATACACAACCCAACCTAGCCGCACTGCTTCTTAACACAGCGTGCATCCAACCCGGAAGCCAGCCGCACCAATGTGTCGGAGGAAACACCGTGCACCTGGCAACCTTGGCTAGCACGCACTGCGCCCGGCCCGCCACAGGAGTCGCTGGTGTGCGATTAGACATCCCTACCGACCAAGCCCTCCCTAACCCGGACGACGCTAGGCCAATTGTGCGTCTCCCAACGGACCTCCCGGTCGCGGCTGGTTACGACAGAGCCTGGGCGCGAACCCAGGGTCTCTGATGGCACAGCTGGCGCTTTTTTAAAGACCAAGTGGCAAACAATAATGCAGGCACTAGGGATGGGAGTGTGAGCAGGCGGGTCTGGGCAGATGAGATATAGTCACATACAAACAATGACTACAAGTTATCATTCGGATGTATACAAATTTGTTTTTGTTTTTTGGGAAAAAAAGGAAAAAAAGAAAAAATTATTTAAAAAATATTTCAATGGCTATAGTTCATTCTTACATGTTCTAGGTTTGAGCTGCTTTTGAAAGCAAAACCAGGAATTGAAAAAATTGGCATTGTTGAATTAGATTTTATAATAGCAAGGTAGGACTAATGGTTTGATTAGCTAAACTAGCACATCTGTTCGGTTACCAAGGCAACTAAGGTCACCATCTGGTAAACTTGCTAGCTACTTCAGTGGATGTTGAACACATGGCAAATGTTTTAAATTATAGCCATTGGTAACTTGGTGCTGTATGCTTTCTCTGGCAAATAATGCAACTCCATGCAAGGTCAGTTCAACTCCCCTAGCACGTCATGGAACACACCTTCCACGTCGTTCATTATTTTCCAAAGAACGCATAGCCCCTCATTGTGTATTCATCTCCATTCACCTTGATTAATTGCTTGCGTGACAATTTTACCATCGTTTTTTACAAATGTCATGATACATTCTCTCCAAGAAAATTGGTTTATCCATATGTATATATGCCATCTCTTCTGGAGGATGGAATTGTAGCCAACTCTGTACCACTTCATTTAAGAAGGAGCGTTAAGAGCAAAGAGACCCATTTTAAATATTTGATGCGCTTCTCTTAGTAGCCTACTGGAAAACCAGTTTGGATTTAGATACAGTTTCAGTATAATGGAAGCTTTTTTTGTGATAGTTTGTTTTATTGAGAAATAATACCAAAATTAAATGACAACCGCCGCCCCCCTCCCCCTCTTATCCACAAAGTATCAAGAGGAAGAGGTATATAAGAAATGTACACTAGAAACAATTAACCTTTTGTTTTGCTCCTTAAACTCAAAATCTTATGCATAGGATGTAGCATTAAATCTGACTGCCATGGTACCCAAGTTCAGACAGAAGGTTTGTATATGAAAACTATTTATAATATTAACAATTAGGTTTTACAAGCTCACGTCACTCGCACATAAGGCTCCTGCAAGCACATGCGCAGACACAGCTGGCACTCCGATTAAGGTGTTTACATGTCCTAACTATCTGATCAAATTGCAGAGAAACATAGGCGTTATAATCGAACATGCTCAATGACAACAGACCTCGTGACAACAGATTTATCAGTGGGACCACTGTGGAAAGTGTCGGTGTCTCTTACCACTTGTCAATGCACTTTTGACAGAAGCTGTGAGCACAGGGCAGAATGAGGTCAGATTTACCATCCATGCAGATGCAGCACTCCTCCTCATCAGTTAACTGCTTCACCCTGTAGGGGAATACACACAATGGCAGCCAGTCATAGACTTGCCTCCAGTTCCAGACTTCCTCACATTACGGAACAAGACTTGGAAGGATGGCAATGCAAGACTTCCCACAGACGCACACTGAACTACTAACCTGCCCATCCACATGCTGGCCTGGCAGGAGTCCCCTGACGGGAGGCTGGCGCCCTCTGCTGACAGCACCTCCACTGCCTGACTGGTGATGTCATGGTACAGCTGGATGAACTGATACAGGTTCATGATGCGAGACGCCTCCACCATCCCATTCTCTTTGTTGATCTGCCAGAGCACAGCGAAACAACACAAACATGTTTCAGTCTCAAAAACACACATGCCATGAACACAAATGTGCAGACAACACACATATTACTGGTTGAAAAACACACATTTCCCTAAAAAAAAAAAAAAATAGCGAGAGTGGAGACTGATTCACAATGACATGTCACCATCAAGAGACCAACTTATGTCCCTTTCTCACCTTGGTACAAACTATCCTCACAGCCACTTTCCACAGAGCAGAGGTGTCCGAGCCAGTCTGGACTTCAAAGATCAGGTGTTTTTGCTGTCCAGCTGCTAGCTTAGCCGTCCTGTCCAGTTGACAGTCACGGAGAAACATTGTTACTCAACAAATGACTCAACAAATGATCCAATGACAACTTAACACTGCCCCCTAACCCTCCTCAGTTTATATCACTCACTGCCACATTCACACCAGCAAGGCCTACTGATTGGGGAAGGACTAGGTTAAATCCTAACAGGGAGAGAGTGCTCTAAGCTCTTGATTAAGGTTAATAACCTGAATTATGTCAGTTAATAAGTAGCGTTGTAAGTGGATAATGTTCAAGAAGTGCCAGCGGAGGAGCTGGATGTTACTTGGGGGAATTAGTTCCCCATCTGTAAATGAACTGGGAAATATTGTTATTCTCTTTGTAGAGTTGGATATTATTATCATCATCATCTATTTGTTTAAAGACTAAGTACAAAGCAAACAAGGACTACATTGACAGTCACGACATGGCCGGCCTTACACGTCATTGAGCTCTGCCACCCTGGCCAGGAACTCCTCGTAGTTGAGATAGCCGCTGTCGCGTACCAGCCCAGCATGCTTCACCAGCTTCTCAGGTAGACGGGTCATCACCGCCTGGCCTGAGATCTGCTGGCCCATCCCAACCGCGCTCAAAGAACAGCACTATGCAGTGTGGCCTGACCGAGGGAAACAAAAGCAAAGTCACCAAGTAATTTACCTACGGTCTTTAGAGCAAGGATCTCCCAAACTTTTTTGGCCCACGACCCCATTTTGATATTAAAAAAAAGTTAATGACCCAACCCTGTTAAAAAAAATGTGATGTAATCAACTGCCAATGTTTACTTAAAAAAAAAAATGGGGCTGTGACAGTCTATTACAAATCAGTCTGAAATACTATCGAAAGTACTGTCAATCTGAAGAAAGTATGGTTTGACGTGACAGAAATGCATCAGAACATGGTTAAATTCATCAGGTAATAATTTTGTATGATCTTCTGTGTAGAAAAGATCACCATTGATTAGGTTATTCCCCCCAGTCTGATTTAGTGCCTGGTCTTGTCCAGTCTGTTCTAATGAGACTTGTGGGCATTGTAGAGGGAAACAGAAAGTCTTATCTTTCTGTGATGGGGTCATAATCTTTTGTACCTTAAACTGTTCAAAAGATAGCGCCACATTTTTAGGAAGAAAACAGAAACCACTGTTTATTACAACCACACCTAGTTTCTCTCGCAACTCCATTTTCAAATCAAGCAACCCCACATGGGGTCACATCCCCTAGATTGGGAAGCGCTGCTTAAGAGGGAACTCAGTGAAGGACTTATCCCAGCGTTGTAGCCTACTATCTGAGTGTTTTCAGACTTCTACCAGCCAAAGGGTATTATTTAGATAATAAATAACCGCTCCCCTCCCTTTTCATGATTACGATCTTGCCTCATCCCGGCAATTCAGGCTCGGGAGAGGTGAAGGTCAATTCACGCATCCTCCAAAACATGACCCACCAAAACGCTTCTTAACCTGGAAGCCACCAATGTGTCAGAGGAAACACGATCGAAGTCAGCCTGCAGGCGCCCGACACCACAAGGAGCCACTAGAGCGCGATGAGCCAAGTAAAGCCCCTTGGCCAAACCATCCCTTAACCCGGATGACTCTGGGCCAATTGCACGCCGCCCTATGGGACACCCGGTCACAGCTGGTAATGACACAGCCTCGGATCGAACCCTAGGCTGTAGTGACGTCGCAATACTGCGACGCAGCGTCACTCGGGAGGCCCATTTGTGAACATTTGTAATGGGTTGGACCCAAATAAATTGAGGCAGGTAGTGTTTCACAAAATAGCCAAATATACCCGGCTAGCTAGGATTTAGCCCTTCATCGTCACTCAGTTCCATTACATTACACATAAGAGTAATTGGAGCGACGCTCAGTCTGAACATTAAAAGCGCTTGCGTTACAGTTTTGGAAGCATAAGGACCTTATCTTTCATATCAGTGAGAAATAATAAATAAAACTAAAAAAGGTTGAATTCATACACACCTATCTAGGGTTACAGCGCTTGTTTACGGAAAATAGACGGATTGGCTGCGTTGGCCTAGGTCTACTACACACCTTGACAGATCCTCAGCATTACAACGCCTTCTGATCTCCTCTGATCCTGGCAAGCTTAACCTCTCTCTCACATTGGGCACTTCTATGTCGAGCTATCTTCACTGATTTAACAGTACCCAACTTCTTTTCTACCCAGTCTGATACCATCTATGGGTCCACCAAACGGCAGGGAGCCACATTCTCAACAAAAAAAAATGTCACTCCCACTGGGCCAGATTCATCCTTTGCATGAACAAGGAGAGGCAACCGCAGATAATTCATCCTCACTCTCGTCAGGTTAAATTTTTGCCCTGACAGCAGAGTGCGGTTTGTACTTGGCGCCATTCTTCCTCAGCACACATATTCCCTCTGCACTCGGCTCTTCTCCCTCACTGTCCATAACCACGTCTATCCATTCAACACGCTCTTACCATGCCTTCATCCGTTATATTCAGGGCCGGCTCTAAGGCATAGAAAAGCCGTAGAAAAGCACCCCCCCCAGATGAAATTTTGATCCCAGGGCGGGGTCAAAGTTACATTTTATTTTTTACTCACAAAAAAAAGTTGTTCACTTTTGCAGACAGCAAGCTTCACTAAGTTTTGGTCGTGGCGCACTGAATAATTATAGCTAGTTGCAAGCTTTAATCAGCATGGATATCCGAAAATGACTGGGCACTGCCAAGAGCAAAAATAATTGAGGACCATCATGTAGAGACAGATGCCGAGCTCACCAAGCAACTTGCTAGCCTGGCCACTGAGGTTGACGAGCCTATCAGCAAAATGTAATATCCACCCATCTCCCACCACTGCCTGCTGACCAACAAGATCGAGAAGAGCCCGGGCCTAGCGCCAGCAGCAAGAGGGCAACATTACAACAAGCACCTGCACCGCCGTTACCCCAGTCACTAGCGCCTGACGACCTCAGTGATGAGGAGCCAGCACAGGTTTGTCTTGACACTTTCGCCGAGTCGCATTTTCAGTGGGAGAAAGCAGTCATTTGTAGCACCTGTTTCAAGGTCTGCATTTGGTTGTGGCGCACGCTATGCCGTCTGAGGCTATATAGGAAGTTTCAATGTGTGTAGCTGCCTGAGCAATTTATTCAGGAAAGCCACAGTGGCTGCACAGTACACTGGGGGAAAAAACAGAGAAAAAAACAAAACAAACGTATTGATCAGAGGGGAACTGGCCACCTCGCCACGGTGTCAGTCACTATGAAACTCCGTAACATCGAATCTACAAAACGCAAATTGGCACAGATGTGACACTTGAGGTCACAGGCTTATTGAAAGCACTGGCAGATCCAAGCTTTACATTTATAAAACTCAAAATCCTGGTCATCGAGTGGTGTAGTTGTCCTGGAGGGCAGGTAGTTTGCCCCCGGTGATGCGTTGTGCAGACCTCACTACCCTCTGGAGAGCCTTACGGTTGTGGGCGGAGCAGTTGCCGATGTGTACGCCGAGGACCTTAACTTTCCACCTTCTCCACTACTGTCCCGTCGATATGGATGGGGGTGCTCCCTCTGCCGTTTCCTAAAGTCCACGATCATCTCATTTGTTTTGTTGAGTGTGAGGTCATCGCGCGGTAGCCTTCTGTCCATGGTACTGAATCATTGTTACGGCATGTGCTGTTTTAATAAGTGCTCTTGGGCCACCAGTCCTCATGTGGATTTATTTAGGTTCTAAAGCAATTCAAGTTGTGCCCGCCCCCGATGGATTTAAAAAGCCCCCTCCGGCATGTCATCCTGGAGCCGAACCTGACTGTAGTGCTTGAGGAGCATGCACTGATGACATTTCTCCAAAATCCAACTTCCTCCTTACCCCAATGTACAAGTCTGGCTATCTCAGGCCTCTCCATGCTTGCCAATACTGGTGCTCCTTCTCAGTGCTCCTCTCATGTGGAATGTATTTTCTAGCCAACTATTTACATTGATTACAACCGAAAGTTTACATGTCACTCAATTCAGTCATCCTGAACTTGCTGCCGTAAGGAAAATTATATTTTCTTAAGCAAAGCGAGATGTTGTAAATGCAAATATTTCTGTGAGTGGAGAGTGGACTATCTGTGCTAATTAGCTATATAAGCATCTCCGAACACCTGTGTACACCACAAACGTGTTGTCACTGACAACGTTTACATTGTGCACAGTATTCCAGCTAGTAGCTCATATCCCACTTAAGGTCTTATTCGGGATAATCTATTTTCATGCACCTTTGATATCCCGCTCATTAGTATCCCAGTATTCATGAATAAACAGAATATTCCTAATTTAAGATCATATGGGTTAAATTGAATAGTAATTTAAATATGGACACAGGAGAAGTTATTTATTATTTCAGCATCTCTTGAGAAAATGTGAATGCTTGTATAATGTGTTATCTTTTACACTTATGGAACCAGACAGTATTTCAACCACATAAAATATGCACCCTAGACACACTTAAGTCTTATCAGAAACCTTTCAAACTGATGACTAACATTTTGCACAGGACCAATCTTGCTGTATTCCGTTTTCTTCCCGTCCCTAAAACGAAACAGACAACTTTACAGCTGTTAACTAGATTACTAATGCATTCATTCTATAGATGGAATACATTATTATGGTGAGCACTACTATATTTAGTCTTCTGGGTCAACAAGTTATGACAAAGGAGTATCCAGAATAATAACGGGATATTGGTGTGCATGTAAACGTGGTTATTGATAAATACTGTCGGCTGCAAAAGTGTAGTGACGTGTGTATTTTGCATTTGTGAAATGAAAGTCAAGGGATTTATGTTTCTAGAATCAATTGAGAATCAATTCACGTTTAGATGGCGTATTTGTCTGTTTATTTGTTTCCAGAGCCTATTGCCGTTCAAACCGTACATAAGGTCGTTGGACTATCGACTGTGCCGCAAAAGCACCCGGCAGAGTCAATATCCGCGGTTATAAACCCAGGGTCGTTAAGGTACTTAAGTTCATTATGTGGCTAGTCAGGACTGTTCCCTATCACTGCATTGATATGATTATCCGTCAAACGTTAGCTTACGCCATACGATACGATACTAGTGGTATCAGAAATGTTATGTAATCAACTCAGCGAGCTAGCCAGCTAAGTTAGCTTGCCTTGACATGAAAAACTGTAACTGTTTGTTAGTCACATGAAAGGCTTGCCTATAGTTGTTGCAATTTCTCTTTGGCATTTTACGGCATCTGGCACATAGCTACATAAACTTATGACTAACTAGCTAACGAACGTCAGTGTATTTCTTAGGTTCGGATGCTAACGTTAGCCAACAGAGGAAAACACGCACTTTTTTTCAAAGCCCAAGCCCACATAAGATCATCGATCTACATTTGGTGATGTAGGTTCAGCTTACCTGGTATGGCTACGTGTCAACATTGATTTTTTACGATCCACATACAATCAGCAACGTTTACTTTGTTTGGGAGTTTATGTTGTGGTTTTTAATAGCGCTAGTAGAGATGTCGCAGAATGATGACGAGAGAAAGTAGTGACCCGCAAACGTCGCAATGTCCTAACCTAACCATTTTAAATGTAAACTTCAATGGGGTAGGGTCGTCCCAAAGATTCCGGATAGCAAGAACGATTTTAACGCAGATCACTGCTGGCTATCAAACTAAGCCTAATGCTAACTCAATGAATTGATCAATTCAAATATGTATCAATGTTCTTAAATAAGGAAAGACAGAACTGGAAATTATGATCAAGGGGTGATAACATGGAAAAGGAAACATTTTAATCAATGTTGTGTTTTGGAAGTTAAAGCTAATTCAGGTAGGCTATTCTCGCATTATGTTGGCTCGACCCCGTTTGGCTCCTTGAGTTTGTGACAGGTTGGGGGCGCGTCAAAAGCCGCGCGCGAAATTACGATTAGTGATGTCACTGTTGCTTTGTTTACACAGCTACGCTAAAACCCAATTCCTTTTTTTTCTCCACATCCAATCTTTCCACAATCAATTTCAACATATGACCCACATCAGATTTGTGATTTACACTGGGAAGATCTCAGTTGCACACTCCTCGCGTCATCGTCTCCTGCTTTGGTATCATGGCGTTCACACATTTGTTTTGTGCATGCCGCCACTTGCTCTGCGGTAGTGTGTGCTCAATCACGTTACTGGTTTCTATACAAAACTAAAATAGGAAAACAATTATAAGTTGCACTATCAAATAACTACACCTATATACCACAATTTCATTAAAAAAAATAAAAAACACCCCATTCAACTACTTTTACCCTACAGGGCTGGGAGGATGTTAGTTCAAAGTTATATTTCTGTGGTACAGTTGATAACCATGGCATGTTTCAGCCGACCATTACTGAAGCACAATTTATATCACTCTGTATTGGCCTAATAGTCACCATTGACCCATCATCCTCTACTCAAATGTCAATTTAAGGGCCCATGCCAATAAATATATGTTTACATTCCCAAAGCAAGTTAAATAGATTTATCCATAAATACTTGGTGAAATAAACAAACAATAAAAAAATAATAATAAAGACATTTCAAATGTCATATGTCTATATACAGTGTTGTAATTATGTGCAAATAGTTGTATTGGCATGGGAAAATAAATGAACTTATATATTGTTTGTATTTACAGTGGTATTTGTTCTTCACTGGTTGCACTGGTGGCAACAGGTCACACATCTTGCTGCAGTGATGGCACACTGTGGTATTTCACGCAATAGGTATGGGAGTTTATCAAAATTGGATTTGTTTTCAAATTCTTTGTGGGTCTGTGTAATCTGAGGGAAATGTGTGTTTCTAATATGGTCATACATTTGGCAGGAGGTTAGGAAGTGCAGCTCAGTTTCCACCTCATTTTGTGGGCGGTGTGCACATAGTCTGTCTTCTCTTGAGAGCCAGGTCTATAGCAAGGCTTTGCTCACTGATTCTGTACATAGACAAATATTTCCTTAATTATTCCTTAATTTTTCCTTAATTTTGGTCAGTCACAGTGGTTAGGTATGCTGCCACTGTGTACTCTCTGTTTAGGGCCAAATAGCATTCTAGTTTGCTCAGTCTTTTTGTAAATTCTTTCCAATGTGTCAAGAAATAATCTCTTTGTTTTCTCATGATTTGGTTGGTCTAATTGTGTTGCTGTCATTGGGGCTCAGTGGGGTCTGTTTGTGTTTGTGAACAGAGCCCCAGGACCAGCTTGCTTAGGGGGCTCTTCTCAAAGTTTATTTATCTGTCAGTGATGGCTTTGTTATGGTAGGTTTGGGAATTGCTTCCTTTTAGGTGATTGTAGAATTTAACAACTCTTTTCTGGATTTTGATAATTAGCGGGTATCTCAGATCGTTCACAGCTTTGTGGAAGTTACTTGTGGCGCTGATGTTTTGGCTGAGGTATGTATAGTATTTTATGTGCCTTTTCAATGCAAGCCTATGGGATATACAAAAACAATTGCTCTCAGATTGCAGTTCCTATGGCTTCCACTAGATGTCAACAGTCTTTAGACAGGGTTTCAGGCTTGTTTCTTGAAAAACGAACAAGTAGTTGTAGTTTATCCAAGGTGTTCTCATCAGGAATGGTACGCTTTTGGTTCGGGTGAATGAGGGAGCGCTCTTTGTTATTTTCCTTTCCTTTTGAACACCGTTATTTCCATCTGAAATGTTATCGTTTATTTACATATTAGGGTACCTGAGGATTGATTAGGAACATTGTTTGACTTTAGACAGAGGAAGATCTTCAAAGGTAAGGGATTTATTTTATCGCTATTTGTGATTTTTGTGAATTCGGTGCTGGTTGAAAAAGTATTTAGGTGTGGGGCGCTGTCCTCAGAAAATCGCATGGTATGCTTTCACCATGAAGCCTTTTTGAAATCTGATAAAGTGGTTGGATTAACAAGAAGCTTTTAAATGATGTAAGACACTTGTATGTTCAACAATATTACAATTTTGTCATTTGAATTTGGTGCGCTCCAACTTCACCTGATGTTGTCGATTTTGATCCCGCTAGCGGGAGCCGAGCCCTTTAAAAAAGATAACAAAGTATTTGAGACTATAGCTAATGACGTTCTACTCAATATACTCGTTAAACTAATTTCCTGTATCCCCTTCTCCCTCATAGAGCTCATCCTCTCTCTTTCCCTCTGATACTGCCCACACTGTTGCAATACAGTACATGCTCCACGGTCTGTTTCCTGGCAATAATCACACTTTCCTATCATATTTAAGGTCTTATTCAACTGGCTGTGCCCCACCCGTAATCTTGTAAATATAGTCTCCTCTCTTCTGTCCCTTCCTGCCCCCCCGACTTTCCTCTGTCCTTTAAATAAATGCCTGCCCTTAGCATCTCTATTCCACTGCTCCTGCCATCTCTGTCCATATCAGGCTTTTTGCCTCCTAAAACTGATCCCATTTTGCCCTTCCAAACACCACCTGCCTACCTCCCACTCACAGATTCCTGCCATCGCACTAGATACCATAGTGAGGTCCAAAGCAGACTCCCTGTGACTCCATCAATCCTGGTACCTCAGCCATCATTCAGCTACACTAGATCTTTCATTTCGAGCAGATTTTCCATCACTTGGCCATTTCCATCCGGTTTGAGTTATGTATCCTGCATACAAATCACATTACATTTACATTTACATTACATTTAAGTCATTTAGCAGACGCTCTTATCCAGAGCGACTTACAAATTGGTGCATACACCTTATGACAACCAGTGGAACAGCCACTTGCATCTAAATCTTGTTGGGGGGTGAGAAGGATTACTTACCCTTACTTACCCTATCCTAGGTATTCCTTGAAGAGGTGGGGTTTCAGGTGTCTCCGGAAGGTGGTGATTGACTCCGCTGTCCTGGCGTCGTGAGGGAGTTTGTTCCACCATTGGGGGCCAGAGCAGCGAACAGTTTTGACTGGGCTGAGCGGGAACTGTACTTCCTCAGTGGTAGGGAGGCGAGCAGGCCAGAGGTGGATGAACGCAGTGTCCTAGTTTGGGTGTAGGGCCTGATCAGAGCCTGGAGGTACTGAGGTGCCGTTCCCCTCACAGCTCCGCAGGCGAGCACCATGGTCTTGTAGCGGATGCGAGCTTCAACTGGAAGCCAGTGGAGAGAGCGGAGGAGCGGGGTGACGTGAGAGAACTTGGGAAGGTTGAACACCAGACGGGCTGCGGCGTTCTGGATGAGTTGTAGGGGTTTAATGGCACAGGCAGGGAGCCCAGCCAACAGCGAGTTGCAGTAATCAAGACGGGAGATGACAAGTGCCTGGATTAGGACCTGCGCCGCTTCCTGTGTGAGGCAGGGTCGTACTCTGCGGATGTTGTAGAGCATGAACCTACAGGAACGGGACACCGCCTTGATGTTAGTTGAGAACGTCAGGGTGTTGTCCAGGATCACGCCAAGGTTCTTAGCGCTCTGGGAGGAGGACACAATGGAGTTGTCAACCGTGATGGCGAGATCATGGAACGGGCAGTCCTTCCCCGGGAGGAAGAGGAGCTCCGTCTTGCTGAGGTTCAGCTTGAGGTGGTGATCCGTCATCCACACTGATATGTCTGCCAGACATGCAGAGATGCGATTCGCCACCTGGTCATCAGAAGGGGGAAAGGAGAAGATTAATTGTGTGTCGTCTGCATAGCAATGATAGGAGAGACCATGTGAGGTTATGACAGAGCCAAGTGACTTGGTGTATAGCGAGAATAAGAGAGGGCCTAGAACAGAGCCCTGGGGACACCAGTGGTGAGAGCGCGTGGTGAGGAGACAGATTCTCGCCACGCCACCTGGTAGGAGCGACCTGTCAGGTAGGACGCAATCCAAGCGTCAGGCTTAGCTGGCATATCCACAATGAACTTCTTGAACTCCTGCCCATTAGCCAACAGGCTTCAAGAATTCCATTGTAGTACTACTACCATAACTAAGATCCAGTAATACATGACTCCACCCTTGGCTGATTGAGGTTGATCTCCAACCTCTTCCCATGTCAACCCTGTCATACTCAGCTCCTTACCTTCAGCTACCTTGATCCTGTATCTCTCTGGGCCTGGACCACCCTCGCTGCCTCAGCATATGACACCCTTCTCTCCACTCTCACTTGTTGCACCTCCACTGCCAGCTTCATTGCATCACACCCCCTATATGCCACACTAGGGGGCACCCCCACAGCTGCAGCACTTTGGTTCTGCTATTAGATGAAGCACAGTGAACTCCTAATTATTTAGGCTTTAGTTCTGGATTAGCCCTCTGTACTGTCGACTCCAATTCACACTCCACATTTGATGGAATGTGAACTGACATAAATACCGTGGCTCAGTTTCAATCCGATTATGCGGTTAAATCAACTCAATGCTAACCCAGCATCGGACGCTGGCGGGCCTCCTTTCTTCCACTCCTACTAACGAGTGACAGTGCCTCCCCAGAACACAGGGACCCACGCTACCTCGGCATAGCCCCACGCTACACCCTTCACGCCGCATCAATGGGGCCCATTCAGTGAGGTGACGCACCCAATGCACTGAATCAACCTAAATATTGTTTTATGAGCAGCAAATAGGTGGCACCACATAAAGAAAGCTCACATTTCAGAGTGCTGGAATGTCCACACTTCTTAAAGCGGTTCACAAAACAGAACAAGTAGGAGAAGCTGTGACAATGGCACGTCTTGTGGATGGGAAGCGTTGCTGCCCAGCTATTGTCAGGTCTCTCCAGAGATGTTCAATCGGGTTTAAGTCCGGGCTCTGTCTGGGCCACTCATGGACATTCAGAGACTTGTCCAGAAGCCACTCCTGCGTTGTCTTGGGTGGGTGCTTAGGATCGTTGTCCTGTTGGAAGGTGAACCTTCGCCCTAGTCTGCAGTCCCGCTCGATCTGGAGTGTGTTTTTATCAAGGATCGCTCTATACTTTTCTCTGTTCATCTTTCCCTCGATCCTGACTAGTCTCCAAGTCCCTGCTGCTTAAAAACATCCCCACAGTATGATTCTGCCACCCCCATGCTTCACAGTAGGGATGTTGCCAGGTTTCTTCCAGACGTGATGCTTAGCCAAAGAGTTCAATCTTGCTTTCATCAGACAAGAGAATCTTGTTTCTCATGGTCTGAGAGTCTTTAGGTGCCTTTTGGCCAACTCCAAACAGGCTGTCATGTGCTTTTTACTGAGGAGGTGCTTCCGTCTGGCCACTCTACCATAAAGGCCTGATTGGTGGAGTGCTGCAGAGATGCTTGTCCTTCTGGAAGGTTCTCCTATCTCCACATAGGAACTCTAGAGCTCTGTCAGAGTGACCATCTGGTTCTTGGTCACCTCCCTAACCAAGGCCTTTCTCCCCAGATTGCTCAGTTTGGCCGGGTAGCCAGCTCTAGGAAGAGTCTTGGTGGTTCCAAACATGTTCAATTTAAGAATGATGGCCTCTGTGTTCTTGGGGAACTTCAGTGTTGCAGAAATGTTTTGGTACCCTTCCCCAGATCTGTGCCTCAACATAATCCTGTCTCTGACCTCTACGGACAATTCCTTCCACCTCATGGCTTGTTTTTTGCTCTGACATGCACTATCAACTGTGGGACCTTATATAGACCGGTGTGTGCCTTTCCGAATCATGTCCAATCAATCTAATTTACCAGAAGTGAACTCCAATCAACTTGTAGATACAGCTCAAGGATGACCAATGGAAACAGGATGCACTTGAGCTCAATTTCGAGTCTCATAGCAAAGGATCTGAATACTTAGGCTTTTAATTTTATAAGAAAAATTCAAGGGGTCTGAATACTTTCCGAAAGCACTATGTTTACGTAGTCTGTCCACGAGAGATTAGTTCAGCCCTAACACTAACTTCAACCACAAACCCAACCCAAACCTTAGATCCAGCCCTAACTTTAACCCTAACCTAACGTAGCAGGCGTAAAATAAACGCCTGAAACTAGATCCCCTACGTACTGATTTTAACGAGAATAAAAAACAACTGCCAGGGGAGGAGCTCCTCTGCACTGTTCAACCAATCCAGTACATTTGGAGGAGGAGTTAAGGTGGAGTGTCACCTTGTTAACATCCAAACGTGCAAGTTGTGTCACAGGCTCTCTTTCTCGGCTACTCTAACCCTCTTCAGCGCTGACCCTGACTTCAGTATTCTGTTTCCTTTCTCGATTCTATCAGCAGAGGGCGTGCTTAACATTGTTGCTTGAGTGTTTGGACCTTGAAATGACAATAATCAGTATTTTCATGAGACTGGGGTAAATACTTAGGTTGAAAATAAAAAGTAAAACAAAAATAGTATTTATGGAGTGAATACTGATATTGGATAGACCTCTAATTACCTTAGACCATTAGTCTACTAATAACACAAAGATAATTGACGGAGAAAAATAATACAGTAAGAGTCAACGCAGCAGTCGGAATTCAGCTCTCCCATTGGCCACATTTTGTTTGACTTTTATTTAACTCAGAAAGTCAGCTAAGAACAAATTCTTATTTTCAATGACAGCTTAGGAACAGTGGGTTAACTGCCTTGTTCAGTGGCAGAACAACAGATTTTTACCTTTGTCAGCTTGGGGATTTGAGCTTGAAACCTTACGGTTACTAGTCCAGCGCTCTAACCACTAGGCTACCTGCCACCCCCAAAACATAGTAGGAAGCTTACAGTATGTACTGAGCCTTGGATCTGGGTCTTTTGACCAGCCAGTCACTAATTTCATGCTCATGAAAGGGAAATGCTGTGGTATTGTTCTTGTCAGTGGTAAGTAATTGTACTGAGCAGTAGGAAACAAGCTGTTGTTGGGTTTGTGTCAGTTGCTCATGTTGATTAATTGCCGTGCATTGATCACTGGACCAGGTGGATGGTGAGTTTATCTGCATGGTGTCATACATTAATGTGTTATCCGCAAAGACACATTCAGAAATACGCTAAAACTCATCTTTGATTTTCTGAGAACAAACATGTTACAATTCACTTGTCCACTCACTAGTTTTTTAAAATGCCAGAATCAGACATTTTACATACAAAAAGAACACTTGTTGAAATGAACAGACATAGCAACTTGTACACATTTAATAAAAACATGTAAGAAAATAAATGCACTCACTAATATAAACACATACAATCATTTCTTCCTGTCTTACACTTCCCTTACAAAGAACCCACATGAAAAACCACACGTGTAAAGAAACATTGAAAAATGTTGAGTGTAAAAAAAAAAAATACAGACATGTGGTGTTTCGGGCATACAATGCCAGTCAAAAGTTTGGCCACATCTACTCATTCAAGGGTTATTTTTTATATTTTAAATAGAATAATACTGAAGACATCAAACCTATGAAATAACACATATGGAATCATGTAGTAACCAAAAAAATGGTTAACAAATCAAAATATATTTTATATTTGAGATTCTTCAAAGTAGCCACCCTTTGCCTTGATGACATCTTTGTACACTCATGGCATTCTCTTAACCAGCTTCACTGGAATGCTTTTCCGACAGTGTTGAAGGAATTCCCACATATGCTGAGCACTTGTTAGCTGCTTTTCCTTCACTCTGTGGTCCAACTCATCTCAACCCAATTGAGATGATTTGGGGTCGGGTAATTGTGGAGGCCAGGTCATCTGATGCAGCCCACAATCACTCTCCTTGGTCAAATAGCCCTTACACAGCCTGGATGTGTGTTGAGTCATTGTCCTGTTGAAAAACAAATGATAGTGGGACTAAGTGCAAACCAGATGGGATGGTGTATTGCTCCAGAATGCTGTGGTAGCCATGCTGGTTAAGTGTTCTTTGAATTCTATATAAATTACTGACATTGTCACCAGCAAAGCACACCATCACACCTCCTCCTCCTCCTCCATGCTTCATGTTGGGAACCACACATGTGGAGATCACACAGCGGTTGGAACCAAAAATCTCAAATTTGGACTCATCAGACCAAAGGACAGATTTCCACCATTCTAATGTCTATTGCTCATGTTTCTTAGCCCAAGCAAGACTCTTATTATTATTGATGTCCTTTAGTGGTGGTTTCTTTGCAGCAATTCTATCATTAAAGCCTGATTCACGCAGTCTCCTCTGAACAGTTGATGTTGAGATGTGTCTGTTACTTGAACTCTGTGAAACATTTATTTGGGCTGCCATTTCTGAAGTGAACTTATCCTCTGCAGCAGAGGTAACTCTGGGTCTTCCTTTCCTGTGGTGGTCATCAGGAGAGCCAGTTCCATCATAGCTCTTGATGGTTTTTGTGACTGCATTTGAAGAAACTTTCAAAGTTCTTTAAATTTTGCAGATTGACTGACCTTCAGGTCTTAAAGTAATGATGGACTGTTGTTTCTCTTTGCTTATTTGAGCTGTTCTTGAAATAATATGGACTTGGTCTTTTACCAAATAGGGCTATCTTCTGTATACCACCCCTACCTTGTCACAACACAACTGATTGGCTCAAACGCATTAAGAAGGAAATAAATTCCACAAATTAACGTCAAACAAGGCACGCCTGTTAATTGAAATGCATTCCAGGTGACTACCTCATGAAGCTGTTTGAGAGAATGCCAAGAGAATGCCAACGGTCACAGCTGTCATCAAGGCAAAGGGTGGCTACTTTGAAGAATCTCACATATAATATATATTTTGACACTTTTTTGGTTACTACATGATTCCATATGTGTTATTTCATAGTTTTGATGTCTTCACTATTATTCTACAATGTAGAAAATAGTAAAGATAAAGAAAAACCCTGGAATGAGTAGGTGTGTCCAAACTTTTGACTGGTATTGTATGTGTGACATTTCATATGTAAACAGACATGTGAGTCAGACACGTGGTTATGGGACACGTTTGAAGTGTCAAATGGATTTCTCACATGACATTTCACGCATGTTTTTGTAACTGACGGAATTAGAACCGAAGTCCCCATGGGAGAAGCCAACAGTTTGACCATTCCACCGAGAGGGCCAACACTAACTTTGATATCGTAGGCGGGGCTACCTCATCACATGACCATGAGCAACCATAACCGCCTCATGTCCGCTACACTTTCACATGTGCATTTTTACATGTTAATATCAACTAGGGCTGTCAAACCATTCAAAAATGTAATTGAGTTTATCGCAGGATTTGCTGTGATTAATCACAATGAATCGCAAATTCATAATTTGCCCAAATTGAGCTGTAATTTAAGATTTTTTCATACAAAAAAGCATTACAGAAATACTGACGTCTTGATTTTGTCCAAAGTAACGGCTAGCAAAATCAGATAAGTTGATAAACGCACTCTGACCCCAAAGTCAACTTGTTTCAACGTCGGATTGTTTTTCAGCTTTAAATGACACATTTTAACATGTTAAACAGGATAAATAAGGAGACAAGCTTCAGCTTCTCTGTTCTTTTCACTGGGCTTCTTCCAATGGTCACATATCAATGTGTGAAGAAGAGAGGTGTGTGCCTGCATGATTAACACTCCAAATGGATGGCTCAGAAATCATTATTTTGAACACACTTTAATTATTATACTCAGGTAGGCTAAGTTACCTTTTTACAGAATGACATTACATAATTTGCAATTCCACATGTGGAAACATTACTACTGCAACCCGTTAACACCACCTTTTTACATGTGAGGATAATAAACACTATTTCACCACCGTGTGAATTTCCACATGTGAATGTTTCTTACATGTGAAACTGTAAAAATAGATTTTCACATGTGAATGGTTTTCACATGAACTTGCAATTCCACATGTGAACGTGATAATATTCAGATGTGGAGTTTTCTTACATGTGAAACTGCAAATGGGATTTTCACATGTGATTTGTATTTACATGTGAAAATGCAATTCCATATGTGTACGTGAGATTTTCACACGTGGCCTTTTCTTACATGTGAAACGGCAAATTAGATTTTCACATGAGATTGATTTTCAAATGTGAGCTTGCAATTCCACGTGAACGTGAGATTTCCACATGTGCAACTGCAATTCACGTGACGTGAAAACAACATTTTATTTTCACATGTGGAAAGCTGGTATTTACATGTGAACTCGAAATGTAATAGATGTGAACATACGGTTTCACATGTGAAATTTAAGCTCAACATGTGAAATCAGCTATTTAACATGAAAAATTGCGATTTCACATGTTAAACTGCAAATTTGACCTGTTTTTTTTTTAAATGTAAGAGTTAGCTAACATGGGGCTTTGGCTAAGGTAAACTTTCACAAATTGCAATTAATATGAATCAAAGCAGAACAGTACAGTAATGCTTTGAGCAAACTGATTAGTCTATAGCTCATCCTGAAGAGAGAATCAACAGGTACCACTACTGTTGTTGGCTTAATTAATATGTAGAATGAATATGCTCCTCTCCAGTTGGCTGCTTCCTCTGTCTAAAGCAACTGCAGGAGTCTCCATTTCCTCTCCAATGGTATGGTCTTTAGTCTAATTAAAGCGTCCCATTGGGATGGCGCAGAAAAACGATTCTAATTGAGGGATAGTGGCAGGACAAGTTCAGACTGTTGATGCTACAATTGAATTAAAAACAGTTCTGCTTCTGTTGAGATGCCTTGTCTGCTGTGCACACTGACTGTGGTGCACACTGGCTGTGGTGCACACTAGCTGTGGTGCACACTGGCTGCTGTGCACACTGGTTGTGGTGCACGCTGGCTGCTGTGCACACTGGCTGTGGTGCACACTGGCTGCTGTGCACACTGGCTGCTGTGCACACTGGCTGTGGTGCACACTGGCTGCGGTGCACACTGGCTGCTGTGCACACTGGCTGCTGTGCACACTGGCTGTGGTGCACACTGGCTGCGGTGCACACTGGCTGTGGTGCACACTGGCTGCTGTGCACACTGGCTGCGGTGCACACTGGCTGTGGTGCACACTGGCTGTGGTGCACACTGGCTGTGGTGCACACTGGCTGCGGTGCACACTGGCTGTGGTGCACACTGGCTGTGGTGCACACTGGCTGTGGTGCACACTGGCTGTGGTGCACACTGACCGTCACTGAAGCCTCTCATAATGTAGTCTGCCTTTTGAGATGAACTACTGTACATGTCTCAACAACCTGTTCACTATTATTCAACCATGCTGGTCATTTATGAACATTTGAACATAATATAATAATAATCTTGGCCACGTTCTGTTATAATCTCCACCCGGCACAGCCAGAAGAGGACTGGCCACCCCACATATGCTCTCTCTAATTCTCTCTTTCTTTCTCTCTCTCGGAGGACCTGAGCCCTAGGACCGTGCCCCAGGACTACCTGACATGATGGCTCCTTGCTGTCCCCAGTCCACCTGACTGTGCTGCTGCTCCAGTTTCAACTGTTCTGCCTTATTATTATTCGACCATGCTGGTCATTTATGAACATTTGAACATCTTGGTCATGTTCTGTTATAATCTCTACCCGGCACAGCCAGAAGAGGACTGGCCACCCCACATAGCCCGGTTCCTCTCTAGGTTTCTTCCTAGGTTTTGGCCTTTCTAGGGAGTTTTTCCTAGCCACCGTGCTTTTACACCTGCATTGTTTGCTGTTTTAGGCTGGGTTTCTGTACAGCACTTTGAGATATCAGCTGATGTACGAAGGGCTATATAAATAAATTTGATTTGATTTGATTTGTTCATCTATTTGTCATTTGAAGTTCTCCAGGAACAGGCGACTGAGTAATGATAGGCCCTTTTTCCATGCTCGGTTCTAATTTTCCTGGACTCTTAGCGTAAAAAGAGATTGAGGTCTGAGCTTGTATGCGTTTTTTTATTTTTGATCTACAAAGATAGGGTAAATGAAATGTCTGTTTTCCTAAAATGGTCTTATAAATAAGAACTGTACCAGTGTTTGAGCCTGCATGTTGCTAGTGATGTCCACCCGACAGCACTGTAGGGATCACTGTAGAGTTAGACGTCTCTGGTTGGTGATCAAATGAAGGGCTGCACGATACACAGGGTCAAGAGCCTTCAGTGTAGAGCTTGAGGCACATAAATAGTATCGCCGTAGTCCAACACAGAGAGAAAAGTACAATGAGTTAACTGCCCTGGGCAACATCCTACAAACCCTTCAAATATCTTACAAAACAATGCCCATGATTTTCCCAGGCCTGAGAATATGATAAATCTTCTAATTGCTATGGACCTCACAAACTCTTCAAATCCTCTTAGGCAATATGTCTGTTTGATTTTTCTCACCATTAGCCACGTAAATGATTCTATTGTTACAAGTCTGGATCAGTGGAATGGCCCTGTTTAAGTCCCCAAGTTGGCCACAAAACATTTAAAGAAAAGATTGTCTATGGCTGGCGCACTTGTTTTCAGCTAAAGTGGTACATTTTTATTGCATGTGTTGTACTACTGTGCACTGACCCCCCCCAGGCTCTGGATGTAATTTGTTGAAATAGCGTATAATAGAATAAATATCCTTTGGTAAAGTAGACTGCACAGACGCCTGTCAGCTTTAGGCAACAACACATGGATTTCCCCACAGGAACGATAAGTAGACTTTCATAGGGTTGTCCTGTTAGCAAACAAACGGGTCACTAATGGAAACCCACGTTTAGCTCAAAGACGGCTCAAAAGTTGTGTCTAGAACTGCGTCCACAGACCCACAGTTGGTGTGGAAGCCCAGTGTGAATGGAGCAGCATTAGCCAGGCCCCTAATGCCAGTTTACTAACACCTGTGTTAGTGCACCATCACTGTGGTGAAGACGACTGTCCAACAACTAGTAATCCCATAAGCTCCCACAGCATTTGCATATTCCTCATTATTTTATTTAAACCTGAAGAAGGCAGGTTTTCACAGCTAGCGTTCTCTATTCCTCCACTCCCGCTACCTGGGTGGCTGTGGAACAGTGTAACAGAGTAATGTTAGGGAATGTGAGGTTGATATGTATGTAAGGGATTAACAGAATGAGTTTGGGTGTGAACCTATGCAGCCATATTCTCTACACGGGATCAGGGTAATTGGAGGGGTGGAGAAGATGGACCATCCATTAGGTTGAGTCTGTTTGCTCAGCGGTCAGCAGGCCTAGTTTGGCAATTTTGCTCCCGCTTTTGGCATTGCTACTTTGTAAGTGTTGTGTTGGGGGGGGGGGGTTGTCACCAGACCTTAGCCCTGAGAACCTCTGTATATTCACCAAGCTAAGCAGATCCCCCTACAAAGCAAATGCCTTGAAGATTTAGCATGGCGGACTAGTAGTGTGGTGAAAAAGGGAAAAATTGCTGTGTACATTTCAAGTGATACTTGAGGTGGCGACCCAATCAGACCACACATTCTGCCGCTCTCTACAAGTGAGAGATCATTGAAATCTATAAACACCTCCAAAGCCCCTTTCTTATTTTTTTTATTAATTCTCTGCTTCTAAATCTCTGCATCAAATGTGCCAAAATCTACTTCAAAGAAGATTGAAATGGTTGAAATTCAGCATATAAAGAAAGGCATTATGGAAAGGCTCTCCCCTCTCGCCGAATCTATTTGATTGTGTGGCATTTGAATGTGAAAGCTAGTGGAAATGCCACATAGCGGAACTCAAATGACTCAAAGGAACAACATGTTTCAAGTCGTAATATTGTTTTTGTTACAAATATATTCCAGCAAAGTTATGACTCAAAATCATCATCATTTCAGAGATGTAGGCTAGAGTTTTCCTTGTCAAAGCTGTTCAGTTGTACTATTAGGCTATTAAGGTGGACATTTCCCTTGTGTGAAAAATATTATCCAGCATGTAAAATGAGCTGATTACAGGTGGTACTACTTCAATATTGTATCACACACGCACAATATCACAACAGAGCTGTGTTAATCAAGTGGTGGGAATCAGATCAGTTGTCACCACCAATTCCCCTCTGTGTGTGACAGTGGTAAGATAGCCTTCAGAGCCAATTAGGGGAGGGGGTGGTGTGTGTGTGTGCTCTGGGTCTGGGTGGGTTGTGAGGGGCTAATGGGTGATCAGTGTGAAGGATCGAGCTTCTCATTACCTCTAATCTCTAGTGTTCTTCTGGGGATAACTAGCTAGCTGGCCATTACTGTCACACAGCACAACAGTGATCCGATACAGAATTAGACAAATGTGCTAACCTGTGAGAAGCTTCTCTAACTGTTTTTGGAGATCCTGTCGTCTGGGTTATGTTGTGCTATCTAAAGGCCATGGAGCCAGTGGTGTTTTCTAACATGTCTGTTTGCTACATAAGGCATCATTTGTGCCTTGTCGGGATTCAAAGATCGCCCGTTGACATAGTTTCAACACTCTAACCGGCTTAATTCTGATGCTGATGGCGCTTGAAGTCACTTGTGCCGAACGTAGGTTAATTAACCCCTGCCTGCATCCTCCCTACCCCAGGCGTCCTCACACACAAGCACACACAGACCGGCACAAAGGTTTGGTTATAAGCAGATAAAAGGCCCATAATGACATGGCAGCAGGTTGGAACAAAAGGCGTGGACTGGTGGCGGCCATCATGTCTTCTGCCTCAGCTAACAACACAACAGGCCATGCCGCGTGCGGACCATGTGATTGGAACTGTATTGATCACTCAATTTGTGGCCCTGGTTATCCTGGGGCCGTCTGGTGCTGTCCCTGGGGGCCTGGAGGGCTGGCCCAGGAGGGGCTGGCCCAGGGCTCCGTCTGCTCCCCTGACAGGCCCAGCTCTGGGGTTGAAGAATGGGGGAGGCAGGTGGTGTGACTAAGCAGGGCCTTGTTAGAATGGGGCGTTGAGGACGGGAGGGGCGCGTCGTCAGGCACTATCCAAAAACAGGCTGCTGGGCGCTCTTTTTTTTTTTACATCCCTCCAACTGTTCACATTTCAACGCTCTGACCCTTTTTTCATTTCGATACAATGCATTGTTAACAAAACAGTTTACAAACCACGGGCGATACATTATCCACTCTGACTTCTCAGATTTACTCTGACTAATGGATTCAGCCACTGAGCTGTGCAGAAGTCCACACATGAACAATGTTCAATATCTCCTTTGTGTAGCATGTGAAAACAAACGCAAACTTACCGACAGGTCATGTCTGTAATACTTGTGTGTGTGTATATTATAAATATTTACACAAATATCACTCTCTTTTTTGATGTTCTGATATTTGTGGGAGCTCACAATGTAAGAGTTCCCAACGTAGCAACTTAATTCTGAAGAACTTATTCCTAATTGAACATGTAGAAAAGTGCTTCGACATTTTCTAATGACACCAAATTCAATTTGAATTGAATAGAACGACACAGTAAGCAAATTAACAAAACAAACCTAACCACAAAAATAGAATAGAAGAAGGAAAAAAGGGAGAAAAGCGAATCAGTGAGTTGGTCTGTTATTGTGACACAGTCAGCAACCACGGTAAAAGTGTTTCCAACTTAAGTAGGTAAGCTTTGCACATTCCTCATGTTACAACCGCTGTCTTCCCCGGGGGAAAGCTTTGCACATTCCTCATGTTACAACCGCTGTCTTCCCCGGGGGAAAGCTTTGCACATTCCTCATGTTACAACCGCTGTCTTCCCCGGGGGAAAGCTTTGCACACTCCTCATGTTACAACCGCTGTCTTCCCCGGGGGAAAGCTTTGCACACTCCTCATGTTACAACCGCTGTCTTCCCCGGGGGAAAGCTTTGCACACTCCTCATGTTACAACCGCTGTCTTCCCCTGGGGGAAAGCTATGCACACTCCTCATGTTACAACCGCTGTCTTCCCCTGGGAAAGCTTTGCACACTCCACATGTTACAACCGCTGTCTTCCCCGGGGGAAAGCTTTGCACACTCCTCATGTTACAACCGCTGTCTTCCCCGGGGGAAAGCTTTGCACACTCCTCATGTTACAACCGCTGTCTTCCCCGGGGGAAAGCTTTGCACACTCCTCATGTTACAACCGCTGTCTTCCCCGGGGGAAAGCTTTGCACACTCCTCATGTTACAACCGCTGTCTTCCCCGGGGGAAAGCTTTGCACACTCCTCATGTTACAACCGCTGTCTTCCCCGGGGGAAAGCTTTGCACACTCCTCATGTTACAACCGCTGTCTTCCCCTGGGAAAGCTTTGCACACTCCTCATGTTACAACCGCTGTCTTCCCCGGGGGAAAGCTTTGCACACTCCTCATGTTACAACCGCTGTCTTCCCCGGGGGAAAGCTTTGCACACTCCTCATGTTACAACCGCTGTCTTCCCCGGGGGAAAGCTTTGCACACTCCTCATGTTACAACCGCTGTCTTCCCCGGGGGAAAGCTTTGCACACTCCTCATGTTACAACCGCTGTCTTCCCCTGGGGGAAAGCTATGCACACTCCTCATGTTACAACCGCTGTCTTCCCCTGGGAAAGCTTTGCACACTCCACATGTTACAACCGCTGTCTTCCCCGGGGGAAAGCTTTGCACACTCCTCATGTTACAACCGCTGTCTTCCCCGGGGGAAAGCTTTGCACACTCCTCATGTTTCAACCGCTGTCTTCCCCAGGGGAAAGCTTTGCATTTATAGTGATCTTAAAGAAATTAATTTGACTTTAACTTGATCATCTTGTCCCTTTTCACACAGTCAGAGACCCCTGGGGTTGACAATAGGGCCTTTGAGAGGGGAAGGAGGTTAGTGCTGGCCAAAGGTTAAACAGGCCGTCCCCTCATGATAAATCACTTCTTAATGAGCCTGCCATTGTCCCACATTGTATTGCTCACTTTCAGACTGTTACCTTCTGGTTGTAAAGCTGACACAGCTAATGAACTGTGCCGCTTTGAACTAATCTACAATATTGACTGATTGCATGGAGCAGATGTCTCTGGCCAAGCAACTAGTAAATGTACATTTGATTAAGAAAGAGTTCATGGCCCTGGATGTGGCTAGTACCGTGTGTGTGTGTGTGTGTGTGTGTGTGTGTGTGTGTGTGTAGGGTTAATTCACCCAGGGAAGTTCATTTTAAAACAATGAATTTTCACTTTGACAGGACTCTCTCGCTCTCTGCGAATAGACTCCACTGGAGCACCGCAGGTTGTTCTGCTGTTTCTGTCGAGTCGTTTTTCGGGTTTGTCTTCACGGGCTTCTTCTGTTGAATATGGTGGCTCCTTGGCCATAGTCTGGAGTCTTTCAAAAGTATGTGTTTGGAAGAACTATTGGAGCATGTATGCCTCTATTAGGACAATCGACTGGGGCAACGGGGCTTTGAGCTCCGAAGGAAACCTTTTTTTTGGTTGACTTTTATCTTCAGAAGGTGATCTTCTATTTTGATGTTGGTCTTCAACCTAGATCTGTACAGAGTGAAATATTTTCTCCACAGCTTGTCATAGCAGATAGAGACGCACGTTACTAACCCACTGTTGCATCCAAAAGATTGTTTGGAGTAATACAGAGGGTAGTGTTCGATGTTAATTGAGCTAAAAAAGGACAAATTGACAGTTTAAATAAAACCACACTACTTATGATATATATTTTATTTGGTTTTCTCACGCAAGAATGTCATAGGTTCTTTACCACAGCTTTACAGCAGTGCTGTACTTTGGCATATAATCATTAAGACACGTGAAATATCCAAACATACATTCAACGATCACAGTACAATACTATAAACGCAATTCAAATACCCATACTGTATTCATCATGATCCTACAATGACAATATCAAACACATTCTGTATCCCATCTCCTGCCAACAGTCTAGAGGCGGAAGCTTAAAACCCCACTCTTCAATTCTGATCAGAAATGTATATATTTTTCATTTGTCATACATTTTCTTGAATCCTCTGAACAATATAAAGTCCACATGTAAGTGGAGCCGATGTTGAGAGCCCCCACAAAGTCTTCTTCCAATGTGTCCTAAGGGAGAGGTAATGGCTTAATAAGTAGGCATGACTAAACATGAGCCGGTGCACCAGCTTGTCGTGACAGAGAGGGAAAGTGGAGGAGAAAGGTATTGCTGAGCTCCACTGATTAGCATATAATTGCTGCCTTTGTATTTAGACATAGGGAATTAGTCTTGTGCTAGCTTTAATGCTAGTGGCTGGCTGTCCATTCACTCGCTCAACGTATGTAGCTGGCGCCGTTGTAAAGTAGTTCTGAAATTCGAAAATGCCTTGTTTAAATTCAGTCGATACAGTCGACAGCTAGCATAGCAATATTATCATGTTTGGGGAAATAGCTTCCTGGATTATTCCAGATTTAATAAGTAGCTAAACTATAAATGGACCATGCACATTCCCACAATTTCACAATATTCAACTGAGATCAGAACATGCACATCTGCGTGAACATTCAAAACAATTATCAAAAATCGAAATAAATGTTAACCAATAATCCAGTCAAAGGAAGAACACGAGAAAGTAAATAAGGGGATTTATCTTGTGAGAAATGTCATAACTAAGCAATTACTCTGAAACAATAAAAAAAAATGGTTACCTCTCTGTTAGATGTTCAGTGGGTAAAAAAAAAACACAAACAGGAGGCAAAGAAGTACGGTTCATTAGTGGTCTCACTCATGTTATATTGAAATTAGGGAACAATCCACCTCAAAGTGCAGATTTAGTCCGATCAGTTGAAGGATCTGGTTCCTTGTTGAGAAAATGTGACCCTATTCAGTCCAGATTTTACTTTGTGATGGAGTATGTCCCAAAATATTACAAAATCCAAGAGATTTAGGAGAAAAACGGTTTTCCAGTTACTGTATCTGTAGTCTATCCACACAGACAGTTTCAGGTACATATTTTTCTTAGTTAAGTACTAATAGACAAACTTCTAACTTGGATTGTAGTGTTTGTTAGGAGTTTGAGAGACCTACTATGGTAGTAATGACGAACAAAATATGGGTACACCGAGTACCCAAAAAAGTGGAAAATAGTGCTAAATTGTATTTTTTGGGTGAATATCTATTTAAAAGAATCCTAGGCTGGGATTCCATCTGATCGCGCTTTGTTGGCTAGGCACCTTTTCAAAGGCAATGTTCTCACCTTCGCGGAGACCGCATTCACGGTAAACGCTGCATATGTCGGCTCAATCGGAAATTACCCTTCGATGTCAAGCATGCTAAAACGTGAATTGACCAGTGATCAGATTGAATCTCGGCCCTAGTCGCCTCCTCATAGCTACATCTGAGTAGCATATCACCACCAGTACTTTTTCATACCTTACACACGTTGTACAACCACAAGGGATTCCTTTTGCCTCCACAAAGAATTGCTCGCTGTGCATGAAGTTCTGTTCGTTGCTAAACCATTATCTGTGTAATACTATTTCATGAGTCATCGTATTGACCCAGACATTTTCATGGTGTGCCTATTTAAATGTGTTGTTACATGGTGTGTCTGCCACGGTCTGTGTGAGTGTGTGGTGCTCAAATGGCAGGCCCTGAGAGGAATGTGTGTGTGCGGGGGCTCCCATGCTGCCTAGGGCCATGATAAATGGTCTGTGGTCAGCTTGAGGAGGGGAGGGTTCCAGAGCCGTGCACGAAGGCCCCTGGGGGTCGTCAGCTCAGCGAGATGGAGGGATGAGGTGGACCCACGCCAATTATGTCCCTTTGTGCCAGACCGCTCTGTGATTGACATCAGTGTTTCCCTCTCCCCATGGCCCCCATTGGAGAACACTGGCCAGCCACTGACCTGCACAGTGGAGGCAATACATTTGAACAATCTTAACAATCTTGCTCCTTGCTTGAAGCAGAAGCCTCTCTGATGGAGGTTCAAGAAAGTACTAACATATTGGCTTTGGAGACATTTCGTTGGTGGTTGCTACATAATGAAAGTCTGAGGTCCTCTAAGATTTCCAGGAAAATGATTGAATCATTTCTTATTTTAAAGTGACTCAAAAGTGCAAAGGTCAAAAGACGTATGTTCCCTACCACATTGACAGTCACAAGACCCAGCATCCTCACACAGTTAGCATCTTTATAACCCTGGAAAGACCCTTTGTCCCCTTTTGACACAAAATTATCACTCATTACTTTTTAAAAGCCCTTTTCCGAGTTTCTATTAATTTTCATTGATGCCAGCCTTTTTGTGCCTTTCTCAATGTGGTATTCCTTCCCCCCGTTTTGTTTCCCCTGAAGTGACGGCTGAATAACGACTCAAGAAATGAGAGCATAATGACCCGGCAATGGTGACAAAACCTAATTGGTCACGGAGGCCAGTGGCTAATGAGCTGAAAAAAATGAGCCCATGGGTGTGTAGTAACTGTATTTTCCTCTGCCTCTACTCCTTTCGTCACAGCCCTGTGTGGCATTTTTAACAAACTGAAATGGCACCAGATGCAACAGGGCTCAGACACTTTGACTTGAATTGGGAAACCATATGTTCAGATAAGTCATGGTTTCCTCTTTCCCACAGGCAGGGGCCAGCGTGTCTGTGAGGTAGAGCACTGGTGGCCGGGAAGCACCACTTTACGACTCGGCACCATGGGCGACAAAAAAAAAAGATATCTCTCAGACACAAATCTTAATAAGCTTTATTTCATTTACATCAAAGATTTCGATTTTCTTTGGGTTTCATCACCTTTTGAGAAGTCAACTTCTTTTTTTTTATAATAAAAAATATACTTAAATGTGGGTAAATATTTTGGGAGGGAGTATTTCAAATAGATATGTTCAAAAAATACATTTCATTGTATTTAATGAATCCGTTTCTTTATTAAATAAGAGTAACACCACATATGTCCCTTGTGATAAATATAGTTTTCTGTTCGGGTCAGCCGCAAAGGCGGAAAGCTCCTCAAAGGCTTTGTTTTTGCAAGCTTGGCTGCTCAGTTCACACTGTTGTTAGCTCCAGTCAAGTGAAGTTATTATCCCTTTTTTAATATACTGCACTTCTTGCCCTCGTGAACCTGTTGAGAAGTTCTGAAAGGGACCTGAAGAGTACCACTGGCTCCTGAAAATAGTGCTGACTATGAGGCAGAAAGGGGGAACTCCGGTTTTATTCAGTTCCTAAGATAACACCATACAGAATGATAGACTCCTCTGGACTGTTTGTCCCCCCTCGCCCATTGTTCTTCCTTTCATTGAGTGAGACTTGAGGGGGCCGTCACAGGTAGGAGAGCAACAGAGATAATTCCCAGCCCATGGTTGATTGCCCCCTTATAGACACTCACTCCCAGGGCCCTGAAAGGCCTCAGACGCTGGTGAATAAACTCCTACTCGCTTCCATAAACTTTTTGTCCTCCTGAATTTTCCGGGGATGTGAGCATCTCCCAGGCAGGCCCGGAGATGTGAGCATCTCCCAGCCAGGCCCGGGGATGTGAGCATCTCCCAGCCAGGCCCGGGGATGTGAGCATCTCCCAGCCAGGCCCGGGGATGTGAGCATCTCCCAGCCAGGCCCGGGGATGTGAGCATCTCCCAGCCAGGCCCGGGGATGTGAGCATCTCCCAGCCAGGCCCGGGGATGTGAGCATCTCCCAGCCAGGCCCGGGGATGTGAGCATCTCCCAGCCAGGCCCGGGGATGTCTCTGAAAGAGAGCCTGTTTGGAATCAAAGCCCGTCGGCTCCACCCCTCTCTGCACACACACAAAAAGAGAGCGCCTCTGATCCAGCCCTCAGCAAGCTCTTATTTTCCCTCCTATGGTATACCATCCCAGGTTCTTTTCCCTCCTATAGTATACCATCCCAGGTTCTTTTCCCTCCTATAGTATACCATCCCAGGTTCTTTTCCCTCCTATGGTATACCATCCCAGGTTCTTTTCCCTCCTATGGTATACCATCCCAGGTTCTTTTCCCTCCTATGGTATACCATCCCAGGTTCTCTTCCCTCCTATTGTATACCATCGCAGGTTTTCTTCCCTCCTATTGTATACCATCCCAGGTTCTCTTCCCTCCTATTGTATACCATCTCAGGTTCTCTTCCCTCCTATTGTATACCATCCCAGGTTCTTTTCCCTCCTATGGTATACCATCCCAGGTTATTTTCCCTCCTATGGTATACCATCCCAGGTTCTCTTCCCTCCTATGGTATACCATCCCAGGTTCTTTTCCCTCCTATGGTATACCATCCCAGGTTATTTTCCCTCCTATGGTAAACCATCCCAGGTTCTTTTCCCTCCTATAGTATACCATCCCAGGTTATTTTCCCTCCTATGGTATACCATCCCAGGTTCTTTTCCCTCCTATGGTATACCATCCCAGGTTCTTTTCCCTCCTATGGTATACCATCCAAGGTTATTTTCCCTCCTATGGTATACCATCCCAGGTTCTATTCCCTCCTATGGTATACCATCCCAGGTTCTTTTCCCTCCTCTGGTATACCATCCCAGGTTCTTTTCCCTCCTATGGTAAACCATCCCAGGTTATTTTCCCTCCTATAGTATACCATCCCAGGTTCTTTTCCCTCCTATGGTATACCATCCCAGGTTCTTTTCCCTCCTATGGTATACCATCCCAGGTTCTTTTCCCTCCTATGGTATACCATCCCAGGTTCTTTTCCCTCCTATGGTATACCATCCCAGGTTCTTTTCCCTCCTATGGTATACCATCCCAGGTTATTTTCCCTCCTATGGTAAACCATCCCAGGTTCTTTTCCCTCCTATAGTATACCATCCCAGGTTCTTTTCCCTCCTATGGTATACCATCCCAGGTTCTTTTCCTCCTATGGTATACCATCCCAGGTTCTTTTCCCTCCTATGGTATACCATCCAAGGTTATTTTCCCTCCTATGGTATACCATCCCAGGTTCTATTCCCTCCTATGGTATACCATCCCAGGTTCTTTTCCCTCCTCTGGTATACCATCCCAGGTTCTTTTCCCTCCTATGGTAAACCATCCCAGGTTCTTTTCCCTCCTATAGTATACCATCCCAGGTTCTTTTCCCTCCTATGGTATACCATCCCAGGTTCTTTTCCCTCCTATGGTATACCATCCCAGGTTCTTTTCCCTCCTATGGTATACCATCCCAGGTTCTTTTCCCTCCTATGGTATACCATCCCAGGTTCTTTTCCCTCCTCTGGTATACCATCCCAGGTTCTTTTCCCTCCTCTGGTATACCATCCCAGGTTCTTTTCCCTCCTATGGTATACCATCCCAGGTTATTTTCCTCCTATGGTATACCATCCCAGGTTCTTTTCCCTCCTATGGTATACCATCCCAGGTTCTTTTCCCTCCTATAGTATACCATCCCAGGTTCTCTTCCCTCCTATGGTATACCATCCCAGGTTATTTTCCCTCCTATGGTATACCATCCCAGGTTATTTTCCCTCCTATGGTATACCATCCCAGGTTCTTTTCCCTCCTATAGTATACCATCCCAGGTTCTTTTCCCTCCTATGGTATACCATCCCAGGTTCTTTTCCCTCCTATGGTATACCATCCCAGGTTCTTTTCCCTTCTATGGTATACCATCCCAGGTTATATTCCTTCCTATGGTATATTATCCCAGGTTCTCTTCCCTCCTGTGGTATTTTATCCCAGGTTCTCTACCCTCCTGTGGTAGATTATCCCAGGTTCTCTTCCCTCCTATTGTATATTATCCCAGGTTTTCTTCCCTCCTATTGAATACCATCCCAGGTTCTCTTCCCTCCTATTGTATATTATCCCAAGTTCTCTTCCCTCCTATTGTATACCATCGCAGGTTCTCTTCCCTCCTATTGTATACCATCACAGGTTTTCTTCCCTCCTATTGTATACCATCTCAGGTACTCTTCCTTCCTATTGTATATTATCCCAGGTTCTCTTCCCCTTCCCTCCTATGGTATATTATCCCAGGTTTTCTTCCCTCCTATTGTATACCATCCCAGGTTCTCTTCCCTCCTATTGTATACCGTCCCAGGTTCTCTTCCCTCCTATTGTATACCATCCCAGGTTCTCTTCCCTCCTATTGTATACCGTCCCAGGTTCTCTTCCCTCCTATGGTATACCATCCCAGGTTCTTTTCCCTCCTCTGGTATACCATCCCAGGTTCTTTTCCCTCCTATGGTAAAACATCCCAGGTTCTTTTCCCTCCTATAGTATACCATCCCAGGTTCTTTTCCCTCCTCTGGTATACCATCCCAGGTTCTTTTCCCTCCTATTGTATACCGTCCCAGGTTCTCTTCCCTCCTATTGTATACCATCCCAGGTTCTCTTCCCTCCTATGGTATATTATCCCAGGTTCTCTTCCCTCCTATGGTATATTATCCCAGGTTCTCTTCCCTCCTATGGTATATTATCCCAGGTTCTCTTCCCTCCTATGGTATATTATCCCAGGTTCTCTTCCCTCCTATGGTATATTATCCCAGGTTCTCTTCCCTCCTATTGTATACCATCCCAGGTTCTCTTCCCTCCTATTGTATACCATCCCAGGTTCTCTTCCCTCCTATGGTATATTATCCCAGGTTCTCTTCCCTCCTATTGTATACCATCCCAGGTTCTCTTCCCTCCTATTGTATACCATCCCAGGTTCTCTTCCCTCCTATTGTATACCATCCCAGGTTCTCTTCCCTCCTATTGTATACCATCCCAGGTTCTCTTCCCTCCTATTGTATACCATCTCAGGTTCTCTTCCCTCCTATTGTATACCATCCCAGGTTCTCTTCCCTCCTATGGTATATTATCCCAGGTTCTCTTCTCTCCTATGGTATATTATCCCAGGTTCTCTTCTCTCCTATGGTATATTATCCCAGGTTCTCTTCCCTAGAAGAGTAGAAGCTGTTGAGGAGCCTGTTGGTCTTAGACTTGAGTAGGTTGGGCTTCCGGTGACGCAACTTAGGAAATGGCTGCCTAGTTTTTCGTACTGCACATCGGTTGGGTATTTTCCCCCTATATTCAAGTATTTACTCTGAGCATTATAATAACTTACGCAAAATGGAAAAGGGAAAAATAGGAAAAGGTCTCGGAGCTACAACAACAGCCCGTAACAAGCCAGCAGAATATATAATCATTGATGAACCCAAAATGGCTAATGCTAGCGCAAATAAGATAGCAGCAAAATAACCCTCATTTCGTGAGGTGATGAAGGAGGAATTGCGCGAGGCGCTCACAGGCTTAAGAGAGGAACTTCGAGAAGATGTAAGAAAATAAGTAAATGAGTTCAAGAAGGACATTAACCAGAAACGGGAAGAAAACAAATGAGAACTTCACAGCATATCTACAATAATGGGGGACGCAGAACAGCGCATTGGGGAAACGGACACATGGAACTCCGCAGTCAAGGAAATACTTGAACAGTCACTGAAAAGCCAACACGCACTACAGGCAAACGTGACAGAACTCAAAGGTTTCTCACGTCGAAACAACATTAGACTTTATAACGTAGTAGAGGGCGCAGAAAAAGACTCTATGCCCAACTTCGTGGAGGGTCTATTCAAGGGCATACTTGAAGACAACACTGACCTGGGAATCGAGAGAGCACACCGAGCTCTGGCCTCAAAACCCCCCAGCGGTGCCCCACCAAGATCCATAGTGGTACGGTTCCTAAAATTCTCAGTCAAAGAGAAAGTCTTATAAAAGCCTGTTAACTTCCAAGGCCAACGAGTGTTCTTTGATCAAGACTACGCGGGAGAGATACTGAAGAGAAGGAAAGAATACACCCCCATTAAGAACGCGCTTCCAAACACCATTCCCGGCAAAAATGTGTGTATTTCTGGAAAATGGCCCGGTTACATACGAGCATGCAGACAAGGCAGCTGAGGACCTGAAGTCAAGGGGCTTCCCAGTGGAGTATACTGCCAGGAGAAAGGCGACATCAGCAGCGGAAAGACTCGAGCAAGCTCTCCCATGGATCACTGTTGACAAGCAGGGTCATGGAGAAAGAGGGAAACCCTCTCGGCGATAGGACGTTCACATCCGAAGGAGACTCAGGCATTTCCAACGGGAAGATGTAAGACACGGAATCGGATTTAACAGAATGAATAGTTACCGCGAGCTGTTAAGACTTTGGGTTGTTACGGTTGACATTGCAATAGGTAAAAAATATCCCCTATTTTCCCCCAATGCAGAACAAGGGTGAGTAGCCAAAAGCATGTGTTCTTTATGAACACACTAAGTAGCGTCACGTTAATAACATATATATTAGCTAAGGATTAATGACACATTGACGGGGCGACAGAAGGGCATATCAAGGGGAGGATTCATGAAATGCACGCATGACCGATATAGTTTTCACTTGTAATATACCGATGTGTATCAGCGACGAAATAGGCGCCCTTGTTATTTTTGGTTCCACCAGGTCTTGTTTGTGACTATGTCACACATTTTCATATCTGAGCGAGGGGCCCATCCTGCGGACAGGCTCATCCCCTCAAACCCCAGAGGCAAGAGACAGTCCTCTGACATGGGAGTCCAAATACCAAAGTATTTTCCCACTTTGGTTTACTTTATGATCGTTTTTGATGTTTTTGTTTATTTTTAGGTTCATGATAAGCAGGCAGATATGGTGCAAAGGGTATTTTATTTATATCGATGCATCATGGGGAATTTAAGGTCATAAGTCTCAATGTAAACGGACTGGGGAGTGACATCAAGAGAAGTAAGGTCATAAGTCTCGATGTAAACGGACTGGGGAGTGACATCAAGAGAAGTAAGGTCATAAGTCTCAATGTAAACGGACTGGGGAGTGACATCAAGAGAAGTAAGGTCATAAGTCTCAATGTAAACGGACTGGGGAGTGACATCAAGAGAAGTAAGGTCATCAGTATCAATGTAAAAGGACTGGGGAGTGATATCAAGAGAGGTAAGGTAATAGCAAAGATGAAACGGGAGAGAGTTGACATACTATTCTGGCAGGAAACTCACTTATCCACACATGAACACGAGAAACTCAAGAAAATGGGATACGGGAACACTTTTTTTTCTTCTTACAAAATGGGTAGAAGGGGAGTTGCAACCTTGATCCCAAATTCAGTTAATTTTGAGTTTATGTCAGAAATAAAAGACAAGGAGGGTAGATCTATACTTGTTAAATGTAAACTGGATAACAAGGAAGTTACATTATTTCATGTATACGCACCCGCGTGGAGTGACATGGTCTTCTACAGGAAGGTGTTTGATTTAATTGCCACAGAAACCACTGGCACTCTTATCTGTGGAGGGGACTTTAACACAATTCTAAACTCAAAATTGGACAGCACAAACCAAAATAGGAAAATGAGCCTAGTTGCCAAAAAGATCAATAGGATACTGCAGGATCTAGGACTGCTCGATGTATGGCGTGACACCCACAAGACCGATAAGGAATATACTTTTTACTCAGCCCGCCACACTGTATACTCCAGGTTAGACTACTTTTTTATGTACAGTGCAGATAGACACAGGCTTAAGGATTGTAGGATCGGGCAGAGCGACTTATCAGATCATAATGGAGTTTACCTAACTCTACACCTTGATAGCAAACCAAGAAATACTATATGGAGACTTAATACAAGCATGCTGAATGATCCAGCATTCAAGGAATCAATAAAGACAGAATTGAACATCTGGAGAATAATGATAATGGGGAAGTATCTCCTGCTATATTGTAGGATGCAGCTAAGGCGTTTATTAGAGGGAAGATCATAGCCACATTATCTCTCAAGAAAAAGATTAAAGCACAGAAACTGCTGAAATTACAGGAAACCCTAAGAAACTTAGAATGATCTAATAGTCAATACAAAGACCCTCTTATATTACGAGAGATTCAAAAGGTAAAACAGGAAATTGACCAGATTTATAGAGAAGAAGTAGAGAAAAAGCTTAGGTTCCTGAAACAACGATATTATGAAGCAGGCTCAAAGGCAACCAAATTACTAGCATGGAGACTCAGGAAACAACAAGCACAGAATACCCTTTTCAAAATAAAAGACCCCAAAAACAAAAAAGATCACATGCAAATGAGATGAAATACAAAATGCATTTGAATCATATTACACAAATCTGTACAAGCAACCAGAGAAGGCAGATGCACAGACAATAGAGCACTTTTCGAACTCACTTGATCTCCCCTCAATTGGGACAGAGCAAAATGATAGACTGACTTTAGAAATATCCACAGAAGAAATGAATAAAGCAATATCTCAACAAGAAGTCAACAAGTCTCCAGGCACTGATGGCTTCACTTCAGAATGGTTCAAGACCTTCAGAGAACAATTAGCAGCTCTACTTTAAGGCCTGTTTTAACTGGACTCTGAGGGAGGGGGGTCTCCCACCGTCATGGAGTGAAGCCATCATATCAGTAATCCCAAAAGAGGGTAAAGATAAGAAGGAATGCAGTTCATATAGACCTATCGCAATTCTTAACACAGATTATAAACTATATGCATCAATAATAGCCAAAAGAATAGAGAACATAATCCCAGAATTGATTGACGGAGATCAAACTGGTTTCATACAAAATAGGCAGTCACAGGACAATATAAGGAGAACACTACATGTCACGGACCACATTTCTCAGAATAAGATAATTGCAATATTAATCAGCCTAGATGCAGAAAAAGCATTTGATTCAGTGGGATGGGATTACCTATTCCATGTTATGGAAAGATTTGGTTACAACAAAGAAGTGATACAGTGCATCAAACCACTGTATTCATGTCTGACCGCTAGAATAAAGATAAATGGACATTTGACACGAACGATAAAATTAGAGCGAGGGGCAAGACAAGGCTGTGATCTTTCACCCACGCTCTTCTCCTTGTACCTCGAACCATTAGCACAGGCAATAAGACAGGACCCAACCTTAGAGGGAGTAACAATAAGAGGCAGTGAACATAAGATATGCATGTATGCTGATGACGTTCTGTTATTCCTTAAAGACCCAGGCTCAAGTGTACCTAGATTGATGGATGTTTTACAAACATTCGGAACATATTCAGGCTATGTGCTTAACGTACCCAAGCCCTAGTAGAAAATTATACCCCACAGGAAGAGCTGAAGAGTAGGTATAACTTCACCTGGACCTTTTCATTCGTTAAATATCTGGGAGTAAATTGACCAAAAGATACACCCAAACTTTATTGCATGAATTACGATCACATTAACAAGAAAATATATGATGACCTAGACAAGTGGAATTCACTTCCCTTAGATCTTAGTAGTAGAATTGAAACAATCACAATGAACATCCTGCCAAGGTTACTGTATTTTTTCCAATCACTGCCCATAGAAATCCCGCCTAAACAGTTTAGGGAATGGGATAAACGGATATCAAGGTTTATCTGGAACAGTAAGAGACCAAGAATTAGGCCTTACCAAACCTACAAGATTATTATGTGTCAGCCCATTTGAGACCTCTGGTGTGTTGGTGCAATTCAGAATACGAATCCAAATGGAAAGACATGGAGACTACTTTGACAGAGATAGTCATACAGTCAGTTTTGGGAAATAAGGACATGGTAATAGAGATATACAATAGACAAAATCAGTGGATTAATTTCTCTCTGAAGACATGGTTTAGGGTAGTTAAGCAAAATTATTTAGACAGAGAGATCAAACTGCTGAGTTGGCCCGCATACGACCCCAGCTTCATCCCTGCAACTCAGGACAGCAGGTTTAAACAATGGACGCAGAAAGGCATCACACCATTCAGTACAATTATAAGGAATGGGGACCTAGATAACTTCCAGGACCTATGTAAAAAAAAAAAACATGGCTTGGATAAACAAGATTTTTACAGATACCTACAAGTTCGACATTATTTCTTAAGGTAGATAAAAGTGACTGACCCTCGAGCACCTCCAAAATTAATCCAAGTATTCACTAACGCATACAAATCTCTACTTGGGTATTCAAACCTCAAAGAGACATTCTACAAACTATATTAAAAAGAAATGGGAGGAGGAACTTAACATTGAAATAACTGATGACACATGGTTGAACATATAAGAGACTCAACAAAGCTACACCAACTCAAGGTCATGGAGAGAATTCTGTTGGAAGAATGTTAAACGTCACTTCATAACGCCTAAACTGAAATCAAAACAGACTGGCTCACTACACCCTTGTTGGAGAGAATGCGGTCTACTGAGGGCGGACCACTCTCATATCTTTTGGACTTGCCCCGCAATCGAAACATACTGGGGAGAAATAAGATCTAACATTGGAAAAATAATGGGATTTGACACAGAACAAACATTAATTTCTTTGTACATGGGTGAAATACCTGATAACTTACACAATAGAGAAAAGTACCTATTGAAGGTCCTACTGGCAGCCAGTAAAAAGGTTGTCACTAGGCAATGGCTACAAAAACACCCTCCCACAGTGACACATTGGATAGACATTGTAGAAGAAATACACCACATGGAGCGTATGACCTTTGCTTTAAGAACTCAACAGGAGAGAGGTCAAGAATACTGGGGAAAATGGGTTTCATCTTGGAAAAGGTCTAATACAAAGATGTCAATGTAACTAATATGATGATGATGATGATGAAGGTATGAAGTGCACTGTAACTGCCAGATCTTTATTTTTTGTTCTTTTATTTGACTTTGTTTGTACTTCCTTTGTGTTCCTACAATAAAAACTAAGTATAAAAATAAAATAAAAAGACTTGACTAGGTTGTTGATTTCTATGTTGGCCTGGTATGGTTCCCAATCAGAGGCAGCTGTTTATCGTTGTCTCTTATTGGGGATCATATTTAGGCAGCCATTTCCCCACTGTTTTGTGGGATCTTGTTTTTGTGTTGTTGCCATTGAGCACTTCATTGACATCACGTTTCGTTGTTTCTTTATTTTTTCTTGTTCAAAGTTTCGCTTCAATAAATATGTGGAACCCAGATCACGCTGCGCTTTGGTATGCTTCCCACGGCGATCGTGACAAGGTATGTATGTATGTATGTATGTATGTATGTATGTATGTATGTATGTATGTATGTATGTATGTATGTATGGTCACTGATAAAACAAACGCTTTGGTAAAGAGAAAAATGACCAAGGGGGTTGACCCTACAGCAGGAACCAGCAGCCCTAGAATCTTCACAGCCGAGCAGGGTCTCAGATGACATCACTGGGGGAGATGGCAGCATTGTTAGTGTCCCAACATGGGGCAGTGTATTAAATGCAGCATGAGCTTGATCCCCTTTCAGTCTTGACTTAGCTGCACAGACTCTAAGACCTATGACATAGTCGCACATTCTTAGTGTGACCTCACTCATGCAGCCTGTTGGCTCCCTTGGAGAGTTAAAAGTCACAAAGAAGAATGCTGATAGCCACCAGGAAGATTTCAGCACACTAACAATGCTCTTTTTCCCTGGGCCATGGGGTGGGTTAAAGAAGGACCTGCTCGTGATAGCAGTGGAGCGAGGAGCACCCACTTTGATTGACAGTGTCTGTCAGGGACAATGAACTCCACTTAAACATTGTATTTATGTGTTCCGTGTAGAGTTGTTCGACTGTGACCCTTCCATCTGTTCTTGCTAATCTGTCCATCATTTGGACCGGGTGTTTCTTGATAGGCATCCGTCCAGTCTCCTCTCGTTCTCTCCAGTACGTATAGACGGGTCTTTCAGATGGAGTAAAATGAAGAGGACAGTGAGCCTCACTAAGAACCTCACTTCAGTCGAGTTCAGACTTCACTGAATGACAACAGACGGAATACAATATGGAATATTATTGAATAGTTTGCGGTAAGCCTCGTCTCTGAGGAATGCTCATCCGAGCCAGATGTTGATGACAGGTTGCGCTATACTGGGTAGCTGGCATAACCCCCCTGCTTTGAGAATGGGGTTTCTGATGACGGGCCTAAAGGGTTATAATGCTGGGGCTGGTGGGGAGGTAGAAGGTTGGTGCAAAACATCAAGTGAGAGGCAAGGGGGGAGTTAACATAGGTACTCCCCTTGACGTATGCCCATTGATTGACAGAAAGGGAAGTGATTATTACACGATTGATCCCATAGGTTAATCAGCAAGTGTGGTGGAATTGCCTTAGTGTGCCATTCATTGGCTGAAGTTAATAGGTGAATGACATTCCCTACGCTTGCTAATGGTAAAGACGAGGAGAGACATGACGCTATACTGATGAGGTAACATGAACAACTACCATATAAATAGCTGCTTTGCATTATAAACACTACTATTAATACCTGCTATGCAGGTAGCCTAGTGGTTAGAGCGTTGGGCCAGCTGGATCGAATCCCTGAGCTGACGAGCTGATGCCAAGCTCAACAGATCAGAGGGCATCCAGAGGACTTTGAAGCTACTGCTTTAATCTGCATTATTACTGCTGACTCATTCAGCAGCAACATGGGCGCTTAGAGTATTTCTCAAAGAAACATGAGAAAGAGAAGATTTTCATAACCTTTGTTATTGGCCTTGACCCCATGTGTCCATTGACTTTAAGGGAACCCGAGAAAACTGACATCAAAGCAGGATGTGGGGGGAAAAATACTCAAGGTTACTTGCGGAACCCAGGTTCTCTGATATTAGGAGTGAGATATCTCACATGTGGGATTCACCAGAATCTCAGAAGCTTGAAAGAACCTATCACACACGTCTGTTGGATACAGACAGGTTGAGTGGCGAATGAGGTGAGCCCCTCCCCTCATTACAAGGAGCAACTCGGCCGCCCTCTGTTCATTCTCGAACATACCGAACTTCCTCACACTTATGCTAGTAGGGGAATGCGGTGAAATACAGGTAACTGCCAAAATAAAGGAAACACCAACATAGTGTCTTAATAGGGTGTTGGGCCACCACAAGCCTCCAGACCAGCTTCAATGTTCCTTGGCATAGATTCTACAAGTGGTCTGAAACTCTTGTGTGTATTGGAGGAATGCGTCACCATTCTTCTACAAGAAATTCCTTTAATTTGGTATTTTGTTGATGGCGGTGGAAAATGCTGTCTCAGGCACCTCTCCAGAATCCCCCATAAGTGTTCAGTTGGTCTGAGATCTGGTGACTGACACACACAACACAAGTGGCACACACACCTGGGTACCCAACCCTGAAATCTGAACTTCTCCGGAATGACGTGTTGATCACACCCTGTTGAACATGCGGTCATCCGAGAGGGTTGCCTGATAAGAAGAGAGGTATTCTATTCTCTCACCAAACAGCCCTTTATCTGATTTGATCTTGAACCCTAGCTCGGAAAGGTGGGTTTACAAGGGAAGTCGTGTCACGTACCTCTTAAAAACAGGATCGAAAAACGGGTGGTCTCATCGCAAACTGCAGTCTGTAGCCCTTCGTAACCATGGACCAGACTCAGGGCTGGACTGTGCATGCGCGCCATTTCCCTGCTCTTGTGGCGAGTACCCCACAGGTCGGTAGATTCTCGCTCACCAGTGGTGCCGGAGCGTCCTGTGGTGGCAATGGAGCGAGTCGCCCTTTCATTGTATTTTTGCTCTGTGTGCTTGGCATGATGCCTGGATACAACAGAGACTTTTTTGTTGTTGAAAAGTGCAGTGTTGTCACACCCTGATCTGTTTCACCTGTCTTTGTGCTTGTCTCCACCCCCCACCAGGTGTCTCCCATCTTCCCCATTATCCCCTGTGTATTTATACCTGCATTTTCTGTTTGTCTGTTGCCAGTTCGTCTTGTCTCAACAAGCCTTTCCATACTCCTGTTTGCTCTAGTCGTCCCAGTTCTGACCTTTCTGCCAGCATTGTTAGTGTCCCAACATGGGGCAGTGTATTAAATGCAGCATGAGCTTGATCCCCTTTCAGTCTTGACTTAGCTGCACAGACTCTAAGACCTATGACATAGTCGCACATTCTTAGTGTGACCTCACTCATGCAGCCTGTTGGCTCCCTTGGAGAGTTAAAAGTCACAAAGAAGAATGCTGATAGCCACCAGGAAGATTTCAGCACACTAACAATGCTCTTTCATTGAATCTTTCCATACTCCTGTTTGCTCTAGTCGTCCCAGTTCTGACCTTTCTGCCAGTCCTGAGCCTGATCCTGCCTGCCGTCCTGTACCTGCCTGACTCTGATTTGGATTACGACATTTTGCCTGCCCCTTGTACTTGAATAAACTCTGAGACTCGCACTATCTGCTTCCTATGTCTGCATCTTGGTCTTATCTTGAGCCGTGATAAGTGTTGACACACGGGGACAGTGCTTGGTGGCACGTCACAATTTGTTTTCCTGCCTCTTGCACGGAGGAGCGAACACATAGAAATGGGTTGCTGCACATAGAGAAGGGTTCTAGGAGCATAGATGTAAAGTAGGAAGGAAAAACTTTGAGTGGCGATACAGTGCTTCTGTATTTTATACTTTTTCAAACACTTCTAGGTTTTATATTTTTAACCTCTTAAATGTAATGGCCTAATGTAGATTCTCGCCTAAATAGATATAACCATATTTGGAAAGAAGACATCTGAGAGATTATGAGGAATTGATCAGAAGAGAGGAGTTACATAGTTCAGAATACATAAGATCAAGCACACGCAAAATATGTATTTTGAAAGTAATCTTTCATTGACAAGCTATAAATGAATTATTGATTCCCAAAGCTGTAAACACATCAGATGGCTTCCACAACATGTGAACAATATCAGAAAAAAAATGGGATTGATAGACCTAACCATTAGAAATGGCTAGATGGTTTAGTAAGTGGTATCAGACGTGGTCTTGGGACATTTCCAAGTGTCCCTAAACCTCTCCAAAGTGGCATGTCTGTAAATTAGATGATTCCAGTGCTATTACATATTTGCAATCCCTAAATGCCACTTGTTCAGTATAAATACACAATTTCTACCATATCAACCTCACTCAAACATTGTGGTGGTGTTATGGGGTATCCAGGGTACATTCAAGTGTCCTTTCGACCCCTACAAAGTGTCAGAACTTAGCTAGCATCAAATGCAGCTAGTTAGTTTCGCCTACTCAAACACCTGGCGCAAACAGAGAAGGATGCTATGTTAGCTAGCTGGATATGGCTATCCAACACTGAAACTCTTCCAAGTCTGTATCAATCATTACAGGGATGTTAAAAAAAAAAAAAAGTGTTTCCTTGGAGAACTTCTGGGGTACTGTAACTTAGTTCAGTTAAATCTCAATTTGCATCAACAGTTGACTAGATAAGAAAGGTTGTACCTAAAACGCAGGCTTTTTTAAATGCCTGTTTCTGTTTAGTGTATGTACTTGTTTATTGTACTATACACACTAAGAAAAAAGGGTTCCAAAAATATTATGCGTCTGTGAAAAGGGTTCTACCTGGAACCAAAAGGGGCTCTTCAAAGAGTTCTCCTCTGGGGATAGCCGAATGGAACCCTTTTTGGTGCTAGATGGTACCTTTTTTCTGAGTGTAGTCAGCAAGCGATGAATCTCTCAGAGCTGAAACACAAAACATTGCACACCAGATGTCCATGTGAAGTCCCCCAAAAACGGCAAGCACATGGCCTTTAACGTAAAGTTGGCCATTAATTAATCCCTGTTTTTCTCTCAAAATACCCTACCCTTCGGCTCTTTTACTGTTTTCAACACACTCGGGAGCTGAACTATAGGGGAGTGAAAAGCTCCATAGAAGAAGTGAAGTGTCTTAATTAAAGCCCAGAATTACCAGCGCCCTCCACCTCTCCCTGCTCCTTTCTTCCAGACCCAGAGAAGCAGGAGGAATGGTCCAATCCCACTTGAAGGCCCCCTTGTTTTCTACCGCCAATAGAAGGTCCCATTAGATACAATGACAGAGAGAGGGCTCAAACTGAAACTAAAACTCCTCTGCCTATGTCATCCCCGCTCATTATTTCCAAAATTAGAAAGCGAGAGGGAGTTGAATGTGGCTTCTTCAAATCCTCGGCATGGCAACACTTGATGCTAATTAACAGAGACTTATTGTCGCAAACCAATGTATATATAAGGGTTTAGTGGGCCTAGAGAAAAGCCCCAAAGTGAGGGCGAATAACTTAATGGATAACTGACACTCATTGGCTTTCACCCTGCCCAGCCTGGATGGAGCTACACTATATTGTCATTTTTAAAATGAACTAATTGCTACATAACTTCTCATAGAACTTGGTCTAGTCAGTCAGTTCAGATAAATATGATGCACAGTAGATGGGGATAAGACAAGACAGTTATGTTCATTTTATGTGGGATACAGAAAACTGTAAAAACTTTTATGTGGATCATACACAAAACTCCATATTCCAAAGCACCGTAGACTTGTTTTTCTAGGATCAAAGTGGAATATGGTTAGAGGAAGTAGAACTATAATCACTTGATAAACAAATAACACGCTTTCTAAATACTGTAGATATTTAATGAGTGTAGTAAAATATGCAGTTGCCATTTTAAGGAGGACGGATCTCTTCTTTATTCCAGTTAATAAATGTGACTCAATCCATCCAAAATGAAAGGCTTGAGTCCCCTGAATCCTTTCCCCGTTCCACTGTGGAGTGGCACAAAGAGAACGATCCAGAAGTCTTGGAGTCCGCACTTTCTGATGACTTTATACATGACTTGGCCGCTCACTCTAGTATTCCCAGGCAGAGGATTCGTTTTCTTTGAGACTATGCTTTTCGAATTCATCCTCATTTTAACTTTTCTTTTCACGAACGCAACGTGCCCCTTCAAACAAATCAGGCTCTCTTTTCTTTCGTGTGGTGGATAGATGAGAGAGTATGTCAGTATGTAAATTGTCGGTACATAGGCCTTTTTTGTTGTTGTTCTCCTTTTTTGTTCAACCCCCCCTCCCAAAAAATAAACAATTATTTGGACCACAAAGGAGATGGAGGGGGGGGATTCACGGAGGAAACGATATAAATCACATTTTGGGGAGTATTACAGAATAATTACACATATGCTTAGATGGGAGGCATTCATTGGGGTTCACAATATTTTAGGGATTAAAGATGTTTAGTGGTGCAGCCACTAAGGGACGGGGATCGTTGACACATTCAAATGCAAACGCATAGCATTTGGAGAGTGTAATGCCGTCTGTCTCTGGCGCCTTCTACACATTTTGGAATGGCTTTCCTGCATCTAGGCACTGGGCCCTTAATTCCTAAATATGTTCCCTCGTATAAAGCAGGGGACAAAGGCAGGCAGCTTTCATTGTGTAAAAGTAATTACCTTTGAGCTGATCAGAAGAATCTCCTCCACCCCAAACCTCTGTCCACTGCAACAGGCAACTGACCACAAATACCACAGTGTTTTTATTTGATCTCACACTTTAGTCCACCATTCTAACTTCATGGTGTAGTGAGAAAGCATAATACCTGCGGTGCTATTTTACAGGTGTACTTGTCTTTCCTCCCTTGAATGTCTTCCGAGAATATACCAGCTCAAAATACATTTTCCAGATTTATAAAACTGTGTGTTTTCCTTTCACTCAACTGTGGTCATCTGTGATGAGAGAGACAATCGAATTGTCGGCTTTTCAGCCTGCTAAATTCTGCAGCTCAAATCGAGCTCTACTCCGTCATTTCACCTTCTCCGTGCCATAAAAAAAGAACCACATTTGTATCCAGACTGTAACAGAGACTCTGGATTGTATGTTCTCTTTCCTCTCCCTGCCAGTGTGGATCTGCCTGGCTGAAGTCAGGGCCATGAAATCCCTTTTTTGTTGATGTTTAGACATGGAAATGTAAAGTATTCATGGCAATTATAGGCATGAAAAATGGATGAAATTACAGTCTGTTCGTTGAAAGAGACCGAGCGGGTGCGGAACAAAAGGCGATTGGCTGTGTCTGCAGTGTGGTGGTGGCTTTCAAACAGGTGAAGGGCCCTGTGTGTGGGATGACTGGGATCGGCACGTGAATGTGGCAGGACAACAGGCCTCCTGCTGGGCCGGCACAAAGAGGGGGCACACACCAGAACCGCCAGGACATTGACTGAAATGAGCACCCACTCTTTCTCTGAGGGAAATCTTTTGGACCTCCTCGAGTGTTACAGATACGGCACATTTCACCAAACGAAGACCTTCAAATGGGAGGTGAATAGCTTAGTGCACGCTTTCATTTCCCCCAGCCCTTTTCAAAGGAGCGGCGATATGGGATGAATGAGCGCCGCTTGAGAATATCCTCCGTATCGCCTTTCTTTCTCTTTGTATGTGTGGGTGTGTGTGACTTTAGTCCTTGTGAAATTATTAAACAAAGCTGGTGTAGGAACCTGAATGAAAGCAGAGCATGCTGAGCGTGTGACTATAATCTGGTGAATGATGTTGTGGTGGACGTGATAACGTTTTCAAAGTGAAAATGAAATGAAAAAGCATGCATTTATCCACTCACATTGTGAAGGGAATCGTATTAGCCTTGACCCTATTTGTATATTACCAGTTTGAATACTGAATTCCCTGTTCTGTTTTGTAGCATTTGTCATCTTGCTTGCTGTCAATTCTGTGGGATTCCAAGAACCGATTTCATACTTCTTCAAGATCGTCCTTTTGTTTTAAAAAAAAAAAGTATGTTTTTAGTTTAAAAAAAATACTCTATAAGTGGCAAGTGTTTTTCTGCCTTTTATATTGAATGCGTTTTCACATGAGACAGTTTAACGGTGACACGGCAGAGCACAAACAAGCCTTTCATTCAGAATCAATGTACCTCTGGGGTGGGAAAGGAAGTGGAAAGCAACTTCTTGGCCTCTCTGCGACAACCCCTTTAAGGCAGGCCATCTGATAAACCCTGTTAATGAAAACACACACACACAGATCGAGGAAAAGCAAATCATCCTATAGCCAAGTCCCATATTTCTTCTGCTGCACCCTGTGTGAAGTGCTAAGCTAACTGTGTCTTGAGATGTGGCAGAGAATAAAAGTCCAAGGAACCACTGTGGCCCTCTGTGGGTTCCATTCACAGCCATGCTTCCATGAATACAGAAAAATCTAAAATGAAACTTTCAATCTCTGCATCACATTCAGCTCCCTAAGAATGGGGACTTCCTTTTTAACAGCTTCCCCCACCAACCTTTTGTGTTCTCTCTGCTCGTAATAGTCTTTAGATTTCTCTCTGGCCCAGCGAGCGTTATAGACTGCTGAAAGACTCCCCTTTGTCACACTCCGAGAGAATTATAAGGCAAAGGGGGGGAAAAAGGAGGCTTGTTTTTTTGTCCGAAAGTGATTCACTTTAAAAGAAAAAAAGGCAATGTTTCCTGGATATGGACAAGAAAAAGGTGCATATGAGGAAGCAAGTAGTGTCCTAAAACTCCTCACCTTTTCTCCCTCTTTCAGAAAATGACTTCAGTCCATTGAAGGTCAGCATACAGAGCGTGGCTCCTGTTTAAAAATTCATGTTTTATTCAGAATCAAATGTAGTATCAAGTTGAGAAAAGGTCCCGTAAAAATATCTGGAGGGCCATTGGGACCCCCAGGACCTTTGTAAAGGGGACCCCTCCTCATCTGAAGGAGGAATGATTTCATGACTGAGTAAGAATGAAAAAACAGCCCTCAAGAACAAACCTCAGCTCTTGTGACTATTTTTGTTATTTTCTCTCTGAGCAGTAACACCTACATTGTATTCAGAGAGACAGAGAGCATTCAATGGCCTCCGAAAGAAAACCCATTCACTTCAAGGCAGCTGGGCAGGCCAAGTACTCAGTCCAGCCTCTTCACTCTTGGATGGGTTTTGTACAAAGCTCAGATTCAGAAGCCTCTGTTTCACTCACTCTGACAGAGAGTGACTATAAATTCACCTTGTGGGTATTTTTACAGAGCTTGCTAGCTTCTTGGAATGCATGCCTCAGCGTATAGACACAGTGGCATATTATTCTACTTCACTTTATCCACATTAATTTTTACTCACAGATACAAGACATATGAGAAAAGACTAAATTATGTTTTACTCATAGCGGAGTGTGTTTGGTGTGGGTGGCTTAGGCTATTGCAGAGGGCTTGCCTTTTCAGGTTTCTCCAGGCAGTATTTTAGGCACCCTGCTCTGTGTCTGTCCGTCAGGGAACTGAATACAGAGGACCCTGAAAGCCCCTCTTTAGAGGGCATCCCAGAGTTCAAAAGGTCCTGCAGAAATGTTTGGGACCTTTCTGTCCGCAGTCTTGACCATCAGTGGACAGGAGAACCACTGGAGGTTTCAGGGGCTGGTCACTTCATGAAGTCCCACGCCAAAAGAAGTCCCTTTGGGGGCGATTCCTTTATTCTCTTTATACCTCCACCTTCTCATGCATTGTGCTCTCACTGGCCACTGTTTGTATAATCTATAGCAGCGCTCCAACCTTTCATCGAAAGGGCCAGGATTTCTCAGAGTTTGAAACCGTACTCATTGCACATTGTTTGAATTGTATGTATTCTACTTCTGTCAATTACTCTTAATGCTATTGTCATTATCTCTCAGATGGATGCACAATGGAGAGCAATAGTAACAGAGTCTTTTTGTAGGTATTAAAGGAGGCCAAAGCCTATGGAGAAATTAGTGTTTTTTTTGGAGAGTCTGGGATGAACGTTGAAAATGAGGTCTGTGGTAAACACAGACTTAGGAGATCGTATATGTTTTTGTTCTATGAATTTTGAAGCATTCGTGTAATCACAATAGTTCATAAAGGTCATGTTAACTGACTGATATTATCTCATACACCAAACTTTATAAGGTCTCCTTAAAGCCTGTGTTATCCTCGTACCTTATTTTCGGCATTTATCACAAAGCCCCATTCAATTCCCCCATAGGAATGGCTGAACGAACCAGAGGTGACTCATTTCCGTTTGTTAGGACTACAAGCTGGCGAGCTCTATGTCATAGAGGTTATACAGAACATTTGACGAGGATGGTAAATTCACCACTATTTTATAACGATATAAAGAATGGCTAGAGACATTCATATTTGGGCTATCAACAAAGCATGGAATAGTCCTATAAAAGTTGCTACTTACTCTGTTTGTAGAATATTTTCTGTCTCGGTAAAGAGTGTGGTAACAGGTGGAAAAAAGACAACTTGAAATATCTTTAAAGCCGCAGCCAGGAAGGTTTCCAGTGATTTCAATGAATCATCAATGAACATAAAGGAACAGCATATGCTGAAAATGATGTCTCATCTCATTCACTTTGTATGGATCAACAGATCCTGCCCTCGCATGGTGTCATGACAACAATGATATTCAGTGGGGCAACCACATCAGAAGTTATTATACCTTTGATTCAGAGAACAAGGATACCAGCACAAGCAGCATGGGATCAGAGGTTCTCCATATGGGGGTGAGGACGGGGGGGGCAATATCACCCACCTCTTCAGGAAGTGTACTGTGAAAGCCCAGAGTAGTAGGGAAGGGGCTCCCCACGGCCGTGTGGAGTCCACACAGCCAGCAGGCACAGCGGCTGGCAGCATTATCCCATTGGAGGAGGAGATCCAGGGCTGCCAGTCCCCGTCCTCTGCTCCCCCATGCCTTTCAACCCCCGCGACCTGCCACACAGAAAAGGAGATTAGGATTAATCTTGCGTCTGACATGCTGATATTAACACCATTTTTTTCTGTCTTTCCTTTTAGTTGCTGTACATTTTTGGGCTTGTGAAAAAGGAAGGAGGGGTGGGGGCCAAAATCAAAGTCTGGGCCCTGGATTACTTCTAGAGAGGGAGGGGGCAGGTTCAAAGGGGTTTTCTTGTGATGGACACAGAAGGAGAATCATTTTGGCAGAGGACAATATAGTGTCAATATCACTCTTTTACTGATCTGATTTGGGATATGTGGGTTCAAATTGCCACGGGGAAAAAAGAGAGGGCTTCCATACTTTAGGTCTATTATTTCTCTCGTCTCAAAATGCGCACTAGCCAATGAAAATCGTTGATGTGGTTGCGCGTGATAAAACGCCACATGTTAGCTGTTCACACACTTAGCCCTACGATAACAAATTCTGCATTAGACAAACAAAGATCTTTGACTTTGTATCCTACAACCAATGGCATTTTTTTAAAAATAGGTCAACTTGGCCATGAGACATATATATTTTATACCTCCAAAATCAAGGTTTACTTTTGTTCCTCTTGGTCCGTCACAATTGTTGTGTGTCAAAGTTGCATGATGCATCCTTGACTAGGCTACTAACTACTAACGTTAGACAACTCTGGAGGCACGTTAGACCAAATTAAATAGGCACGTTCTCATATATGATAAGCAAAAATGTAATATTTTATCACACACGTCCATGTGCTTTTATGCAAACATTTGAAATTAGGTTCAGAGTGTGAATTATACCGTGACATTCAGGGGAGGCTCTATTGGGTGCACGTGCACACATTTATTTTATGGGACTAATAGTAAATACATGTCATTTAACTGTAAAAATGATGAATGAAATTCATCTGGTTGTCAAACAAATCACTTCAAAAAGTAGGCTATCTGCGGCAGCGCACATTCATCCACTTCATTTGCTGAATGGAAAGAGACATCTGTTACAAAAACCATAAGTGACATTCGGCGACTGTCATTGAGACTACTATAATCACAGATGCCAAGGGAAGCCATGCCTCCCAAAAATAGGAACAATTAAAAAAAGAACAAAAACGAATTCATTATTTTTTCATAATTGTCCTTCAATTTACAAGTGGCTCTTCATGTTTTTGTTTTGATGTACGATAAATGTACACAGAGTGCAAATTACAGGGGTGACATGAGCTCCTCTCTAAATATTGATCATTTGACCGAAACGTGCGCCTCCAGCAAGAGCATCAATCTCACCGGAGAAAGCATCCGAGCAAAACAGCGCCCCCTGTTTCTGTATGTGTAGCCCATGTATCTGATGCTGTCTGGCCAAAAAGAGGGCCACTGTTTCGCTCGCTTGGATGCTTTCTCCGGTGAGATTGATGCTCTTGCTGTCGGCACGCATCTTGGTCAAATTATCAATATTTAGAACCCCCCCCTCCCCACTTAAGTTTGACTTTTGTTTCCTTAAGAGGAGCTCATGTCTCCCCCGTAATTTGCACTCTATATAAGTTTACTGTACATAAAAAAGATTAAGTGCCTATGGATTCAAATAGCTGCCATGTACCACTATTGCCATCTCTTCCAGGTGGCACGCATCACTAAAGTGGTTGACTTGAAATCTGCACCGCACTTTAACTGTTGCTAAGCGCCCCGCTTGTGTGAAGATGTTTTGTTAAGCAAAACCCTTTTCACTGCTAGTCCTCGATGCTTGTTTCAAATAATACATATGGGATCAAGTGGATGATTTAGAATAATGCATATCAAATGCTGTTAATGTAAAAAAATGTCTTCCTCTTAATCTGAATTTTTCAAGGTTTTTGCAGCACTTCCCTTCGCACCACACGTAACACAATAAATATAATTATACATTTCAAAGGAAAAAACTACATCTCACCTGGGATTCAAATTTACCACAAACGGCGAAAATTACCAAGAACCACTGAGCTTTTTGTCCAGTTTATATTTTTCACACGTTTTTGTTCGTTTTGACTATCTGATCATGCCATTTGACCTCTCTGTTAAAGGACGTTTTCATGAAAAAGTGTTCAATCACGTCCACGTCCACCTACATCAACATCTGTAATTGGCTGATGCAGAATTTGTTACTGGAAATAATCATGTCCAGCTGGTCAGGTTAGCATATAGAGAGAGCTAAGTGTGCCAGGTTCTGTGGTGGGAACAGCTAACACGTAGCGTTTTATCAACTACGTTGACGATTTCAATTGGCTGATGCACATTTTGAGACAGAGAAAAAGTTGAAACGTAAACTTTTTATAATGTTCACATGTATGGACCCAGGGACTTCAGGTAAACCTAGCCTTTCGATAGGCCTACTCTTATTTTCAAAAACAAACAGACTAGTCAAACAACACTGTGCTCCAGAACCAGAACTGAAATCTTAATTCCTGAGCCCATATATTGTTTAATATTGATCATATTTCCTTGGTCCATTTGTATAATAACAAACAATGAACTTCATTAAAAATTACAATATTTAGAAAAGAAGGCCTCCTACCTTTAAAAAAAGAAGAAAAATAATAAATAAGCCGTAAAAAAATAAATAAAAAAAAACAATTGTTGGTGAAATTATATCACGTGAGATTCACAGCACTTCAGGCGTATTACAGTGCCTTAGCCTGACATTACAGCTCCTTTAGTGGGAAAAGTGAAATGTCATTGTCTGGAATTTTCCCTCTCCCTTTTGATTATCCCTGTGAGAAACCCTGCTCCTCCTAAAGTACATGAATAGTATACACTTCCAATTACGCTTTACACTTAACAGGGGCTAGGCCAGGGAACCCTTCAGAAAAAGACATACTCACACACAGAAAAGGCAAACGGCCTTTGCTGTTATGCAAATATATCAGTCGGTAAACGGTTAAATGCGAATTATATTTGAATTAAATGAGTCTTTGTCTTTCTATAACTGAATTGCAAGGCGAAGTCTCAATACAGAATCCCCACGCCGCGGCCACGCATATTATGCACTTGGCGAAATGCGAACCGACATGGCTCACTTTCAATCCGATTACTCGGCTAAACCACATCAATACCATCCAGCCAACAGGCGCTAGCGTCCCCCTATTCAAGTTGCCAGAGAACAACCCCAGCTCCTCCTTGGTACACAAGCGCCCTCGCTGCCGCTGCAGAGCCCCCACGCTCAACCCATCAGCGAAACTCAAAAGAGCCCTTTCGACAAGGTGCTTTCCTCAGCTCTCCAAGCTCCGGACTAAAAGAAAGCTAAAGATTGTGTCGACGTGCCCAAACTCCCACTGCAGCCCCGTCAACACATACAAGTACTCAGGTTTAAAAAATACTCTCCCCTCCAAGGACTCGGGGCTCTTTCGGTGTGCCACCTTATTGATTAGGTTTTCCCAATGTGTTCCCATTATCAGAGACGCCATGCCCATCGGGGGCACAGGGGCACGTGCCCCCTCAGATTTGTCCCGTTTCAAAATATATATAATAATAATAATAATATTGTTGTTTCTGTGTAATACTACTAGCCACATAGTAATTTTATGATGTTGGCTTATAGCCCAGATCTCCCAACCTAATAACTAGTTACAAAGAAGCCATTTCAGGGTATCAATCAAATTAGAGTAGCTAGCTTGTCTAACTACAGGTAACTGCCAAAATAAAGGAAACACTAACATACATTTTCTTCAAGGGTGTTGGGCCACCACAAACCAGAACAGCTTCAATGCACCTTTGCATATATTCTATAAGTGTCTGGAACTCTATTGGAGGGATGCGACACCATTCTTCAATAATAAATTCCAGAATTTGGTGTTTTGTTGATGGTGGTGGAAAACGCTGTCTCAGGCTCCTCTCCAGAATCTCCCATAAGTGTTCAATTTGGGTTGAGATCTGGTGACTGAGACAGCCATGACATATGGCTTAGATTGTTTTCATGCTCATCAAACCATTCAGTGACTAATCTTTGATGGGGACATTGTCATCCATTGTCATCCTATGGGGGCATAGCCATGGTTGCCAAAATAATGGCCTGCCCTGCATTTTTATACATGACCCTAAGCATGAGGGGATGTTAATTGCTTAATTATGTCAGGAACCACACATGTGTGGAAGCACCTGCTTTCAATATACTTTGTATCCCTCATTTACTCAAGTGTTTCCATTATTTGGCAGTTTCCTGTATCTTAGGTGGTATGCCTCCTGGCAAGATTGGTAAGACTTTAGAAAAGCAAGCCATAACTTAATGTACTGAATAAGACTTTACCCAGATTTTAGCAGAGATGCAGAGAAGCATATTTAGTTTATTTGAAAAAAGAACCACCAGTCAGGAGGATACAGACAGATCAAGAGGTATGCTTAGATACGCAGAAAAATATACACATTTTTTTACATAATATTAAGCATACTGATTATGGCTCTAGATAACAGGATAAAGCTGTTTCAGGTGTTTGAAAAATACAAAATTCTACAACTTCTGGGCAGGAGCAGGGGGACTAGCCGCCCTCCGCACCACCCCCCAGCCTCATGTACTTTGTGCACCCTCAGATTTTTCGGGTACATGATGCCCTGGACATTATAATGATCAATAACAATACTTACACAGTTAGCATGACTAAGAGGTGTTAGCAACCAGCCCTGCATTCACACTGGTGTTGACAACCACTAAGATTCCCCCCTTTTTGGGCTTTGTGGCAGCGCTTTGGTTTTTCGTGGAGCACATTTTAACCAGAGGCGTTCACAATACTTTTCTAAACAACCTGCCAGGTGCAGAGGGATCCCTAAAGATCCAGCTAGGCAGTGTAATGCTATGAGGACCAAACATATTAGAATGTTTATTAAATATGTCCCCTGAGCTCCCATGACTGATTTAAGACTAATGAGTATTCTATGAGGGTTTCAAAAAGTCCAATGTTTTTAGCCATCTATCTTAATGAGAGAAAATAACCAAGTTTTGAATTGAAATGGTTAGTTGAGCTAAGGGAGGGTACAAAAAGACAATATTGAGGCAAATGTTTCCCATATACAGTACCAGTCAAAAGTATGGTCACACCTACTGATTCAAGGATTTTTCTTTATTTGTATTATTTTCTACATTGTAGAATAATAGGGAAGACATCGAAACTGTGAAATAACACACATGGAATCAATGTAGTAACCAAAAAACAAATCTAAATATATTTTACATTTGAGATCCTTCAAAGTAGCCACCCTTTGCCTTGATGACATCTTTGCACACTCTTGGCATTCTCTCAACCAGCTTCATGAGGTAGTCACCTGGAATGCATTTCAATTAACAGGTGTGCCTTGTTATTAAAAGTTAATTTGTGGAATGTCTTTCCTTCTTAATGCGTTTGAGCCAATCAGTTGTTGTGACATGGTAGGGGGGCTAAAAATACCAAGTCCATATTATGGCAAGAACAGCTCAAATAAGCAAAGAGAAATGACAGTCCATCATTACTTTAAGACACGAAGGTCAGTCAATCCGCAAAATGTCAAGAACTTTGAAGGTTTCTTCAACTGCAGTCCAAGTGTTACCACGAAACCCATGTGTCAATTGGTAGAGCAAGGTGCTTGCAATGCCATGGTTGTGGGTTTGATTCCCATTGGGACCCGTAAGAAATTGTATGCTCTCACTATTGTAAGTCACTCTGGATAAGAGTGTTTTCTAAATGACAAAAACGATATATATAGTTAACTAAGCAAAACATAATTATGAATATATGACCAGATATAGCATGGACTAACTGACATTGGTAGGGGTTCGAGAGGAAAGCCATCATAGACAGATTGGCTACCAATGAAATTGGGGAACAGGTGCATCGAGAGCAACACACACTGAAACGCTTTGTTCGTTGGACTTGTGCCTCTCTCCGTTTGAAACGGGGGTTATGTTTAAATGCAAAGTTAATATCGATGTAATGCTGGTCAGAGCTTCTCTGTGTTTTAGACCATTCCTAATCCCTTCAATGTTCCGCAGTGGCCGGATCCTAGTCAGAAACAGATGCTGAGCCAGACTTGAAGAGGGAGAGCCCGCGCAAGCAAGGCGGCTTAGCGAAGGTGTTAAGACCAAAGCAAAGCAGCGTGTAAAATAAATACCATGCAAAAACACAATTTATACTTGATAATTATCTTCTAATAATATAACCAATAATAGCCCACGTTACTTTTTAACAGATTTGGTAGTATAGTGTTTTAATTTGTAATTTCCCTGAATGTTGTCATAATTTGCAATCATGATCAAAACCCCACCTTATTAGGGATTTATTTGATTAAAGGAAAATAATTTAATTTGTCTAAATGCAAATGATGGGCATCTGCTCACTAAGATGGCTACTCTTAAATATATTGAATAGACTGGCAGAGTGAAAATCAGGTAAAGAGTCCAATATATTCGGTTAAACAAATAGAGGTTGCAAGAAGGCAATATATATATTTTCAAAATGTTAAATCACTTTACTTAATTCACCTGAATTTAAAACAGTTATTCTAGTAGGCTAAACGGTTCAAATAATCATGAGGCAGTATTAACGACTGAATCATTCTCATTTTAATGCAGCCACATCTTGTGTTTAGGGACAACGAGGGTGGGTGGTGAGAGTGCACCTTATGTGGATATAATATCTTAAAATGGGTTTAAATCTTTAAATTGGATTAATTCAGCGACTGACCAGCTGTTGTATCTCTATTTGGTTAAGAGAAAACAATCGTGCTGGCTTGGAAAGCTAGTAGAAATTAGTTTCGGTCACTGGGGCTAAGCTATATTTCCTGCAAACCATCTGCTTGATTTGTACAATAGGGGGATTTTCGAGGGATCGCGAAAGAATAAAATGCTTTGAACATACCAGTGATGTTTTTTTTTCTTCTGTGAAGGTGGGTGCTGTGTTAAGGTGTCTTAATATGGGTTTGGCTACAGTTTTGTCTTTGCCCTGATAAATACACGATTCAATGGTCTGAGAGTAGGCTTCATCAATGTTAATGTGGAAGTCTTTCTGAGGATGTTATTATTGTCATTGTCAACGCTATTAACCTGAAAATAGGATAAATAGTCCAAAATAACTCAATCGACCCTGCTTGCGTAACATGCAGGACTATTGGATCAGATGGATGAATAGTGGGTAGCCAGCCTACTAGTGTGAGATCATTTGTCAAATATATTTAAATCCTTACAATTCATGTTGTTGTTAGTTATGGAAGTACGCTACCACACTGTAAACAAAATCTAGTTGTTTCAACTATTATTAAGTAACTGGTTTCATAGCCTTTTTTTGTTTCCTCAACTTTTTTACCTAAATGTAAAAAAATGTTGTTAGCCCAAACTTAGCTTCAACATAGGAAAACGTAGGCCAAAAAAATCTGTAAATTTAAAATCATGTGTTTGCTCAATTTGTCTCGTGTGTTCTTTCAACTAGAAATTATTATTTTGGCAAGTAACAAACGGTTGCTGGTTTGAATTCCCGAGCCGGCAAGGTGGAAAAGTCTGCCCTTCAGCAAGGCAGTTACCCCCAACAACTGCTCCCCAGGCGCCAATGACGTTGGTCATGTTTTTTCAGGTAACACTTTGAGCGAAAAGTTTAGTGAACAAAAACGAAGGAGGTGGAACCAGTAACTTAATAATAATTAGTTGAAACAACTAGATTTGTTGGTTTGTTTTGTTGTTGTTTTTACAGTGCATGCATCTATCTTCCTGGGAAGCGCCAATAGAGCACAATTTCATGGAGATTTACCTTTTGCGCCATCACTTAGGACACACCCGGGCTCTCTCTTCCCTTCGCATTCAAAGCAGAACAGTTGACTCCTCAGAAAGAAATGTGTAAGGTAACCACTTGAAAATGAATGGTTAGAACAAACCCGAGAGCAGCAGTCAAATACCATTAGTTTGCAGGTCTTAGCCAACAGGCCTCAGGATTCACCTCTCCTGTCGTATCACACAGAACATAACTTCGAAATACTGTATATTCTTCCTCAAATAAACTCTGTTGTTAACTTCCCCCCTGTTTTATGATCTATTTCATCAATGGGCGTTTATCATTTTCCTTCTGCAAGCTATCCTGAAACGTTTTTGCTTTGACATGAAATGAACCCACGTGTGGCCCAGCATGCGTCTGATCGAGCCCTCTAAACAATGTCTCCCACTCTACCCGCAGTATACCGTGCAAGAAAAGTAAGTAACGGAAAAAAGTCATGCCCTCCATCTATTTGTTTCAACTTGTTTCTAAACTTTTAACTCTTAAAAATATTATCTGACATTAATTGAATGACAGCCGTGTAAACTATGTATAGCTGCCATATTATAGGCTACCCAGTTTATTGGTGATTTATGACTAGGCCTATACATAGGGTACTAGGGGGTAACTAGTTCCCCTTAAGAACAATGTCTAATTGATGACACAAAAAAAACATTCAGGAAAAAAATGGTATGTGGATGAAGGTCATGCTTAGGTGCATAAACTATAAAGGGAAATAAATGGCTACAGTTTACACGTTTTTAGTTATGTCATGAAATCTTGTTTTTAGAAAAGGGGCCTTTTTCTTAAAAACCCCCAGTTACCCTGGTGGAAGATTACGGCATAGTGTTTCATACAAGTGTGTTAAAATCCATTTAATCCGTTTTATTTACAGCTTTGTTAGTAAGTGATACTTAAAAGCTAAGTCTAGTTGTCTTATTTTAACGATTTAAATCAAATATGAGGGGGAAATGGTGTTGCACCATTAATATCTGCACTATGAGGAGACTTAATGTAAAGTCCCTTTCTAACTCACCTGCAAATTAATTTTATTTGTCCTTTCTTTGTTTTTCCTTTTCCATACCATCCATTATGTACAATTGCACTAAATTTGATTTGAATAGTGCAAGATTTTAAATCCCAGCAGTCTTTAAAATTACATTCGGGAGCAAAAGGTTTTCAACAGCTGTTTTTAATTAATACAAAGAATAATATATTGGAATGGAATATAAATAATACAATTAAATAACATTGGAATATAACATTAACTTAACTAATTAACTCAGTGTACCATTGATGTGGCAACTCTCTTATGCTCTGCTATTGCACGATTCTAATTTGTACCTGTAGGTCACACATTTTTTATCTTTTACTTTTATTTAACCTTTATTTAACTAGACAAGTCAGTTAAGAAAAAAATCTTATTTATAATGACGGCCTACCCCGGCCAAACCGCCGGACGACGCTGGGCCAATTGTGCACCGCCCTATGGGACTCTCAATCATGTCTGGTTGTGTATACAGCCTGGACTTGAACCACGGTCTGTGGTGAAGCCTGCAGTATTGCAATGCCTTAGACCATTGCGCCACTCAGGAGGCCCCAAATAAAGCTATTCCCACTCACATTGAAGCACAACTCATGAGCCCACCTCCTGCACTGCTCACACCTAATCCAGTCTCCACCTGTGGCTAAAAACAGGGGGAGAGATACCAATTGAAAAGCTCTCTCTTAAAAATGTAGATAGCTACCTAGCTATATGACATAAAATGCTGTGTAAAATAGTTTAAAGGTTCTAAAGTTGCATTAACTTTAAAGCTATCGGTCACCAATTTAAACATTTACAACTGAAATGCAAGTTACATTATTTACATTATATTTTTTCATGTATTTTACCTCAGATGATCTCGTAGTAAGGTTAGAAGCTAGTACTCCTAGCAGCTTATGCTAACTAGCTAGCATTTACTACTAGTGAAGTAGCTAGCGAGCAAGTTAGCATAAACTAGCATTAACTGGGCTAGTCATGGGGAGCGGGGGTGAGTTGCCCCCAACACACTCATCCAACTTGTACTACTTTACAAAAAAAATATATATTTTTTTCTCTCTAAACAAGTGGATTATTTATCTTAAGGCCTTCCTACTTGTACATATGTATTAAAATATATAGATCCAACTCCACTGGAATATATCTACATCTTTTTCAAAATGTATATATATTTTTTTCGATTCATTTACCACAAAGGATTTTGTCACAGACAGGGAAAGTGTTGAGAAAATAATTTGGTGACATCTTGTGTTCTTTATGTGAACTTCAGGGGGGGGCAGTTGCCCCAGGAGGCTCGTTACCGCCTACTACCCTTACTGTCATGAATTTTTAAATAAAAAAGGCCCTGTCCTTTCTTTTTCTTTTTTTATAGATAAATCATAGGGTTCATTCTCGTTCCATATAAAGCTTATAATGACTGTTAAAAGATCATAAGCATCTAATTAGGCTCAGTGCTTCTTTTTTTGTCCTGTGTTTTGGTCTTCCAAGAAATAGGACACTAATTGCCAAGGCGCACAATGGAACACAACAATTATTTTGAATAAATTCAGTCATTAAATTCAAAACCGTTTGGTGTCTTACAGCCCAAATTCACTTTCACTAAAGAATGATACTCTAACCGCACATTGAAATCAAGCTGAAAACGATTTTCCAGAAAGTTACTTATTGGATAAGAGATAAGAGATAAGAGCGCCAAGGCCAGAGCTGCACATTATTTTCAGCGGGACCATCGACATCAAACGTGATCGCTCAGATCAACAGTTTTAACACACCAGTTCAAATGCTCGGATATGAAACATGTCTGATTTCCAATGAGAAAAACTGATTGGTACAGATGACAAAGCCTATTGTGCTCATAATATCCTACTGAATATGCTACAAAAAAAATAATAAACAAGAGAAAAAGGTCATACAAAAAAATATAATACAGTCGGCTGATAATAATCATCACAAAAACAAGAATAATTATGATCATCATCATAATCATTATCATCATACCATAATAATAATACTAATACCCTAATAATAAAACAATAGCCTAACTACAATAATATTTTGAAAACAAGTGAATGCGGATAATATTTACAATTATGACATTTTTACAATCAACTTTTGTGGTCATGTAAATTGTCTCACAATGCAACGCATCCTAATAGAAATGAGGCAATCACTATAATATCCTAGTTCCTCTAACAAGTCCGAAACTAACGAGATTATGCAGTTAGGTGCTCAAATTAATTGAATAGATATTTTTTAATAAACCCTCTATTCACAGACTAACGTTGTTTTGGAGTCCTTTAAAAATAACATGTTTTATTAGTTTGTGTGTGCTGCCACCATTATCACAGTGAAAGTTATACCAGAGGGGTAAGTATATGTAAAACGGATGACTACACTTTCTTTGTTATAGGACATTGTCTAGTCTTTGCTTATGAAGTCTAATCCAATCATAAATTGTTTATTCGGACCAATCAGGAGGCACTGAATTTCCCCTGAAAGAAATTCACGTCGAGAACTTTGTTGAACTTCATTGTTAGGCTGTCAGTTTCGAAAGGGCTTTGGTAAAGGTCCACTATAAAACCCTTCCTCTAAAGGGAAGGGCCAGAAGAGAACTGTGAGTCTTTCCACTTGGATCCTATAGGCGAGGGGAAACTCCTTTAGTGAGAAAGGGCTCTTTACAATTACTTTTCCTTTACCCATCCAAACTGAGCAATGATGTTCCCTAATGCACTTGCGCCTCCCGCTATATGCCCAAGTCTTCTTCGACCGCCGGCGGGTCTCTCTCTGCCCCAGTCCTTGCATTCAGCTTTCCCCGTCCACTCGAGCTTTTTGGTGGAGGACCTGTTGCGGATCAGTCGGCCGGTGAGCTACTTCCACCGGACGATTCCCTCACCCAGCTTGTCTCCCCTGGCATCAGGAGCCACCACGCTGACCTGCAGTCATCACACTCACCAAGCTGTCACCTCCACTTTAGCACAGACAAGGACGGGTTCTCCTCAGACCGCACTCTCCATCAACCACGACCCTAACTATCTGAAGTTTGGAGTTAATGCCATCCTAGCACCATCAACGAGAAACGGTAAGATTATTGCGAAAGTATAGGCTAATGTAAAAATTGTTAAGAGTGAATTTAGCCTACAAACAGGCGAGCTGCTTTGAATTTATGCAAATGCATGGAGATGATGTATATTTTGTCTATATGATTGAACGAAACGAAATGACAGACAATTAATGTAAATGTTTCTTTCATTTTGAATCACAGCATCGTCTCCACGTTTAATGCATCATGCTATGCACACAAAAGCCTTCCCTCTGCCATATTTTGACTGTTCGTTTCATCCCTTCATCAGAGCATCATATTTTCCAGGTAAATCCACTTAACCCTGTCATGCCCATGTATTCAGCTGATGTTGTTGAACCTAATAACAATCTGCCTTTATTAGTTGAACCTAAGGAGAATACAATAATTAGTTCAGAGGTTGGGAGCCGTAGAACTCCGTGGAATCAGTCTCGCCAATTTGATGCCCTATTTAGCAGTGCTGACATTTTGCATCAATCCCCCTAATCTACAAATTAGCCGCAATTGTCATGGTCTAAATTTGAGGCGGATCCCCTCTCACAAGGAAGCTGCTGGCGTCTCTTCATTGCTTCTTTTTCCCACCGAGCCAGTGAACTTAGCTACTGATAACTCACAAAGCTTTCAGCACCATGACCAATTGGTCAGCTCCCTCCGGGAAGCCACACTTGACTTAAACATGCTGTTGATAGGCATTTACCAGTCATGGACTAATTCCCCATTAGAGGCTATTCACTATTTCAATATTCTCACAAGACCACATAGAGTGTTATGCATGTTTATGCATAGTGCTGTTGTGAGAAATCTAAAGTTAGCAAACAGTAAATGGCACAGGATCCTGGAGTAATGTAGTTCAAATATAATGACGGGCTAGCTAATGCTACAATGCTAGGTGTTATATATTTAAAGATTAAGAATAGCTATAGTGAATTCACACATCCTTTGGCTTTTGAAGTCAACAATAAAGATAGTGATAAGAATAATCTAAAATGGCTACGCTATAAGGTACAGATCTGTGTTAAGAAGACTTCTTTTGAGAGCAATAAAACAACTTCAGCCTTATGACTAGCTTTTTGTGTTGATTTGATGACAATGATGGGACAAAAATAGGACCCAGCCATCACTAGGCTATTCTCCTGGACCCAATTTCCTAAAAACATTTTTAAGGCTTAGTTAATCGTTAGAACCTTTGTAGGAGCATCGCTAAGGGCTGTAATTCAATCCGTATCACAGAAGTTAAGCGTTACAGCGTGATTGAAATGTAATGGCAATGTTCCCGTGTTGGCTGAGACAGCATTCACGGTAAAAGCTGCATATGTCGGCTCAATAGGAAATTACTTTTAAATGTAGCCCATGTGGCGCAATCTGTAACGCTTCAGCGATACAGATTGAATAGAGCCCTAAATATCTGAGCTGTTTCCCCAAAACCATCGTTATAGGCCTACTAAAGTTGCAATTGAAAACGCTCGTTATTTACCGACTGCATCAGACCATGTAGAACAGCTAAGAGCGTCTTTAGATGCTTTTTGCCCTTCGCGTCACTTGATATACAGCCGATTCCCAATAAACATATCAAGATGTGTAGGCCCTACAGTATCTGTCTCTCTGTGACCACCGATAACTTCAGAACGATGTTGCCTACAATTACAAATTAGCCAATGTCTTTGCAGTTGTTACAAACACGCGTAGGATAAAAATAGACTTAAAACACTTGAAAACAGAGGGGACTGCATTCAAATATAAAACAGTAGGCTACATAGGCCTATTTTTTTCCCCAATAGTTGACTTTTGAAATCAATATCATGTTCAATCTATTTAGTTATATTTTGGCAATTGTAGGCTACTGTATCATAGGCTATGTAAATATCTGCCTCAATATATTTAATGATGTGTAACAACATGTGCGCAATTATGTGCCAAATCTGTGATTTAGGCTAGTGCTTTATTAGAGGGTAAGCCATTGGAATCGCTATTGGGAAACCGGGGCCAGATGATCTAGGCATGCGGTTGTGTTTAGTTTGAAAGTTTAAATCTCTTTTGTGGCAGTAATATATGGCTTTAGTGTCCTGTCCTAAGCCTTTTTCAGTTAGTTCATTACTACACAATTACCGTTCACGCTTCATCAGCCCCTCTATCTTTCATTGGGGCTTTCGAAAGGGATATGCCTTTTTACCATACCAATGCTATAAGGGACCAAGCAATGTGCTAATTAGCTGCTTCGTGCCAATTCATTCAGACGGACTGCATTTAAGAACAAAAAACCCGTCAATATTTATAGACTTCGAGAGACTTTGCTTTAGACTACGAACGAATTCGCTTTTATGCACGTTTATCCCCTCCACCCACTCCCTGAAAAAAAGAAGGCTAGGCTACTTTGTTACTTTGTTAGCCTATGTGTGCATTTAATATATAATATATGCCATTTAGCAGACGCTTTTATCCAAAGCGACTTACAGTCATGTGTGCATACATTCTACGTATGGGTGGTCCCGGGAATCGAACCCACTACCCTGGCATTACAAGCGCCATGCTCTACCAACTGAGCTACAGAAGGACCTGGAATGACACGACGCAAAGCTAATGGTATGTTTTTTTCTTTTAGCATCCTCTTCAGTGGTTCCTATCCCCGGTACATTTTCATGGCCGCTGGCTGCAAGAGGAAAGCCCAGGAGGGGGATGCTACGACGGGCAGTGTTCTCTGATGTCCAGCGCAAAGCCCTGGAGAAAATGTTTCAGAAACAGAAATACATCAGCAAACCAGACAGAAAGAAGTTGGCTGCAAAACTTGTGCTTAAAGACTCACAGGTAAAAATAATAAAACAAAAACAACCAGTAGCCTAAGTGAATAAGACCCACATCAATGTAAAATATTCATGTTATGTATATTTGGATTACTGGCATGTTATAATATTATTAGAATAAACCATGACTAGATAGCCTTATAATATTTAAGGTGTTTTTCAAGGTGAAAATCTGGTTCCAAAACCGAAGAATGAAATGGCGTAATTGCAAAGAGAGGGAGTTGTTGTCGTCCGGAGGTTGCCGGGAGCAAACCCTTCCGACTAAAATGAACCCCCACCCGGACCTCAGTGACGTCGGGAAGAAGTCTTGCGAGGAGGAGGTAGACGCGTACAGCCCGCGCGCGGCCTTCTGCCGCTCTCCATCAGAGCGCGAACTTTTGAACAGTGTGGAGTCGCATCTCTCTTCGCCTTGCAACTCCAGCAAGCACTCCGACTTTTCAGAATCAGAGGAGGAAGAGATTACAGTGTCTTAATTATGAATAATACACACGTTATGTTTGTATAACGTTGTTGGATCACATATATTGTTGCATATATTGTATATATAGACATTATTACCCAAATTAGATCCACACATCCTTTGATTTGAGTATATTATTTGTCCGTGATATTACCAATTCACCTATCCCTATACATACATGTAGGGGCCATATTGGTTGTGGTAGATATTTCAGTGCTTATTAAGGGATTCACTTAGTAAATTAGATGTATTCTTGCAGCTTTTGCTATTTGTACCATATTTTGTAAGGGCCACTTTTATATCAAGAGGATTATACCTGATTTAAAGGCTTATATTAGATGCATTGCTTTTCATCTATGTAGATGTTAAATCTATAACTTAAAAAATAAATATATTATTTGTATGCTTTGTTTAAATGTTGTACTTTTGAGAGTATTTTTTCAAATAAAACTAAAATGTAAAGAACAACTGCTGCTTTCTTGACAATGGTACAACAACCAGAATAACACTTAAAATAGTTTCATTATATTCCCACTATAACAAGTAAACCATGTTTAATAAGGCTTGTCACTGCTTTTTTTGCTTTTCTTATAAGAAAGACAAGCGTGTCAGAGAGAGTGCAGTGTCTTCTATTGCCTTAGAAATGAGAATGAAAAACTCTCCATCTGGGTTTTACACACTTCTACAGGTATTTTCATTTAACTAAGCAAGTCAGTTTAGAACAAATTCTTAATTTCAATGACAGACTAAGAACAAACAGTGGGTTAAATGCCTTGTTCAGGGGCAGAATGACAGATTTGTACCTTGTCAGCTCAGGGATTTGATCTCACAACCTTTCAGTTACTAGTCCAACACTCTAACCACTAGACTACCTGCCACCCCAGTATAGGGCTATACACCAGGACGTCAGTCACATAGGTAGCCTAAACAATAACAGCCCATTATTACATTATTTCCAACAATGCTACTGAGTTGAGACAATTGAAATGAGTTCAACACACTGAACATCGCTGAACAATATTTAAAACCAGGTGAGGTCAAATAAAACTTTAACCATTTAAAACAACTTAATAAATAAACACTGGTTTATTGATTTCTCTATGAATAAAAAATATGAAAGATTGAAAGTACCGTGTTGTGACCAGATTTATTCTCACAGTCTCATAGTTGTTCACTCTTATAGAAAAAGGAACAACCTTTGGAGGAAACCTAACTGTAGGCCTACACACATGACTCCGTAGTTTAGTAAAAGATGTACAGAAAATGTCTTGAAAACGTGGGATTCATGATCAAATATATACATCTTCACATTACAAAATAAAAATGTGCATAAACAAAATTCAAACAACTCATCAATTATCAACCACTAGATTCAATAGCATACCTTTCACATCATTCCAACATCCTAACTGTGTGGGACCAAGAAACCAAGAAACAGTCCAGCAAGATATGCTAGTGAAAATTCCAACCTTGCAGCAAAATATTCACAGATCAATGTACCTGCAATACAAATCTTGACAATACTTAAAAATACAAGTAAACTGTTTTGGTTTCAGTCGAAAGTTCCAAATTAATGTTGAAAATAATTTGTTACTAAGAACACTCATGGGATGAATAGCAACACCACTGACAGATAATGGGGACATTGTGAGGGGGAGCAACCAAAGTGGTACCTCGTAGTAGAGTAAGCTGCTCTGAGAATACTCCATTTTATGAGGGAATAAAGCCTAGTTACTCCAATACAGCAACTCCGAGGATTCCATTAACACTGGACGCAAATAGAACCGGTGCTAATTCTTCAGAGTGAGCGACTAGACACGCCAGCCTCCGTCTCAAAGCCATGCAGTCGCTCTGATCCTTTTCTAGCCAGAGACCTTTCAGATGTGGGTCTACATGTCCAATACGTCTCTATACAGGGAAACACCGTGTTGGAACATTTCATGCAGGGATGGAGCTCTGTCTAGAGCTGAACAAAAGACAAACAAGTGCTTTTGGGATACTGTTTGAAACGCTCACGAGGTGTAAAGTTCTCATCTTCCTCAGGAGAGCACCAACAATCCGAAAAGTATCACTGATTTCAAGATATCCAAAACAAAAGCCTAGACCTTCTCGCTACCAGCTAGCTGCACATAAACGATGTGGAGTCATTTTCATCAAAGTACGAGCAAGTTAGCAGCCCCTAAACTTTGCACCGCCTCTATAGAAATCAAGTATATCAAAGGCATTGTCAATGCATGTGACCTCCGTTGTTAATAAAGGCAGCAAGGCATCATTTGAAAGTTAAGCACCAAAAAGATGTCTCTTCACTAAGAAAATGCACACAGGTCAAGCTCTGTGAAGCTGAGTGACCGTATGTACAGTTTTTGCTACTCAGTTTGGACCACATAGCTATAGCCTAGATTAGGTCACAGTCAAGGCAACTGGTTTGATCTCTCATAAACTACGTCATTCATTCTATATGGCTGTGTCTTTGTCTGTGACTGTAAACAGACTCCTAATAAATGCTGAACACAGTAGAAATACTGAGGTGAAATTATTCAGGCTATTGAACTTCGACTGGGATTTCCATCTCGGGTTACCTGCACCCAGTACATCTATTTATTCTCTTATGTATCAGTACACAGTGTAAATAGTGAGTTCCAACTGGTATATAAGATGCTCTGACTGCCTAAAGACATGAAATCGCAGAGGTCAAATTCTAACTTGAAATACATGACCGAACATTGAACCTCATATCAATGGATGATTAACGCAAAAGGTATGTTCATTTAGGATGTGTCCCAGAGTGAGTACTAGCTGACAGAGGGAGACTCATAGTGTGTACTCCCGTGGTGAGTTCAGCATGTTGTCTTCATGGGGATCCTGGTTGCTGTTGGAGTCGCTGTCGTAACTCTGAGTGCTGCCGGAGCAGTGAGCTGCCTCCTTCAACCTCATCAGCATGTTCATCTGTGGAGATGTATAGAGGTCAGAGGTCAGATAGCTTGTCGCCTACATAGAGACACTCATGCTAAACATAAAGCCGCAGATAGTCTGTCAAGTGGGTGCCTTTAAAGAGTATGTTCTTGGATACAAATATCAAGTCAAACCTTTGTTCATACAGACCATCATCACATACAGGATTATTGTGTAATGCCATACCAAACATACTTTCTTGATTATTTCCAAGTCCAACTATTTAGGTTAAAGGTTGTCAGAAAAGTTAACAGGAGGTGTAAGACTTGTATCAACGTACCAGGGGGTCTCTGTCTGTGCATCCCTGGGGAAGCTGTTTTCTGGGACAGCCATCTTTGGAGATGGAGTATCCATCGAAGCCCACGTCCTCTGGCCGGAGCTGCAGCAGCTGAGGCCATTCGTGCTGCAGGGGGCTGGCTGCCCAGGGGTAGCTCTCCATCACCCACCGTGCTGGATCCTCCCAAGGAGCTCTCCTCCCATACATCTGGAGGATGGACAGACTCATAATAACTGCTCAGTGATGTTCATTAAGAACAGTAAGTGTGTGTCAGCTTATTATAAACAGTGCCTTCAGAAAGTATTCACACCCCTTGACTTTTTGTTGTGTTACAAAGTGGGATTAAAATGGATTTCATTGTCAGCTTTTGACAGCAATCTGCACAAAATACTCTGTAATGTCAAAGTGGAAGAAAAATCAGAACATCTGTAACAAATGTTAAACAGTAATATATCTTGATTAGATAAGTATTCAACCACCTGAGTCAATACATGTTAGAATCACCTTTGGCAGTGTGCCTTTCTAGGTAAGTCTCTAAGAGCTTTCCACACCTGAATTATGCAACATTTGCCCATTATTATTTTCTAAAATCTTCAAACTCTGTCAAATTGGTTGTTGATCATTGCTAGACAACCATTTTCAGGTCATGCCATAGATTGTCAAACAGATTTAAGTCAAAATTGTAACTTGGCCACCCAGGAACATTCACTGTCTTCTTGGTAAGCAACTCCAGTTTGGCCTTGTGTTTTAGGTTGTTGTCCTGCTGAAAGTTGAATTCCTCTCCCATTGTCTGGTGGAAAGTAGACTGAAACAGGTTTTCCTCTAGGATTTGTAGGGAATTTCCTCCCGAGTCTGTAGGGGAGTTGCAGTGATGGGACAACCAATGCAACTACCAATTGGATATTACGAAATTAGGGAGAAAAAGGGGGTAAAAGTACAAAAATGAAGAAAAAAATACCTTTCCCTTTGTATTCAGGAAAATAAGTGAATTCCTTTGGAACATATTTTGCAGTGCCTTTTCGCAAACATGATGTATGTTTTGGAATATTTGATTCTGTACAGGCTTCCTTCTTTTCACTGTCATTTAGGTTAGTATTGTGGAGTAAACACAGTGTTGTAGATCAATCCTCAGTTTTCTCCCATCACAGCCATTAAACTCTGGAACTGTTTTAAAGTCACCATTGGCCTCATGGTGAAATCCCTGAGCGGTTTGCTTCCTCTTCGGCAACTGAGTTAGGAAGGACGCCTGTATCTTTGTAGTGCCTGGGTGTATTGATACACCATCCAAAGTGTAATTAATAACTTCACCATGCTCAAAGGGATATTCAATGTCTTCTTTAAAAAAATGTATCTACCAATAGGTACCCTTCTTTGTGAGGGATTGGAAAACCTCCCTGGTTTTTGTGTTTGAATCTGTGTTTGAAATTCACTGCTCAACTGAGGGACATTACAGATAACATTTCAACTTTTCATTTTGAATTCATTCGTAAGCATTTTGAAAAACAGAATGGGGTATTGTGTGTAGACCAATGACAAAATCATCTACATTGAATACATTTTAAATTCAGGCTGTAACACAACAAAATGTGGAAAAAGTCAAGGGGTGTCAATACTTTCTGAAGGCACTGTACGTACTCTATGTAGTATCTCTCTGTGTCCGTGCGTTCGTTTACGAACCATTATTAAAAGGGATAGAGCTACTACAAATGTAAATTGATGCCACATTTCAAACGTTATGTCATTGTACCTGCAGCCCCTCTCGGACAGCCTCCAGCATGTAGGGAATGATGGAATAGTTCCACAGATCTGTGAACCACACTCTGGATCCCTCCACATCCATGGGACAAGACAGGAAGAGGCGGGGCCCTGGGAGGAAGAGAGACAGACATATGTCAACAAAACATCCCTTTCATTCCATAGAACCTTCAATCTTGTCCCTTATATATATTCTTTATTGACAAATCTCAAATATACAATTGAAAAGTATGTGTTCATTCAAGTATAGTCTATTAATCTATTTCTTAAATCATAATGTAAAAAAACATGGTAATGTATTAACAAAAGGAGAAAATAAGAAGATGAATGTGATTTCCTTTGAATCTTACCAATGGTGACATCCGAGGAGCTGTGGGACTCTAGGAAGCGGTTGAGGTGATGCCAGACAGTAGGGATCCACTCGATGATCCTCACCAGCTCAGCGTTGCGCTGCCGGCTGCTGATCTCCGTCTCCATCAGCCTCCTCCTCAGGAACCGACCCAGGAAGCCCTTCACTGGCTCAGTGTGGTTGGCACACAGCACCCACCTAGAGAGGACACACAGGAAACAGACAACAGCAGAGAGGGTTATCAGTTACTGTTCAAACAGACCTCAAACGAGGGTTAGGCAGAGGACATATCACTATTTAAATACCGCCCTCTTGTGGCGGCTACATAACACAGCAATTACATTTTACATTTCAGAATAGAGATGACATCAAATAACATTATCTTGTAACTGAAAAAAAGACAGTAACACATTATAGATATGATGTACCTGAAGTTATGATGTAGCTGCAGGTTGGGAGTGGATGATGTAGCCTGGTTCATTGTTCCAATGATATAAGGACTGGGAACAAACAAGGCAATACATTTAAAATTCAGAACAAGCAAATAAACACTGTGTGAGTGTGTGCACCTGTGTGCATGCGAGCCTGTGTGTCTGTGTGTCTCTGTGTGTGTGTGTCTGTGTGTACTGACCATCGATGGTGCTTGCAGCTGAGCAGGCCATTGAAGACCTCTCCTAGAGAGCTGACGTTGTGCAGGTTGTCCAGTACTACCACCAGGGGCATGTCTACCCCATGACTCGTACTGTTGCAATGGTCAGCCAGGTTAGACAGGTACTGACGCAGCTCCTGGACACCAGAGAGAAGAGTTTACAAAGACAGTACAGTTAATCATTTCACATGAACCACAAAATGATTCCCCATACAGCCTCTAAAATACCACAGTACATTACTAATGACATATCAAGCATTTAATCTATAGAGGGGTTGCATGTGCTTCACAAATCACCGAGCAATCACACCAGGCTCCATGCTGGAAGACCAGAGTCAGTCTGCTGGAACTTTGGTGCCCTGTGTGTCCTCCAATCTTCCACATGGCTGGCTGTAGTGATGGGAAACCGAGGCTTTGTGAACCCTTTGGGGCTTTCATGAAATTCCAATAGTGTGCAACTGCAGCCCGCAATTTGGGGTGTTCCTGCATGTGGGCATTCCTGTATCTGCAAGAACGCCTCCCCTCGAGCATCCCATTGGTTTCTTCATGAATACCTCCACCCCCCTTGAGTATCCCATTGGTTCCTGCATGAACTCTTACTAGTTAGATAGCACACAGTGTCGCCCCCCGGCTCCCGCGTGCTGTGTACCAAAGTCCTCCTTAGGACTAGCTGGCTAAGCTAGCACACAGTGTCCTTTTCTCCCACCTGCCGAACAGCTGTTCTCGCCGTCGTTAACAGAAGTGCTGGAAAACATGTGAACGACACTGTCTACCGGTGTACGGCTAGCTAGCCTCTTAAGGATCGGACCCTTTTTTTAAATTTTCACCTAAAATTTTCGCCTAAAATTACATACCAAAATCAAACTGATACCATTTGAAAGGAAACCCTTTGAAGTTTGTGGGAATTTGAAATTAATGTAGGAGAATATAACACATTAGATCTGGTAAAATTATTTTTGAAATGCAAGATAAAGGCCACAATGTATTATTCCATTAGGAACAGTTTAGGTTTTGGCCACTAAATGGTAGCAGTGAATTTGCAAAGTTTTAGACTGATCCAATGAATCATTGCATTTATGTTCAAAATGTTGTTTCAAGTCTGCCCAAATGTGCCTAATTAGTTTATTAATACAGTTTCAAGTTCATAACTGTGCACTGTCCTCAAACAATAGCATGGTATTCTTTCACTGTAATAGCTACTGTAAATTGGACAGTGCAGTTAGATTAACAATCATTTAAGCTTTCTGCCCATTTCAGATACGTCTATGTCCTGGGAAATGTCCTTGTTACTTACAACCTTATGCTAATCACATTAGTGCACGTTAGCTCAACCGTCCCGTGGGGGACACACCGATCCTGCAGAGGCTAGGTACTGCTGTCACCCCAGCCCCTTCTCCTGTGGGGTTGATCGGCTGCTGGCATCCAACGTTATTGTGCATTACAGCCATCTACCTTACCGGAGCGCCCCCGCCTTCCGCCTGTTCTAACAAAAAAATTTACCAATAGAAGTATAAAGAGGAGTTGCCAATATGCAGGAACGCCCCGAAATGTGGGCCGCAATTGCACCCATTTCCCAAATTGTGCCGAATAAACGGTTCATTACTCTGAGCTTTTCTCACAGTGCATATTAGTGACATCTGCTGGTCAGGAATAAATATCAACATGTTTGATGTTTACATAGACTTGTTTTCCCATTGCGCCCATCAATACGTCATGGAGCAATGGATAGGAATACCACATCCAGGTTGACCTTTTTTCTTCCTGGTTCATTATTTAGGATGCTGAAGACGAAAGAGGCTAAACTAATAAACTATTATAACAAATTATTATATTTTGTGCCAATGCTGGTGTCTGATCCCAAATCCCCGTCCCTACCTGCTGAGCTACCGTTCAGGTGCTATAAAAGGGAAGAAATGTAACTAAATGTGTAAATAAAGTGTCCAGTAGAGGTCAGTGTTTGAAGGCAACTTTGCATCAAAAAAGCACCGGCACCACAGTGTAAAACCACAGGCCTATTTGCTACATGAGGTTTATTTGATGGAATAGAAGTTTCGTAATGCTGAAGTTGTTACGAGTACCGACATAAGTTGGACACCTGACATCCTGGCAACTGTGAGAAAATATCGGGAGTTGTCTCAGCATATTCATGACATGAGGCTCGTAGCATAGCATCTCTCGCTATTTAATTACAGACGGTTGATGGTATTACAATAATGAGATGCACCCAGCCAATCCAAAGAAAGGACAGGCAGGAGCTGAACAGCCCACAGTGCCGCTTTGCAGACAACGACTTCCATTGTTAGGGCGGAGAGACATGCATCTGGTCAGGAAATCCATAATCTTTGCTTTGATACAAGCATTGCTATGTTGTGTCGAATCAGTATGCTTTGAAAATGGCATCAGAGCTCCGGTATCAATCATCCCATCACTAGCTGGCTGCATTTTGCTACCACCAAAAACATCGGGAAGATTTCCCATTATTTTGTTTTTCTTAGGACCCAGAAAATGGAGGTAGTGGGAGAACATATTTATATTTACAAGATAATAAATACATTTATAAAATTATCAAAAACAATATATTATTAGCTAGCTAGCTTGCTACATTAACTTCATGTTAGTGTGCAGGCTAAAGTTAACATTACATTAGAGGCTCATTTGGGTTATCTAGTGTCACACCTTGATCTGTTTCACCTGTCTTTGTGCTTGTCTCCACCTCCCTCCAGTTGTCACCCATCTTCCCCATTTATCCCCAGCATATTTATACCTGTGTTCTCCGATTGTCTGTTGCCAGTTCATTTTGTTTCGGGAAACACACCAGCATTTTCCCCTTTGCTCCTGTCTGTTCTAGTTCCTGTTTACATGTTTTTCCCGGTTTTGACGTTTCTGCCTGCCCCGACCCTGAGACTGCCTGCCGTTCTATACCTTGCCCCAACACACTGGATTACTGACCTCTGCCTGCCTCTGACCTGTCATTTTGCCTGCCCCTGTATTAGTAATACACTTTTGTTACTTCAACACTGTCTGCATCTGGATCTTACCTGAAACGTGATACCTAGCTAGCTAGCCAACTTTACATACGGTATAACTAGCTAAGTGAAAAAATATATCACCCGCGAGCTAACTCCCGAGTGGCGCAGTGGTCTAAGACACTGAATTTCAGCGCAATAAGCGTCACTGCCGTACCTCGCTCAAATCCAAGCTGCATCACATCCGGCAGTGATTGGGAGTCCCATAAGGCGGCGCACAATTGGCCCAGGGTCGCCAGGGTAGGCTGTCATTGTAAATAAGAATTTGTTCTTAACTAATTTGGCTAGTTAAATAAAAACTTCATATTAGCTAGATATCTTGATGTATGTATCATTGAAAACTAAAAACTCAAAATGCATTTGTAGCTAGGTAGCTAACAGTCATGGACGGTGAAAAGATTAACTTTAGCAGCTCCAGCTGTCAGAGAATGGAGAGAGTAGGCTACTCTGGATAGGGCAAGTACCTTTGTGGGAGGACATTATGAAAAGATTCTCCAGTACCAGTCCCTAGAGGGGAAAACAGATATATACATGTAGCAAACAGGTCAGGGAAAAAGTTGTGTAGAAGTACAGATCAGGGTTGGGTTATAAAAAAATATCAGAAACTTTGAACATCCCACGGCGCACCATTAAATCCATTATTAAAAAATTGAAAGAATATGGCAGCACAACAAACCTGCCAAGAGAGGGCCACCCACCAAAACTCACGGATCAGGCAAGGAGGGCATTAATCAGAGAGGCAACAAAGAGACCAAAGATAATCCTGAAGAAACTGCAAAGCTCCACAGCGGAGATTGGAGTATCTGTCCACAAGACCACCATAAGCCGTACACTCCACAGAGCTGGGCTTTACGGAAGAGTGGCCAGAAAAAAGCCATTGCTTAAAGAAAGAAAATAAGCAAACATGTTTGGTGTTTGCCAAAATGCATGTGGGAGACTCCCCAAACATATGGAAGAAGGTACTCTGGTCAGATAAGACTAAAATTAAGCTTTTTGGCCATCAAGGAAAACTCTATGACTGGTGCAAACCCAACACCCCTCATCACCCTGGGAAACCTGTTTCATTCTTCCAGAGATTTGAGACTGGGATGGATGTTCACCTCCCAACAGGACAATGACCCTAAGCATAACGCTAAAGCAATACTCTAGTGGTTTAAGGAGAAACATTTAAATGGCTTAGAATGGCCTAGTCAAAGCCCAGACCTCAATCCAATTGAAAATCTGTGGTATGACTTAAAGATTGCTGTACACCAGCAGAACCCATCCAACTTAAAGGAGCTGTAGCAGTTTTGCCTTGAAGAATGGGCAAAAATCCCAGTGGCTAGACGTGCCAAGCTTATAGTGACACACCCCAAGAGACTTGCAGCCCTAATTGCTGCAAAAGGTGTCTCTACAAAGTATTGACTTAGGTTGTGAATAGTTATGGACCCTCAAGTTCTGTTTTTTGTTAGTTTCGCAATAAAAAATATTTTTCATCTACAAAGTGGTACGCATGTTGTGTAAATCAAATGATACAACAACCCCCCACAACAAATCAATTTTAATTCCAGGTTGTAAGGCAACAAAATAGGAAAAATGCCAAGGGGGTGAATACTTTCGCAAGCCACTGTACGTCCTTCTATACCACGGTTTTTTACGTGTACCTATGTTAGCAAAAATACACTTTAAAAGCTACGCACAATGTATTACAACTGGAGCAGACCAAACCTGCTGGGTTTGTAAGCGTTAGACATTTTAGTAAGAAGTAGATTATTACAACAAAAGCAAAAAAAAAGTAAATGCCAGAGATGGCGAACCTCGCTCCACTGATCATTGATCTATCTACGTCATATGTCACCTGGCAACACTCTTTTCCAATGACTGTATCCTCCAACAGTTCCAATTTGCAATGTAAGGGGAATAAGCATTTCCATTTGTGAATCTCCTCTCTCATATATTTCCATATCGGTTACATTTTGACACCTCCACTATCATACAGAAAGTATCCCTTGGTAAAGGTTCTTTCCTACATTCAACATATTAATCATGATAGTATTTTACAGACCTTGCTGGACTTGTGGTCTACGTTGAACGTGGCAATGGTCCCGTCGGTGACCTCTCTCCCTTCCCTCAGCACTATGTGTTCGGCCAATCGGCTGGCCAGGAAACTCTTCCCGGTGCCACTGGGGCCAGACAGGATGATCCGACGGTGCTCATGGAGCTGGGACACGTAGCGCTGCAGCAGGGGTTTGGGGATCAGCGTCTCAAACACCAAGTCGTCTTGGCTGTGCTCACACACACCTGCAGGCAGGGGGCAGCAGAGGACACATACATTAAAGGATAGGTTCACTGGTGTTGTTATTGACTGATCCAGACCGCTTTAAATTACAGGGTTCAAATTTATTTAAATATTGACTGCCAGCAAAAACAATGCGAGTGGTAGAGGTATAGTTCTAATTTTCCAAACTTCCGAGAGGTCCATTCTTGCCCATACCTTTGAGGGAGACAGAGATGGTGTCACTGTCTCCAACGAGGTATCCACAGGGCAGAAGTTCAGGGGTGTCAGTCCCACGTGTGCGATGGATGTCCCCGATGCTATAGCCCAGGACACTGTCTGAGTTTAGACCCAGCTGGCTCACTGGGTCCACGTGGATAATGTACTCCTGCAGGACCAGGGACCAATCAAACATCAGATACAGGACAATGGACCAATCATACATCAGACAAAGGACCACCAACCAATCACATGTCAGATACAAGTGGCACTCTAGTCACTCCTATAACAGGCTGAGTTTTTAGTGTCTGTTGATTTACCTTAAAGAGACGTCTGACCACCCCATCTAGCACATCCCATTTGGTTTTCCCACTGACACCAATGCAACCAATCAGGAACTGGCGAGGTCTACGCTCCTATAAAATATGAGGACGAACTTATCATAAGATCTGATATTAAGGACAAATAAGGTGAAAGGCATACGTTTTCTTGATAGCCATTGTAATTACTGTTGGGTTGGAAGTGTTAGAAGTTTCATACCTCTTTCCACTTGGCATCCTCATCTAGAGTTACGACCACCTTGACGTGTCGTCCTTCTTTCCGTGAGCTACCGTCCCCGTTGTCCTCCAACAACATGTCTACAGAGACAGGGACATAGATATCAGCTACAGCAGACAGGACTACAAACACACACACACACACACACACACGGACAGGTGAATGCATGTGCTCGCGCACAAAGACTAACACAGGCGCACGCACGCTCGCTCACTCACACTCTCTCTCTCTTACCGAGGCTGGTGGACTCTGTTAGAGCGAGGCTATGCTGTGGCTGGCCCGCTGAGGGTGTGGCCACTGAGGCCTGTGAGGCTGCTCTGCTGCAGCTGCCCTGACTCTCCATCTTCAGACAATCGTTCTCGGTCTTCAGCTTCTCTATCTCGCCCTGAGGACAGGTTACAACACACAGGGTCAAACACAGCTCACAGCATCGTACAACTTTGTATTTGGCATGCTTTGTGATGGCCAATGACCATGCAAACCTTGACCAGGAATATGCCAGGTCACTAGGTCAGGGAAACCTCCAGGCCCTCATCATGTTATATCAATGGTCATATGTGGTCCTGTTTCAATCACCCTCACCTGCATGCGGTTCATGGATTCCCTGAGCTGGTCCAGCTGGTGGGCGGAGCTGAGAGCCTCCAGGCGTATGTCAGTCAGCTTCATCTCCTTGTCTCGGAGCTCGCTGCGGAGCGCCATCACCGTCTCCGCCTCGCTGTCTGTGCACTCTGAGATCCTGCGCACGAGACAGATGTCTGGTCAGTTCAGGGATAAACAGAATGCTAGTCCTCAAGAGCAAATCCCCAAGAAACCTCATGGAGCACAATTATCATTTTCTTACAAAGATTTTTTTTTTTACTCAGTAACATGCTGTACAAATTATTGGTTTGTCACTGCAAAAAAATATTGTCGCTTATTCCAAGTTAATCCAGAGGCACAGAATCACTGTGCGATAGATAGGGGTTCAGGCAATTGTAAACAGGACAAGATCAAGGTCCTGTGAAGGATGTGTGTGATTGGCTCAGAATTCCAGTTGCAATGGCACAACATGGCATGATGACATGGCAGTGATCGAGTCGATATTAATTGGTTAAATAATAATTTGGTGCATCAAGGACATTTGTTAGGATTAGCCATCATCAGAATTGCTCATAAAGTGAATGTGGGTTATTCAGACATTTTTCATACTCTATTACCGAGCGAGAGAACCAGTCCTCAACACCCCAGTGATACCGCCCCAGCCACGCCCACTAACAGGCAGGGGAGAGAGAAAGGGACTAGAGACACACACAGACAAACAGACAGACAAGAGAAGAACAGCTTCAATACAAACATCCAACTATTGACTAAAACAATGAGGCCATGCAGTCTCTAATGATAACACACACATACATACACAGCTTGGGGTACTGGTATATACACACACACACATACAGTACCAGTCAAAAGTTTGGACACACCTACTCATTCAAGGGTTTTTCTTTATTTGTAGAATAATAGTGAAGACATCAACACTATGAAAGAACACATGTAGAATCATGAAGTAACCAAAAAAAAAAGAGTTCAACAAATCAAAATATATTTTATATTTGAGATTCTTCAAAGTAGACACCCTTTGCCTTGATGACAGCTTTGCACACTCTTGGCATTCTCTCAACCAGCTTCATGGGGAATGCTTTCCAACAGTCTTGAAGGAGTTCCCACATATGCTGAGCACTTGTTGGCTGCTTTTCCTTCACTCTGCGGTCCAACTCATCCCAAACCCTCTCAAATGGGTTGATGTCGGGTGATTGTGGAGGCCAGGTCATCTGATGCAGTACTCCATCACTCTCCTTCTTGTTCAAATAGCCCTTACACAGCCTGGAGGTGTGTTGGGTCATTGTCCTGTCGAAAAACAAATGATAGTACCACTAAGCTCAAACCAGACGGGATGGTATATCGCTGTAGAATGCTGTGGGAGCCATGCTGGTTAAGTGTGCCTTGAATTCTAAATAAATTTACATTTACATTACATTTAAGTCATTTAGCAGACGCTCTTATCCAGAGCGACTTACAAATTGGTGCAAACACCTATGACAACCAGTGGAACAGCCACTTGCATCTAAATCTTGTTGGGGGAGTGAGAAGGATTACTTACCCTTACTTACCCTATCCTAGGTATTCCTTGAAGAGGTGGGGTTTCAGGTGTCTCCGGAAGGTGGTGATTGACTCCGCTGTCCTGGCGTCGTGAGGGAGTTTGTTCCACCATTGGGGGCCAGAGCAGCGAACAGTTTTGACTGGGCTGAGCGGGAACTGTACTTCCTCAGTGGTAGGGAGGCGAGCAGGCCAGAGGTGGATGAACGCAGTGCCCTTGTTTGGGTGTAGGGCCTGATCAGGGCCTGGAGGTACTGAGGTGCCGTTCCCCTCACAGCTCCGTAGGCGAGCACCATGGTCTTGTAGCGGATGCGAGCTTCAACTGGAAGCCAGTGGAGAGAGCGGAGGAGCGGGGTGACGTGAGAGAACTTGGGAAGGTTGAACACCAGACGGGCTGCGGCGTTCTGGATGAGTTGTAGGGGTTTAATGGCACAGGCAGGGAGCCCAGCCAACAGCGAGTTGCAGTAGTCAAGACGGGAGATGACAAGTGCCTGGATTAGGACCTGCGCCGCTTCCTGTGTGAGGCAGGGTCGTACTCTACGGATGTTGTAGAGCATGAACCTACAGGAACGGGACACCGCCTTGATGTTAGTTGAGAACGTCAGGGTGTTGTCCAGGATCACGCCAAGGTTCTTAGCGCTCTGGGAGGAGGACACAATGGAGTTGTCAACCGTGATGGCGAGATCATGGAACGGGCAGTCCTTCCCCGGGAGGAAGAGGAGCTCCGTCTTGCTGAGGTTCAGCTTGAGGTGGTGATCCGTCATCCACACTGATATGTCTGCCAGACATGCAGAGATCACTGACAGTGTCACCAGCAAAGCACCCCCACACCATCACACCTTCTCCTCCACGCTTCACGGTGGGAACTACACCTGAAGAGATCATCTGTTTACCTACTCTGCGTATCACAAAGACACGGCAGTTGGAATCTAAAATCTAAAATGTGGACTCATTAAACCAAAGGACAGATTTCTACCGGTCTAATGGCCATTGCTCGTGTTTCTTTGCCCAAGCAAGTCTCTTCTTCTTATTGGTGTCCTTTAGTAGTGGTTTCTTTGCAGCAAATCGAACATGAAGGCCTGATTCACTCAGTCTCCTCTGAACAGTTGATGTTGAGATGTGAATGTTACTTGAACTCTGTGAAGCATTTGTGGTTTGGGCTGCAATCTGAGGTGCAGTTAACTCTAATGAATATTTCCTCTACAGCAGAGGTAACGCTGGGTCTCCCTTTCCTGTGGCGGTCCTCATGAGAGCCAGTTTCATCATAGCGCTGGATGGTTTTTGCAACTGCACTTGAAGAAACTTTCAAAGTTCTTGAAATTTGAAATATTTCCTTCTTTGAGTTAACTGATTGGCTCAAAGAAGGAAATAAATCCCACAAATTAACTTTTAACAAGGCACAAGGTTAATTGAAATGCATTTCAGGTGACTACCTCATGAAGCTGGTTGAGAGAATGCCAAGTGTGTGCAAAGCTGTCATCAAGGCAACTTTGAAGAATCTTAAATATATTTTGATTTGTTGAACACTTTTTTTGGTTACTACATGATTCCATGTGTGTTATGTCATAGTTTTGATGTCTTCCCTATTATTCTACAATGTAGAAAATTGCACAAATAAAGAAAAACCCTTGAATGAGTAGGTGTGTCCAAACTTTTTACTGGTACTCTATATATATATACAGTGGCAAGAAGAACCATTTGGAAATACCTGTATTTCTGCACAAATTTGTCATAACATTTGATCTGATCTGCATCTAGGTCACAACAACAGACAAACACAGTCTGCTTAAACTAATAACACACTCGTGTTTTTATTGAACACGCCGTGTAAACATTCATAGTGCAGGGTGGGAAAAGTATGTGAACCCTTGGATTTAATAACTGGTTGACCCTCCTTTGGCAGCAATAACCTCAACCAAACATGTTCTGTATTTGTGGATCAGACATGCACAACGGTCAGGAGGAATTTTGGACCATTCCTCTTTACAAAACTGTTTCAGTTCAGCAATATTCTTTGGATGTCTGGTGTAATCTGCTCTATTGAGGTCATGCCACAGCATCTCAAATCGGGTTGAGGTCAGGACTCTCCAGAAGGCGTATTTTCTTCTGTTGAAGCCATTCTGTTGTTGATTTACTACTGTGTTTTGGGTCGTTGTCCTGTTGCATCACCCAACTTCTGTTGAGCTTCAATTGGTGGACAGAAACACTTGGGAATGTATTTTTCTGTGATAGCAAGCTATCCAGGCCCTGAGGCAGCAAAGCAGCCCCAAACCATGATGCTCCCTCCACAATACATTACAGTTGGGATGAGGTTTTGATGTTGGTGTGCTGTGCCTTTTTTCTCCACACGGTGTTGTGTGTTCCTTCCAAACAACTCAACTGAAGTTTCATCTGTCCAGAGAATATTTTGCCAGTAGCACTGTGGAACATCCAGGTGCACTTTGGTAAACTTCAGATGTGCAGTAATGTTTTCTTGGACAGCAACGGCTTCTTCCGTGGAGTCCTCCCATGAACACCATTCTTGTTTAGTGTTTTACATATTGTAGACTCATCAACAGAGATGTTAGCATGTTTCAGAGATTTCTGTAAGTCTTTAGCTGACACTAGGATTCTTCTTAACGTTATTGAGCATTCTGCGCTGTGTTCTTGCAGTCATCTTTGCAGGACGGCCACTCCTAGGGAGATTAGCAACAGTGCTGAACTTTCTCCATTTATAGACAACTTGTCTTACCGTGGACTGATGCACATCAAGGCTTTTAGAGATACTTTTGTAACCCTTTATAGCTTTATGCAAGTCAGCAATTCCTCATCTTAGGTCTTCTGAGATCTCTTTTGTTTGAGGCATGGTTCACATCAGGCAATGCTTCTTGTGAATAGCAAACTCAATTTAAAAAAAAAAGTTTTTATAGGGCAAGGCAGCTCTAACCAACATTTCCAATCTCGTCTCATAGATTGGGCTCCAGGTTAGCTGACTCCTGACCCCATTAGCCTTGGGGTTCACATACTTTTTCCAACCTACACTGTGAATGTTTAAATGATGTATTCAATATAGACAAGGAAAATACAATCATTTGTGTGTTATTAGTTTAAGCACATTATGGTTGTCTATTGTTGTGACTTAGATGAAGATCAGATCAAATTTGGTGACCAATTTATGCAGAAATCCAGGTAATTCCAAAGGGTTCACATACTTTTTATTGCCACTGTATACTGAACAAAACTATAAACACAACATGTAAAGTATTGGTCCCATGTTTCACAAGCTGAAATAAAAGATTCCAGAAATGTTCCATACGGACAAAAATCGTATTTCTCTCAAATTTTGTGCACAAATTTGTTTACGTCGCTGTTAGTGAGCATTTCTCCTTTGCCAAGATAATCCATCCACCTGACAGGTGTGACATATCAAGAAGTCAACCAGACCTTATATAAACAGGTGTGTGCCTTTCACAATCATGTCCAATCAATTGAATTTACCACAGGTGGACTCCAATCAAATTGCAGAAACATCTCAAGGACGATCAATGGAAACAGGATGCACCTGAGCTCAATTTCAAGTCTTACAGCAAAGGGTCTGAATACCTATGTAAATGAGGTATTTCTGTCTTTTGGTGGTGGAGGCAATGTGATGGTCTGGGGGTCTTTCAACAGATCTTCTGTTGAATCTGACAATTAATCTTAATGGTTGTACAGTCGTCTCAAATAAAACTGAAGGACCTCGGTGTTACTCTGGACCCTGATCTCTCTTTTGACGAACATATCAAGACTGTTTCAAGGACAGGTTTTTTCCATATACGCAACATTGCAAAAATCAGAAACGTTCTGTCCAAAAATGATGCAGAAAAATGAATCCGTGCTTTTGTCACTTCTAGGTTAGACTACTGCAATGCTCTACTTTCCGGCTACCCGGATAAAGCACTAAATAAACTTCAGTTAGTGCTAAATACGGCTGCTAGAATCCTGACTGGAACCAAAAAATGTGATCATATTACTCCAGTGCTAGCCTCCCTACACTGGCTTCCTGTCAAGGTAAGGGCTGATTTCAAGGTTTTACTGCTAACCTACAAAGCATTACATGGGCTTGCTCCTACCTATCTCTCTGATTTGGTCCTGCCGTACATACTTACACGTATGCTACGGTCACAAGACGCAGGCCTCCTAATTGTCCCTAGAATTTCTAAGCAAACAGCTGGAGGCAGGGCTTTCTCCTATAGAGCTCAATTTTTATGGAATGGTCTGCCTACCCATGTGAGAGACGCAAACTCGGTCTCAACCTTTAAGTCTTTACTGGAGAGTCATCTCTTCGGTGGGTCATATGATTGAGTGTAGTCTGGCCCGGGAGTGTGAAGGTGAACGGGAAGGCTCTGGAGCAACGAACCGCCCTTGCTGTCTCTGCCTGGCCGGTTCCCCTCTTTCCACTGGGATTCTCTGCCTCTAACCCTATTACAGGGGCTGAGTCACTGGCTTACTGGTGCTCTTTCATGCCATCCATAGGAGGGGTGCATCACTTGAGTGGGTTGAGTCACTGATGTGATCTTCCTGTCTGGGTTGGCGCCCCCCCCTTGGGTTGTGCCGTGGCGGAGATCTTTGTGGGCTATACTCGGCCTTGTCTCAGGATGGTAAGTTGGTGGTTGAAGATATCCCTCTAGTGGTGTGGGGGCTGTGCTTTGGCAAAGTGGGTGGGGTTATATCCTTCCTATTTGGCCCTGTCCGGGGGTGTCATCGGATGGGGCCACAGTGTCTCCTGACCCCTCCTGTCTCAGCCTCCAGTATTTATGCTGCAGTAGTTTGTGTCGGGGGGCTAGGGTCAGTTTGTTATATCTGGAGTACTTCTCCTGTCCTATCCGGTGTCCTGTGTGAATTTAAGTATGCTCTCTCTAATTCTCTCTTTCTCTCTTTCTTTCTCTCTCTCGGAGGACCTGAGCCCTAGGAACATGCCTCAGGACTACCTGACATGGTGACTCCTTGCTGTCCCCAGTCCACCTGGCCGTGCTGCTGCTTCAGTTTCAACTGTTCTGCCTTATTATTATTTGACCCTGCTGGTCATCTATGAACATTTGAACATCTTGGCCATGTTCTGTTATAATCTCCACCCGGCACAGCCAGAAGAGGACTGGCCACCCCACATAGCCTGGTTCCTCTCTAGGTTTCTTCCTAGGTTTTGGCCTTTCTAGGGAGTTTTTCCTAGCCACCGTGCTTCTACACCTGCATTGCTTGCTGTTTGGGGTTTAAGGCTGTTAAGGCACTTTGAGATATCAGCTGATGTACGAAGGGCTATATAAATACATTTGATTTGATGTACGAAGGGCTATATAAATACATTTGATTTGATTTTGGGTGGTGGTAAAGTGGGAGATTTGTACAGGGTAAAAGGGATCTTGAAGAAGGAAGGCTATCACTCCATTTTGCAACGCCATACCATACCCTGTGAACGGCACTTAATTGGAGCCAATTTCCTCCTACAACAGGACAATGACCCAAAGCACAGCTCCAAACGATGCAATAACTATTTAGGGAAGAAGCAGTCAGCTGGTATTCTGTATATAATGGAGTGGCCAGCACAGTCACCGGATCTCAACCCGATTGAGCTGTTGTGGGAACAGCTTGACCACATGGTACGTAAGAAGTGCCCATCAAGCCAATCCAACTTGTGGGAAGTGCTTCAGGAAGCATGGGGTGAAATCTCTTCAGATTACCTCAACAAATTGACAACTAGAATGCCAAAGGTCTGCAAGGCTGTAATTGCGGCAAATGGAGGATTCTTTTGACGAAAGCAAAGTTTGAAGGACACAATTATTATTTCAATCAAAAATCATTATTTATAACCTTGTCAACGTCTTGACTAGATGTCCTATTCATTTTGCAACTAATTTCATCTATGTTTTCATGGGAAACAAGGACATTTCTAAGTGACCCCAAACTTTTGAACGGTAGTCTATATATAATATAAAGCTGTTGAGAGAGCTGTATCAGACACTATGGGAGTCAGTAGTAATCATTAATACGGTCATGTGATCTTCCAGACCCCTGAGTTGACTGTATTAAATGAGAAAACAGGGAGCCTCCACTATGATCCACTATCCCCTCCCATTTAGAAACAGGTGAGTGTCTAATAGCCTGGGCCCAGGTACTCACAGAGAGTTGGAGTGGGACTTCCGGATCATGGGTGTTGAGGCGGTGGAGCCGTTGTATACAGTTAGCTTGGGGGAGGAGGGCAGGGAACAGTCGGCCATCTCTTCTACGTCGGAGTGGGAGGACGCAGACTTGGACGACTTCTTCTTCCCAAATGCCTGCTTGAAGGAGCTCCGCAGCTGCAGCCAAGGATGGGGATGGGGTCAGAGAAGAGAAGAAAACAGAGAGACCTGATTACATAGTAAAGCACACAGACATATAAGGAGCCCAGAAATACATTTTGAATCACAAAACGGTTGACAAACTTCTACTCTTTCACTATCTCCACCTAATCAAGGAATAAAAGTCCATTTTGGAAAAGGGTGTGTTAATAATCTTACCTCATAAACCTCCACACGATAGGAGAGCACAAGAGGGGAAAGACAAGACCATAGCATGCTGATCATAGACCATTTCAACTTGGAGACACAATAGAGATAGGGTGGATTTGTTTTGTTAAGACAGGTCTTAACAGACAGACTGTCCACAAGGCGGCTCACTAAAGAGACTGAACGCAAACTATACCCTCACAGCTACAAACAAGGAATGAACACAAGGCTAGGGAGGAAGAGTTATCACCTTTTACAAACTTCTCACTAATTGCCACGACTACTCAAGCACTAAAGGGGAGATGTAGATATTTAAACTCAGTAGTCATCTGCCCCCTTGTGGTCAAATAGTCAGGTACGCCACGGTTGTACTTCTCACTAATACACAGATACTAGTATCATCACCGTCTGCGTACATAGTCATCATTCACCTTCCCTCCAGCACACGCAACAGCATCATGTCAGGACAAAAGAACACACGCGCAGACATTTCAATTTGACTTCATAGGTTAGTACAGGCAGTGTTCAACCAACATACATACTGTGTCCACACCTCTTTTCTACAGGCAGAAAATGCATGAGTATATTGACCTAACCTCGTGTCTCCCGACTAACAGATTACAGGTGACCTTTTCGTAGTTGCGTGCAGTTTCTTTGCGATTTTGCCACGTGTAATAAGGGAACACCTCACAATTCTCAACTCACAATCTAGTTTCTAGAGCAGCTCACTAACAACAATAACCATATTCACCTTTGCTCCTGCGCAAGAAGGCTGAGCACAAACAGAAGGATTGGAGGAAAGGGCAAGAACATCTGACAGATTAGACGTGCAGACAGACAGACAGATGGACAGACAGCTAGCCAGCCATGTTGATAAACAGACAGACATAGAGGGGCAGACAGACAGCTAGCCAGCCATGTAGATAAACAGACAGACATAGAGGGACAGACAGACAGCTAGCCAGCCATGTTGATAAACAGACAGACATAGAGGGGCAGACAGACAGCTAGCCAGCCATGTAGATAAACAGACAGACATAGAGGGACAGACAGACAGCTAGCCAGCCATGTTGATAAACAGACAGACATAGAGGGGCAGACAGACAGCTAGCCAGCCATGTTGATAAACAGACAGACATAGAGGGACAGACAGACAACTAGCCAGCCAGCTAGATAGACAGACAGAGAGAGGAGGACCTACCCAGTTCTTCTTCGTCTTTTTGTTCTTGGCATCCAACTCCAAGTTGCTGCCCACGCTGGAGTGGCTTGTGGCGCTGGTGATGCTAGACACACTGTCAGACGAGTGCTGTCTGCGGATACACAGATCCTGCTGAGACTGGGGGCTTCCATTGGCTGAGGCTGTGGGATGCACAAGAGAGAGAGAGTGAGACACAGACCAGCATAGAATTCTAATCCATTCTGATTCGGTGTCAGATGCCCTTTTTCTCACTAACAAATAGTAATTTGTTCTTGTTGGGTTTCATGTTAATGTGGGAGGTAACTTCTCACCTGGCCTATCACCTTTGCATGTGAGCTCTGGCAGGTTGATGACACCGTCGATGGCTGCCTGGGCTGCTGTGTTCTGCTTCTTCATGTGCTCTACGGTTTTCCTCAGGTCGTTCAGCTCAGAATCCTAAAGTACAACAACACGATGAAGCAACACAGGTAGCATCACAATCCATCCAAGGAAAGACAGACATATTTCTGAGGAAACCAACATTTTGACGGCTCCAGTCCTTACCTTCTGCTCAGCCGTGGTGGTAAGTCCCTGCAGTCGGATGGTCATGTTCCCCAAGCTCTGCTCAAACGCTGCTACCAGGTGAGCCTACGGACATGCACATAGCAGTACGCATTCAGCTATCCATGTGTAAGTTTGCAAACTGACCTGCAGACAATGTAATTTGTCCTCCTTCAACTGACACCATTTGTTTGATTCGCAAGCGCCCCCCCCTCCCTCAGGTCTGGGAAAGTTTTAGGAAAAGGTCTCGCTCGTAAGAACCACACCCACATACCTTTCACAACATGCAGACACAGAGCCAAAACAAAAACATACACAGGCGATGATGGCTTCCGTGTCAAGATGTACCGTTGAGTATTCTGAGTAAGAACGACGGGAGTCGGGTTGCTCCACAGGGACAGCTGGGTGAGTCACTGCATGTTAGAAATGGATCCATGATGATATAATGGGCCAGGCTCTCTGCCGACTACCTGTCTACCTGTCTGGGCAGGGTTCCGTGGTTCAGTAGCCTGGTAGAGATGAACATGAGGCCAACACAAGTCCTAAAAAAAAACAAAAAAACACTCTAGCTAGCCACCATCGGGCTTCGTGAAACCAGAGACCTGCTACCTTCTCACCGCCACAGACGAGCAGAGAGAAAGGAAAAAGAGGAAAACATTTCGGATGTTTTCTCCTCGTACGCAGAGTAAACGGATCACACGTACTTGTTATCTTCTGTAGAGATACAGGTGTGAGAGAAACATGCTGCTTCAAGTCATGCTGGTTATCAACTTGCACGTCGATTTTACTCATCAATGCCACAGCTGGAAATTTGACGAAGGTGTACAAAGAGATTGCAGACCGGCTCAGTACGCAGTCAGTTTGGCAATCATATGCATCCAAAGAAACCACCTCAAATGCATGAAATCAATGGATGGCTTGTGTTGTCGAAGATAAATGCTAAAACTATTCCATACCGTAGGTGCTAGGATTTCCAAAGCTGCGGTGGGTTTTAGATAGTACATATTCTCTTATGCATCGCTGTTGTTGATATGCTTTGCAAAGGACAAGAATCAGCGCAATCGATTCACATTACACAGAAAACCTAAAGCATGCAATTAAAAAAAAGAAGAAAAATCAAACATGAAATCAAACATCACGTTGGCTGGTGGTTGATAACAGCTTTACAGGCTAAACAAAAGCAGAACATCAAGAGCATTGCAACAGAGACGAGCCTGTCCTCTGACATATCTAGGACAGACACACTGAGCTCCAACCTCTAGTTACAGCTCACAACCCAGCCATGTACTGTAGTAGCAGTAGTACACAATACTGCTGTCTCCACAATAAACAGACAAATACCCAGGATGTAGTAGCAGTAGTAGGCTATACTGCTAGCTCCACAATAAACAGACAAATACCCAGGATGTAGTAGCAGTAGTAGGCTATACTGCTAGCTCCACAATAAACAGACAAATACCCAGGATGTAGTAGCAGTGGTACGCTATACTGCTGTCTCCACAATAAACAGACAAATACCCAGGATGTAGTAGCAGTGGTACGCTATACTGCTGGCTCCACAATAAACAGACAAATACCCAGGATGTAGTAGCAGTGGTACGCTATACTGCTGTCTCCACAATAAACAGACAAATACCCAGGATGTAGTAGCAGTGGTACGTTATACTGCTAGCTCCACAATAAACAGACAAATACCCAGGATGTAGTAGCAGTGGTACGCTATACTGCTGTCTCCACAATAAACAGACAAATACCCAGGATGTAGTAGCAGTGGTACGCTATACTGCTGGCTCCACAATAAACAGACAAATACCCAGGATGTAGTAGCAGTGGTACGCTATACTGCTGTCTCCACAATAAACAGACAAATACCCAGGATGTAGTAGCAGTGGTACGTTATACTGCTGTCTCCACAATAAACAGACAAATACCCAGGATGTAGTAGCAGTGGTACGCTATACTGCTGTCTCCACAATAAACAGACAAATACCCAGGATGTAGTAGCAGTAGTAGGCTATACTGCTGGCTCCACAATAAACAGACAAATACCCAGGATGTAGTAGCAGTAGTAGGCTATACTGCTGGCTCCACAATAAACAGACAAATACCCAGGATGTAGTAGCAGTAGTAGGCTATACTGCTGGCTCTACAATAAACAGACAAATACCCAGGATGTAGTAGCAGTAGTAGGCTATACTGCTGGCTCTACAATAAACAGACAAATAACCAGGATGTAGTAGCAGTAGTAGGCTATACTGCTGGCTCCACAATAAACAGACAAATACCCAGGATGTAGTAGCAGTAGTAGGCTATACTGCTGGCTCCACAATAAACAGACAAATAACCAGGATGTAGTAGCAGTAGTAGGCTATACTGCTGGCTCCACAATAAACAGACAAATACCCAGGATGTAGTAGCAGTAGTAGGCTATACTGCTGGCTCCACAATAAACAGACAAATACCCAGGATGTAGTAGCAGTAGTAGGCTATACTGCTGGCTCCACAATAAACAGACAAATACCCAGGATGTAGTAGCAGTAGTAGGCTATACTGCTGGCTCCACAATAAACAGACAAATACCCAGGATGTAGTAGCAGTAGTAGGCTATACTGCTGGCTCCACAATAAACAGACAAATACCCAGGATGTAGTAGCAGTGGTACGCTATACTGCTGGCTCCACAATAAACAGACAAATACCCAGGATGTAGTAGCAGTAGTAGGCTATACTGCTGGCTCCACAATAAACAGACAAATACCCAGGATGTAGTAGCAGTAGTAGGCTATACTGCTGGCTCTACAATAAACAGACAAATAACCAGGATGTAGTAGCAGTAGTAGGCTATACTGCTGACTCCACAATAAACAGACAAATACCCACAGGCCAACATACAAGCTCACTTCCCAAAACATAACATCCAGAGACTCAAAGCTCATGAAGCCCTGTGAGATCCCAGAGGTTCCAGTCAGATCCCACCTCAGTGAGGTCCTGCTGTATGTTGCTGTCCTCCTTGTGGCCTGCAGGGCTGCAGCTCTGGCTACGTCTCAGCCTGGGCTGCAGCTTGCGTCTGGCCTTCCCTCTGGTTGCCTCCTTCCCCAGGGACGGGTAGTGGTTCAGGGGACACCACGTCACCATCACCGGGCTGCTAGCCCCCGGACTGGGGCTTTTGGCTGACATGGCTAAAGCGCCTCAGCTCAGGGTGATCCAGGTCCAGTCAGGGACCAGTCTGCCTTTGATAAAGAATGAGTCCGGTAGCAGACAGACACTGAAGACAGATACTTAGGTGCTTCTGTTCTGATCATCACACAGAGGTATGAGTAAACACATGTTCTGATTCCTATCACAGCCCAGAGCCCGGCCGCCACGGAATATGAGCTGATAGCTTGGCAGAAGAGAAGGCGGGGAACAGATCTGGAGGGTTTCCATCAGACAGAGGGGCTGGTGTTGGGGCATGTGGCAGGCTGGCTGATTTCTCCACTATCAGGCTGTACAGTCTGTCAGGTCCTAGTGCAGGTATGTCTTACAGGGCTGGTAAGGCCAGGGGCTCAGGCCATACTCTAGCAGCCTAACCCGAGTTCTCTTACAAGGAACTACAGCCTTCATACTCCACCCAAGCCCCCCACAGCTGCTCTAGCCTGCTGTGTTGTGAAATCTCTGTTTGTGAGATCACATAACCAGTGTGGATGCGGGCCCGAGGATGTACCATTTCATTAGGCTGTTACGGACGCTGTTTCTGCTGCAGGGCTGTCATGTTTGTTTACATTCAGAGAGCAGATAATGGGGCTGAACGCCTGCTTCCCCTCTCAGACCATTACCCAGTGTCATGTTCAATGTGCAGCAGGAAGCCATGCAAAGGTAAACAAAAACACCAAGCGCAATGCTGGAACTCTTTTGACTTCTAGGTAGTATAAATTCTGGTAATACGCAACACTAGGACAAATCCATTCCAATGACCACAACCAAGGCATTATATACAGTTAGCAGGGTTGGGGTCAATTCCATTTAAATTCCAGTCAATTCACAACGTACACTGAAAGACCAATTCCAAGTCTCTTCCGTGCTTTTCAATGAGGAAAATGTGGAATTGGAATTTGGTTTACTTTATGAATTGATCGAAATTTAAATGCAATTGACCCCAACCCTGACAGTTAGTACCAGCGGAACCATGATGCCACAGTGCTTAGCATAGTAACCATTTTCCATCAAACTTACATTAGCACTCAGCTGAGTGGTCAAACCAGACACCTTCTCCTGGGAAGCGTCCAATTCTCTCCGCAGCTTACGAATCTGAGAACAGACAAACAAGATAATGCTTATCGACAGGAAACATAATATTAGGACATAGAGTATGTAGTACCCAAATAACTTGCTGGCTCATTAACAGTTATGATGTTACAGTCCCAAAGGTAATCAATGGTGGAAAGTAAAGTTGTTCTTACCTCCGACTGAGATTTCTCCTCCGGCTATGAAAAAGAGGAGAGGAGAAGAGAAGAGAGGTTTATGCGGGTCACAGTATGCATGGGATAGGACAGCAAGACAGACAATCTGAACATATTCAGTTTCCACCTCAGGCTATAAGGATTCACACAAGCAGTTGATTAGCAATGCAACTCGGCAGTCAAGTCAGACACATTGAGATGGTCCCTCTTCCCTTTCACCCATAAAGCTCACTGAGGGCTGGTTTCCCAGACACAGATGAACCCTAGTCCTGAACTAAAAAGCATGCTCAATGAAGAACCTCAATTAAAATAACATTTTTTTTTTTTGCCCGGGACTAGGCTTAATCTTTGTCTGGGAAACCAGCCCTAAGTATATTAACATTGGTACTGTGTGTTTGGACAGTGCATCAAACATGAATCAAAGTGTCGCTCACCATGGAGTGGGCAGAGGAAGTGCTGGACACTAGAGACAGAGAGGAGCCGTGGACTGGAGAGAAACAAAAAAACAACACTCGACTCATTCCTCTGGTGACGTCAATCATGGATAATGGCTTCATGCAAGCAGTGATTAATCTCCCCTCGGACGACTTTGGAGACAGGAACGTGCATAAACAGCTCCCCTGGGTGAACATTTACAACAGAGGTGCTGCTCTAGGTGTGTGTGTGTGTGTGTGTGTGTGTGTGTGTGTGTGTGTGTGTGTGTGTGTGTGTGTGTGTGTGTGTGTGTGTGTGTGTGTGTGTGTGTGTGTGTGTGTGTGTGTGTGTGTGTGTGTGTGTGTGTGTGTGTGTGTGTGTGACCGCGCGTGAGTGCGTGCGTGGCACTGTTACGTTAATGTGACTCGCTCACGTTGTAGCCTACCCTTTAATTGTGCTGATATGGTTTGACATCCACACATCAGCCCCGATATCTAACTGCCTGACTACACTCACATAACCACATGTCCAGACTTAAAATCGCCCCGGTGAGACATACGGTATGACACATTCACACTGTAGCCGCAGTCATCAGCCTATACATCATCATTACGCTTTAGCGAGTGCTGTTACTACACTAACACAGCCTCGCTATATGAGCTGTCTCTCTCTCCATTAATCATAATGGAATGGAACCACAACATCACCGCAGGACTAAAATGACAGCAGGGGGAAGTGCCAAACTTAAAGGTCCAATGCAGCCATTATTATCTCAAATCATTTCTGGGAAACGATGAAGCACCTTACTGTGATTGTTTTCAATTAAAATAGTCCAAAAGAAACAAAAGTAGCTTCTTAGCAAAGAGCAATTTCGCAAGCAAGAATTTTGCTTGAACTGTCTGGGGGTGGTCTGAGTAGGTGCAGAAAAACGGAAAACTAGCTGTTATTGGACGAGAGGTTAGGAACTTTTTCTTATTGGTCTATTAACTATACTGAACAAAAATATAAATTCAACATGCAACAATTTCAAAGATTTGACTGAGTTACAGTTCATAAGGAAATCAGTCAATTGAAATGAATTCATTAGGCCCTAATCTATGGATTTCAAATGACTCGGCAGGGGTGCAGCCAGTGAAGGCATAGGCCCAGCCACTGGGGAGCCAGGCCCAGCCACTGGGGAGCCAAGCCCAGCCACTGGGGAGCCAGGCCCACCCACTGGGGAGCCAGGTCCACCCACTGGGGAGCCAGGTCCACCCACTGGGGAGCCAGGCCCACCCACTGGGGAGCCAGGCCCAGCCACTGGGGAGCCAGGCCCAGCCACTGGGGAGCCAGGCCCAGCCACTGGGGAGCCAGGCCCAGCCACCGGGGAGCCAAGCCCAGCCACTGGGGAGCCAGGCCCACCCACTGGGGAGCCAGGCCCACCCACTGGGGAGCCAAGCCCAGCCACTGGGGAGCCAGGCCCAGCCACTGGGGAGCCAGGCCCACCCACTGAGGAGCCAGGCCCAGCCACTGGGGAGCCAGGCCCACCCACTGAGGAGCCAGGCCCAGCCACTGGGGAGCCAGGCCCAGCCACCGGGGAGCCAAGCCCAGCCACTGGGGAGCCAGGCCCAGCCACTGGGGAGCCAAGCCCACACACCGGGGAGCCAAGCCCAGCCACTGGGGAGCCAGGCCCACCCACTGAGGAGCCAGGCCCACCCACTGAGGAGCCAGGCCCACCCACTGGGGAGCCAGGCCCACACACTGGGGAGCCAGGCCCACACACTGGGGAGCCAGGCCCAACCACTGGGGAGCCAGGCCCAGCCAATCAGAACGAGTTTTTCTCCATAAAAGGGCTTTTCACATACATAAATGCTCCATTTCTGGGATCTTTTATTTCAGCTCACGAAACATGGGACCAACACTTTGCATGTTGTGTTTATATTTTTGTTCAGTATAATTTACTGCCTGGTGATGTTACCAGGCAGGCCAAAACAGGCTGTAATTACAGGTGGTCTTTTCAAACAGCTCTTAAACTAAAAGGGCATTATCATATTCACAATTGTCCAGTATTTCCCCAATCTCATAGTGTGGAAATGTGTGTGTGTGTGTGTGTGTGTGTGTGTGTGTGTGTGTGTGTGTGTGTGTGTGATATATATATATATATATAACACAGAGAAATCATGTTTTTGCCTGCACTGGGCCTTTAACTAAATGCTTAGCTGCATGCCAAGCCTTTGTACAATTATTTAGAGCCCTGAGTATGTTCTCTAATGTCCCAGAGTCCACTGAAGCGTGTGGATATATAGTGGGGTAAAATCATTCCATAACAGTCTGGATTTCCAGGCACTGGTGTCAAAACCAAGGGCAGGTCTTATAGGACTACAAGCTCAAGGAAACCCATGAAGAGTTACGGAGTTCAGCTAGTTACAGATAGTGACATTTAGCCCAGGTATACACTTAGTTGCCAGTTTATTAGGTACACCCATATAGTACCGGGTCGCATCCCTCTTTGCCTACAGAACAGCTTGAATTCTTTGGGGCGTGGAAACATTGCTCAATTGGTATCAAGGGACCTATTGTGTGCCAGGAAAACATTCCCCACACCATTACACCACCACCAGCAGCCTGTACAGTTGACAGCAGGTAGGATGGGGACATGGACTCATGCTGCTTACGCCAAATCCTGACTTTGCGGTCGCAACAGGAACTGGGATTCGTCGGACCAGGCAATGTTTTTCCATTCTCAACTGTCCAGTGTTGGTGATCGCTTGCCCACAGTAGCCGCCTCTTCTTGTTTTAGCCGATAGGAGTTGAACCCAGTGTGGTCGTCTGCTGCAATAGCTTCATCCATGACAAGGACAGACAAGTTTTGCGTTCCAAGATCCCGTTCTGCACACCACTGTTGTACTGCGCTGTTATTTACCTGTTATTCACCTGTTATTTACCTGTTATTCACCTGTTATTTACCTGTTATTCACCTGTTATTTACCTGTTATTCACCTGTTATTTACCTGTTATTTACCTGTTATTCACCTGTTATTTACCTGTTATTTACCTGTTATTCACCTGTTATTTACCTGTTATTCACCTGTTATTTACCTGTTATTCACCTGTTATTTACCTGTTATTCACCTGTTATTTACCTGTTATTTACCTGTTATTTTACCTGCACACCTGTTAGCTTGCACAATTCTTGCCATTCTCCTTTGACCTCTCCTCAATGATCTGCTTTCACCCACAGGACTACCGCTGACCGGATGTTTTTTGTTTGTCGCCCCATTCTCGGTAAACCCTTGACACTGTCCTACGTGAAAAGCACAGGAGGCAATCCGTTTCTGAGATACTGGAACTGGTGAGCCCGCCCCCGGAGATCTTACCAGGCTGAAAGTCACTTAGGTCACGCGTTTTGGCTCTTCTAACCTTCAATCAAACAGTAACTGAATGCTTCGATGCCTGTCTGCCTGCTTTATACAGCAAGCCGCGGCCGCGTGACTCACTGTCTGTTGGAGCGAACCATTTTCGTGAGCAGGGTGGTGTACCTAATAAACTGTATATCATTGCAGTAGGCCTATACAGTGCCTTCGGGAAAGTATTCAGACCACTTGACTTTTTCCACATTTTGCTACCTTACAGCCTTATTCTAAAATTGATTAAATTACAAAGAAATCCTCAGCAATCTACACACAATAACCCATCATACATTTTTGCTAATTTATTACAAATAAAGAACAGAAATACGTAAATATAAAGACCCTTTGCTATGAAACTCGAAATTGCTCAGGTGCATCCTGTTTCCATTGATCATCCTTGATGCTTACTCCTGCTCCTCGGTGCTCTACGTCGCTATTTGTCTAATCATTACGGACACCTGCCACCATTGTTACCTGCACCTCATGACACTCCCCTGGACTCTATTACCTTCCTGATTACCTCCCCTATATCTGTCACTCCCCTTGGTTCTTTTCTGAGGCATTATTGACTCTGTTTCTGTCTGTACGCTTTTCGTGTTTCTTGTTTGGTACTATGTTATTTTTATTATAAAATGTGCACTCCCTGTACTTGCTTCCCGACTCCCAGCGTTATAGAATAATACCTCCCCAAGGGGAAGCAGCAGGAGGGATTATATATATATATTTTTTTCTGGTGACGTCGGCTCCCGCGCCTTGGCCGGCTCGCCCTGCTCTCACGCGCCTCGCCTGGATCGCCAGGCTCCTGCGCCTCGGTCGAATCGCCAGGCTCCGGTGCCTCGGCCGGCTCGCCCTGCTCACGCGCCTCGCCTGGATCGGCTGGCTCCTGCGCCTCGGCCGAATCGCCCAGCTCCTGCGCCTCGGCCGAATCGCCCAGCTCCTCGGCCGGCTCCCGCGCATTCACTACACTTGCTTCCTGACTCCCAGCATTACACGTTACACTTGAGGTATTTCTACAACTTGATTGGAGTCCACCTGTGGTAAATTCAATTGATTGGACATGATTTGGAAAGGCACACACCTGTCTATATAAGGTCACACAGTTGACAGTGCAAGTCAGAGCAAAAAAAACTAACCATGAGGTTGAAGGAATTGTCCATAGAGCTCCAAGAGACAGGATTGTGTCGAGGCACAGATCTGGGGAAGGGTACCGAAACATTCCTGCAGCATTGAAGGTAACCAAGAACACAGTGACCTCCATCATTCTTAAAGGGAATACGTTTGGAACCACCCAGACTCTTCCTAGAGCAGGCCACCCAGCAAAACATGAACATGATGGTCACTCTGACAGAGCTCCAGAGTTCCTCTGTGGAGATGGGTGAACCTTCCAGAAGGACAACCATCTCTGCAGCACTCCACCAATCAGTCCTTTATGGTAAAGTGGCCAGACGGAAGCCACTCCTCAGTAAAAGGTACATGACAGCCCACTTGGAGTTTTCCAAAAGGCACCTAAAGACTCTCAAACCATGAGAAACAAGATTCTCTGGTCTGATGAAACCAAGATTCAACTCTTTGGCCTGAATGCCAAGCGTCACATCTGGAGGAAACCTGGCACCATCCCTACGGTGAAGCATGGTTCTGATAGCATCATAATGTGGGGGTGTTTTTCAGCGGCAGGGACTGGGAGACTAGTCAGGATCGAGGCAAAGATGAACGAAGAGATCCTTGACGAAAACCTGCTCCAGAGTGCACAGGACCTCAGACTGGGGTGACGGTTCACCTTCCAACAGGACAATGACCCTAAGCATACAGCCAAGATAACGCAGGAGTGGATTCATGACAAGTCTCTGAATGTCCTTGAGTGGCCCAGCCAGAGCGCGGACTTGAACCCAATCGAACAATGAGGGCCATCTACACCTTCAGAGAAGGGCTAAGGATTTATATAATAATTCTAATAATAATCATTCTAATTACATTATTATTTTCAATTATGTTCTGATTCAATCTTTTCGGTTTTTGTTGGAATGGGTTAACAATTAAGTGAAAGGAATATCCAATCAGGATTTTTCTTTAGTGGTCTCGGGAAGAAATTACGAGTCCTCACTGTCCTAGAACGAGTCAAGACAGAGTACAAATGCATCAGACTCCGAGACAAGACCGAGACGCTCAGAATGAGTCCAGTCTCGAGACCTACAACACTGATATGTATACTGTTACTGGAGCAGGGATCTTCCCATGTTTACTCTATAATCTGTGATCTCCTGTCAGGAGGCTGGTGTTGAGTCAGATGCCTGTTTGCGATGGGGGGAGGAGAGGAGATACTTATCAGCCTTTCTCCTCCTCCTCCTCACCCTGGCCTGCATGCCACAACACCAGCCCAGAACCTGGCATCATAGAGGGATCAGCTAAAGTGAGAGCCTCAGGACAAGCACAAACCACAAGAGCAACAAGCCATTCAGAGCCAAAGAAGTGCAGTCAATCATCAAACCTCAGTCTATGTACATTTCGCAAATCGAACAAAGTGCTTCTTTCTATTTCCCAATTCAACTGTAGATGTGTGGAAAGTCAACACATGTTCCAAAAGACACTGGCACACTAAATGTAATGAATGATTTCACAGGTGATTTAAGTGGTTGGTTGAACAAGCATGTCGATTCAATAAATATTCATTTTGTAAGAAAAATATCTTTCAAAAAAAAAAATCTTTCACTAGCGTCCTGTAAAGAATGAAAGCTTTCAAAAAATGATCTTAGTTAAAGCAAAAGCTTGATTTTCTAAGGGAGTTATAATCCATTCAGAAGTAAAATGATAGTTCCGTCATGCATGTGGAGTGTCAAAACAACCCTCTAAAAAAACTTGAATAAACAAAAAATGACTTGACCGGTATTTCTCTGAGGCCATGTGTGAGAGCAGATACTGTAGGTAGAAGAGTGTGTCAGTCTGTCCTACCCTCCTCTAGTCCATCCCTGAAGGACCCAGAGCTGCTCATGGTGCGACTCTTCTCCTCCAGAGACATGGACGAGTTCCTCAGGCGTTCACTGTACGGGTCATACGGCCCTTCCTGATTGGCCAGGCCGCTTCGGAGGTTGGCCAGGTTGATCTGTGCAGCTGTGGTAGGGCTGCCTGCTGGGGCACATCCGTTACATAACACAGGTCAAAGGTTATCTTAAAAACAGACATGGGCAGAGGGCATTGATCAGACATCTTTGCTTGCGGTCTGTTACTCTTCACTCCAAGTGGAAAGTAAGAGTGAAATACAACATTTAAGTGATAATGCCAGAGCCGTGCAAACCGTGCCAATATGTCCTCCAAACAGCCAGAATAACAGCAAAGTAGCTGCATTTGTTTAAGCTGTTTTCTAGTGACATTTACTTGGATACATCGATAACAATGAGCTAATGAGGTGCGATTTTCGCTTGGCATAGAACATGTGCTCACTCATCAGGACACTGTTGTTGTTCAGAGGAACTAGCCAACAACACAGTTAACACAATCACTTCAAACTGAAGCCGGAAAGACTGCAAACTAGCTGCACTTCATTTAGTTGTACCTTTTTTCATTGAAATGTCTTTATATATAGATCCATAAAAATGAAGCCAGCTGACTCATGACTTGGACTGGCTGAGAAACGCAGCCTGTCTGTCTGTCTCATTCCGTCTCCTGACACGTTCATTACTATGGGACAGCTGGAGATCGAATTTGAATATTGAAACAATGTTGCAAACATTGGAGAGACAGACAAGGTTTATTCAAATCTCAGCTTTTGAAAACAAAATGTGAGTCAAAAAGAAATGTGAGATAATGTCTGGATGATTTTTATAGAGGAGATCATGTTTATAAATTGCTTGGCTGGGCTGAAGAGACAGTGGATTGCACAGTCAGATGGAACAGAGTAAATAGGCATTTTAACATAGATTTAGCTGGTGGCAACTTGTAGAATTGACACCGGCTGGAATGCGGTTTAACCAATCAGCATTCAGGATTAGACCAACCCGTTGTATAAAATAGATATAATCACTACTACTTTTCCTTACGTCACCACTAATATCACTGTAGTCTCTTGAAAGAGATGAAACATTAAGCCAGCATGCACACAATATTTAGTTCTGGGTGCAGAGATGACTATCACTCCTGCTCATAGCGATGAGTAGAGAGGGTTGAGGCTACACCTACCAAGCTGGGAGAAGTTGAAGCGGGCTCCGGAGGGCGAGGTGAGGCTGGAAGCGGGGGAGAATGGGGAGCTGCCGGCAGACTCCTGAAGACCTCCTGCAGAGTGGGAACGCAGCCAGTCCCGGGGGTCGTCATGACTACGCAGCTGGGGCAGGTGGCCATACCTTGAGAGAGATGGGAGATGCTGAAAAGCCACCTCACATCCACATCTATGTGTGAATGTTGCAAGTCACTAGCTGCACAGATATAATGACCTAGGTTGTTGATGGACAGGGAGGCACGTGGATAACGTCAAGGCTGTCTGATAATGTGCATCTAGTACAATCACAAATCACAGGTGGAAGTTGCACGTCAATGTACCTTCATGAAAACAATGTTTAAGTGCCTGTTTTTTCTCAATGTGTCTATTTTTTGTCCTGAGTAAAAATCTCATGGAAATGGTGATTTACGGAGAAGTATTTTGGGAGTTCTCCCCTTGTTAAAGTAAAAGAAAACTGGTGTAATATGCATCTAATCACAGGGCCAATTCCTGTGTTGGTGCAGGTAGGTGTGTTGTCATTCTGAACATATAGAGACAGGAGACAGCTTCAGCTAACTGATCTCTTATCTATAGAAGCATCACAGCTGCTGTGTCCTATATGCTTTGATGTACATCTCAAGATTAGGCCTCAGACTACAGGCCTGCCCTTCCTAGCTCAGCCAGAAGATGGCGCTGTGCATGCGGTGAAAGAGATGCAGGCAGTGAAAACATCCAACGCTCACTTCACTTCACAACACAGTACACCACACACAGGCAGCTGTTTCACTATCAAGCAAGCCTAGCTCCATATAGACACATTTACCTGTCCTGTTTCCGGGGTAAAGTGTTTCTGCTGAATTTGGGACTAGCTGAGGGAGAGGAGAGGGGGCTAAGACTAGGGGGTAGGGAGAAGGGGGTTAGGGGGTAGGGGTAGACAAAACAGAGAGAGGAGCAGCACCAAGAGAAGGGGGAAAACAGAGAGATCATCAGTCATGATAGAATCCATGCTTTCATCCCACCAACACCTGCTAGGAGTCAGTCTCCTATCATCTCCTTTATCATCAATATGGCCAGTGAAACACTTCTGTTAACCCTCATGCACACAACAGTTTAAAGGTCAAGATACAAAGGGAGAAAAAGGGAGGGGAGTTTGTAGGAGATATACAAACACATAGCCACACCTGGCCGTTCCTGGAACCACCCTCCCCCTCCTACCTTTCTGAGATTCCCGCTTTGAGGCCGTTGTTCCTGACGCAGGCTGGCAGTGTGTCGTGACCATGGCCGTGGTGTCCGTGGCCACCGCTGCCCAGGGACACGTCGATGGACTCGCTGCTGGTGGCAAGGCTGCTGAGGGAGGGGTAGCCGGGGCTCAGGGTATCCCTGCTCATGGTGCTACTCCAGGCCAGGCTGTGGGAAGGGGTGGACAGGGCCGAGCCTGGGCTGGAAGCCAGGGGGGAGAGGGAATGGGCCTCAACACCCAGACGACCTCCACCCCCATACAGAGGGCTACTGCCCCCGCTACTGGCCGAGGGGGAGTCCAGAGCGCCGCCCTGCTGGCCAGAGTTGGCGTGGGGGTTGGAGATGACGGTGGAGTTCTTCATGTTCTCTGCGGTGGTGACTGGGGCCTGCTGCTTAGCCTGCTTGCCTCCGAACAGTCTGGATGGCACGGGAGAGAGGAGAGGAGTGACAGGAGAATTATATGCGGTACATGGGTTTTAAGTAGAGAATTGTTGACGGAATTTGTAATGAAAATGCTGGTTAATGCAAAGAGAAGCGAAACAAATACATATCATAACGTTGCCACGGGAACACAATACCTACTTCATGGTATAACCATATAATCACAAGAAAAATACATCTCTGTCTCTGATTCACCGGTCCGTTTTGGGCGTCCGTGTGAACAGCTATCATACATCTTCTACCGTGGCTTTCAATCCACAGGTCATTTATATGAATTAAAGCAGGATGTAAAGCGTGTGCCACAGACACCACATTTGTTTTGACAACATTAAAATCAACAAGGTTTAAATGAGAAGGGAGACTCTCAGACCACTGAGGGAAAACAGCTGCTCTCTTTTCTCATTACCTCATCAGGCGATTAGTCAGATAAGTCCAAGCATCAGCAGCATCAGTTAAAGCAACACCAGGCAGCCCAGTCCTGGGTTCGAGCTAGAGAAAACACTGGCCTCTCAGTCTGGGCCCTGTCACCCTGCTTTTAATGAGCAGTGATAGGCCATTATTTCACAGGCCACAAGGGAAGAGAGGCCCTCTAGCTGCCTAGTGATAAAACAAGCCTTTTGGTTTATGGGAAAAAAGTCACTGGTAAAAAACATAACGAAACCCTGATAAGGTCTCTCTAAATGTTCTTTAATGCCGATATGATGATTATCCCAACTCGAAACAGTTTGCACTGTGCCTGAATACATTGCCCCTTGAAACACAAGCAGGATGGTGTGGTAGTGCTGTCAGGGCTGGAGGGAAGGAACTATCAGACTCATCGACTGTCAGTGTAAGACAGACCCTGATATATGGGGGTAGGTGGACTTTAAGTAGACTGTAGTATGGAGGTGATGGGCTCACCTGCGCAGAGTAGGGGAGGAGATGTCTGGGTACTTTCCCCCTGGCTGCCTGGCACCCTGAGGGGGTAGAGTTGCTGAGCCCTGGGCCATGGGATTGGCTTCAGAGGACACCCCCTTCTCCTTGTCTGTCTGGTTAGATCCAGAGCCAGGCAGAGGGATGCCACCGGCGCTAGGCTTGGGGACTTGGCTGCGGCTTTTGGGGCCGTGGTGCGTGTTGGACCTGGAGCTGAGGTTGGACTCGATGCTGGTGCTGGAGGAGCGGTTGGCGCTGCGAACCCCGCCAGAGGCTCTGCTGGGCCGGGGCAGGCTGCGGTACTGCAGGGTGGAGTGGGAGCTCACAGGCAGGTAGCCATCATCCACACTGGCCTGGCGACCAAGACCCCGACCCCCGTGGAGCTGCACTGATTTGGGGATCTTCCCCAGGGTGGCAGAGCCACCGGTGATGGTGACTCCGCTGGCTGTCACCATGGTCATACCTCCTCCTGCGTGCTTCTTGAAGCCAAACGTGTTGGTGGTGGGGGTGCGGCTGGAGCTGGAGGTGGAGGGGGTCTTCTTGGCTTCGTCTCCACTGCTGCGGCCCGTGTCTGATGGGGAGCGCTGCATACTGCTGTTGGCCCGGGGCGAGAGATGATGCTGGCCCTTCTCAGACACCTTGGTGTCGTCCGTTTTACCTGTGGGTGGAGACATGACACAATCTGTCAACCATGGACCAAGCACATTCACTCAGCAGTGCAGTTATACAGTAGCATCAGACATCCTGCTGAGTTCCAACACGTTTCAACTCAAAGGCCTCTCTATCTACCACTTCAATAATAAAAAGGTAAGAGATCATGTCTTCAGAACAGTTCTCCGGAGAGTGGTTTCATCACCTGGCAACCTGAGCCCTGATCTCACCAGATAAAACCTCTCTGTGGTTGACTGTTGGCTGTCTTTTCACATGCTCCAGGAACCCATGCAGTTCAGACTGACAGAGCACAATACACAGACAGTGTGGCTGTTGGGACTGCAGACAGAGACAACATAGCTCTACTCTGTATGTAACGTGCCTGTCCCATGGGTCTTCAGCGTGCCGCAGACTGGCGTGACAGGCGCCTTGGTCCTGGGCGAGGTCACGCCCACCTGGGCACTCAGGCCTCGCCTCCAGGAGCCCGTGTGGGCCATGGAAGGCGTTTTGCGGTCCGAGGAGCTCCTGCCCGACTCGTCCGACATGTCTGAGGGGCGGCGGCACCACTTGGAGCCCGATTCCATTTTGAACCCGCTGTCCGAGCCCCCGTCTGACCTCTTGACCTCGTCGCTGCCGGACCACACAGAGTTCTGCTCGACGGCTGAGTGCTTCTCCGCGTCCGTCTGGAGCTGAGGGGGAAACCAAACATAAAACATCTGTTACTTCTGTTTATTCAAGTGGTGTAGATACTATACATACCATATCAGTACAATAACAGGTGAATCATCTCACAAGGAGAGCAAGCAGAAAGAAAAGCAACGATCTACTACAGCATCTCCCCTCATAAGCTCACCCTTATGCTATCATTCCAGTCAAACAACTCCACATGCCCCTATTACTGTGAATGCTTTAACATTCTCATCAGCAAACAGCACTCGTTGAAGAAACACTGTTAAGACCAGGGTGCTTTTCTTAGTAGCGTAAACCCCGGTCCACCTGAGGATCTGTCTTTTTTCAGTCATCTATCTCCTGTGTTTGAGGGTTGCAAAATCCACTTGTCACTTCAATCTTGCTGAGACTAAGTTCTTCTTTTTTTAAAAATGTTTTTTTTTTCCCACCTTTTATTTAACCAGGTAGGCCAGTTGAGAACAAGTTCTCATTTACAACTGCGACCTGGCCAAGATAAAGCAAAGCAGTGCGACACAAACAACCACACAAGAGTTACACATGGAATAAACAAACGTACAGTCAATAACACAATAGAAAAATATATGTACAGTGTGTGCAAATGTAGTAAGATTAGGGAGGTATGGCAATATATAGTCCATAAAGGCGAAATAATAACAATTTAGCATTAACACTGGAGTGCTAGATGTGCAGATGATGATGTGCAAGTAGAGATACTGGGGGTGCAAAAAGCAACATTTTTTAAAACAATATGGGGATGAGGTAGTTGGGTGTGCTATTTACAGATGGGCTGTGTACAGGTACAGTGATTGGTAAACTGCTCTGACACCTGATGCTTAAAGTTAGAGAGGGAGATATGAGTCTCCAGCTTCAGTGGTTTTTTGAAATTCGTTCCAGTCATTGGCAGCAGAGAACTGGAAGGAAAGGCGGCCAAAGGGGGCGTTGGCTTTGGGGATGACCAGAGAGATATACCTGCTGTTGCTATGGTGACCAGTGAGCTGATGGGGCTTTACCTAGCAAAGACTTATTTATTTTTATTTTTTTATTTTACCTTTATTTTACTAGGCAAGTCAGTTAAGAACAAATTCTTATTTTCAATGACAGCCTAGGAACAGTGGGTTAACTGCCTGTTCAGGGGCAGAACGACAGATTTGTACCTTGTCAGCTCGGGGGCTTGAACTTGCAACCTTTCGGTCCTTCTGTAGCTCAGTTGGTAGAGCATGGCGCTTGTAACGCCAGGGTAGTGGGTTCGATCCCCGGTACCACCCATACGTAGAATGTATGCACACATGACTGTAAGTCGCTTTGGATAAAAGCGTCTGCTAAATGGCATATAATACCAATGCTCTAACCACTAGGCTACCCTGCCGCCCCGTAAACATCACTTATAGATGACCTGGAACCAGTGGGTTTGGCGACGAATATGTAGCAAGGGCCAGACAACGAGAGCATACAGGTCACAGTGGTGGGTAGTATATGGGGCTTTGGTGACAAAACTACATCCAATTTGCTGAGTAGAGTGTCGGAGGCTATTTTGTAAATGACATCGCCAAAGTCAATGAACGGTAGGATAGTCAGTTTTACGAGAGTATGTTTGGCAGCATGAGTGAAGGATGCTTTGTTGCGAAATAGGACGCCGATTCTAGATTTAATTTTGGATTGGAGATGCTTAATGTGAGTCTGGAAGGAGAGTTTACAGTCTAACCATACAGCTAGGTATTTGTAAGTTGTCCACATATTCTAAGTCAGAACCGTCCAGTGTAGTGATGCTAGTCGGGTGGAGGGGTGCGGGCAGCAATCGGTTGAAGAGCATGCATTTAGTTTTACTAACATTTTAAAGCAGTTGGAGGCCACATAAGGAGTGTTGTATGGCATTGAAGCTTGTTTTGAGGTTTGTTAACACAGTGTTCAAAGGAAGGCCAGATGTATACAGAATGGTGTCGTCTGCGTAGAGGTGTATCAGAGAATCACCAGCAGCAAGAGCAACATCATTGATATATACAGAGAAAAGAGTCTGCCCGAGAATTGAACCCTGTGGCACTCCCGTAGAGACTGCCAGAGGGCCGGACAACAGGCCATCCGATTTGGCACACTGAACTCTATCTGAGAAGTAGTTGGTGAACCAGGCGAGGCAGTCATTTGAGAAATAAGAAATAAGTAGTGGACTACAATGGAGGCCTACAAATCCTGACAAGACCTGAAGTGATTACCACAGGAAATCAGCATAGATGGCTCTTTCATGCTTCACGAATCAACATTACCGCCTTGAAAAAAATGAAAAAAGTGGAGACTGGAGAGTGAGGCGGGCGAACAGGACCATTACATTGGGCCTACAAATAAACAATGTGTTGGAGCAGTATAGTGTGTTTTCCCGGCACTCACCAAGCTTACTTAAGCCCCAGTTATAACAGGATATTGTTTAAATAGCTACTGAAAATACTAAGAAAAATGGATTGCCAGGGAAATAATTTTAATGGCCTTGTTCTTTATCAGCATGAATCTGAAACACTAATCTCTAGGCCTATACCTGCAATAATATATCCAAACTATATTTTACAGAGCAGCATAAAAATGCAACACAAAGCAATTCTATACAAGGCAATAGTTGCAGAGAAAATGGGAGGGATTTTGTGATTGATTGTTGGCTTGAAGAGCTGGTTTTGGGGCCGGACTTCAATCATCTGTTGATGTTTAAGTCACTCGTTGGCACAGGAGGATGCAGAGAAAATCTTAATGGTAGAAAACATGAAAACTAAACGGGTGCCAAAGCAGCAGTCTCTGCTCTCGTCTACCAGTGCTTTTTCTATGACTGGGAATAACCTTGCTGCAGTCTTCTACACTGTAAAAAAGTATATTTTGTTTGTACGTTAACTTACTGGCAGCCAGTTACCTGTACTTTACTGTAAAAAGATTGTACAGCATGTTACCGTATATTCCAAAGAACCTTTGGTTTAACAGTATATTAGTGTCTAACGTTTACAGTAATGTACTGCTAAACCAAAGTTTCTTTGGAATTTATGTTAACATACTGTACCTTATTGTTTTTTTTACAGTCACTTACAGGTAACTGGCTGCCAATAAATTACTGTAAAAACAACTGTATTCTTTTTTATACAGTGTACAATATCACAACCACGCCAACTGCTTTATTCCTGAGAAAACTCATTCAGTGCTGTTCTCGTGATGTTCCATTGAAAAGAGACGGTCTCTACAGGAGCATTATGTGGTTAACTTTGGAAAAACATGAACTGCTTGGAACGGCTACAGACTTCTACCACACAGACTTCAACATAGACAATGTTGACAGACATAACCCACTGAGCACAAACTGGTTGAATCAACTTCATTTGTCAACTTATTGTGTGTGATGTGGAATCTAGGTGTAAAATACATTGGATTTGAAAAAAAAGTCTGCAACTGTGGTTTTGAGGGAGAAATGTCAACCACGGGATTATGACATCATAATGTAACAAATGTCAACCACGGGATTATGACATCATAATGTAACAAATGTCAACATAGACACATCTTGTGTAAAATATTCCTTTAAAACAACATCAATTCTTTAATGTTATATCCAATATCAGAAAAAAGACTATAGGCTGGGCAGTACCTCCTACTGGAGAGTTGACCTATAGCCACTACCCTTTGGTCTCCCATCCAGGGTTTTAACCAATCCCAGCCATGCTATGATACAGTACTTGTCACTGAGTATTGCCAATGTGCTATCGTGAGAATGATTGTTGATTGCGCTCCACTTAAAAACTAAATAGATTCACTGTTGCTATCGAAGTCATTCCAAACAGTAGATTTAACAGAGCAAATCAAATGTGACCAATCTTTATCACTCCTATATAGTCAATGGTTCTATTTAGGCCTATATAACATTTACAAAGTCATCAACAATGGTGCTATTTAGGCCATTTGCAAAGTCATAACATTTACAAAGTCATCAACAATGGTTCTATTTAGGCCTATATAACATTTACAAAGTCATCAACAGCAATTGTTTCAATTCAACCCAGGGTTCAACTAAAAATAGACAATACAATAGTCCTTGGGTTTCAAGCTCTGGTTGATTTCAAATGCCATGATATTTAGTGACTTTGAATTGTGTTTGGTTGTCAACGCAACCAAATATCAACATTTAAAGGAGATGTATCTTCTGCTTGGATAGTTCAATCTGTGCCACTGACTTAGTCTGGCCTTAATAACATTTGGTCTACAAATGAATCATTCATATGTTAGATTCACATCTGCATCTCAACCAAAAATCTAAGTTAAAGAATAGGACTGAATCGAATCATACTTTGATTAAAGTGCATTTAAAGTTTGATTTGATTCTTTAATAAATAAATAAATACTACCCAAGCAGTCGATACAGCTCCTTTAAATTTGGATGTTTTTGTGTTGTCAACCAAACATAATTCAATATTACTTTCAAAGTAAATAGCCTAAAGTTAAAGCACTTACAATATAATGTAACAGTATTAATTCAACCTTAAAATAAGTAACAGATCCATGGCCACATTGAGGTTACTGTAACTATACAATTCTTCTTATATCATTATATAAAGTCTGCATGTTCAAGATAGCGTGCATAGGTCATCGCAGGTCTGTGTAGATATTCACAATAGCTGTAATAATCTCTGCAGAATCTCAAATAGCATTGATCACTTGCACCATGTACTTCTAATCAGGGCAGGTGTTGTGGGCGGGCCCTAGGGGGTCTGGCACGCCCTACCGTACCTCCTTGACTGTCCTAAATAAAACATTGAAATATGAATAATTGATTTGACCAACAGGCAGAACGACACATCAATCTCATATAAAGCATCCGTGCGAGAAAAAGAGCCCCTCTGTCTCAGTACGTGTAGCCCATGTATCTGATGCTGTCTGAACAAGAGTATGGCATGTCGTACTCTTTTTGTCCAGACAGCATCAGATACATGGTTCACCTACAGTGAGACAGAGGGGCGCTGTTTCGCTCACCCGGATGCTTTCTCCAGTGAGATAGTTTCAGCCTCTAGCGAGTTGAACAGGGATGTAGTGCTGCCGGAGGCGTAGTAAAATAATATTTCTGGATACATTTGAAATAAATTATTTAATTGCTACAAAAATCCATGAAAACGATAGAATGACAAACCAAATAAATATGTAGGCTGTAGCAGCCTATAGGTAGGTAAATGGTGCTTTCTTCCCGACCTCTCAACTCAATTCAATTCAACGGCCTTTATTGGCATGGGAAACATATGGTAGCATTGCCAAAACAAGTGAAGTAGATAATATACAAAAGTAAAATAAACAATAAAAATGAACAGTAAACATTACACTCACAGAAGTTCCAAAAGAATAAAGACATTACAAATGTCATATTATGTATATATACAGTGTTGTAATGATGTGCAAATGGTTAAAGTACAAAAGGGAAAATAAATAAACATAAATATGGGTTGTATTTATGTAATGTAATTTGTTCTTCACTGGTTACCCTTTTCTTGTGGCAGCAGGTCAAAATCTTGCCGCTGTGATGGGCCACTGTGGTATTTCACCCAGTAGATACTGTATGGGAGTTTATCAAAATCGGGGTTGGGTTCGAATTCTTTGTGGATCTGTGTAATCTGAGGGAAATATGTGTCTCTAATATGGTCATACATTTGGCAAGTTAGGAAGTGCAGCTCAGTTTTCACCTCATTTTGTGGGCAGTGTGCACATAGCCTGTCTTCTCTTGAGAGCCAGGTCTGCCTACGGCGGCCTTTCTCAATAGTAAGGCTATGCTCACTGAGTCTGTACACATTCAAAGCTTTCCTTACATTTGGGTCAGTCACAGTGGTCAGGTATTCTGCCACGGTGTACTCTCTGTTTAGGGCCAAATAGAATTCTAGTTTGCTCTGTTTTTTTTGTTAATTCTTTCCAATGTGTCAAGTAATTATCTTTTTGTTTTCTCATGATTTGGTTGTGTCTAATTGTGTTGCTGTCTTGGGGCTCTATGGGGTCTGTTTGTGTTTGTGAACAGAGCCCCAGGACCAGCTTGCTTAGGGGACTCTTCTCCATGTTCATCTCTCTGTAGGTGATGGCTTTGTTATGGAAGGTTTGGGAATCACTTCCTTTTAGTTGGTTGTAGAATTTAACGGATCTTTTCTGGATTTTGATTTTTAGCGGGTATCGGCCTAATTCTGCTCTGCATGCAGTATTTGGTGTTTTAGGTTGTACACTGAGAATATTTTTGCACAGTCTCAATTTGGTGTTTGTCCCATTTAGTGAATTCTTGGTTGGTGAGCAGACCGCAGATCTCACAACCATAAAGGGCAATGGGTTCTATCATACCTCGGCCTAAACATCAGCGCCACAGGTAACTTCCACAAAGCTGTGAACAATTTGACAGACAAGGCAAATTGGCATTCTATGCCATCGAAAATAACATAAAATTCGACATATTAATTAGGATCTGGCTAAAAATACTTGAATGAATTATGCATAGTTTTTTGTGTGCTCTAGGGAGTCGAGATGGAATTTGTATTTGTGGTCCTGGTCAACTGGACCTTTTTTGGAACACCATTATTTGGTCTTACTGAGATTTACTGTCAGGGCCCAGGTCTGGTAGAATCTGTGCAGAAGATCTAGGTACTGCTGTAGGCCCTCCCTGGTTGGTAACAGAAGCACCAGACCATCAGCAAACAGTAGACATTTGACTTCAGATTATAGTAGTGCTGCAGACTTTTCTAGTGCTCCTTGCCAATTTGCTGACCTTCTCTCACTCTCTCTCTGGCGGTGGCGCAAATGATGAAGAACTGCAGATGTGTGTAAAGAGGCCTGTCAGTGGGAGGGTTGACCTCTTTGAGTGGGCCAAATCCAAGAACAGCCACAGAATGAAAACACGACCAGGGGGTGATAACACGTCTGTCCTCAAAACAGTTTGTTACGGACTTGGGGTTCATGTACGACGCATTTGAGCTCGCCCTACTGTCCGAGTGTTAAGCTTACAGAAAAGTACTATCTCTATTGCGCATGCAGGCAAACTGATCCACCGCATGAACCGTATCATCCCACCAACGGGATCTAGCATCGAAATGCACTGCGTGTCCGCCTTGATGTTCATAAAACTCCACGGTCCTCCTCTTAAGCAGTGGGACCCAAAACGATATGTGACCAACCCGGTTAGGGAGGTGACCAACTTGTTTTTCTCTGTAGGCTTAGTGCTCGGACAGTAGGTTGGGTTTCAAGTGCGTCATCCAGCACCACATTTTAAAGGGCGCTTAAATTGCTTAAATGAACACTTATCAAGTTCCGCTGCCTACACCTAATCATCACATATTAGTATTATTAGTATTGCTATTACAAATAAAAAAAGACTACCACTTCTCACAATGGTGCTCGTTTAGTAAAGTTAGATCCAAGCTGAATCATTGCCTCACAAAATCACAACATGATTTTACATAACAGAACAGAATATAATAGCATGTTCTGTACAGTAGTAGTAGGTGTATAATATGTTACACCAAAAACACCTCCTCAGTCATTTCTTATCTAGAGCTGAATAGTCAAAAATGTTTCCTCATGCGGCCAAAACTCAATAGCGCACAGGACCCAAGTGGTAAATATAAAGATCCAGTCCATTTTAAATTTTGGAGGCCCAATACACTTCAGCGTTGTGATGGAAAAATTCTAGTAAAATGCATAGAGCTTAGAATTAAAAAGCAGTTGTCGTATATTATTCAACCTAATCAGACAGGTTTTTTACATGGACAAAAATGTGGAGATAATATAAGGCAATTACTGGAAACAATAGAACACTATGAGAAATCTGGGAAACCAGGCCTGGTTTTCATAGCTGACTTTGAAAAGGCTTTTGATAAAGTATGACTGGAATTTATATATAAATGCCTGGACTATTTCAATTGTGGAGAATCTCAGAAAGTATTAAACTGTCAAGAGGAGTAAAACAAGGTTGTCCACTATCAGCATATCTATTTATTATGGCTTTCAAAATGTTAGCTGTTAAAATCACATCCAACAATAATATCAAGAAGCTAGAAATCCAGGGCTTAAAAACAAAGGTGTCATTATCTGCTGATGATTCATGTTCTTTTAAATCCACAATTTGGATCCCTCCACAGCCTCAGAAGATCTTGATACTTTTTCTAACCTCTCTGGATTACAACCAAATTATGATAGATGTACTACTATGTTACGTATTGGATCACAAAAAAATACAACTGTAACATTATCGTGTAGTTTACCAATTAAATGGTCTGACGGTGAAGTGAACATACTCGGTATTCATATCCTGAAAGAAAGAAGCGATCTCACTACAATACCTTTTAACAGAACATCAGCAAAAATAGATAAGATCTTGCTACAGTGGAAAGGAAAATACCTGTCTATTTGTGGAAAAATCCCCCTGATTAACTCTTTAGTCATGTCCCAGTTTACCTTTTTGCTTATGGCCTTGCCTACACCTAGGGAACAGTTTTTTTAAATTATACGAGCAAAGAATTAAATTTTATTTGATACGGCAAGCCAGACAAAATTAAACAAGCCTATTTTATATAATGAATATGATTTCGGAGGGCAGAAATGATTAAATATGAAAGCATTAGACCTCTCACTAAAGGCTTCAGTCATACAGTTATACTTAAATCTGAACTTATTTCAGCTCATGAAACATGGGACCAACACTTTACATGTTGTGTTTATATTTTTGTTCAGTGTCGTTTTAATTAGTGTTCAGCAGCGTGTCACCCAGGACCTGGGGGGCTGCTGGGTAAGAGAGTTTCCCACCACACCACGTCTTGCCTGTCACCAACCCTGATGGGCCCTAACCAAGACACCGTTTTAAAGGAGGTTTTTGTGGAGGCCAGGAGATAAGAAATAGTTGGGATGTCTGGGTCTCATGCAAACTGCCTTCTGTATAATGACAGACAGCTCCACACCAGGGCCTCCCTCTGGGTTCACACCGAGGAAACCTTTAATTACAGGAGTGGAGGTCTGACTGAAAATGTTGCTATTCTCAGGGCCAGATTTAAAAAATGTAACTAACTTGGAGCTGGTTTCCTTGTGTTTTCACCGGGGTTTTATTGCTCAAAAAACTTGCGGGCCCAAATAAAACCAACCGCAGGCCAAATTCGGCCGCGGGCCACCAGTTGGAGAATCATGACCTGAAGGAAATGCACCATAGGTCTCTAGAACCAAGATTGAGACAGGTTTACTGTATGGCAAACAAAGTCTGCACCTCAGATCGATGGTCTAAAAAGTTGAAAATGTGCACTTAAGAATAAATACCTACTGATGGGATTATCGGGATAAGATGAACCGTGAACCTGGGTGGTGGTGTGCCTGGCTGCGATTTCAATACACACTTTGAAGCAACCACATCAGCACATACTGCAGAACAGACACAGATGTGTATTTTTCACGATGCTTATAACTGCAGTGAGAAAGTTGAAGTGAAGCCTAGTGTATGCAGTTCCTTCCAGCTTACGATACCCATTCAAATGATTGGGGCCAAGAGAATCAAAGTATATAAACTTAGATTCCCTATAAGTCCCTGGTATATTAGATAGGAGAGCCTAAGCGCTCATACATTAGACTAATAAGAATATAAACTATGGTAATGTCTGGCTGCAGACATCATGTGATCTATATACTCCGAGTCTCTTAAAGGGAAATAAAAGTTTCATAAAAAATGTTTTTTTAACTTAATAAAAAAATCAACATGTTTCAAAGCCAAAGATGCTGCCACCCTAGAAATAACATGTTCATTCACCCTTCTAGTAATTCTAATAATATGCCACCTCCTACAGTGTCATTGGGGCAGAACCTACCTGGCCCTCTAGGTCCTTGCAGGAGACGGACGGAGTGTTGACATAGGAGCTGACTGAGGAGCTGGTGTTGATGTCATCTGTGTCGAAGGTGTCACTGATCCCACTGCTCACTGAGCTGCTGTCGTCCCAACTGGGAGCGAGGAACACAGAAGAGAGAAAGAGTATGAGTTCAAATGTTATGTGGTAGGAGTTCGTAGCGAGAAAGGGGGAAGACATGATAGACCAAACGACAGGGAGAAAGCAAGAGACACTGTAAAGCAGGGGTGTCAGACCAGTCCCCCCGTTATCAAAAAATAAGCTTGTTCAGGCCACTTCTCTCTCTGTAGTTGATTATGGTGACTTGTTGTATATGCATGCAACCTCCTCCGTCTTACAGAGACTGGACTCCTTGCTCTTTATTACAAATGCCAAGTCACTCACCCACCATTGCACCAAATTAGTAGTTTGGACCTCACTTTATATGCGCAGAAAGATACTTTTGTATGTGTTCATCTACAAAGCCCTTTTGGGTAAACTCCCTCTTTACCTGTGTAGTCTGGTCTCCTTCACCACCAGCAGTTACCATACCCGGTCTGCTAGGTGGTTGCTACTTAAAGTCCCCAGGACATTCACAGTATTAGGCAAGACTGCCTTCTCTTATTGTGCACCAGACGCATGGAATAATCTACGATCCATGTTTCATCGAGATGTGTTAGTGCCACTGAATGAATTTAATATATTGATGAGAGACTCTGTGACAGAGGAGTGTAAATGTTTTTTTTTTTTTTGGCTGGATCATGTTGTTGTATTGTTTTGTTGTATGTTTTAATGATGTCATGTATTGATTGTTGCTGCCTTCTTGGCCAGGTCTCCCTTCAATAAGAGACTCTGAGTCTCAATGAGTTTTTCCCTGGTTAAATAAAGGTTAAAGAAATAAAAATAAAATCAGGGAGGTTCTGAGGGTGGAACTTAAAATGTGTTATATGTCCTTGTCATCAAAATGTACAAAAGACTGTTCTCCTCCCTGGCTGTCTAGCGACATGCGGTCGGGGTACCCACCCTGTGAAGATTAATGGGGGAAAAAAACTGTAATGTAAAAAATAAATAAATACACATCTTTATCAATAATCATTTTATCAATGAGCTTTAAGGACATAGAGCAAAAGAAGGGACAGAAAATAACAGGATCATTTCAAACTGAGCGTTATCTCTGTGGCTGCGCTGCTCGCAATCAACTCGACTGCTTCCCCTGCCTGCTGTTCTCCACCAGCAACAGCGTGTGGACAAGAGCCGGTTACTGCGACTTGAACAACTAGCCCACAGCACTCAACAAGCATGAGAAATCTGTGCCTCACATCCAGAGCCAGATAGCTCTGAAGAGATTCAGTAGCTCACCGCTAGATCTGCCATTGAATGAACAACGGAGGTTGAACATCGGCATGCACAATATGCAAAGGTAAACGAGAACCGTGAGATTTTTGAAAGACCTAGCTAATTAATGCTACATGCTACCTAAACAGGAGATGACATTTCGTGGCAGCGATGAGAGTGCCAGCTCATCAAACAGGCCCAGGGGCAACCATGTGGAACTAGTACACGCCTTAAGACCGAGCTGAAAAAGATGAACAGTTAGCAAGACGCCACCGTGTTTGATTTCTGCTCGCGGCCCGTGGAGTTTTCAAAGAAACAGTCGCGCTCTTCTGTGTTCTGCGGAACCAAAAAGATGAATATCGGTTTCTGCCGTACCCGTAACGGCGGCACAATGGAAGAGCTGGAACGGCAGCGTCAAGACTTTGATCGTTTCTATGAGCGATTCAAGCAGAAATCCAATGACCTGGGCCTGGCAGAAAGCGAAACTCGTAGAAAACAGCTGATCAGTAGAGAGGGGAAGAATCTACTACTACATGCCGGACAATATTAATGTTCAGATGAGAGCCAGGTTTGACCACTTTGGTGACTTTCATTTCATTGGCTAAGAGGACTGCAAAAAAATCGAAACAATGTCGCAAATTTCGACACCAGCAAACGAGAGCCTGTCAAATTATGCCAATTACTTCGATTTCGTTTAGACTTAAGGAAGATCTCGTCGGATTGTGCAGTTAACAAATGGTACAGGACAAATCACACGGACAGCTCCTCAGCTTTTTCTTCCAGCATGACCAGACACAGACTGAGTTACTGCAGCTGGTGCTCACTATACCAGCCACAGCAGCATCCGTTGAGAGGTCATTTTCGCTGCTGAAACAGATAAAGACATACAGTCGAAATCGGACCGATAAAGGGCGACTCTCATCCCTTGCCATCATCTCCATTGAGAATCGAGACCGAGAGACTTTTAAAACGGAGGGCAAACAGGGAGGAGTTCTACAATTCAGTCGCTGATGTCTTTACCCAGAGGGAAAGAGGGAGGGAGGGAGCGCCCACTACTATAATCACATTACATGTCTATTGTTAGTATACATCTCAATCAGTAGCACCGACTACTAGGCATTTAGTGTGTGTAGCGCTGTCTACAAGTAGCCCTACTCGCTGGCATTTGGGTCGCTGTCTGTGGTGCTGAAAGTTGCCTGGTCGTGCAGGGCAGTTGCGCATTAGGGCCTGTGAATGTGTGCCTAAAGGTTGTTCCGCCTACCTGCTGCTGTTTGATGGTTGGTTGTGGTTGTTTGATGGTTATCTTTGTGATCGCGTCATACTGAAAAAACAGCGTAGCAACAAATCCGCTTTATGGGTGTGTGCGTGTGGAGTGAGTGATAGACAATAGAAAGTGTCGCCCCGGCCTCGGACCTGACCGCACGTCACTGTTTGCTTCGACGACATTAGCAAGCAGGACAGAGTGAAAAGACTTTAGGCGTAGGCCCGTTATCCTTTCTTCACGGTTTCAATTTGGTTTCAGCCATTTCAACGTCGATTCAAATACTCAAACCACCCGCGGGGCATTGAGTTTAACACGCGCTGCAGAGAGACAGAGATACATTAATGAGACTGGACAGGGTAGAAAGAAGAAAAGAAAACCCTATTATTCTCCCTCTTTCTTATTCTCCCTCTTTTACCAGGTCTGTTGGCCAGAGACAGCATTCCCATCATGCCTGTGACGTTAGGAACGTCTCCCTCCAAATTCCTAACTAGTTTGAATTAGCGTTCAGCAGAGTGTCTCCCAGGTCCTGGGGAGGGGGGGCTGCTGGGTAAGAGAGTTTCTCACCACACCACGTCCTGCCTGTCACCAACCCTGATGGGCCCTAACCAAGACACCATTCTAAAGGAGGTTTTTGTGGAGGCCAGGAGATAAGAAATAGTTGGGATGCCTCGGTCTCATGCAAGCTGCCTTCTGTGTGATGACAGACAGCTCCACACCAGGGCCTCCCTGTGGGTTCACACCGAGGATACCTTTAATTACAGGAGTAGAGGTCTGACTGAAAATGTTGCTATTGTCAGGGCCAAAGGCTCTATCTGTGTGTGAACGGACTTAAAGATGTGTGTGTGTGTGTGTGTGTGTGTGTGTCTGCGTGCATGTAGATGTGTGAGGAGTTTATCATCCACTAGTCTGTGTGACAGAACCACTCCTTTCACAGTACTCACAGACGTGTTGAAGTGTGGAGGGAGTTGGGTGGGGGGGGGGGGTTCTCTTTATGATTCTAAGTTCACACGGATCAGGACACTCACTCCTTCCAAGTCTGCCTGTCCTCAGTCTCCCATGCCAGTGTGATTGTTGCTGAGCTAACCAAAACAAACTCGGTCAGCCACAGCCAGACACTGCTGAGTGTTCCCTGTGAGAGCATCAACACCTCAGCCAGAAGCAACAGACCCCTCAATTCACAGGTCTACTCAGTCCACTGTCTCAACTAAGTCCAACCATTTCAGTATAGTACCACGTTTACTGTGAGGAATATAAAATGGTAGCAGGGGGAAATCAGAGTCCATAGATGACCATAATGAATGATGAACTGACTCAACAGTAGTTCTACACATCACCCACAGGTTCCAGTCTGGCAGGTAGGTGGGCAGAGGTTTGGCTCTATTCTAACACTAGACAGGCTTGGGTTGCAAAGCTACCGGCAATTTACCAAAGTTACCAGAATCCTCAGTAATTTTGGTAATTATCGTATTTGATCATTTAAACTTGAATAACCTACTTATTTGTTATTAATATATAGTATTGTCTATAAGTTTGTAGCAGATAGACCATACGATTCAAGAGAAAATAGCACAATTAATTTAAAAAGCATCTTAATCAACAACGCCAATATTTTCAATTAACTCTGAAACTCTTCCATTGACATGGTCAAATGAGGTGTGTAGAAAATAACAGATCGGTTCATGCTGAAACCCTCATATTAAACATCAATGGTATTCACTCAGTTGGTTTGTATTTAGGATAATGTTTTACAGCTTTGTCATTCTATTTTGTATTTTAAAATCATCTTATTTAATTATTTCATATATTTTACATTTGATAAGGCCAGACAGGGGGCCAAAGATAATTGCAGACACATGCGATAATCTGAAGTACCCAAAATGTCCACTAGATGTCTTGTGATAGACCCCATCGCGACGTCCTCCAAAGGCTAACTCTCTAGCCCTCGCTATCTCCTTGCTTGCTAATTCGGCATGCTAAATGCTAGCTTGTTTAGCCCAGGTCCGCTAACTACTACCTTGTTTACCCCGGCCTGCTAATCTGTTAGCTTGTTAGCACAGGCCTGCTAACCGTCTGCATCGCAGTGGCCCATATGTACTTTCTATCTCTTCCCGATTTTTAAAATTTGTTTATACCTTCCGGAAACCTGCCTCACCCAATGTGATACGGAATCGCTATAATTTTTAGTTTTTAGAACACACTCAAGAACCTCCAGAAGCGAATCAGCTAACTAGCTACAAGCTACTTCGTCACTGTTGGTTTTCTTTTCTTTTTTCTTTTTTAACCTGGATAACACCCGCCAGTCCAGCCCCCCTGCCTCATCCACCGCTGCCCCTGGACTCTGATCACTTGGCTACATAGCTGATGCACGCTGGACTGTCCATTAATCACGGTACTCCATTCTGCTTGTTTGATTTATCTGTCGGCCCCGTTGCCTAGTCAATGCCATTTTACCTGCTATTGTTATGCTAGCTGATTAGCTGTTGTCTCACCCACTGTTTTAGCTAGCTTTCCCAATTCAACACCTGTGATTACTGTATGCCTCGCTGTATGTCTCTCTCAAATGTCAATATGCCTTGTATACTGTTGCTCAGGTTAGTTATCTTTGTTTTAGTTCACAGTGGAGCCCCTAGTCCCACTCCTCATACCTCCTTTGTCCCACCTCCCACATATGCGGTGACCTCACCCATTACAACCAGCATGTCCAGAGATGAAACCTCTCTCATCATCACCCAGTGCCTGGGTTTACCTCCGCCATACCCGCACCCCACCATACCCCTGTCTGCGCATTATGCCCTGAATATATTCTACCATGCCCAGAAACCTGCTCCTCTTATTCTCTGCCCCCAACGCTCTAGGCGACCAGTTTTGATAGCCTTTAGCCGCACCCTCATACTACTCCTTCTCTGTTCTGCGGGTGATGTGGAGGTAAACCCAGGCCCTGCATGTCCCCAGGCACCCTCATTTGTTGACTTCTGTGATCGAAAAAGCCTTGGTTTCATGCATGTCAACATCAGAAGCCTCCTCCCTAAGTTTCTTTTACTCACTGCTTTAGCACACTCTGCTAACCCTGACGTCCTTGCCGTGTCTGAATCCTGGCTCAGGAAGGCCACCAAAAATTCAGAGATTTCCATACCCAACTATAACATCTTCCGTCAAGATAGAACTGCCAAAGGGGGAGGAGCTGCAGTCTACTGCAGAGATAGCCTGCAAAGTAATGTCATACTTTCCAGGTCCATACCCAAACAGTTCGAACTACTAATTCTGAAAATTACTCTCTCCAGAAATAAGTCTCTCACTGTTGCCGCCTGCTACCGACCCCCCTCAGCTCCCAGCTGTGCCCTGGACACCATTTGTGAATTGATTGCCCCCCATCTAGCTTCAGAGTTTGTTCTGTTAGGTGACCTAAACTGGGATATGCTTAACACCCCAGCAGTCCTACAATCTAAGCTAGATGCCCTCAATCTCACACAAATCATCAAGGAACCCACCAGGTACAACCCTAACTCTGTAAGCAAGGGCACCCTCATAGACGTCATCCTGACCAACTGGCCCTCCAAATACACCTCCGCTGTCTTCAACCAGGATCGCAGCGACCACTGCCTCATTGCCTGTATCCGCTACGGTGCCGCAGTCAAACGACCACCCCTCATCACTGTCAAACGTTCCCTAAAACACTTCTGTGAGCAGGCCTTTCTAATCGACCTGGCCCGGGTATCCTGGAAGGACATTGACCTCATCCCGTCAGTTGAGGATGCCTGGTCATTCTTTAAGAGTAACTTCCTCACCATTTTAGATAAGCATGCTCCGTTCAAAAAATGCAGAACTAAGAACAGATACAGCCTTTGGTTCACTCCAGACCTGACTGCCCTCGACCAGCACAAAAACATCCTGTGGCGGACTGCAATAGCATCGAACAGTCCCCGCGATATGCAACTGTTCAGGGAAGTCAGGAACCAATACACGCAGTCAGTCAGGAAAGCTAAGGCCAGCTTCTTCAGGCAGAAGTTTGCATCCTGTAGCTCCAACTCCAAAAGGTTCTGGGACACTGTGAAATCCATGGAGAACAAGAGCACCTCCTCCCAGCTGCCCACTGCACTGAGGCTAGGGAACACGGTCACCACCGACAAATCCATGATTATCGAAAACTTCAACAAGCATTTCTCAACGGCTGGCCATGCCTTCCGCCTGGCCACTCCTACCTCGCCCAACAGCTCCGGCCCCCCCGCAGATCCTCGCCCAAGCCTCTCCAGGTTCTCCTTTACCCAAATCCAGATAACAGATGTTCTGAAAGAGCTGCAAAACCTGGACCCGTATAAATCAGCTGGGCTTGACAATCTGGACCCTCTATTTCTGAAACTATCCGCCGCCATTGTCGCAACCCCTATTACCAGCCTGTTCAACCTCTCTTTCATATCGTCTGAGATCCCCAAGGATTGGAAAGCTGCTGCAGTCATCCCCCTCTTCAAAGGGGGAGACACCCTGGACCCAAACTGTTACAGACCTATATCCATTCTGCCCTGCCTATCTAAGGTCTTCGAAAGCCAAGTCAACAAACAGGTCACTGACCATCTGGAATCCCACCGTACCTTCTCTGCTATGCAATCTGGTTTCCGAGCCGGTCACGGGTGCACCTCAGCCACACTCAAGGTACTAAACGACATCATAACCGCCATCGATAAAAGACAGTACTGTGCAGCTGTCTTCACCGACCTTGCCAAGGCTTTCGACTCTGTCAATCACCAGATTCTTATCGGCAGACTCAGTAGCCTCGGTTTTTCGGATGACTGCCTTGCCTGGTTCACCAATTACTTTGCAGACAGAGTTCAGTGTGTCAAATTGGAGGGCATGCTGTCCGGTCCTCTGGCAGTCTCTATGGGGGTGCCACAGGGTTCAATTCTCGGGCCGACTCTTTTCTCTGTATATATCAATGATGTTGGTCTTGCTGCGGGCGATTCCCTGATCCACCTCTACGCAGACGACACCATTCTATATACTTTCGGCCCGTCATTGGACACTGTGCTATCTAACCTCCAAACGAGCTTCAATGCCATACAACACTCCTTCCGTGGCCTCCAACTGCTCTTAAACGCTAGTAAAACCAAATGCATGCTTTTCAACCGATCGCTGCCTGCACCCGCATGCCCGACTAGCATCACCACACTGGATGGTTCCGACCTTGAATATGTGGACACCTATAAGTACCTAGGTGTCTGGCTAGACTGCAAACTCTCCTTCCAGACCCATATCAAACATCTCCAATCGAAAATCAAATCAAGAGTCGGCTTTCTATTCCGCAACAAAGCCTCCTTCACTCACGCTGCCAAGCTTACCCTAGTAAAACTGACTATCCTACCGATCCTCGACTTTGGTGATGTCATCTACAAAATCGCTTCCAACACTCTACTCAGCAAACTGGATGCAGTTTATCACAGTGCCATCCGTTTTGTCACTAAAGCACCTTATACTACCCACCACTGCGACTTGTATGCTCTAGTCGGCTGGCCCTCGCTACATATTCGTTGCCAGACCCACTGGCTCCAGGTCATCTACAAGGCCATGCTAGGTAAAGCTCCGCCTTATCTCAGTTCACTGGTCACGATGGCAACACCCATCCGTAGCACGCGCTCCAGCAGGTGTATCTCACTGATCATCCCTAAAGCCAACACCTCATTCGGCCGCCTTTCGTTCCAGTACTCTGCTGCCTGTGACTGGAACGAATTGCAAAATCGCTGAAGTTGGAGACTTTTATCTCCTCACCAACTTCAAACATCAGCTATCTGAGCAGCTAACCAATCGCTGCAGCTGTACATAATCTATTGGTAAATAGCCCACCCATTTTCACCTACCTCATCCCCACAGTTTTTATTTATTTACTTTTCTGCTCTTTTGCACACCAATATCTCCACCTGTACATGATCATCTGATCATTTATCACTCCAGTGTTAATCTGCAATATTGTAATTATTCCCCTACCTCCTCATGCCTTTTGCACACATTGTATATAGACTCCCCTTTTTTTCTACTGTGTTATTGACTTGTTAATTGTTTATTCCATGTGTAACTCTGTGTTGTCTGTTCACACTGCTATGCTTTATCTTGGCCAGGTCGCAGTTGCAAATGAGAACTTGTTCTCAACTAGCCTACCTGGTTAAATAAAGGTGAAATAAATAAAAAAAATAGATTACATAAAATCCCACATTCTGGTAGTTTACTGGTAAAATGTGAAATTTCCAGTAATATACCCTCCCTCTGCAACCCTAAGCCAGGCACAGTTGCTACATTTCCATTGAGGATTTACCACAATGTTTTACCCAAAAGGCTCAGACTTTTCTGTTTCCATCTACATGGGCTGGCACCGGTGTCTCCCTAGGCCATGGCTCCGGCGGACCTACTCTAACTTGGAGCCAAGGCAAGTACCCTGGGTACTTTTCAGCTTTCATTTACATAACAATGTCTAACTGTGAACTTTAACACCTTCTCACAAAGCAACAGTCTTGAATGATGCCGAGGTTGTTGATTCTGATCACCAGAAGTCTTTAGTGTCACACTCCTGATGGAAACACCATAACACCAGAGCTGGCATTAACATAAAACACTGGCGGCCCACTGGAGTGGGGGTAAGTGTCAGTGGTAAAGCACCAGGTGTGTTCTGCAGTGCCCAATCCAGCCCTTGTTTCACTGCACAGGTCTTCGCACACACACACACACACACACACACACACACACACACACACACACACACACACACACACACACACACACACACACACACACACACACACACACACACACACACACACACACACACACACACACACACACACACACACACACACACACACAAAAACAATTCATATTTTCACTGAGCCAGGGCCGAGACATGCAAGACAAGGCCAGGGGCTGGAGTGGGGTGGCAAAGGTGGAAGAGGTCCAGCACAAAGACACAGTCACTCAGTATGCAGAATGTCTCCCGTCCTCCGTTTCAGCTTGGGAGAGTTCTACTGTATACTTTATGGACTTGTGAGAACTGAAGTGGTCAAAACAATACATATTTCAGATGGACCCATTCTGCTTCTAGCCACCCAGCACAGGACTAATCATGGCTGGTGGGCTGAGGTTCAGACAGGTTACTGTTCACCCTTTGCTATGCTATCAACCCTGATTATTTGTTAAATGGAGGAGGGAGTCTCCTGGGGGTGTTCTAGGCTGTGAGTCAGAGATTGACTGGGGGTAGAGTGAGCTCTCAACCCATGTAGGCTGACTGATACTGTAGCTCCTCCAGGGCCTGGGGGAGATATAGGTTAGGTACAGGTTAGGCCCTCCCCTCCCCGGCTCCTGATGCTGCTGTCTCTGCTTCCTCCAGTCTGAATAATCTCTCTCTCTCTCTCTCTCTCTCTCTTCTCTCTCTCTCTCTCTCTCTCTCTCTCTCTCTCTCTCTCTCTCTCTCTCTCTCTCTCTCTCTCTCTCTCTCTCTCTCGCTCTCTCTCTCTCTCTCTCTCTCTCTCTCTCTCTCTCTCTCTCTCTCTCTCTCGCTCTCTCTCTCGCTCTCTCTCTCGCTCTCTCTCTCGCTCTCTCTCTCTCTCTCGCTCTCTCTCTCGCTCTCTCGCTCGCTCTCTCTCTCTCTCTCTCTTTCTACTTCTCATCTCTCTTCCCATCCCTCCTCTCGTTTCCCTTGACTGGGAGATTGTCTCTTATCAAAAATGTGTACTTGCAAAGAAAGATGACCAATATATTCCATGACCAGAAAAGTATGTGAAAGACTAAGGTGAGTTGATATTGTTGTGTTTGTTTAGATATTAAAGACTGGGGTCTCTATAGAGTGATTTGGGGTGGTGTGGCGGCACACACTGTATACCCCCCTGTTTCTGTGTGGCGAATGCAGGATTAGAGACACAGGGCCCCAGAGGAGTGAGGGGATCAGTGGACACTCTCTGGGACAAGACATTGGGTGACTTTGGTCTGAGAGGCCAGTGGAGGGAAGTGAGCCGAGCTCAATCCAGAGGCCCCCACACCACACTGTCCTGCATGTCCACTCTGTTTGGTCAGGGTGGGAAGACATTAGTTCTACTAGACTTCTCACCCCCTCAGCAATATATTCAAAGCTGTTGCCAAGCGATGAACACCTAACTCCAAGCTGCTCAGGTCATTACACAGACAAAAAACAAACCAGGCAAAGACAAACCCACTGGGCACACCCGCGTCATTTCAACGTGGAAATATGGATAATTTTCGGTTGAGACGTTGATCAATGACATTTCAACCTTTATTCGCCCAATCAAAAAGACTGGCAGACGTTTGTTGAATTCCCAATGTATTATCATTATGCACCACCAGACTCCAATAGAAAAACAATGTCTGATGTTTGGTTTAGCTGTCATATAAATGTGTTATCACTGCACTTTCAACCATTTCAAAGCAGAACAAAATTCTAATTGGAATACAATGTCAGATATTTCTGTATTTATACAACTTAATGTGCTCTCACTGTGCTTCATCTAATACCACAACAAAATGACCTGGATCGCAGTTGAGATTACATTCAAAGCACATGGTGCAAGTGATCAATGCCGTTCGGGATTCTGCACAGATACTTGTATTGTGAAGATCTCCACTGACCTGCGACCTTTGCATGCTATCTTGAACATGTACGCTTTTCTATGATGACATAATAGGATTTTTAGAGTTACAGTCACCTCAAAATGTGGCCATGGATGAGTTACTCATTTTAATGTTGAATTAAAACTGTTACATTAGTTTCACACACTAGGCGTAACATAGTAGATGTAAATCCGGGACAATCCAATTGGTGTGATATGTAACATTTAGTATGGTTACATTAGACGAAAGGTTGCTTAATGCAAAAACTAAAGGAGGGTGGTTGGTCGGTGTGGATGGATAGGCGTATAACGCGAACGTCTAGCAACCCAAATTGAGACATGGATTGTGTATGTGTGCCATTCAGAGGGTGAACGAGGGTGAATTTAAGTGCCTTTGAATGGGATAATGTTCCCCCTAGCTTCCCCGGCACTGCTGCGCAGAAGAAATATCAACCCGCACAGAGAAGCACGAGATTGAACTTGAGAGTTTTCCCCCTTAGTTAACACTATCAACGTTTCTCTTTACTGTGGCAACTGTGATCGAATCAGCGCAATATTAGCCAGTTTCAATGCAACACACCGAAACAAAATGAACTATGCAAGAGATTTTGTTGTAGGCAGAAGGCATCGGAGTAGGATTCTGTTGCATTGACAAGCAGGACTCAGCCAGTACTCCACACATACCGGTGTGTATAACCAATCAGAGCTGCAGTAGGCCTGTATGCAAAATAGACCATTGCCATATATGGATCTGTGCCATTCACTTTGAACTGGACTGTGTTTACAGCATGAGTGGTCATGATTTGATGCGCTTGTTTTGAGATCAAAGCAGGAGCTGCACGTAGCAACGTGTGCATATTTTGTTCATATCCTTTGCTAGTTAGTGAGTTATTAGGCCGGTTATAGATCACTTGTAGTCAACAAGGGGGGAGTGATTGCTTCCTACAAGGGCACAAAACATGTACATTTCTAGAAACCTTTGGAAAGCAAGTCAGGTAAAAGAGCTTTTTTTGTCTTAAAGGGGCAGTGTTGTATTTAGAGACGGTCTTGAATAAGCTAAGTAGCCAATAGGCAGAGGGTAGCATAATTTGCATTATTCTCTGTAATAATGGTATGGGAATAATGATGCATTTTATTTTGTAAAGTGGTTCCTTGCAACAAACAACCATTCTCTGGAGAGAATTGCTTGTGGAAGATTAACGAGTGCATGTTTCCATGGGATATCTGTTGCTGCTACGGAGTACAGTCATCATTGATAGCCGTGCTTGCTGTGGATCTCGTGAGGACACCTGCACGGAACTGCCATACTTCGCCGAGGGAATATCTACGAGTCGTGAGGTGGGGTGCTTCGGGACTTTATGTGTGTCGTCATTTCTTTTGAGCTCCAACGCGCGCCAACGGCTTTGCAAGTCATTTGGGCATAGGTTGTGAGAAACCATTGGGGTTGATTCCTTTTTATTTCTTTTGATGTGGCACATTGAAAATGCGATCATATAGAGCCTGAACCTTATGTCTGTTCTATCTGAAGTTAATACTCTAGTTGTCATCACCCTAGTGAGTTTACAATAGGGATTCGTCTTGGAGACGTCCTTCTTAACTAACATCCGTTGAGATATTCTAAGTAAGGTCATATCGTGAGAGTCAAATTCGAGCCTGGTGAGAGGGTTACACTAGCAAGCAAGGGATAAGGACGCTGCAAGCCAATATGGCAATGGACATTTCGAACAAACGACTGGCTTGCGTCCATAGATACCGAACAAAATGACTGAACGACTGGGTGTCGTCTCTGGCAACCGAACCGATAGATCGAACGACCAGCCGGCTTGGGTAGCAACCCACGATTTGTGTCGGGACTATATCTTGTGGAAGGATTAAATAGTATGAATAATGTCATAATAATAAAGATTTGAATGAAAATATGTAAATCATTATTTGTATATGTTGGTAACTCGCTGTGCAACAGTAATAATGCCATCGAAGGCGGAGTTTGGAGGATATATTGGCACGATTTTCCGGCCCTTGACTTTGTCTCTGAAATATCTGCAAATATCAATGCTGGGCTATGTTAAAACCCTGGATGGGAGACCAAATGGATAGCTGTAGATAGATCAACTCTTCAGTAGGAGGTGCTGCCCAGCCTGTTGTTTTTTCCCGATAGCGGATATAACATCGAAGACCTGACGTTGATTCAAAGGCACAAATTCAACATATTTTAAACAAGGTTTGTCTATGTTGAAAATTGGTTAGCATTATGACACAATTCTGTTGTTGAAATGTCATCCTCAAAACAACAGTGAATGACTTTCTGCAAATCCAATGTATTTTCCACACAGATTCTACGGCACAATACGTTGACAGATTACGTTAAAACAACGTTGATTCAACCAGCTTGTGCCCAGAGGGAAGCTCTCTGTAACCATTGTCTGTAGGCCTTCAGCACTCGGCAATGAACCGTTCACATTAATAAAACACATCACTCAAAAGGAGCAACACTGTTTAAGGACAATTTGCATGCATGAATAGGAACACGTGGCCTGACATTTAAGCGATGCGCTACATTCAAGGATAAATTACATTTAGCTGCCATTTTAGGAGCTCCTGTGAAGGTTTTGTCACATATTCACTACGTCTAAAAATAATCCATTACAACAAACACACCTGTAAAAATGTATAAGAAATGTACCCGTTTTAAACTCCAACACAAAATTGTAAAGCTCCACAACACCACAAATAAAGATTCTCTATTCTAATCTCACACAAACAAGACAATGATAGTGAGCCAAAGGCAACTCAGACCCACATGGCTGTGGTCCTGCAGAATTGTCTGTCTGTCTGTCTGTCTGTCTGTCTGTCTGTCTGTCTGTCTGTCTGTCTGTCTGTCCGTCCATACCTGAGAGAGCCGGCAGCAGTAGCAGCCCACTGTGATATCCCCTGGCTGCAGTAGGAGCTACTAGGAGCTCGCTGAGGGAAGCAGCTGAAGTTGGACTGACTACACTTCCCCCGTCCTACTCAGTCCTCCGCTACAGCACACTGACTGACTTACTGACTGACTGATCTCTCCCCCTGCAGCGAGACAGGCAGCCACAGGGGGTGGCGGCCTCACACACACAAACACAGAACTGCCACAGAGGGGAGTAATCTGAACTGGGAGCAGAGTTAACCTGGGAAGTACTTCAAACACCACTTCAGCTTCTGAGTCACCATCCAGACAGCCAAGTTAGAGCTGATAAAACAGAACAGAACCTGTGAGGTCCTTCAGACATAGGTAGGCAAGCCTCAGATCTCAGAACAGCTTTACCTCTGAGATGTTCAAACAATAATAAGCTATTAACATGATCTCAGAACAGCTAACCTAAGAAGCGCTTTAAACCCACATGTGTCCAAACCAAATGCTTTTATTTTGCCAGGTGGATGGTGCTTGGGGGGTATTTGTAAAGACAACAAGCCCAGGAGGACACATTGGTGGATTTTCCTAAGCCAATCTAAATTGTACATTCCAATGAGGCTCATTTTCTTTCCCTGCTTTCCCTTAAAAGGATTGTTCAGGGTCACGTCCCCGGGTCAGGGATCAAGTTTTAAAAATGGCTGACTCACTAACTCAGAGGAAAACATCAACATTAAGCAAGAAAGCCAAACCAGCCCCCTGGTCATGTTCAATATCTCTTCACTTTCCAGTGATATTCAAGTGACATGCATTTCACAAAGATCTTGACTGAAAGTAAGGTGGTCGCCCAGGACTGTTAACAAACTCTAACAAGCTGACTGACCCATATTTTAAATTTGCTTCATAAGCAGAAACCAACAACACACATATAGCAGAACCGCACTTGACAAGCATAAAATATAAAATGTAGTATTATATTTATATGCGTGTTTTTTTTTTACGCACACTTAGAAAAAAGTTGTCATCTAGAACGTAAAACGGTTCTTTGTCTGTGCCTATAGGAGAACCCTTTGAAGAACCCTTTTTGGTCCCCGGTAGAACCCTTTTGGTTCCAAGTAGAACCGTTTTAGGTTCCAGTAGAACTCTTTCCACAGCGGGTTCTACATGAAACCCAAAATGGTTCTACCTGGAACAAGAACGTTTTTTTTTTACCTGGAACCAAAAAGGGGACAGCCTTTTAAGAACCCTTTTTTCTAACAGTGCATCATAAAACGGGACCGCTATACATTTAGCTTCAGATTCAGTGTGTAGAGGGAGGTTGATTGGCACATTCCAGGCTAGCAGGCTAGCAGCCCAAACCTCTGAAGCCAGTCGTGTGTAATGGCATGGCTGCCTCAAAGCCGGAGGACTGCCAGGAATTCAGCAGAACAACAAATCTCTCGACGGACTCAGTCTCTCTCTCTCTCTCTCTCCCCTTCTTTCTCTCGCTCTCTCTTTCTGACGCGCGTGTCTGTCTCTCAAATGAGTGTAGTAATCAAGCAGCAGAGAAATGACACAATTTCCACTGTATTCTGTAGTTTCAGCTGTCCTGGGAAAAAAAACATTCCACTTCTGAATAAATTCGGTTCCGAATGAAAAAGAAATGACGAAAAAAGACATTGCTGACAAGCTGACCTAAATATAATTAGCTAAGTCAAATTGTTTATTTTCTGAGCATGTGCAGTACCTTAAGTAGTCCAGTTTCTTTGCAAGCTATTGGCTGCTAGCTGCTACCAGCAAAACATTTGACCCAGAGTGATCAAATGTAATGTAAAATGATCATGTGTTATGTGCTCCTGGTCTGGCTGTGATTTCACATCTCTGATGTGAACCCAAGCCGAGTTCCCTCTCCTTGTTCCAGTGTTACTCTGCTGAGACGGTGGGAGCTGGAGTCGGACTGTGGAATATCAGGTCACAGGGCGGAGTAGTGCTCTACACACACACACACCCCACACGCAAAGTTACTCAAGCAGACATACAGTGGGGCAAAAAAGTATTTAGTCAGCCACCAATTGTGCAAGTTCTCCCACTTAAAAAGATGAGAGAGGCCTGTAATTTTCATCATAGGTACACTTCAACTATGACAGACAAAATGAGAAAAAAAATCCAGAAAATCACATTGTAGGATTTTTAATGAATTTATTTGCAAATTATGGTGGAAAATAAGAGGCTCCTCTGTCCAAACATAAACACACACACACAATCAAAGCTCAAATCCACAACATGACATGCCACAATAACAAAGGCTGATAGAGTCACACTAGCGTTGTGTGTTCTTTTGTTATCGCTCTCTGAGTGTTGAACATTCTATCGCTTCTGCAGAGAAAGACACAGGGAAATGACAGAGCACTTCATTCACTGCCACATTAAATCCACTTCCATCATCCATCGCTCCAGGTGACAGAGTACGATTTACACCTTCCCTTCCTTGCTTCCTTTTCACGCCGACTCATTTGCATACCAATCGGCTGCAGGGTGTTATTCCTCTCAAGCATAATTAAGACTATTGTCTGGAGCACTCAATTACCACAATTTAGGGTGTGAAACGCCTCTATTTCGAAACACTCTGACTGAAGGGCCAAACACAATGTAGTTTCACATCAGCGTGGCGAGGAGTTTGAAGAGGCCTCTCTTCCTATCCACGTGACATGCTGGGGTCAAGAGCTGAGATGTAACAAAAAAAAAGCTATTTTCATTCATTGTTTTCCGTATAGGCTTGGCTTTCCATCTGATTCTCATACAACAGCCCAATCACGTGCCGTCAGCGAAAAGGATTTTGATCGCCGATCTTCCAACGCATCGCTTGTGTTGATCTTGCTCTGCGAAGTGATGGTTTCTTAACCAGATGAACAGATAAAACACGTTGTCCCATCGCTCTTCCCCCCCACCCCCCACACACACAGCTCCTGGGGACGGGCATGTAACACAGCCAGCAACACATCGCTAAATCACTTTCACACCACTCTGGACTCCTCTATCTCTCTGGTTTAACTCCTAGACAATAAAACAATATGGTGCTTGTGTTCGCGAAGTGTTTGCCGAGATTTCAGCCAATATCACACCGTGTCCTAAACTAAATCACATGGGCCACCTTTAACTGTGTCAACAAGTGGCATCTGCTCAGAAGCTACTGACGTGAACTCCATAGGAGGTCGTCAACCTTTCGTAGCCGTTCCCCGTGTTGCAGTGGCATAATGTCATCCCTAGAGAACCAAGGGAGGTCCTTCACTTCTTCCCAGGGCGCAAATCACATGGACATAAAGAATGCTCATTCTCCTCCGTAAGTTCTCACACTTTCTGCTTGTACCGTTAGAGCCCAATGACACTGCTCACTTATCTGTTGTGTAGTGGGCTGTTCCTCTGGTTTTCACAGCTGGACTTCTAGCTTGTGATTGGGTAAGAGAGCCAGTGGGCCACTCCGAGATCATAACGAATGGCTCACCGTTCATCAACATTACACGAGATAGGAAGTCTTTCAATAGCAAACAGGCCCGAGTGACATCCCGTCCGATCACACCGACCCTGAGTACCTTCTCATTCCTCCACATCACATTTAAAACATGCCAATTCACATTAATAAACATACAACAACAAAAAAAAACACTTACTCCGCAGCTTACATTCTCCACTTTGTTATATTGTTCTCTGTATCCAGTTTGTCCCTTTGCGTTGCAGACAGCCTCTCATTCCCACTGCATGCATAACACAGCAGAGCCGGAGCCCGGTCTGCACACCAAGGAGCTGCACTCAACAGGTAAGCAGCCCAGCAGACAGACAGCACGGTCACGACGACAGCCCTCTGCCAGCCACCCAGACAGCCACCCAGACGGCACAGGGTTATCACTGATCACTATCAGCCCTCAGCCCAGACAGACAAAACCGGAGGATTCTAAGCTATCAGCATTGTGCTCCCCGACAGACTGGAGTGGAGCCCCTCCCTGCTAGTTCTCTCTCTGGTTGAGGTGTGTGTGTGTGTGTGTGTGTGTGTGTGTGTGTACAGTCGAGAGTCCTGGGGCTAGAGCAATGAGACACGGAAGATCCTCCCCTCTCTCTTTTTCCTCTCCACCCGATTCAAGCCCCCTCCAGCGCACTCTGCTACTCCCACATACATGGCTGGTGCTCCACTCCTCTGCGTGTGTGTGTGTATGCCTCTCTGATCATCATCTGAATACAAATGCATGTTTGTACTGTAGCGGTGTACTGTAGGTATAGCTTTGAGGGGATGGATTCTCACTTGAAATGTGTGGGCGGCCGAGCTAAACGCAGCGCAAATGCTCAAACAGACCGGTGGAAAGAGCTTTTGGCGAACACAAGTACTCTGGAACTACTGTAAGAACTATAAAAAGGGGCCAGGTTTCGACATCAAATCAAATATCCGATGCATCTCTGTCTGAGACAACACAGTCCTCCCTTCAAAAATGCCGCTTTCAAAAAGCCCTTGTAGGGCTGAGATTACAGAGTGGAGCATCGATCAGAGTCCGAGAGACACAGCGTAGGGGCTTTTTTTTAAACCGTTGTCAGCATCTCAAAGACAATAAGGCTGAGCAACTGCGACGGCTGGGGGAGAAGAACGCATGTAATCAGGCAGGGTGCCAGGTTACACTGTTCTGTCTACCTCAGACTGCCTCGAGGCAGCGGACTGCCACCAGACCCCCCCACACACACACACTGGCTCTGAGCCTCCAGAATACACATGCATACATTTACACAACCATGGTTAGGACACAGCTTACACCGTCCTGTCAGCCACATCACAGGTCTGATTTTACGGCGTACTTCCTCTCCGTCACCTAATTTGAACCGTTGGTAAAAAAGAAAAGACGCAAAAGTAGGTTTTCATTAAGGCTCTCTTGTTCGTGTTGTCACAATCTTCACCTGACCATGCCGAGCAATCTTTACAATTCTAAAGATGTATAATAAAGAGCAGATGAAACAGAGGTAAAAAAAAAGTATTTCAATTTTTAATTTTTTTTTTATGACAAAACAACTGGTTTGCCATGTTGCCAGAGTTTGCTGGTCCTCTATGTCTCCCGTTGGAAGCAGAAGCTCAGTGTGTCTGTCGAGTCGTGGCCTGTGGACTGTGTTACCACTGGAGCCCAGGGTAACAGGGGGGAAGGAGGACTGAGTTTCCATGCCTGGAGTAAAGAGGGCTGTGTCCAGACAGGTTGGACACCGTGGGGTGGGACTATCTAACATTCTGCAGGATGGATAGTCGAGTAAAAGAATCGGCACCCTCATGCGTCAAGAGTACATGTACAGTTACTTCACAGGTACACGAAAGACGGCATAGGTACGGCAATAAAATTGTCATTTTCTTTGCGAACGTGCATGACGGAAGTCCGTGCAATTATCAATGGTAGCGATACTGTTTCTGCTGTTATGGTTGTTATTCCTGCCAGTACGTGAGCTCAGCTGCTCTCGTGTAAGGTGGTCCATTATTACAGCCACTAGAACCCCTCTAATGTGTCCCATTAGCTCTAACTCTGTGGGAGGTGGGCTGGCACCGGGTTTGTGCTTTATACTAATCTTGTTAATACGTGGAACCACCTTAATTAATTACCCCCCGACGGAATTCTTGATCTCTCAACAAAGGCCCAAACCAAAAACGGTATTGTTAACAAGTGTTGACTGTGTTGCCGTACCATCTGTGATGTCTATTTAAGATAGTAGTGTCCTTTCTGGTGTAAACCTTTGTTCACGACTGTAGACACCTTCATCAATAAATCAGGACAACCCCTGTCGGTTTGTGCGTGAAGCGCACAGGGCAGTTTTCTGTGCGGAGGAACACAGTTGGATCGTCTTTGTGTACCTCTCTGACCTCCATTCATTAGGTTGTAAACACCACAAGGGAATCAGAGAAGAGATGAGCCTGCAATGTAGTCTAGATCTGTAACACAGGCACATGGGAGAGGAATCAAGAGAGCGCACAGCATTGTATAGAGCCATTAGAGAACTCCCTTCTCATATTGCTGAAATGAACAGCAAATCAGTTTTTTTTTTAAATATTTTTTTTAAAGATAATGGAAAACCTCACGACACAATACCTCTTCCCTATCGGACCTTGATATTTTGTAGTTCTGTACTTGAGCTGTTCTTGTCTATTGATGTTCTGTATTATGTCGTTCTGTATTATGTTTCATGTTTTGTGTGGACCCCAGGAAGAGTATTATTATTAGGGGATCCTAATAAAATACCAAAATACCAATTACCTCCAAAAAGGAGTTGGTTGGCTGAAGACAATGGGGGGCTGTGAGTGTCTACTGTCTACTCTGAAACCATCCATTACCCATCCATAGCCTGTAGCACTGAGGAAAATGTAGTCTGTTTTCACTCAGACTCAGTCAGCCTCCCAACAATGGCAGCTCTGTTGCTTCTAGACTGATCCTATTGGATGACTCAACATTCTACTGGATTCTTTGGCAGAAGCAGGGACCTAATCCACAAACCAATCCAAAACTGGCCAAACTTACAGTAAACCTCTGTCCGGTACATGGTTCCTCGATAGGAACAGAAGCCTCACCTGACCCAGATACTGCAGGTGGGGTGAGGGGACAGGGGAAGGTGTGGTGCTGACCTACCTGTCAGTGGAGTCCCCTTGGCCCTTGAATGTGTTGCGATGGAGCGTCTCTCGGACGGCGGCCATGCCATCTGGCAGGCGGTTGAGGCAGTGCGTGTACCGGCTCAGCCCGCCGTCCGTCATGTAGCTGCAGACAGACAACACAACAGGCCTGTCAGTCAGTCTCTGTACCTGCCTCAATATCGGTGTCTGTCCTGGTCTCTGTCCTTGTCTCTGTCACAGTCCCTGTTAGTCTTGGTCACTGTCCATGTCTCTGTATTTGTCCCTGTCCTTGTCTCTGCCACAGTCCCTGTCTCTGTCCTTGTCTCCGTGTATATCTATGTCCCTGTTTCAGTCTCTGTCTTTGTATATGTCCCGGTCCCTGTTTCAGTCTCTGTCCTTGTCTCAGTGCCACTCTATCCCGGCCTCGGTCCCTGTCTCGGTCACTGTCTCTGTCCATGTCACTGTCTCGGCCCCGGTCCCTGTCTCGGTCCTAGTCTCAGTCTCTGTCTCGGTCCCTGTCCCTGTCTCTGTCCCTGTCTCTGTCCCTGTCTCGGTCTCTGTCTCGGTCCCTGTCTCTGTCCCTGTCTCTGTCTCTGTCTCGGTCTCTGTCTCGGTCTCGGTCTCTGTCTCTGTCTCTGTCTCTGTCTCTGTCCCTGTCTCTGTCTCTGTCTCTGTCCCTGTCCCTGTCCCTGTCTCTGTCTCTGTCTCTGTCCCTGTCTCTGTCTCTGTCTCTGTCTCTGTCCCTGTCCCGGTCCCTGTCTCTGTCCCTGTCTCTGTCCCTGTCCCTGTCTCTGTCCCTGTCTCGGTCCCTGTCTCGGTCCCTGTCTCTGTCCCGGTCCCTGTCTCTGTCCCGGTCTCTGTCTCGGTCCCTGTCTCGGTCCCTGTCTCACGGTCCCTGTCTCGGTCCATGTCTCTGTCTCTGTCCCTGTCTCAGTCTCTGTCCCGGTCTCTGTCTCTGTCTCTGTCCCTGTCTCTGTCTCGGTCCCTGTCTCTGTCTCGGTCCCTGTCTCTGTCTCTGTCCCTGTCTCTGTCCCTGTCTCTGTCCCTGTCCCTGTCTCTGTCCCTGTCTCTGTCCCTGTCTCGGTCCCTGTCTCTGTCCCTGTCCCTGTCTCTGTCCTGTCTCGGTCCCGGTCTCTGTCTCGGTCCCTGTCTCTGTCCCTGTCTCGGTCCCGGTCTCTGTCTCTGTCTCTGTCCCTGTCTCTGTCCCTGTCTCTGTCCCTGTCTCTGTCTCTGTCCCGGTCTCTGTCTCGGTCCCTGTCTCTGTCCCTGTCTCGGTCCCGGTCTCTGTCTCGGTCCCTGTCTCGGTCCCTGTCTCTTTCCCTGTCTCTGTCTTTGTCCCTGTATCTGTCACATCTCTGTCTCTGCTGTGTTACATGACAGGCTGTACCGATCCACTTCACTGACAGGATTACAGCCTTCAACACACTACAATCCTGTTATATACCTTTATGCTGTGTCTGACCTGAAGACCCCTATACAGAACAACCATGCCGTATGTCATCTGGAAAATGCACTGGAGACAGCTCAGTTGGAGACGCATATTTGGTTCGTATCATCTGGTAACACTATCATTGTTATTCCACATAGTATGTGTGTGATGTCAGTGCCAATAATACCGCAAAAAAAGAAAAACCACGATATCTCCTGTCAACATGGCTACAGAATATGGCACGGGCATTCAGAACGGTCACACCATCCCTGCAGTAGGAGAGGTGGGGGTTTGACACAACGGAAGAAATGTCAACATATAAAACAGAAGAACGTGCCCAACGTCATCTCAGCATACGAGACGATTAACCCCGCCGCAGCTAAATAAACATTCACATTTGCTCTCAGTCAACACCAACTAACCCCCCCATAATTACCCATTTTCAGTTACTCATTTCGAGGGCCATTGTCATGCCTTCAGCCCAGAGCAACGCCATAGGCTTACCAGCTTAGGTTGAGATAAATTCATTGAGGCACTCCCATTGAAAGCACAGCTTTACTGTCATCCCTGCAACTTCACATAATCCCGAGCACGGTTTCACGCTAATCCAGGTGACGCAGGGAGTCTCGGCGTGTCTTGGAGTGTGACAGGAAATCATGGGAAACTGCCTCTGTTTAAACTACCACTCATTAAACACATACAATTGCTTCCCAAGCCTGTAGTACTACTTTTGTAAAAATGTTTATGGGTTTGTTACTGCAAAGCATTTTCTATCTCTAATTGTTAGGAGAGTTGAGCAACACCCAATCTGAGGGCTTGGTTTTCGAAAACAAGAAGTGAGGAAGTTCATGTTACCATTGTCATGTTGTGTGTCCCAGAGCCATTTATAACCATGTATATTGATGGCTTTGGTGTGTAGAGACACGACAGCTCCCAAATCAATGTTGAACAGGTGAAGTTGAGCCATAATGAAAGCCACATTTCAATGGGACTACTGATTAACTTGGGTTTTGTCCACACATTTTGGGAGTCATTACTTGGGTTAGCACACCCACCTCGGCATAAGGTGCCTGAACCTAAACTGAAGTCCTTCAGTCAGTTTAGGCTTTTTCACATAAAACATTTTTTATTATCTTCTGCTTTTTAAAAAATTTGAGTAGATTGGAAAACATACCTGTCAATATTGAGCTTCTAGAAAATGCCAATCCTGCAGGTTGGTCAGAGGAGAGATTTCACTACTGAATGGTAAACTAAAGGTGGTCCAACACAAAGTCATCCGAGTCACCCAGCTAGTTCTCCTTTACTACTATCCTCTCTTTCTTTGTATATCTTTCTCTTTCTCTGTCACTCTCTCTCTCCTTAACACAACTGCCTCTCTCTCGCTCTCTAGCCCTCTCATCCCCGTCAAGTCTGTTCAGATGGCGGAGCTCTTTAGGAGGAATGATGGGGTCATTGGTAACAGAAGGAGCAGACGAAGGACCAGGGAGCTGCAAGCTCAGTGTTTCAGGCGGAGGCAGAGTGAGAGGAAGAGGGGAAGGACATGGCAGTACAGGACAGGAGAGCCCCAGCACAGGAGGGGAGGGGGTGTTGTTTGCGGAAGGGGTAGGGGTAAGAGGAGGGGCCGGGGTAAATGTCTCGGGGGTATGGGCTGTGAGTCAGGGAGTAGCTGATTAGAATGATTTTCCTCAGAGCATCTTCCCCCATTAACTGGAGGAGGGATATGATTTGTTAAGGCCGCAATAGGTCACTTTTTGGGCAACCCAACCAAATTCACATAGAAATGTGAGTTATTGATCTGTCATTCTTATTGAAAGCAAGTATAAGAAGCCACATGTTCTATGTGCGCTATTTCTATGCGGCCCATTCCTACGTTTCCTTTCACTTTCGGTTTTATACACCAGCTTCAAACAGCTGAAAATACAATATTTTTGGTTATGGAAAATATATTTCAAAGCGGTTTAGATGGTACAATGATTCTCTACACAATGACTGTTTTTTTTGTCAAATAAATTAGGCAAACTTTTAGAATTGTAGGAATCAGGAAATTACCCTCAAACTGAGCAAACAGAGAGACTATATGATTACTCCCCAAAATCATTTGTACAAAAAATCCTTACTCTTTAAAAAGTTACTGTTTAAGCCAACCTGATTATGGGCTTTAGGTAATAACACTTCATAGTGAGTGATGAAAGAGAGAGACACCAACCTAAATGCAATATCACCTTTCATCTCAAAGATCAGGAAGTACCAATTACACGCAAGCCCCGGCAGCACTAGCATGAACAAAAAGCCCAGCATTTCCTCTGATAAGCAAAAGACCTAAACAGCAGCCACATTTCCTGGGACGAACTCTTTTGAGTGGTTCGAGGTAGACAGTGACTGATGTGACTGGAGCTAAACTGTAGGCAGCTATTAAAGCGGAGTCAGACCAGTTGTTGACGAACCAGCCGGACAGGTAAAAACCCCTAACCGTTGTCAAAGGAGGGAGTGGAGTGTATTCCTTATGCCTTCCTGTAAACAAAACAACAGCACCGACATGGGGAAACAAAAGACAAGTTATGATTTTGAATTAACCGCCTGCTGCCATGAGACACGCCACAGCGGATGACTCATTGACTGGCTCACTTTGTTATTAAGAAATAACGCAAATGTAATTCAATGCAAGCAAACCAAGTACAAAGCAATATATTTCCAAGCAGGTCAGTGGCATATGGTATATACACTGCTCAAAAACATAAAGGGAACACTAAAATAACACATCCTAGATCTGAATGAATGAAATATTCTTATTAAATTCTTTTTTCTTTACATAGTTGAATGTGCTGACAACAAAATCACACAAAAATGATCAATGGAAATCAAATCTATCAACCCATGGAGGTCTGGATTTGGAGTCACACTCAAAATTAAAGTGGAAAACCACACTACAGGCTAATCCAACACTGATGTAATGTCCTTAAAACAAGTCAAAATGATGCTCAGTAGTGTATGTGGCCTCCACGTGCCTGCATGACCTCCCTACAACGCCTGGGAATGCTCCTGATGAGGTGGCGGATGGTCTCCTGAGGGATCTCCTCCCAGACCTGGACTAAAGCCTCCGCCAACTCCTGGACAGTCTGTGGTGCAATGTGGCATTGGTGGATGGAGCGAGACATGATGTCCCAGATGTGCTCAATTGGATTCAGGTCTGGGGAACGGGTGGGCCAGTCCATAGCATCAATGCCTTCCTCTTGCAGGAACTGCTGACACACTCCAGCCACATGAGGTCAAGCATTGTCTTGCATTAGGAGGAACCCAAAGCCAACCGCACCAGCATATGGTCTCACAAGGGGTCTGAGGATCTCATCTCGGTACCTAATGGCAGTCAGGCTACCTCTGGCGAGCACAAGGAGGGCTGTGCGGTCCCCCAAAGAAATGCCACCCCACACCATGACTGACCCACCGCCAAACCGGTCATGCTGGAGGATGGTGCAGGCAGCAGAACGTTCTCCATGGCGTCTCCAGACTCTGTCACATGTGATCAGTGTGAACCTGCTTTCATCTGTGAAGAGCACAGGGCGCCAGTGGCGAATTTGCCAATCTTGGTGTTCTCTGGCAAATGCCAAACGTCCTGCTCGGTGTTGGGCTGTAAGCACAACCCCCACCTGTGGACGTCAGGCCCTCATACCACCCTCATGGAATCTGTTTCTGACCGTTTGAGCAAATGCACATTTGTGGCCTGCTGGAGGTCATTTTGCAAGGCTCTGGCAGTGCTCCTCCTGCTCCTCCTTGCACAAAGGCGGAGGTAGCGGTCCTGCTTCTGGGTTGTTGCCCTCCTACGGCCTCCTCCACGTCTCCTGATGTACCGCCTGTCTCCTGGTAGCGCCTCCATGCTCTGGACACTACGCTGACAGACACAGCAAACCTTCTTGCCACAGCTCGCATTGATGTGTCATCCTGGATGAGCTACACTACCCGAGCCACTTGTGTGGGTTGTAGACTCCGTCTCATGCTACCACTACAGTGAAAGCACCGCCAGCATTCAACAGTGACCAAAACATCAGCCAGGAAGCATAGAAACTGAGAAGTGGTCTGTGGTCACCACCTGCAGAACCACTCCTTTATTGGGGGTGTCTTGCTGATTGCCTATAATTTCCACCTGCTGTCTATTCCATTTGCACAACAGCATGTGAAATGTATTGTCAATCAGTGTTGCTTCCTAAGTGGACAGTTTGATTTCACAGAAGTGTGATTGACTTGGAGTTACATTGTGTTGTTTAAGTGTTCCCTTTATTTTTTTGAGCAGTGTATATGTATATACACAACCCAAAGCACAAGTTCATAGAAGTACAAGTTCATAGAAGTGGTCTGATGTTGGTCCCTACCTCTTCAAAGGGCATAAAATCAATAACTTGAATATCTGCCAATGTTTAGGTTTTAGAGTTGCGTGCTTGCAGTGGGCCATCCAATAACTCTGGTTACTGAACAACACCGGTTAGTTTGAGCAGAGACAGTTAACCTGCAGCAGATCACTCATTTGTACTAAGTCACTCAACACTCGACCACGTCAGGCCTTGGTCCAAAACAGAGTGAAACCCAGTAGAGTTTAAAGGTCACGTTAGTATTAGGCCTATGTGTTAACCCAACCAGAAAAAAACACAAAATAGATTTTTAAATAGATTTAAAAAATACAGTGAAATATTTAAAATTGGCTAAATATTGTATTTATTTATACATTTGAAATACATTCCAAAATATATAACAGCATTCATGTAAAATGTATATATAAATATAGGTCAAATGTATATCACAATATATGTTAAATGGTTCAGAAAATGCAGTTAATGTATTTAAAAATACATTCTGAAATAGATTAAAGAATGTATTTTAGAATATATTTTCACATGCTTTTTCAAACCGATTGTGTTGCAAAATGCGAGATCCCACTGACTCTTAAGTAAAAATAATTTGAAGTACTACTTATTAAGTCGTTTTTGGGATATCTGTACATTACGATTTATATTTTTGACAACTTTTACTTTTACTCCACTACATTCCTAACATAATGTACTTTTTACTCCATACATTTTCCTTGACACCCAAAAGTACTCGTTACATTTTGAAAATGGTCCAATTCAGACTCTTATCAAAATAACACCCCTGTCTCTGATCTGGCGGACTCACTAAACACAAATACTTCGTTTGAAAATTACTTCTGAGTGTTGGAGTGTGCCCCTGGCAATCCGTAAAAAAAGTAAACATTTATAATCGTGCCGTCTGGTTTGCTTAATATAAGGAATGTGAAATGATTTATACATTTACTTTTGATACTTAAGTATATTTAAAGCTAAAGACCTTTACTCAAGTAGTAGTATACTGGGTGACTTTTACTTGAGTCATTTTCTATTCAGGTATCTTTACTTTTACTCAAGTACTGTACAAATATAGGCACATAACTATGGCACATTCAAAGGACCTGAGGGTATGAGGTCAAATCCCGTTTAAAGGCACACAAGTGAACACACAGTTTCTGCGCTGTTGTTTAAATAATTTGTTTTATTTTGTATAGTATAAACTCCTAAATAATGCCATAGATTCAGTTTCTGAAAAATTGTAAACTTGAAGGCAAAAAAGGGAAGCATGATGTGAACTGCATGATTTGATTTGATTTGAACTCGGTGTGTATTCCAACAGACTGCTACCCCACAGCGCTTTGATGAAAACAGTGGAGAAAGAAACACTTGTATCTGATCATTATTACGCTGCTATTGAATGGTGACCAGAAGATGTCACTAATGTGCATTGTGAACAGAGTTTGTTTTTCAGCACAATATAGTGAAAGCCTCAGTTTCCCATCACTAGCTGTTGACTGTATTAACGATGAAACTTCAGATGGCTCTTCAGTAGCACATGCACTTATGTCAGTGTCATTGCTCCTGCAGAACAGGCAGTGTACAAACTTAACCTTCAACCAGAGAACACAACATAACACATTAACTGGCATGACAATCCGTTTCATGGTAGGGCCAAAAAGCACTACGACAAAGCCACACCCCCAACACGCCATGCCGACAAGTCTTCTAATAGGCTACTGCTGCTACAATATATTTTGTCAAAATTTGGCTTGGGCTGTGAACCCGTATATATGGTATACCAGGGTACTTGGAAATAGCCTCGTGCATGATTTTTCAAAAACCCTCAGTACCATTGAAACAATTCTTTTGAAGTTTTAAAAATAAATTATTATATTTGTAGCTACACTTTAAGAAAATACCTGCAGTCAACTTGTGCAATATGTTAGGATCGCGTTCTTCATTTCATCTGTCACTTTATTTGACATTATGAAGCTTACCATACTGTAGTTCCCCAGGACAGTTGAGCCAGTCACGCTTTTGTTTGTACATTGCACAATGGGAGAAAGCGGGAGCAGATGAGTCCAGCTGTTTATTGACAGGGATCTGGGTTTACATTGAAAGTTAACCGTGTTTTTTTTTGCTTCAATAGAGTGATAAGAGACGTGCAACTATAGATTTCCTTCACACTTGCAACACATTAGGCAGAAAATAGCTTCATTGTAATCAGATGACAACAGAAGTAAATGAGTTTACAATGAAAAAGCAAGGTATTTTTTTGAGAAAAAAACACCATAGAAGGAACGTAACCAGCTACATTTCCTCATGTTTTGCTTAAATTTAATCTGGCATTTTACCGGAGAAAAGTAGGCTGGCTATCCCGAGAAAGGCTACACATCAGTCGGAGCCCTGTCTTTTGATAGAAAGCCCATTTGTGAATTCTCAGCCGAGTGGAGTGAAGCACAACATTTGTTTGATGCTGAGCAGAAATTACAAAAAGAAGCATTTTAGATACGCGTTTTATCTTTTTTTCCTGCGTTAAAAATAAATAATTCTGCGTTAGGGCAACCCCTAAGTTTAACTTGCTAGTTATCTAAGTAAGTGGCTGAATTAATAAGATCACGGAGCATCATAGTTTGTTAGCTTTCCGCCGTGTTTGAGAAGTCAAAGCCCTGTGCATGAGTTATCTACAGCTGCCACTGCAGCTTGATTTCCTTGCGTTTTTTCCTACTCTCTCTTCAGGGCCGTCTGCTTCTCCCCCCTATCTTCTCCTGAGCAGAGCAGGCAGGCCCATTGCCGTAGAGAGACACCCCAGACACAGCGTGTACACAGTACTCTTCTTCCTTCAGACAAGCATGCGTCAAAACTTTGTTCATTTGCACAATGTCTCTTGTTCACATTCGCTTGTAAATATCAAAACTCACCAAAAAATTACATTTGGTAGCTCCTACCTATATATGTATTACTTTATGAGTTGGACTGCCTGTCGTTACAATTTGTTTATTTTCATTTGCCTAGTTAGTATATTTAGGTAGCAGCCTCCATGGAAATTCACTATTATTTTGTTTGCATTCTGGTAATAGACACCCAATGGCTTTTTTTGTTGCATTTTTGGCGCCCCCTTGTGTACTAAACCAGCAATACCGTGAGAGAAGGACGGTATGATATGAAAATCTGCATACCGCCCACCCCTAGTCAAAATGCATTTTCATTGCACGTGACACATTCCAAAAGCATACCAAAAGTACTAACATGCATTTAAATGACTACAAAAATGACTACAAACACAATACATTATTGGTCATGTCATGTCTCCATGTCTTTCATGCACATATGACAAATAAACAAATGAACTTGATGAGAGAATTGCAACTAACGTCCAATGGGCAGAACTTAACATGTACTGGGTCATTCCACGAAATGAGTGCTTTTTTTTGTTGTGCCCCTTTGATAAGTTAAGTAGAAATGATGCACCCATATAGAATTTTAAAAGCCAAATATATCGTGCCCTTAAATATACACCACATGGAGAGCTCAATTGATCTGATTTTCAATATGAATAAAGACTAGTGCAAGTACTCTTTTTGGCAATTTTCTGGTGTTTTGGGGTGAAAACTGAGCATAACATGTTAACCCTGTTAACCATAGTTAGACAGGCTAGAAATGTGTGAATAATTACATTTTTGTTGTTGTTGTGAATCTTGCATTCAATTGCCCTTCCCACACAACACGCTTATATTCCTCCTGTCACATGGGGATTAATGGCTGATTTAACTAGTAATTACCAGTTGGAGGGCAGTTCAAGTGGATTTTTACCAGATGTTCCCATTTCCCACTTGGTTACGAATGCACCATAACACCGCTAACCAGCCACCATAGAGCCGTATAATACCACTTATTAAAAGCACAAGACCTTGACATATTGTGGTGTGTTGTACGATGTATAGTTTTTGTTTAAATCGATAAAAAAGAGAAATAAAAAATAGCAAAAACAGGCACTAGATTTCTTTTCCTTATTTAATTAAGCTGGAGCGAGGCACTTTGCTATAGTCTTTTTTTTTTACCTCTCGAGATGGGAGAATTATTTGAACATGTGCTATTCATGACAGAATGTAAAAAAGGATGTGACAATTCAAATTTATATCACTTCCAAAGAGTAATTTAAGAAGCTGAATTAGGAACCACTTTGCTCACCCTGTAGACTCGATGTCAATAGCCAAGCATTTCTGGAATATTGTCAGGCATTAAACGCATTTGAGCAAACGATGCAAATATATCTACTCTATACATATTTTTAAATACACTTCACGTGACGTTAAATACAAGGAATAGTTATTGTTCCTTTCTTTGTATGGGAACTCGCACCCTTTGACAGGTGTGGTCGTCCGATCCTTTTTTGACAAAGTGCTATCACATCACCAAGACATTCATAATGAACTTGCATAAAGCCTTTCCAGAGCAAGGACCCTGTCACCACCGACCTTCTCCATTGCTTCCGGGTCCTAGAGGACAATCAGATAATAAGGACGATTGTGGTGAACAACATCCAAGTTCTCCAGCATCCAGTGCCTGTTTCAAGATGATGCTAGAGTAAACAGCCTATTTTGTCCAATTCCACTGAGATGAAACACACAGCATTCTATGTCATCACATCATCTACAGACATAACCCGACCTGCATTTGGCTCCGTGTCACATGACTTACCTCTTTGTGGAGACCTCTGGTTGACTATGTGAGGTTGTTACCACAGAACCTCTCGAGGCCCAGTAAAGGAGAGGATTCAAATCGAAGCGGGACCAGCATTCTTTCTCTAGGAGTGAATAAGAGCTCTCGCTTTCTCATGTCATCTCAAAGCTAAGAATAATATTTCCCATGAGCCGCTTTCTCTCTAGCGCACAGGGCAGTTTATTTAAAAAAAATCAAAACTCTCTTCCCCCTGAGAGCTTTCCAAATAAAACAGCATGTTACCAAGCTATCTTCCAAACGAAAGACGTTGCCTGATGTCTCAAGTGATCTCTCATCTGCCGTTCTCTCTGAGCTACCACTGACAACTAAGAGACAATAGCAGAGAGGACAGTCACACTCACAAGGAGAGAAGACAGAAACACTACCATCTAGTGACAAGAAAGCAGAAAACAGAGGTGGTCCATTCATAGCAGGGTTATTGCTCTTCCCCTGGTTGTTTTCGTCAGTTGAATACATAAAAGTACAGATGTCGTGTGCACTCACCCACTGGAGACTTTGTCCATGCGGAGATTCTTCCCCAGCACGTCACCGTCGCTCATGTACCCCATGGTCTCCATGGCGATGCCCTCCAGCTCCTCCATCTTATCTGGCGGGTCCAGGTCACACACACTGTTCCTCTCCTGGCCTGGTGTCTGCCCGCCGCGGAGGTAGCGCCCGCTCTCGGGGCTCACCATGCGACTGGCACAGTCCCGTGTTGCCACCTCATACCCATTCCCCACTGAGGGGGCGTCGCCCGCTTGCAGACGGGGGCTGGAGGGGCCCAGTCGCCAGGGCAGCGCTGGGTTGGGGCGGGGGGACAGGTTGAGCATGCCTCTCCCGCTGACCTCTGTGGTGACGTTGCTGTCAAAGGTAGTCTCCAGGGTACTGGGGAGAGAGACGGAGGCGAGGATGGAAGGAGGGTGGGGGGGATCCAGATTCAAAATTAGATAGACCCCTGCTGCGAGAGGCTGTGGTGAGTCAGGAGCCAGACGTGAAAAAGTTCCTGTCCAGGGCAACGGGCTGTCACTCAAATAAATCAAAGGTTTGTTCAGGGGGTGAGTGGGTCAGGACAGGAGCCTGCTGAAACCAACAGCATAGCCCATCATACATTTCAATATGTTGGTCAGATACTGGTCAAGCTGGTCTGACCAGAATCGTCTAGCTGGTCAAGCTGGTCTAACCAGCATGTTCAAGCTGATTATGCTGGTTTACCAGCATGCTCTAGCTGGTTTTGTTGGTGACCAGCCTTCGCTGTGTTTTGGACACTGGTGACCAGCCTTCGCTGGGGTTTGGACTAGAGGTCGAGCGATTAATCATTAATGGTTGATGATATTACTAGGTTAATTAGCTTGTCCTGCGTTGCATATAATCAATGTGGTGCCTGTTAATTTATCATCGAATCACAGCCTAATTCAACTTTGCCAAACGGGTGAAGCGCATTCGTGAAAAAAGCACATTCGTTGCACAAATGTACCTAAACCATAAACATCAATGCCTTTCTATGATGTGATATCTGATAGAGCAGTCTGACTGAGCGGTGGTAGGCAGCAGCAGGCTCGTAAGCATTCATTCAAACAGCACTTCACTGCGTTTGCCAGCAGCTCTTAGCAATGCTTGAAACACAGGGCTAGGCAACAGAAGGCTACCACACTAACTTGTATTTCAATAATAATTTATAATTCCTATAATAACTACAACCTAAAACTTCTTAACTGGGAATATTGAAGAACTGGGAATATTGAACCACCAGCTTTCATATGTTCTCATGTTCTGAGCAAGGAACTTAAACGTTAGCTTTTTTACATGGCACATATTGCACTTTTACGTTCTTCTCCAACACTTTGTTTTTGCATTATTTAAACCAAATTGAACATGTTTCATTATTTATTTGAGACGAAATAGATTTTTATTTATGTATTATATTAAGATAAAATAAAAATGTTCATTGTTCATTCAGTATTGTTGCAATTGTCGTTTATTACCAATATATATATACAAATTGGCCAATTAATCGGTAGCAGTTTTTTTTGGTCCTCCAATAATCGGTATCGGCGTTGAAAAATCATAATCAGTCGTCCTCTAATTTGGATACTCATGACCAGCCTTCACTGTGTTTTTGACACAGTTTATGCTGGTGATGCTGGTATGCTGGTGACAAAGCTGGTCCAGCATGGATGGTCTAGCTGATCTGACTAGCAGGTCTGACCTTGCCCATCATTATCATATTTCCCAGCATTCTCTATTGCAGCTGATTTTTTAGAATTGTTTGTTTCAATATCTTTTTTTGTTTGTTGCGTTTTTGCATGTACATCTATTCATTCATCTTATATTAAACAAAGATTAATAACATGTTGTTTAAAAAAAAAATGTTTCTAAACTAATCCAATCTGTTAGTTGGACTTATCGCACCGGATACTGAAATGGTTGTTCCAGTTTAGATGGTTTGTGTCGTCTCATTTATCATACTTTCTAACCCTGGCAGACATTCTGCAAACATATTATGGGTGAACAAAAGTTCAAATTGTTGGATATCCCCACTCTGGCTAGATTCCAGTAGGAATTAAACGTCACTTTGCAAGCCAGCATGATGTGACTTGATGCTGGTTTTGCTGGTGACCAGCATAAGTGTCCAAAACACAGTGAAGGTGAAAACACGGCGAAGGCACCACAAAAACACAATGAGTCACCACGAAGACACAGATGAGGCTCGTCACCAGCAGCTATGCTGGACCAACCAATGCTGGTCTATGACGGGTTTTTTTTTTCCAGCTGGGGAGTTACCTCTCTCACTCACTGACAGACTAAAGATCAGACTGGTCAAAATGGCAAAACTAAAATATGTTCAATATACAAAACAATAAATGTAAGAGGTGGAGAGAGAGAGAGAGAGACATGAAAAGCTGCATTTACATGCCGTTCAGAGAGCATGTCAATCAAAACCCCATCAAAACCCCATCAAAACCCCATTCGAATGCATATACTATGATAATGTTTGTCCTGGCTGAACAATCCTACGAGTTGAACTGAACTCTTCCCTCCCATATGATGCTAAAGAGTGTAGAAATGCTTTTGGCATTGTAGATCAGCCCACCAGGAGTGCTTTTCATGTATGTTCTCCCCTTTTATCGACTCGGGAGACAAAAGCAGCTTTTAACCCAGTGCTGGCTGACCACGGGGGTCCAGTCAACCCCTCTGAGCCCATTTCACGGCTGGGCTCAGGACGAGGCGACTGGGCAACACATCAGATTCATCAGACCAGAGACAAAAGAGGATGCCTCCAGATCAACATCTGCTCTACCAGTCCAACTGCCAATCAGGCTAAAGCCTTTAGACCCCGAAGGCAGACTCTGTCATGTAGACAAGATGGAATCCAAATGGTTCACATGCTGCACATAATGGTCCTCATTTTGAACACTTCCTTCCCACATCAATCAAAATGAATGTCATGTTTTTGTTTCACCCTGCTGTTCTCCTGCCCGCGGTAATAGATTGCCGATGCATTACAGAGCTTGTGAAGACCCTGACATTAAATGCTCCGTGGAGAGCACTTTGCAAAGTAAGTATCCAATCATGTTTGGGAAGTGCGGCGCCAAACCACTCAAATAAACCTCTCAGTCCATAAGAGCATCAGAAATGACACACACTCGCACTCGCATAAAATGGGTGAGTAATGAGTGACACACACAGATGGTGCTGAAGCAAGGTCAGTGATCTACCTGTGGCTGATCTGTGTTCCCCTCAGGCTGGACATGGTCTCTTCCAGGTTCTGCCTCAGATCGGCAATGTTCTTGACCGTCCGCAAGCGCCTGGCCTCAGGGTCTTCACCTAGGAGTGGAGGGGGCGGGTCTGTTAGAGACAGCCTACCTGAAACAGCTGCTACGTCAAACCACACAAGTGGCACAGGCTCGTCAGGACATCCTCAGAAATGTGCATCTTTCCTTCAAAGGTACCCGTTAACACTTGAAACAGACCATTCACAACAAGAGGGTCCCAAACGTTGCATTACCTTCCTGTAGCTCCTTCAGGGCCAATCAGAAAAAATATACATACAAAAAAACGGCATATGAATTCTCGGTGCTTTTGAGGAAAGAAAACGTTGATAAAGTTCTTACGATCAGTCAAAACAGTTGCTGGGAAGGAGAAAAGCTTGGCCAACTAATTCACCCATTCACCCTTTTTCCAAATAAACATGAGCAGTAGGTGAGTGGAGGGTGTTGCTGGGCAGATTGAAATGTATTTGCCTATCACACACACACACACACACACACACACACACACACACACACACACACACACACACACACACACACACACACACACACACACACACACACACACACACACACACACACACACACACACACACACACACACACACACACACACACACAAACACAAACACAAACACACACAAACACACACACACACGCTGCCGTGACATGGAAACGTGGGCTGGAGAGCTGAGGAGCACTACCAGTCAAGGCATTCCAGGGGGGCCTTGAAGGGAACACAAACGAGCCCATTCACAGGGCTAAACCTGCCCTTTACAACACCACTAACTCCTTACAGGCAGCCCTTTGATGGAGGGATTGTGTAACTTTTCTCCCGTCAGCTTCACTGAGAAACATAACGGTGAGGGCTGACGGAATGTTCCGCCGGCAGAGTAACGGTAACATGCTCTGAATGCTCTGAATGCTTTGAGAGCATGAACAAACTTTTGCTCTGCGATTGAAAAAAGCTGCATCTAAGTCCAAGAGGTCTGGGACGGTAAAGGAAAGCAGCCCTGAAGACCACATGCAGCGGGGGGCACACACACATGCACACATACACAAGCACTTACTCTCGTGTTTCTCATATATCTCCAGCATGGTGAGGAGGATCTCCTCGTTGAGTTGAGCGATGCCGTCCCAGACACAGGTCTGCTGCAGGTGCACCTGGTACAGCCGGCTCTGCCTCCGACTGGACACATAGTTCTCCTCCCAGGTCACATGCTTGGTTCTGACCTCTGACGTCCTGGCTGTCTGCCTCAGGGTCACAGGGTCACAGCTCTCGTCACCCTCTCTTCCTGGACTCTCCAGAGTCTCCACAGAGGTGTTTAGCTCAATGGCTGGTTGTCTAGTTTCATCTGGCGTTGGTCTGGTGGGGATGGGGATGTGACAGGCGGGGTGGCTGTGCTGGCTGGAGCCCCTCAGGGTAACACTGCCCAGGGACGACAGCCTGGTCCTGGTTCGGTCTCTGCTGTGTCCTACCTCTCTGCCACTGGCTCTGCTGGGTGAGGAGTCATTGCTGCTGCCATTCTTACCAACACCCTCCTTGTTTCCGTGAGGAAGCATTTCTTCTCTCTCCATGTAGTCCTTACTAGGTGCTCCAAGTCTCTGACACAAGTCCTGTCCGATATTGACACATCCTCTCCATGACACGTTAGGATTCGGATCGGAACAGAACGTAAGTGAGTGCTTGTTTTCTTGAAAATCCTTTGGCCTCGAATTGACAGAGAGAGAATGATGTCGCTGACACAACTGCTCCAGCGCTGCCCACTCCTCCTGTGGCGACTGGTTTGTCTGGAGAAAGGCCTCTCCAGCCATCCACAACGCGCACACACACACACACACACACACACACACACACACACACACACACACACACACACACACACACACACACACACACACACACACACACACACACACACACACACACACACACACACACACACACACACACACACACACACACACACACACACACAGTGTGGTGAGGAGCCTTGGCAACTCCATGACATCCACAGCCTTTAACATGCAGATGAGCTTTTCCTGTTCCATTCAGTCAGCCCCTGGCCTTTTCTCTCCTCCCTGGCTGCCATGTTAGACACAGAGACACAGATTCCGGGCTGGGGCTGCCTCAGGACAAAACTCCATCACTTCACCAGTCAACTCCAGGGTCAAAACAAGCCTCTCTCTCCACACTCTCTCAACGAGTCTTGCAATTCATACAAAGCTCAATACGAATCCAGTGTTTCACTTTTCTTTATTTTTCCATCTCAATATTTTTCTGTTTCCTGTGTGGCAGCAGAGCAGTTCTCCAAATGAACAGTACCAACCAACATAAACCCACTTACTTCCTGGCTGAGAAACTAAGAGTTTCCAATAACGTTTTTTTTCCACAGTGCTGTTAATTGAATTCCGACAGACCTTGTGTGGGCCTGCCAAATCATTGTGAACTTTGAGGCAATATCTCTGATCCATTACGAAGAGGCTAAAAAGGATCCACAGGGAACTGAGGCTTTTGCCCTCCATGGTGGCATTTTGATTCAGTCCTCGCTATAGAGTACTGACATGTATAGCTGGGAAGAGAGACCCTCATTTGTGCCTGGGAACAATGCGAGGCCGAAAAAAATGGTTTCCATGGACAGGATCCTTTGATGCTAATGAGAGTTAGCTATTTATCACCAGAAACCAATGCTGGCACGAATACTGCACTCAATGAGCTGTAGAAGGCCATAAGCAAACAAGAAAATCCTTTAATGCAGGAAAACTTAAATCTGTTTTACCTGATTTCTAACAGGACGTCACAAAACACTCAAGACCACAAACAGAGACACATGCAAAGCTCTCCCTCGCCCTCCATTTGGAAAATCTGACCATAATTCTATCCTGATTCCTGCTTACAAGAAAAAACTAAAGCAGGAATTACTAGTGACTCGATCTATACTGAAGTGGTCAGATGACGCGGATGCTAAGCTACAGGGCTGTTTTGCTAGCACAGACTGAAATCTGTTCTGGGATTCCTCCGATGGCATTGAGGAGTACACCACCTCAGTCACCGGCTTCATCAATAAGTGCATCGATGACGTCCCTCCCCGCAGAGACCGTACATACAGTGGGGAGAACAAGTATTTGATACACTGCCGATTTTGCAGGTTTTCCTACTTACAAAGCATGTAGAGGTCTGTAATTTTTTATCATAGGTACACTTCAACTGTGTATACCCCAACCAGAAGCCATGGATTACAGGCAACATCTGCACCGAGCTTAACGCTAGAGCTGCCACTTTCAAGGAGCGGGACACTAATCCGGACTCTTATAAGAAATCCTGCTATGCCCTCAGACAAACCATCAAACAGGCAAAGCATCAATACAGGACTAAGATTGAATCCTACTACACCAGCTCTGACGCTTGTCGGATGTGGCAGGGCTTGAAAAATATTATGGACTACAAAGGGAAACCCAGCCGCGAGCTGCCCAGTGACGTGAGCCTACCAGACAGGCTAAATGCCTTTTATGCTCGGCAAGCAACACTGAAGGATGCATGAGAGCATCAGCTGTTCCGGACAACTGTGTGATCATGCTCTCCGTAGCCGATGTGAGTATGACCTTTAAACAGGTCAACACTCAGAAGGACGCAGAGCCAGATGGATTACCAGTGAAGGCTCCTCAGATGAGGAAGGGGAGGACCATCCTCCTCAGTGAATTTCATAAAAATGGTAAAACATTGAAAAGTTATCCTTTGTAGATAGAACTATACTAAATATATTCACATGTCACCAAATAACTGATTAAAACACACTGTTTTGCAACAGAGTGCTGTTGAGGCTACTACACTCTGTTGAGGCTAGCTTATGTCCTCCTCTTGGTACATTGACTTCAATACAAAACCTAGGTTGCTCTTGGTTCTCACCCCCTTTCATTGACCCCCACAGTAATTATGACAACAAATGCAGCTGGCTAGTTTAGTTACTCAAACACCCGGCTCAAACAGAGGGATGCAATGTCAGCTAGTTGGCTATGACTATCCAACACAACATTAGAACTCTTCCAAGTCAAGGTAAGCTTTTGGCTTTTTTATTGCCACCAGGGCCCACCGGCGTAACTGTTTACTGACTGTACACTGTAACTTTACTGCATGATTGTAGCGGGTTTATTAACGCATTTGTTCTATTAGCTGTGTTACTTTAGCTAATATGGGAACAACGATGTGGTCTGTGTGTAGCGGTTATGATATGGTTTGGCTTGGAAAGGTTTTTCCGCCACATACAGCTGATGTGTTGTTCATTAAAGTCCACAAATGAAGGGAAAAGGTGAAAGGAGGAGAGTGCATAGAGGCGAGAAGGAATACAATGTGGCTGCTATGAAAGTGAACTGTGTTTATGCATGATCAGGGGTGAATTCATTCCGCCGATCCTGTTGAAAAATGTTTCTTAAACGGAAACAATTGAAGCGGAGATAAAAATACCTGAATTTGTCCAATAGAAACTCTCGTTTGTAACTGCTGGACTAATGATTACACCCTAGATAAGCTAGATGCAGGCAAGAGTGTGCAAGGCAGATTTAATGTGTCACTGTCTGTCCATGTGTCACTGTTTGTCATCTCAACATTTTCTCTACGTTGTAAACTTTCATTCACAGGCTAGGTTGTAGCATGATGGGTATAAGGAAAATGCAAGTATCATGTAGTAGCCTAAACCTATCTATGCTATATTGAGCTGGGTGAATGGAATATGAACGACAGATATCCAACATGCTGTGATAGAAACAAGGCCATGCTCATGAAAAAAATGGTCCTCCCTCATCTTAAACGGCCCTGACCGCCACTGGTCTTCAGTGACATTTTCAACCTCTACCTGACCGAGTCTGTAATACCTACATGGTTCAAGCAGACCACCATAGTCCCTGTGCCCAAGGAAGCGAAGGTAATCTGCCTAAATGACTACTACTATGTCTTTAGCCATGAAGTGCTTTGAAAAGCTGGTCATGGCTCACATCAACACCATCATCTCGGAAACCCTAGACCCACACCAATACCCATACCTCTCCAAAAGATTCACGGATGATGCAATCACAATTGCCCTCCACACTGCCCTTTCCCACCTGGACAAAAGGAACACCTATGTGAGAATGCTGTTTATTGACTACAGCTCAGCGTTCAACACCATAGTGCCCTCAAAGCTCATCAATAAGCTAAGGACCCTGGGACTAAAATTCTCCCTCTGCAACTATATCCTGGACTTCCTGACGGGCCGCCCCCAAGTGGTAAGGGTAGGTAACAACACATCTGCCACGCTGATCCGCAACACGAGGGCCCCTCAGAGGTGCGTGCTTAGTCCCCTCCTGTATTCCTTGTTAACCCACGACTGCGTGGCTAGGCACGACTCCAACACCATCATTAAGTTTGCCGATGACGCAACAGTGGTAGGCCTGATCACCGACAACAACGAGACAGCCTATAGAGAGGAGGTCAGAGACCTGGCCATGTGGTGCCAGGACAACAACCTCTCCCTCGACGTGATCAAGACAAAGGAGCTGATCGTGGACTACAGGAAAAGGAGGGCTGAATACGCACCCATTCTCATCGACGGTGCTGTAGTGGAGCAGATCGAGAGTTTCAAGTTCATTGGTGTCCACATCACCAACAAACTATCATGGTCCAAACACACCAAGACAGTCGCGAAAATGGCACGACACTATTCCCTTTCAGGAGACTGAAAAGATTTGGCATGGATTCCCAGATACTCAAAAAGTTCTACAGCTGCACCATCGAGAGCATCCTGACTGGTTGCATCACCGCCTGGTATGGCAACTGCTCTGCCTCCGACCGCAAGGCACTACAGAGGGTAGTGCGAACGGCTCAGTTTATCACTGGGGCCAAGCTTCCTGCCATCCAGGGCCTCTATACTAGACGGTATCAGAGGAAGGCCCAAAAATATGTCAAAGACTCGAGCCACCCTAGTCATAGACTGTTCTCTCTGCTACCGCACAGCAAGCTGTACTGTAAAGTCTAGGTCTAGAAGGCACCTTAACAGCTTCTACCGCCAAGCCATAAGACTGCTGAACAATTAATCAAATGGCTACCCAGACTATTTGCATTGACCCGCCCCCCTACCTACATGTACCAAGTACCTATTACCTCAATTACCTCGACTAACCTGTACCCCCCCACATTGACTCAGAACTGGTAACCCTTGTATGCAACATAGCCTCGTTATTGTTATTTTATTGTTGTTTTTTAAATTTTCTTAAAATTGCATTGTTGGTTAAAAACGTATTCGTGATCGGTGTCTCTTCCAAGGGACGGTTGAGCTAACGTAGGCTAATGCGATTAGCATGAGGTTGAGTTAACGTAGGCTAATGCGATTAAGCATGAGGTTGTAAGTAACAAGAACTTTTCCCAGGACAAACAGTGAAATAATACCATGCTATTGTTTGAGGAGAGTTCAGTTTTGAACATAAAAAGTTATTAATAAACAAATTAGGCACATATGGGCATTCTTGGTACAACATTTTCAGTCTAAAACATACACTAAATTGCAGCTGGGCTGGAATAATACATTACGGCCTTTCTCTTGCATTTTTCAAAAAAATACAAAAGAACAGTTGTTTTTTTCTTTGTATTATCTTCTACCAGATCTATTGTGTGTTATTCTCTTACATTCCTTTCACATTTCCACAAACTTCAAAATGTTTCCTTTCAAATGGTACCAAGAATATGCATACAGGCAGTTCGATTTGGGTATGTCATTTTAGGCGAAAATTGAAAAAAGGGGCCAATCCTTAAGAGGTTTAAGGGCTCGTAAAGTAAGCATTTCACAGTCGTATTCAGCGCATCAAATTTGAATTTTGATTTGAATTTTGATTTTTGCCGTTCACAATACTCTCATCTTCTTAACTAGTCTTTTACCGGAACAGTGAAAAAAATACCTACAGAAAAACCGATACGGTCATTGAAGTCCCGAAGAACAGTATGTAAATGTCCCGTTTCAATCTGCATGTGCATTGTGGGGAGAATCTCTTGAATAACTACTCAGCAAATACAAATGATGTCTAGAATGCTCGGAAAGCTGTGAGTTTTCACCAGTGAACGGACATTGTGATGTACAGCGACACATGTACTCATACATCGTAGCGAGCCAGTCTTACCTGTGAGGTCCGACAGGGAGTTGTGTGCTGATTTGCTGTAGGCTGCAGTCTCCCTGTGACACTCCAGTGACCCTGCTGCCTCCATCATGTCTGCTCCGGTCACATCTGGCTGAGACCTATAGGACATGACAGCAACAACAAAGACAGCGAGAGATGTCACAGAGCCCTCTCTCAGTTTACCTCTCTGTGCCTCTCTCTACCTCTGCGCTCCATCAGAAGTAAACAGTTGCCAGTGAGTATATGTAGTTCAGTCCTCTCCAATTAGTCATTTAATATAATCTTTAAGCTTATACAGATCCTCGACAATCGGTAAAAAGGTTTGATATGTGGTATGTATAAAATGTTTGACATTGTGGTATATTCCTACTATCAAACTATGAAAGCTCAAATTCTGTACATCAAAGCGGGCGTAGTACCTGTACATGAATGGTGCAACAGTAGCAGTGTTGGGGTGGTTGTATTGCTGCTGAGGATGAGGTAGCTGAACACTGATGGTGTTGCTGGCTGTGGTAGCGACTGGGGGCACTCCGTTGGTGTGGTGATAGTGAGACCTCCCTTCAGAGGCGGCCAGGCTGGAGCAGGAGCTTCTGCTGTCCAGCTGGCCCTTGTGCACCGAGAGACCACCACCCCCACCGGCCCTCAAAGTGCGGGGCCTCTCTCCATCTCGACCAGAAGAGGTCTTCCCAGCCTTGGAACCTGGCTTTGGTATTCCACTGTGTGCTGCTGAGGCTGAGCTCTCCTTTGTGCCACTACCAGCCTTGCCTCCTTTTGGGATGAAGCTAGTGATCTTGGCATTCCTCTTGGGCTCCGCTGCGTCTGAACCTTCTACCTCCTGCCTGGTGTTGTCCCTGCGTACCTCCTGCTCTGTGACCGACCCCAACTTGGAGCCTTCCTCCTGGGCCTTGTCTCTCTCCTTGAGCCTGGCCTTGTCTTTCTCCTCCCCAGTTTTCAGCGAGCTCTTCCTGGGGGTGAGGGCCCGGCTGAAAGTGCGCTGGGCAATGCCCTTCAGGGCCAGTTTGGGGCTGGTCGCCATGGAGCTGGGGGGCCGGGAGTTCCCATTCGCCTCTTCCAGGGGATCCACACCGGTGGGGCGCACCTCCATCGCTTCCGTCTCCTTCCCCGTCAGACTGTCAGTCAGGACTCCAGCTGCCTTGGAGGTTCCTTTGGTGTTGAAAAGCTTGAGTTTCTCCAGCATGGACTTCTGGGCAATGACTTTAGGGGGGACCTCTAGGGGTGGGGCCACGGGCTGCCTGGTGGGAGGGTCCTGCTTGACGGACAGCATGGAGGAGGTGGCGCTGTGCTTGACGTTCAGGGACTTACTCCTCCAGGGCTTGCTGCTGTTGCCTGCATCGGGCTGGGGGATGGAGGAAGAAGAGCAACCATTGATGGGCCCTGGAGACAGACCATGCTCAGTCATGATGGAAGATGCCATGGAGCTTCTCTCTGTGGAGACACACAAACAGAGGCAGGGAGAGATGAGGGAGGACAGAGTGCCTGCTGTAGATCGAGATCTCTCATTGAATAGTTATAGTTGGGATAAGGGATGAACCATCCCTGGCAAAGCCATCGATCACGTGACACCATTCATTCCAATGTGAAGACTCAGTAGCGCATTGAAGCCAAATGAAGTCGTTTAAGATGGCAGCTCATGGAGACATAATATGCGCTGTTTGAGCTTCTCCAGGAAGTGACATTGCAGGCTAGCTCAGCACTGCCCCCTCTCATTGAGTAACTCCAGTTGAAGGCTGACTGGAGTACTGCAAGCTGCCATTAGAAACAACAATTATCTTCTTCTGTGTGCAATAAAAAAAAAAGATGGTTCAAGGACATAGATCTGATGTATTAGAAGCAATTATTTGGTACCATGATTGTCTTCTAAACATTGACCACGAAGATTGACCACGAAGATTGTAATTTTTCCATTCATTATAATGGGGGATCCTGTTTTCTGCCTGCCTGCAGTACCAAGGTTGGCCTTGAACCTCTGTGACTTCAATAATATATAATAATAATATAATAATAATAATATATGCCATTTAGCAGACGCTTTTATCCAAAGACTTACAGTCATGTGTGCATACATTCCGTATGGGTGGTTGAACCTCTGCCATGCTCTACCAACTGAGCTCAGAAGGACCCTGAGAGGCGGCAGTCGTTCTCCCCTAGGATGTCTGTCTGTCTGTCTGTCTGTCTGTCTGTCTGTCTGTCTGTCTGTCTGTCTGTCTGTCTGTCTGTCTGTCTGTCTGTCTGTCTGTCACTCACTCACTCACTCACTCACTCACTCACTCACTCACTCACTCACTCACTCACACTGGTCTCCATGGCTACACTGGGCTTCACACAATACTGATCTAATGCAATACAAAATTATTCCTCTGTGAATTACATGCTGAGTAAACACATACTCTATCTACAATTTGGTATAAGAGTCATGAAATACACTCCAAAATTCGAAATATTAATTGCAAACAGTTCTGATCAAAAAAAGACATATTTCTCAGTATGATTTAGAGTACCCCAGCAATCTTTAACATGCAGATATTTAATGATCAATTAGCTGGGAATTCTATTGTTATTAACATGCTTTAAGCATAACTGACCTACCTCTAAGTCCAGTAGTCTACATGGGCAACAACAAGCAGGGAAACTCGCTTCAGACGTTAATCCACTCTCAGTAAGCACACCTTCAGAGTAAACCCGGCCACATACCTGTCTTTTACCATGCCTGAGGGGAGGTAAACAAAAATGTACTGCCCCAGCTAGCAGACGTTTAAATTTCAAACCCAAACATCAACGACAGTTTGTGTACAGTTTAGAGTGCAGAATACCTGGGAGAGAGAGTCAATCATGAAAGCCTGTCTGTTCTTGCCAACTCAACACTGAACACCAGTGACCATATACAACTGTCACACACACACACACACACACACACACACACACACACACACACACACACACACACACACACACACACACACACACACACACACACACACACACACACACACACACACACACACACACACACACACACACACACACACACACACACACACACCTCAGCTCACGAATAACGCTCTAACAATGTTGCGCTTTGTAACACATACATGCAGTAAATCGCACACATGCATAATTCACTTAGCTTATACACTGAGTGTACAAAACATTAAGAACAGCTGCTCTTTCCATGACATAGACTGACCAGGTGAATCCAGGTGAAAATGGTGATCCCTTATGGATCTCCCTTATTGATGTTAAATCCACTTCAATCCGTGTAGATGAAAAGGAGGAGACAGGATAAAGAAGGATTTTTAAGTCTTGAGACAATTGAGACATAGATTGTGCATGTGTGCCACTTAGAGGGTGAATGACAAAAGATTTAAGTGCCTTTGAAAGGGGTATGACAGTAGCTGACAACTGTGGGAAGCATTGGAGTCAACATGGGCCAGCAACCCTGTGGAAGGCTCGCGACACCTTGTAGAGTCCATGCCCCGACCAAATTGAGTCTGTTAATGAGGACAAAAAGGGGAATGCAACTCAATAGTAGGAAGGTGTTCTTAATGTTTTTTTTACTCTCGGCGTATGTTGTTTTTAAGACCTCAGAGGCATCAACGACTTGACTTGTTATCAGGCTCACTTGTTAAGCTCATAACCCTGGCTAGGAAGTAGCGTGTTTCAAGTGCAACATTTATCAGCAGTGTTGCGCACCAGTCTCCAACAAAACGTACAATTCAACACCCCAATTCTTCCCCAACAAATGGATACCCAGCAGGTGTCCTGGCCTCTCTGTGTCCACCACTAGTGCTCTGGTTTACAGGTCAAATCACCAGAGACAAAAGCCAAAAGCACTCAACTCCCCCGTTAGTTACACTATATACTCAGTAGCTTCAGACGCTCCGTACGGTATACTTCCCTGTGTCCCCCGTGCCGTGTAATGGTGTGCTCACAGCATTCCCAGCCCGGCAGCTGCTCCAGGGTCTAACGGTCAAGCTCAGCGGGAAATTGTTTTACATTCTCAATTACTAGACAGTAATTCTGTTTGTGTGGGAACCCTTTAACGATCATGAGTACTTCCTTTCACCTCATATAGTAGGACAGAATTGAGGTGAACAAGATTTTTTTGTGTGAATGAGGCGGATTCATTGTAGTCGTCATGTCTCCCATTCACCGCCTAAAGACATGCATCTACGTTGCGCATGTTTCAGTGAGTTAGACAATATGCTCTGGTTCTTTACAGACACTGGTAGCTGAGTTGGCAGATCATGGCACTTGCAACGCCAGGGTTGTGGGTTCGGTTCCCATGAGGCACTTGTATGAACATGTTGGCACTCACCCCTGTAAGTCGCTCTGTGCAAGAGCGTCTGCTAAATGACGTAAAACGTGAAAGTTCCTTCACAAGAATAAACACAAATAGAACACCATCTGGGATAATCATCCTGTTCTAGCAGAGAGTAACGACAGTGAATTTACTTAATCAAATCTCCTATTGACTCCCCTACAATAAACATTTTGTAAAGCATAAGGACAGACAGACACATAAACAATCTACAGCCAAGCTCTAGCGTCTAATGTTTCACTAGCATAATCCTATACCCCCCCCCGTCTAAATTTGGCAACTAAAACAAATCTATTTACCCCCCCCCCTACTCACCCTCTCAGCTGATCCTTGATTGACAGGTCAGGAATGAAAGTGGTCATTGTATAGTTCCAATCATGCTTCTATCCTCTCCCAAGAAGTCAACACTAACCATTTCTGATTCCCGTAACTCTCACTATGTCCTTTCCACCAGAGATCTACACTTAACAAGCTATGAGGCTCTCTCCCTCACCGCCTATCTTTTCCCCTCTCTACCCTTTCCTATCTGTTCATCTCTCGTTCACTCGCTATCCCACCCTCCCTGTTGCTATCCCACCCTCCCTGTCGCTATCCCACCCTCCCTGTTGCTATCCCACCCTCCCTGTTGCTATCCCACCCTCCCTGTCGCTATCCCACCCTCCCTGTTGCTATCCCACCCTCCCTGTCGCTATCCCACCCTCCCTGTCGCTATCCCACCCTCCCTGTCGCTATCCCACCCTCCCTGTCGCTATCCCACCCTCCCTGTTGCTATCCCACCCTCCCTGTTGCTATCCCACCCTCCCTGTTGCTATCCCACCCTCCCTGTCGCTATCCCACCCTCCTTGTCGCTATCCCACCCTCCCTGTTGCTATCCCACCCTCCCTGTCGCTATCCCACCCTCCCTGTCGCTATCCCACCCTCCCTGTCGCTATCCCACCCTCCCTGTCGCTATCCCTCCCTCTCTGTCGTTCCCTCTATCCCTCCATCTCTGTCGTTCCCTCTATCCCTCCATCTCCTTACCACAAGTACACTAATTAGGGCTCAATCAATGCACAGTGAATGCCTCATCAACACAGCAGCAGCAGCAGCAGCAGCTTACCACAGGCTGGCTTCAGTAGACCGTAGACTGGGTTATCCAGGCCCCGGCCCAGCCAGAGCTAACTCCCGCTGTCACGCTGCTCTGCTCGGCTCTGCTCTCACTAACATACATCACAGTACTTGGGGAGTACCGCCTGACTGGCTCCATACCACCGAGGACTCAATCTGTCAATCTAGGACTTAGTCGTACAGTGGGTATACATTATGGGATGTATAATTCTACGTCAAACAAGGCCATCTTTTCATACAGATGTATTTACACCACTACGATTGCAAAGCCATGGTGTGATGTGACGTCCACCACACTATAATCCAACAGGAAGAAGGCAGGAAGAAACAGTAAATATAGGCTTCAGAAAGGAGAGGAAGTGACACATTTGTTATGTCAAATGTAGCACTTTGCAATACTCAAATAGAGGATAAGAGGTGGCAAGCCAGCTGAAATGATAGGTGCCGAAATAGCTCTTCACTTCACAAACAGAAATGGCAACGGCTTAAAGGTTATCTGTGAAGCATTACAAATAAAACCTCAACCCTAAACCTAAGACCTAATGTAAAAAGACACCGAAATAATTCACATCTTTCATCTCGTGTAACATTTGACCTCGAACGATCCACAGGGGAGCCTGTACGCCACAAGGTCAGCTTGAGTGGCACCAGTGTTGTTAAATCATTACCTGCTCCTCTTAAGAGCAGAGGAAATGTAAAGGCAGAAACTACATTTACATAGGTCATCTATGTGTGTGTGTGTGTGTGTGTGTGTGTGTGTGTGTGTGTGTGTGTTTAGGATCACTGTCTATGCGGTTAGCTATTTATGTGTGTGTGTGTGTGTGTTCAGGCTCGGGGGAAACCATGCCTTCTCACCTCCCTGTGGTCCAGTCTGTTAATGTACCTCTAATGGTGCGACTGTTGACAGTTCAGTCACACGGTAGTGGATAAATGGCAGACAGCAGACAGCTGTTTCCCACACCATTCTTCTAAGGAAGAGGTCTTTAACTCGCAGCACGACTCTAGCCACAACCAGCTAACAGCACACAACTAATAGACTGTACGATAGACAAGATTGCCCCCAATCCAGATGTGTTTAGATTTTTTTCTGTTGTTGTCGCCCTGGACGACCACCCATTGATTTATAAAAGGGGTGTCCCCGAAAGTGGTTTCCCTCTAAAAGCACAGACCCGACGTCCTCCTGTACTGTAACTCACCTCTGTCGCTGCTGGAGGGCTTGGGCTTGTCGTAGTGGTTGAAGCTCTGGCTGCGACGGTTGCCGTTGGAGGCCGCGCGGGGCTTCCCCTCGCTGCCTGGAGCTGAGACCCGCATGGTGGGAGCTGGCAGTCTGTGGGACAACAGGGGGGGGGGGCAAAAGTGACAGGTTCAATAAAACACCCAACAGTATAAAAAACATCTCCTAAAGAGGATTAAATAATATTCCTCAGATCAGTCTAAATAACTCCCTTTTTAAGGAGTGCATTCAGACGATCTATGGACAAGAGCTCAAGAAAGACGCATGTGGTTGCACAGTTATTCCACTAGGTGGTGCTATTGCATAACCTCATGCTGGGCATTTCCCGAACTCATCAAAAGCTACTGCACACACTCACACACAGTGAAACAGAATACTTTTTTTTTTAAAGGACAAGTTGAAAAGCACTTCCAGTCTACTGAAACCATGCACACAGCAAACACACCAGGAAGCAAGTGTTAACACATCAAAAGTAGTCTAGTAACATACTACAAGACAACCTGAAGTTAGTGGGAGAATGGGGATGGTGGGAGCTTTACAAACACAATACGTGGTGCCTCTTCAGTGTGAGTGGATTGCGGCATGCAGTGTTTATGGAAGTGAGATAGAGGACAGCTGACCTAGAGTATTTTCTCTGAGCCACAGAGAGCTTTAGCCCTTTACTCTGAGTGGAAGAAGCCTTGGATGACAGACTGCATGGAGGAGAAAAGAGAGAGACAGGTAAGAACGAATGTTAAGAGTAGACAGAGATATGAAAGCTGATTGGGTGAGACCAAGAGGATCACAGAGATTTGGACAAGTTAACGGAAAGCGAAGCGATTCACAGACGTGGAATGAAGGTGGCCTGCTACGCATGGAAGCCGCAGAAGACGAGACCACGCGCAATTCGAATGGATAACATGAACAAACCTGAGGAACCAGTGTCATGAGGAAACATGAGGAATCAACGTCACATTTTATGGGGAATTACTGGGGGGGGTCACTCACAAATAACCTCGCATACTATATCTGAGCTTCTCCAAACCACTGATCTCTTGCCATGCGTGGAAGCTGGAGGTTGGGTTGTTACAAGGTACTGTTACCTAGACAGCATATCTGATGCTGCTTTGTGTGCTGGTGCGGTGGAGCTGTGGGTATGATGGGTGTGGGTCTGAGCGGGGGCTGGTGACCCATGGGGAGTATGTCCAGGCTGGTTGCTGTGCTCTGGGTGATGAGAGGCCTGCTGCTTCAAGACCTTCTGCTGCTGCTGCTTGTAGCGGGACAAGCTGAAGAACAGGCCCAGGATGGTCTTCAGGTTCCCATGAAGGATCTCTGCAATAGGAGGAGAGACAGAGAGGTTGGTCACCTTTGGTATCGTTTCCTCTTTCACAGTCGGCTCTAACGTGGAGTTACTCGTTCAAGGCTCTAGATGAGAAGTCGATATGAGGGAGAGTGTCCGGTAGATGACGTACCTTCTGCACTGAGTCCCTGGATGTTCACCCCTTTAGCTGCCAGGAATCCTAGGCAGGTATTGATGTTCTCAATCTGGGGGAGAGGAGAGAGGAGAGAGGAGGGCATGGTACTTTGTCAGCGCAGATAAAGCAGAGTCATCCATTAACAAATATTTCCCCCCATACAATGATAAGGTAATATTAGGCTTGATGTTTGTCTGCGATGTAGGAAAACCTGAGTCAAATCAAGAACCATATGGTCCTCTGTGGATTATAACCAACCACTAGTGATGCAAGGTGAAACAATTCTGTCTGATCCACAAGCAGAAATCATCCTTCAGACAGTTCAAACATAGTAGTAAAGGAGTAGAACTAAACTAGCATACAGGCCACAATGGACTGATTAACCTCTCTTAATTCAGACCTTTACCACAGATCTTTTCATGCAATTCACAATCACCCATTGGTAAGAGCAGGGACGTTTCCCAACAACTAAAAGCAACGTGTTTCTGAGGAAATCTAAACGTGTTCCCACCCATTACACTAAACTCCAGGAAGTTCACTTTGAGGGAGCGCAGATTACTGAAAGACTTCCATTCATAGAGCTACTCCTTATTTTAATAATATTTTCCCAATTTCTGGCTCGCCACAAGGGAAAAAATGTTGTACAACAATGGGATCTGTCATTTAATGTGTAGGGGAGCTGGTGCTGGTGGGTGAGCCAGGGTGAGTCAGCTAGAGTGAGATATATTAGACTGAGGGAGGTGGTCCAAGTGACAGACAGCTTGTAGGAGTGAAATAAGGTCAGAGAAAGAGAATGAGCTGCAAAATTGAAAGCAAGGGAGATATCTAATAATACTAAAGGTCCAACACAGCAGTTTTGATCTGAACATCAAGTCATTTCTGGTTAACAATTAAGTACCTTTACTATCATAGTTTTTCATTCAAATGGTCAAAACATCAACAAAAGTAGCTTGTAATAAGCAAAGAGCCATTACTCAAGCAAGATTTTGCTAGGACTGCCTGGTCTGAGTAAAGGCGGGAAACCTGAAAACGAGCTTTTATTGGAAGAGATGTTTGGTCTCTTTCTTAATGGTCTACTAACTAATTTACCGCCTTGTGATGCCTCCCGGCAGGCTCAAACTCCGTCCCACCAAAACAGGCGGAAATATCAGGCTGTCTTTTCAAACAACTCTTTGTCAAAACGTTCACAATTTCACAGTATTATTTTTAACTTCAAAGTGTAGAAATATATATAAAAACACATGAATATCAGGTTTTTGACTGCACTGGGCCTTTAAACTAATTATCGTGGATTATCATACAACCAAAATAGAGGCTTCTAGAGTATGTCGAGCGCTATCACAACAATAACGAAGTGAACGGATGTTTAACCCATGGATCCATGGATAAGTATGATAGGCAAGGGAGGTTGTTTGGGTGTCAGCGGGACACCGGTCTATTTAATGCCACCCCGCAGCCTCCCTACCGTGCTAGTAGGGCATCACTAGAAAGGCCGTTCTCTTACAGGAAACAGTGAGGAAAGAAGCACGTGCCACCAAGGGTCCTCACTCAGCGTCAGGATTTCAGATTTGGGACGGATCATCCGGTTGTGTTCGCACAATTACCACACATGCGATAACTCATGATCCGTACTATGAAGTACTGCTAGGCTCACGCCTCCCTGTTATCACTGTTTTAGGGGCTGGAGGGCTGGTTCCCTTATGTTACAGAATAAACACAACACTCACCATCTGAGTCTGGCTCTTTGGGTAGCCATTGATGTCTTCTATCTTCTCATTCGCTAGAAAAGAATGATGAAGAGAGAGCGAGAGGGCAAGAAAAGAAAGAGGACATTTAACGATGACGTAACACATCCTCCTTGGGACTTCCCCTGCACTACGACGAGTCACATTGAAGACGCCCGTACAGTGTCTATCCTAAAGCAGTAATAACTTACGCTAACCGTGGGAAGCAGCCGGGTTTTGCACCTGATGCCATCTCAGTCAAATACCACCGCTATGATCCTCATTTAGCCTCCGCTAACCACGCTGCCTCTATTCACCCCACTTAAATATAATGTACAGTGCAGACACACAGGAAATAATGACAGGCTTGGCTGCTCCACCTCTCATCCACCCTGGGAGGCTAAAAGCAGAGCTGGAATCTCAAATTGCTGAATTTCCGAGCAGGAAAGACTTGATTTTAAAGACCCTCCTGACCTAAAGATCCCGCCTAACCTCTCCACAGTAAAGGCCCGTAGAGGCCACTGAGTTGGAGGCCAGAGAAGAGAGAGGCAAGAGGCCACTGAGTTGGAGGCCAGAGAAGAGAGAGGCAAGAGGCCACTGAGTTGGTGGCCAGAGAAGAGAGAAGCACTGTGACATATCATACTCATCATAGCACACTAATTAGGCTATATAATATGATGAAGCATGCAAAAACGTTTGTTCTTGTCATTGCATTGCAATGGAAAGCCGATAGGAAACGCATAATGGTTACATGGAAGCATTCCAATTGATCTGCTGATTTAAAAAAAGAAGAAGTTACCAATAGAATGCCAGGCAAGTCCTTACCAACAACCTGTATGATCTCAGCCAATAGCACTCCATCTGTAACATCCTGCTGCAAGTCCTTGATCAGTCGCTGACGGCCCGACTTCACCAGGTAATGGTTGGCCCAGTCTGTGTAAATCTGCCCAACAACAAAACACATAGGAATACAATTGACATACAAGCAATTCACTTAATACCAGACCGTTACCAGTTAATGCAGGCAAAGCAATAGCCTGTAGATAACCCCTTTTGAACACCTTTCAGAACACACTCGCTTTTCAAGGCGTGACACTCACATTCCTCCAGAAATCAGTACACCGAGCACAACGTACGTTCTGCTCTGAGAGTGAGAAATCGTGTCTTTCAAAGAGTAGGAAGTATGACGTCACGTATTAAGACAGAAACTCACTGGCTGAGAGCACCGGTGTGTGGTGTCTGTAATCTGAGGAGCTTTGCTCATAATTGGATGATTACTGCTGCATTTTAACATCTCAGTCATTTTAACATCTCAGTCATTTTAACATCTCAGTCATTTTAACATCTCAGTCATTTTTTAAGTCTGTTTGATCTGACGGAAAATAGTCTACACTTTTTTGCCCCAAACTGTTTATGAGATTATTATGCTTATACTGTAGCTAGATAATACAGATCCACCCAGAGTTCACGCTCTATGAGAACCAGGGGGATAAGTACTTCACCATGGGGTTAAGAGGAGTTACCAGGGGGTTAAGAGGGAGGCACCAGACGGAAAATCTGTGGGTTTGAATGGCAAAACTGAACAGGTGATCGAGGGTAGGTAGAGCGCTTAATGTGGACAACAGAAAGTAGCCTGGCAGAGAAAGATGGTTTTAAGAAATGTACACCTTTCAAGGTACTATAAAGACATTACAAAACAGCTAAGAGCACAACACAAGTTTGCTATTCTGTTTCCTGCATGGTGTTTCGCTGACCTGTTTCTGGTGGATTTGCATGAGAAAAAAAAGAGTGTTGAGTTTGACACTAAAACCTCAGTCTCCTATAGATAAAGATATGACTTTCACTATGGAACAAAACACAACGCAACAATAGGGTCAATGAAAAGTCACAAACCAATCAAGTAGCTCATGAAGCTCAATATAGATAAATAGTTACAAATGTGCACATTGCTTTCAGAAACTGTGAAAACTTCATGTGAAGTAAAATGGCGCCAGAGAGGAATGCAGATGTTTTACGTGTCGCCAAACCTGTTGTGTTTTTTTGTTTGTTTATTTGCGTTGTTTGTAACTTATTGTTTCACTTATTTTGTACATACCCTCTCTTATGACCGAAAATAACTTCTAGACATCAGGACTGCGATTACTCACCACAGACTAGCAGACGCGAAGGATATACTGCTTTCTCAGGAACAGGCCCAGATTCCCGTGATTTGTAGAGAAGGCAGAGAAAAAGGGTCCAAAGGGCTGTTTTCTGATCATTTGTAGGCCATCGAATAAACCCCCACTTCCCTCCATTCTGCTAAAAAAAAGTACAATCTGTGGAGAATAAAATCGACGGAGTCGTGGCTGAATCACGACACTATCTGCTAGCTGGCTGGTTACACGGTATACCGGCAGGATAGAACAGCGGCGTCTGGTAAGACAAGGGGCGGCGGACTATGTATTTTTGTAAATAACCGTATCTAAGGAAATCACAATATCTAGGGAAGTCTCGAGCTATTGCTCGCTTGAGGTAGAGTATCTCATGATAAGCTGTAGACCACACTATCTACCTAGAGAGTTTTCATCTGTATTTTTCGTAGCTGTTTACATACGACCACAGTCAGATGCTGGCAATAAGACAGTATTGAATGAGCTGTATTCCACCATAAGCAAACAAGAAAACGCTCACCCAGTGGGGGGCTCCTAGTAGCAGGGGACTTTAATGCAAGGAAACTTACATTTCTATCAGCATGTTAAATGTGCAACCAGAGGGGAAAAACTCTGGACCATATACAGTGACTTGCGAAAGTATTCACCCCCTTGGCATTTTTTCCTATTTTGTTACAACCTGGAATTAAAATAGATTTTTTTGTGGGGGTTTGTATCACTTGATTTCCACAACATGCCTACCACTTAGAAGATGCAAAACATATTTTATTGTGAAAGAAACAAGAAATAAGACAAAAAACTTTGTAGAGCCACCCTTTGCAGAAATTACAGTAGCAAGTCTCTTGGGGTATGTCTCTATAAGCTTGGTACATCGAGACACTGGGATTTTTGCCCGTTCTTCAATGCAAAATTGCTCCATCTCCTTCAAGTGGTATGAGTTCCGCTGATGTACAGCAATCTTTAAGTCATACCACAGATTCTCAATTGGATTGAGGTCTGGGCTTTGACTAGGCCATTCCAGACATTTAAATGTTTCCCCTTAAACCACTCGAGTGTTGCTTTAGCAGTATGCTTAGAATCATTGTCCTGTTGGAAGGTGAACCTCAGTCCCAGCCTCAAATCTCTGGAAGACTGAAACAGGTTTCCCTCAAGAATTTTCCTGTATTTAGCGCCATCCATCATTCCTTCAATTCTGAACAGTTTCCCAGTCCCTGCCGATGAAAAACATCCTCACAGCATGATGCTGCCACCACCATGCTTCACTGTGGGGATGGTAATCTCAGGGTGATGAGAGGTGTTGGGTTTGTGCCAGACATAGAGTTTTCCTTGATGGCCAAAAAGCTAAATTTTAGTCTCATCTGACCAGAGCTTTGCAGCTCCTACAGGGTTATCTTTGGTCTTTTTTTGCCTCTGATTAATGCCCTCCTTGCCTGGTCTGTGAGTTTTGGTGGGCGGCCCTCACTTGGCAGGTTTGTTGTGGTGCCATATTCTTTCTATTTTTTAATAATGGATTTAATGGTGCTCCGTGGGATGTTCAAAGTTTTGGATATTTTTTATATCTCAACCCTGATATGTACTTCTCCAAAATGTTGTCCCTGACCTGTTTGGAGAGCTCCTTGGTCTTCATGGTGTCGCTTGCTTGGTGGTGCCCCTTGCATAGTGGTGTTGCAGACTCTGGGGCCTTTCAGAACAGGTGTATATATATACTGAGATTATGTGACACTTAAATAAAGTCCACCTGTGTGCAATCTAACTAATTATGTGACTTCTGAAGGTAATTGGTTGCACCAGATCTTATTTAGGGGCTTCATAGCAAAAAGGGGGAATACATATGCACGCACCGCTTTATTTGTATTTTTTATAATATATATTTTTTAAACAAGTCATTTTTATTTTCACTTCACCAATTTGGACTATTTTGTGTATGTCCATTACATGAAATCCAAATAAAAATCCATTTAAATTACAGGTTGTAATGCAACAAAACAGGAAAAATCCCACGGGGGATTGTCACGCCCTGACTGTAGAGAGCTTGTAATGTCTCTATTTTTGGTTTGGTCAGGGTGTGATTTGGGTGGGCATTCTATGTTCATGTTTCTATGTTTTCTATTTCTTTGTGTTTGGCCAGGTATGGTTCTCAATCAGGGACAGCTGTCTATCGTTGTCTCTGATTGGGAATCATACTTAGGTAGATTTTTTTCCTTCCTTCTGTGGATCTTGTTCTTCGTTTGTGACCAGGTAGTCGGCACAACAAAGCTGTTCGGTCGTTGGTTTCTTTTTTGTCTAAAGTTTCACTTCAGTAATAAATATTATGTGGAACTCAAGGACCGCTGTGCCTTGGTCTCATCCTTCCGACGACACCCGTTACAGGGATGAATATTTTGAAAGGTACTGAATACTCCACACACAGAGACGCATACTAAGCTCTCCCTCGCCCTCCATTTGGCAAATCCGACCATAATTATATCCTCCTGATTCCTTCTTACAAGCAAAAATGAAAGCAGGAAGCACCAGTGACTAGATCATTTAAAAAAGTGGTCAGATGAAGCAGATGCTGAACTACAGGACTATTTTGCTAGCACAGACTGTAAAATATTCCGGGATTCCTCCAATGTCATTGAGGAGTCATTGGCTTCATCAATAAGTGCATTGATGACGTCGTCCCCACAGTGATCGTACGTACAGTACATACCCCAACCAGAATACATGGATTACAGGCAGCATCCGCACTGAGCTAAAGGCTTTCAAGGAGCGGGACTCTAACCCGGAAGCTTATAAGAAATCCCGCTATACCCTCCAATGAACTATCAAACAGGCAAAGCGTCAAATACAGGACTAAGATCTAAGACCAGCTCTAATGCTCATCGGATGTGGCAGGGCTTGCAAACCAAAGACTACAAAGGGAAGCACATCCGAGAGCTGCCCAGTGACACGAGCCTACCAGACGAGCTAAACAATTTCTATGCTTGCTTTGAGGAAAATAACACTGAAACATGCATGAGAGCAGCACCAGCTGTTCCGAAAGACTGTGTGATCACGCTCTCCGCAGACGATGTGAGTAAGACCTTCAAACAGGTCAGCAAGGCACTAAAGGTAGTGCGAACGGCCCAGTTCATCACTGGGGGCAAGCTTCCTGCCATCCAGGACCTCTATACCAGGCGGTGTCAGAGGAAGGTACTAAAAATTGTCAAAGACTCCAGCCACCCTAGTCATAGACTGTCCTGTCTGCTACCGCATGGCAAGTGGTACCGGAGCGCATAGTCTAGGTCCAAGAGGCTTCTAAACAGCGTCTACCCCCAAATCATAAGACTCCTGAACATCTAATGAAATGGACACCCAGACAATTTGCATTGCTCCACCCCCCTTCTTTACACTGCTGCTACTCTCTGTTGTTGTCATCTATGCATAGTCACTTCAATAACTCAAACTACATGTACATACTACCTCAACTAACTGATGCACCCGCACATTGACTCTGTACCGGTACCCACCTGTATATAGTCTCGCTATTGTTGTTTTACTGCTGCTCTTTAATTACTTGTTACTTTTATCTCTTATTCTTGTCCATATTTTTTGAAACTGCATTGTTGGTCGGGGGCTCGTAAGTAAGCATTTCACTGTTGTATGCGGCGCATGTGACTAATACAATTTGATTTGAACAGCCATTTATATCCTATAGCTAGCTACCACTGAAAACAAAAGGCTCAGGGCTTAAGTTACCTCTCCAACCAGACAGAGAAGAGGTGTGTAGATCATAGACTTAGACGTTACATCATTGTATCTGTCCCATTATGGTGTCTGTGAGTAGTACATTTTATTAATCTACTACTTCCATGAGTTGGCAAACAAACTGAAAAGACGAATACTGCCACCTGTAGTGTGTTGTTTGAACAGGTATAAAACCAAGGTGGGCGATTTACTGCCACCTGCAGTTATGAAATGTTTGCTTGAGAGTATAATTCATTGGCTGATCCCTCCCGATGACCTGGACGGAATTATATGATCTTTCTTAACCCATAGGAAGTCCCACCCAGTTAGCTACTTCAAAATGCTGAAAGTCATCAATGGCACTTCCCCTACTAAAACATACTCCATCTATCGCCATGGTGGCGATCCTCTTTCTTACATCTCACAGCATGCGGACGCTGCGTGAGCCAAGAAACACCAACCACAAAGTGCGGCAGACAGTGAGAATATTCTTGATATAACATTGAATGAGGCGAGCACCGCTTTCACCATCCAGCTGGGGTGTCCATTAGTAAGCATTAGTCATGTCTAAAATCGCATGTCTAGGCACCTACTGTCCATCACAGTTCTACACCCCCAGTAGCTTGACTTTCTGTTTAGATTTTTATCTCTTTTGCATCTAGTTTTTATTTTATGATTTTTTTGTTTGTCCACACTGATGTGTGATTTATGGTCATTAGGTGGAGGCTACTCGACAAGCCCTTCTGTGCTTTTTCCCTCCTGCGTGTCGCGTTTTAGCTTTTTTCAACTGCTACAAATTGTCTCTCTATTTGTGCAAATTAAAATAAAATAAACTAGTCTAAACTCTATGGTCCACCAGCTCCCTCGTCTATATCCTGTCCTGTCCAGTTGGGAAAAGCCAACACTAGGGGGCAGTGTTGGAGTGTTGGAGTGTGTGTGTGTGTGTGTGTGTGTGTGTGTGTGTGTGTGTGTGTGTGTGTGTGTGTGTGTGTGTGTGTGTGTGTGTGTGTGTGTGTGTGTGTGTGTGTGTGTGTGTGTGTGTGTGTGTGTGTGTGTGTGTGTGTGTGGCCAGTGCATCCCATGTGTCAGTGGACCAGAGGTAATCTATTCTAACACATCATGTTACTGTTCCCCCCTCCTCCTCTTCCTCCCTCAAAGCCACTCTATTTCATTATTAATGTCCTACACACACTCACACACACACACTCGAATGCATGCACACGCACTCACACACACATAACTCATCCAGAATTAGGCTGCATCTGATCCTGCTTTTTGTTTGTTTGTAGTATTGCAGAGAGCAACCGAGCACTACTCCACCCAACCAAACCTTATGCATTACGGCACCACTTCAGACCATCAGCTTCAGACCATCAGCTGAAGTTCATCTGATCCTCACATAAATAAACACGTAACCATCCTGGTGTAATGGAACCCTGTCTGTGGTGGTGTTCGGCTGGAAGTCAGTGCAGGCCAGCTGGACGTGTGTTTACTGCAGAAGAAGGCTGTGGTGGTGTTCGGCTGGAAGTCAGTGCAGGCCAGCTGGACGTGTGTTTACTGCAGAAGAAGGCTGTGGTGGTGTTCGGCTGGAAGTCAGTGCAGGCCAGCTGGACGTGTGTTTACTGCAGAAGAAGGCTGTGGTGGTGTTCGGCTGGAAGTCAGTGCAGGCCAGCTGGACGTGTGTTTACTGCAGAAGAAGGCTGTGGTGGTGTCTTAAAGGGATTCTCTCTTCCTGGTAGGACCAAACGAGCGGTTGCAGACCCTCCCCCCCACGCACAGTAGGCCTGCTAAACTCATTAAAGTCATGCCGCCAGCAGCAGGTGTTGTCGAGTAGCAAATGACTACCAGCGATCTTCACTATACCGAATGTCATGTACTGTATGAATGTAGCTGATAAATCACGTTTTAGGTGGAAGAGAAGCTGTGTGTATTCTCATTTGGTAGAGAGAGTGCAGGTAATCAGCAGTAAGATTCACTGTGATCTTCTTCACTGACGTGCTGAGACTGTGTCGAGGAATCACTCATCTTGTCTGGCTCACTGGACGTACAGTGTTCATTGTGAACATACTGTGCTTCCATTCAGGAAATATCTGGGATCTCAAGACGGAGATCTGGTTGTCGCTTCTCCAAACTTTCACAATATGTAAGACAAACACACCCCAATCCCACTGGGCACACACTGGTTGATCAACGTGGTTTCCACGTCATTTCAATGAAATGGACGTAGAACCAACGTGGAATAGATGTTGAATTGACGTCTGTGTCTGGTAGTTCTACGCCACAAAACACCACACTGGCTAACTCATGATTCCATAATGTACCAATCCCAGAAAGAGGTATTTTCATTCTAATCTTTCACCATATGTCCCCCATTAGGGTACGCCAACAAAATATGAAATACGACAATATTATTCTACGCTTGTGTTTTCCCATTTCCTCTCCAGTGGGCCCCCTGGCCCCCCAGCCCCATGAACTCTGTAGCCGGGCTGCAGTGTGGAGCACACTGAGCCACAGCACAGTACTACCACTCAAAATAGAGCTCTGGATAAAACCCCATGACCGCTGTTCACTCTCACTGTGTAATGATAGGCCATGCAGGAATCTTTCATCCTCCCCACCACATGAAGCAGAACATCAGCTCCTGCTGCTTGACTGGGACAGTAGGCTATGGGATAGGCCAAATTCACATAGGCTACATATAGGCTATACATGGCCAGGCCAGCAATATAGACACAAGACCGGCACTCCTGGACTATAATCTATAGTCACTTTCAGTTCAACTATAATCTTTGTACAGTTCTTCAAATATACGAATATAAAGGCATACGTTAGCAGACATCAACCAGACCAGGTGTGTAGAGCCCATCTGCCTGCCACTCACACATCTACCTGCCACTCACACATCTACCTGCCACTCACACATCTGCCTGCCACTCACACATCTACCTGCCACTCACACATCTACCTGCCACTCACACATCTGCCTGCCACTCACACATCTGCCTGCCACTCACACACACCTGCCACTCACACATCTGCCTGCCACTCACACATCTACCTGCCACTCACACATCTATGCCACTCACACATCTGCCTGCCACTCACACATCTGCCTGCCACTCACACATCTACCTGCCACTCACACATCTGCCTGCCACTCACACATCTACCTGCCACTCACACATCTACCTGCCACTCACACATCTGCCTGCCACTCACACATCTACCTGCCACTCACACATCTACCTGCCACTCACACATCTACCTGCCACTCACACATCTACCTGCCACTCACACATCTGCCTGCCACTCACACATCTACCTGCCACTCACACATCTGCCTGCCACTCACACATCTACCTGCCACTCACACATCTACCTGCCACTCACACATCTGCCTGCCACTCACACATCTACCTGCCACTCACACATCTGCCACATCTGCCTGCCACTCACACATCTACCTGCCACTCACACATCTGCCTGCCACTCACACATCTACCTGCCACTCACACATCTGCCTGCCACTCACACATGCCACTCACACTCTGCCTGCCACTCACACATCTGCCTGCCACTCACACACATCTACCTGCCACTCACACATCTACATCTGCCACTCACACATCTGCCTGCCACTCACACATCTACCTGCCACTCACACATCTACCTGCCACTCACACATCTACCTGCCACTCACACATCTACCTGCCACTCACACATCTGCCTGCCACTCATACATCTACCTGCCACTCACACATCCACTCACACATCTGCCTGCCACTCACATCTACCTGCCACTCACACATCTGCCTGCCACTCACACATCTACCTGCCACTCACACATCTACCTGCCACTCACACATCTGCCTGCCACTCACACATCTGCCTGCCACTCACACATCTGCCTGCCACTCACACATCTACCTGCCACTCACACATCTGCCTGCCACTCACACATCTGCCTGCCACTCACACATCTACCTGCCACTCACACATCTACCTGCCACTCACACATCTGCCTGCCACTCACACATCTACCTGCCACTCACACATCTACCTGCCACACTCACACATCTGCCTGCCACTCACACATCTACCTGCCACTCACACATCTGCCACCTGCCACTACCTGCCACACATCTGCCTGCCACTCACACATCTACCTGCCACTCACACATCTGCCTGCCACTCACACATCTGCCTGCCACTCACACATCTGCCTGCCACTCACACATCTGCCTGCCACTCACACATCTGCCTGCCACTCACACATCTGCCTGCCACTCACACATCTGCCTGCCACTCACACATCTGCCTGCCACTCACACATCTGCCTGCCACTCACACATCTGCCTGCCACTCACACATCTACCTGCCACTCACACATCTACCTGCCACTCACACATCTGCCTGCCACTCACACATCTGCCTGCCACTCACACATCTGCCTGCCACTCACACATCTACCTGCCACTCACACATCTACCTGCCACTCACACATCTGCCTGCCACTCACACATCTGCCTGCCACTCACACATCTGCCTGCCACTCACACATCTACCTGCCACTCACACATCTGCCTGCCACTCACACATCTACCTGCCACTCACACATCTACCTGCCACTCACACATCTGCCTGCCACTCACACATCTACCTGCCACTCACACATCTGCCTGCCACTCACACATCTACCTGCCACTCACACATCTACCTGCCACTCACACATCTGCCTGCCACTCACACATCTGCCTGCCACTCACACATCTGCCTGCCACTCACACATCTGCCTGCCACTCACACATCTACCTGCCACTCACACATCTACCTGCCACTCACACATCTGCCTGCCACTCACACATCTACCTGCCACTCACACATCTACCTGCCACTCACACATCTGCCTGCCACTCACACATCTACCTGCCACTCACACATCTACCTGCCACTCACACATCTACCTGCCACTCACACATCTGCCTGCCACTCACACATCTGCCTGCCACTCACACATCTGCCTGCCACTCACACATCTACCTGCCACTCACACATCTGCCTGCCACTCACACATCTACCTGCCACTCACACATCTACCTGCCACTCACACATCTGCCTGCCACTCACACATCTACCTGCCACTCACACATCTGCCTGCTACTCACACAAGCCAACATAGGGGGATAAAATTCTCACACCAGCAACTGCCATGAGGCCAAACCCTGCTGTTGTATTCTGTTCTCACTGCGAACCTTCAAATTTCCCTGTGAGAAAGTAACTAAGGTACGTCGAAGAGAATTAAATATCTATTGAAATTAATGCATTACATACAGAGGATTTCAAACAAACACTTCCTTGCATAGGGCTCCATGACTGGCGCAGCGGTGTCAGGCACTGCATCTCAGTGCAAGAGTTGCCACTACAGTCCCTGGTTTGAATCCAGGCTGTATCATATCTGGCTCGTGATTGGGAGTCCAGTTTGGGCGGTGCGCAATTGGCCCGGCGTCGGCCAGGTTAGGCAGTCATTGAATTTCTTCTAAACTGACTTGCCTAGTTAAATACGACACAAACTCCACATAGTAGTGACAGTGAAGACAAGGGAAGAATCGTTATTCTCTATGTGCACCTCTGAATGACCGTCTGATTAGAGTACTAACTCCTCCTCTTCACTGCCTTAAACAACATGCGACTAATGCTTTAACCTGTGACATATGTTTACATTACTTACCACACACACACACACACACACACACGCCATTCATCATTACGTGCCTTAGACACATTAGCCTGCATCTCTCCTATACACACGGCAGCTGCAAACGCCGATAGTGTTCGCTGTCCAATTACGCATGCTGAACAGGTGCAGAGGTCCTATATTTTATCCCAGTTCACTCCAGGTTTTGTCTTTTTAGCACGTAACAAATATGAGATTGAGAAGAACAGTGCTCTGACCTGAGGATCCTCTCGGTCTTCACTCACTGCGGTGGAGAGGCTTCTGTTGGGGGTGGGGGTCGTCTCTCCCTTTCCCTGGCCCTCTCCCTGCCGGTGAAGGGCTTTCAGGGGGCTGTGTCTGAGGGCTGGAGGTCTGGCCCTGTGAGGGCTGGAGGTCCTGGACCTGGCAAGGTTCTGTGCCTGAGGGATGGGCAGGGCGCTGTGCACCGGTTTGGGTAGTCCTGACTTCATCTTAGAGGCGACCAGAATTGCCAGCATCTTCCACTCATCTCAGAAACCTCTCCACACACTCACACACATACAAGCACTCCAAATCGCCCTCTCTCTCTCTCTCTCTCTCTCTCTCTCTCCGCTGCTTTCTAAGAAGGTTGGCCAAAAGCAGCCATACTCTCACACAGAAGCTCCACAGCTGGGGTAGCTCAGCTTACATATAGACATGTACAGTAGGAGGATCTTTGTGGTACACACAAACTCAACAAAACACACACACACACACACACACACAACACACACACACACACACACACACACACACACACACACACACACACACACACACACAGTCCAATAGTAAACCTTTGGAAACGGCTCTGGATGTGACGCTGGGAGAGATCAGAGCTCTGTTTGTCCAGGCAGACAGCAGAAGTGTTCTTAGAGACTCTAATGACTAAACACCGTTGGGTGGCAGCCTGGAGGGACTTACAGCAGTATCCTCCTCCTCCTTCCTCAGCTTGTCAAGTAGTCAATGGAGACAGCCTCTCTCTCTCTCTCTCTCTCTCTCTCTCTGTACACTGATACTGAGAAGTGGGAGAGGAGCCCGATTCTAATTGGCCCAGTGTTGCTGTATAAAAGAGAGTAGGGTTTCTGGGTTCTGCTGATCTCTGCAGGAGGGGAGGGGCTCCAGTTCTGATGCCCCCTCCCTGGGTTTTATATTATGCTCCCCACGGCTTTGAACTCAACTGTTAACTCCACAGTGCCAGAACCATTTGGATGTGCATAGGGATGAATATGACGTTATCAAGTGCTTTTCTATGTAAGTTCTTTGTAATTCTGTACGGTTGATTCTCAGTGTCATGTAAACTTTCAGTCAGCAGACAGACTGGGGGGTATATTATTCAGAGCCAGCCCAGGCAGAAGCTTTGTGAGGTTTCAAATAGTGCTGCAGCCAGCAGTTCCTCCAGCCGGTGGATTGAACCCTGTAATCCCTATGGGTCTAAGTCAAACAGAACTCTCTCTAACTCTGTTTCAACACAAACCATCCATAGGCTGAGGTTTTTCATCCTCCTCTAAAAGGACCGTCTATCCCCCCTTGCCGTGAGAGCAAATCAAAGGTCATACAATCTGGAGAAACCACAGGCTGATCGATAATCCACTGGCCAATCTTTTCACTTTTCATCGCAGGTTAGGATAATTAATAGCAGGTTAGGAGTCTGAGGTTAAGGTTAGGGTTAGCAAAAACGCGCTCCTAACCTGCTACGACAATCACTTTGCATGGAGGTGGCGTGAAAAGAGTTGGTCGCAGTCAACCAACCCTCCACTCTCATTCACTGTCATCTGTTTTCTGTACAAGACCTAGCTAGTTTGCCTTTGTTTCTATCCTACACACCTGCGTATTGATTGAATAGTTCACGTGTATTATAGAGATGAATAGAAATGAATGTGCTTTAGAGGTCTACGTGTGCCTGTTACTACAGTGTTGATGAGCCTGATCCCCATTCTGTGTTTGTGTTCGTGCCGACTAAAACGTTCACCTCACTGATCACCCGGGTGGCACAGTGACCCCGCTGTGTCGTGACTTCTCTGATAGGGTCATAGAGATGTCTTTTTTTTTTCAAATAGTGTGCGGCGAAGACGCACAAGGCACGTCTTTCTCCACTAATGAGCACATTCATTGTTTTCACGGCATGAATTGTTTGTCAATGTTTATGAACCATCCACCATCCATCAGAAGTATCACCAGCAGTAAAATGTAGGCATTTCCTCATTCATCTAAAATGTTTGGTTACGGTCATTTCTATTCATTCAATGTACAGTACCAGCCCAAAGTGTGGACACACCTACTCATTCAAGGGTTTTTCTTAATTTAAAAAAAAACCTTTTCTACATTGTAGAATAATAGTGAAGACATCAAAACTATGAAAACTGTGAAATAACACATATGGAATCATGTAGGACTCACTTCCGGCGTCGACAGAGATGGCCGCCTCGCTTCGCGTTCCTAGGAACCTATGCAGTTTTTTGTTTTTTTTATGTGTTATTTCTTACATTAGTACCCCAGGTCATCTTAGGTTTCATTACATACAGTCGAGAAGAACTACTGAATATAAGAGCAGCGTCAACTCACCATCAGTACGACCAAGAATATGTTTTCCGCGACGCGGATCCTGTGTTCTGCCTTACAAACAGGTCAACGGAATTGATTCCATGCAGCGACCTCAAAAAGAAAAACGACTTCGTAAAAGAGGGAAACGTAGCGGTCTTCTGGTCAGACTCCGGACACGGGCACATCGCGCACCACTCCCCAGCATTCTTCTTGCCAATGTCCAGTCTCTTGACAACAAGGTTGGTGAAATCCGAGCAAGGGTAGCATTCCAGAGGGACATCAGAGACTGTAACGTTCTCTGCTTCACGGAAACATGGCTCACTGGGAAGACGCTATCCGGGGCGGTGCAGCCAACGGGTTTCTCCACGCATCGCGCCGACAGAAACAAACATCTTTCTGGTAAGAAGAGTGGCGGGGGCGTATGCCTCATGACTAACGAGACATGGTGTGATGAAAGAAACATACAGGAACTCAAATCCTTCAAATCCTTCTGTTCACCCCGCTATCATCCAGAAGGCGAGGTCAGTACAGGTGCATCAAAGCTGGGACCGAGAGACTGAAAAACAGCTTCTATCTCAAGGCCATCAGACTGTTAAACAGCCACCACTAACATTGAGTGGCTGCTGCCAACACACTGTCATTGACACTGACCCAACTCCAGCCACTTTAATAATGGGAATTGATGGGAAATGATGTAAATATATCACTAGCCACTTTAAACAATGCTACCTTATATAATGTTACTTACCCTACATTATTCATCTCATATGCATACGTATATACTGTACTCTATATCATCGACTGCATCCTTATGTAATACATGTATCACTAGCCACTTTAACTATGCCACTTTGTTTACTTTGTCTACATACTCATCTCATATGTATATACTGTACTCGATACCATCTACTGTATGCTGCCCTGTACCATCACTCATTCATATATCCTTATGTACATATTCTTTATCCCCTTACACTGTGTATAAGACAGTAGTTTTGGAATTGTTAGTTAGATTACTTGTTGGTTATCACTGCATTGTCGGAACTAGAAGCATAAGCATTTCGCTACACTCGCATTAACATCTGCTAACCATGTGTATGTGACAAATAAAATTTGATTTGATTTGATTTAGTAACCAAAAAAAGTGTTAAACACGTGTCAAATACATTTTACATTTTAGATTCTTCAAAGTAACCACCCTTTGCCTTGATGACTGTCATGCCCTGATCTGTTTCACCTGTCCTTGGGCTTGTCTCCACCACCTCCAGGTGTCGCTTATTATCCCCGGTGTATTTATCCCTGTGTTTCCTGTCACTCCGTGCCAGTTTGTCTTGTTTGTCAAGTCAACCAGCTTTTTAGTGTCTCAGCTCCTGCTTTTCCCAGTCTCTTTTCCCAGCCCGCCTGCCTGACCACTCTGTCTGCCCCTGACCTCGAGCCTGCCTATCGCCTTGTACCGTTTAGACTCTCTGGTTACTGAACCCTTGCCTGTCCTGACCTTGAGCCTGCTTATCGCCTGGTACTGTTTGGACTCTGATCTGACCTGCCTTTTGCCTCCCCCTTTTGTTATAATAAATATCGGAGCTCATTTGGGTCTCGCCTTGTGCCCTTATAGATGGCAGATTTCCACACTCTTGACATTCTCTCAAGTTTTGATGTCTTCATTATTATTCTACAATGTAGAAAATAGTAAAAGTAAAGAAAAACCCTTGAATGCGTAGTTGTCCAAACTTTTGACTGGTGCTGTATTAATAGTACCGTTCTCATTCTCACAGTGGACACGTTGTTTGGAGAGCTCACAAACTGCCCAACGCTGTGATTTCTTGAATTATGTTTACCAGTTTTTCCTTCTTCTTTTTCCTTCAATTTCCTTCTTGTATTTCGTTTGGAGCCAGGTGTTCAACGTGTTTTTTTCTCCAGTATGGGCCAGGTGTTCAACGTGTTTTTTTCTCCAGTATGGGCCAGGTGTCCAACGTGTTTTTTTCTCCAGTATGGGCCAGGTGTTCAACGTGTTTTTTTCTCCAGTATGGGCCAGGTGTTCAACGTGTTTTTTTCTCCAGTATGGGCCAGGTGTTCAACGTGTTTTTTTCTCCAGTATGGGCCAGGTGTTCAACGTGTTTTTTTCTCCAGTATGGGCCAGGTGTTCAACGTGTTTTTTTCTCCAGTATGGGCCAGGTGTTCAACGTGTTTTTTTCTCCAGTATGGGCCAGGTGTTCAACGTGTTTTTTTCTCCAGTAGGGGCCAGGTGTTCAACGTGTTTTTTTCTCCAGTAGGGGCCAGGTGTTCAACGTGTTTTTTCTCCAGTATGGGCCAGGTGTTCAACGTGTTTTTCCTCCAGTAGAGGCCAGGTGTTCAACATGTTTTTTCCTCCAGTAGGGGCCAGGTGTTCAACGTGTTTTTTTCTCCAGTAGGGGCCAGGTGTTCAACGTGTTTTTTTCTCCAGTAGGGGCCAGGTGTTCAACGTGTTTTTTTCTCCAGTAGGGGCCAGGTGTTCAACGTGTTTTTTTCTCCAGTAGGGGCCAGGTGATCAACGTGTTTTTTTCTCCAGTAGGGGCCAGGTGTTCAACGTGTTTTTTTCCTCCAGTAGGGGCCAGGTGTTCAACGTGTTTTTTTCTCCAGTAGGGGCCAGGTGTTCAACGTGTTTTTTTTTCTCCAGTAGGGGCCAGGTGTTCAACGTGTTTTTTCTCCAGTATGGGCCAGGTGTTCAACGTGTTTTTTTCTCCAGTAGGGGCCAGGTGTTCAACGTGTTTTTCCTCCAGTAGGGGCCAGGTGTTCAACGTGTTTTTTTCTCCAGTAGGGGCCAGGTGTTCAACGTGTTTTTTTCTCCAGTAGGGGCCAGGTGTTCAACGTGTTTTTCTCCAGTAGGGGCCAGGTGTTCAACGTGTTTTTTTCTCCAGTAGGGGCCAGGTGTTTAACGTGTTTTTTTTTCTCCAGTAGGGGCCAGGTGATCAACGTGTTTTTTTCTCCAGTAGGGGCCAGGTGTTCAACGTGTTTTTCTCCAGTAGGGGCCAGGTGTTCAACGTGTTTTTTTTCTCCAGTAGGGGCCAGGTGTTCAACGTGTTTTTTTCTCCAGTAGGGGCCAGGTGTTCAACGTGTTTTTTTCTCCAGTAGTGGTGTTTTTTCTCCAGTAGGGGCCAGGTGTTCAACGTGTTTTTTTCTCCAGTAGGGGCCAGGTGTTCAACTTGTTTTTTTCTCCAGTAGGGGCCAGGTGTTCAACGTGTTTTTTTCTCCAGTATGGGCCAGGTGTTCAACGTGTTTTTTTCTCCAGTATGGGCCAGGTGTTCAACATGTTTTTTTCTCCAGTAGGGGCCAGTTGGTGTTTTTTTCTCAGTACAGGTGTTCAACGTGTTTTTTTCTCCAGTATGGGCCAGGTGTTCAACGTTTTTTTTCTCCAGTATGGGCCAGGTGTTCAACATGTTTTTCTCCAGTATGGGCCAGGTGTTCAACGTGTTTTTTTCTCCAGTATGGGCCAGGTGTTCAACGTGTTTTTTTCTCCAGTATGGGCCAGGTGTTCAACGTGTTTTTTTCTCCAGTATGGGCCAGGTGTTCAACGTGTTTTTTTCTCCAGTAGGGGCCAGGTGTTCAACGTGTTTTTTTCTCCAGTAGGGGCCAGGTGTTCAACGTGTTTTTTTCTCCAGTATGGGCCAGGTGTTCAACGTGTTTTTTTCTCCAGTAGGGGCCAGGTGTTCAACGTGTTTTTTTCTCCAGTATGGGCCAGGTGTTCAACATGTTTTTTCTCCAGTAGGGGCCAGGTGTTCAACGTGTTTTTTCCTCCAGTATGGGCCAGGTGTTCAACGTGTTTTTTTCTCCAGTAGGGGCCAGGTGTTCAAGGGGCCAGGTGTTCAACGTTTTTTTCTCCAGTATGGGCCAGGTGTTCAACGTGTTTTTTTCTCCAGTAGGGGCCAGGTGTTCAACGTGTTTTTTTCTCCAGTAGGGGCCAGGTGTTCAACGTGTTTTTCTCCAGTATGGGCCAGGTGTTCAACGTGTTTTTTCTCCAGTAGGGGCCAGGTGTTCAACGTGTTTTTTCTCCAGTATGGGCCAGGTGTTCAACGTGTTTTTTTCTCCAGTAGGGGCCAGGTGATCAACGTGTTTTTTTCTCCAGTAGGGGCCAGGTGTTCAACGTGTTTTTCTCCAGTAGGGGCCAGGTGTTCAACGTGTTTTTTTCTCCAGTATGGGCCAGGTGTTCAACGTGTTTTTTCCTCCAGTAGAGGCCAGGTGTTCAACATGTTTTTTTCCTCCAGTAGGGGCCAGGTGTTCAACGTGTTTTTTTCTCCAGTAGGGGCCAGGTGTTCAACGTGTTTTTTCTCCAGTAGGGGCCAGGTGTTCAACGTGTTTTTTTCTCCAGTAGGGGCCAGGTGTTCAACGTGTTTTTTTCTCCAGTAGGGGCCAGGTGTTCAACGTGTTTTTTCTCCAGTAGGGGCCAGGTGTTCAACGTGTTTTTTCCTCCAGTAGGGGCCAGGTGTTCAACGTGTTTTTTTCTCCAGTAGGGGCCAGGTGTTCAACGTGTTTTTTTTCTCCAGTAGGGGCCAGGTGTTCAACGTGTTTTTTTCTCCAGTAGGGGCCAGGTGTTCAACGTGTTTTTTTCTCCAGTAGGGGCCAGGTGTTTAACGTGTTTTTTTCTTTTCTCCAGTAGGGGCCAGGTGTTCAACGTGTTTTTTTCTCCAGTAGGGGCCAGGTGTTCAACGTGTTTTTTTTTCTCCAGTAGGGGCCAGGTGTTCAACGTGTTTTTCTCCAGTAGGGGCCAGGTGTTCAACGTGTTTTTTTCTCCAGTAGGGGCCAGGTGTTCAACGTGTTTTTTTCTCCAGTAGGGGCCAGGTGTTCAACGTGTTTTTTCCTCCAGTATGGGCCAGGTGTTCAACGTGTTTTTTTCTCCAGTAGGGGCCAGGTGTTCAACGTGTTTTTTTCTCCAGTAGGGGCCAGGTGTTCAACGTGTTTTTTTCCAGTATGGGCCAGGTGTTCAACGTGTTTTTTTCTCCAGTAGGGGCCAGGTGTTCAACGTGTTTTTTTCTCCAGTAGGGGCCAGGTGTTCAACGTGTTTTTTTCTCCAGTATGGGCCAGGTGTTCAACGTGTTTTTTTTCTCCAGTAGGGGCCAGGTGTTCAACGTGTTTTTTCTCCAGTATGGGCCAGGTGTTCAACGTGTTTTTTCTCCAGTAGGGGCCAGGTGATCAACGTGTTTTTTCTCCAGTAGGGGCCAGGTGTTCAACGTGTTTTTCTCCAGTAGGGGCCAGGTGTTCAACGTGTTTTTTTCTCCAGTATGGGCCAGGTGTTCAACGTGTTTTTCCTCCAGTAGAGGCCAGGTGTTCAACATGTTTTTTCCTCCAGTAGGGGCCAGGTGTTCAACGTGTTTTTTCTCCAGTAGGGGCCAGGTGTTCAACGTGTTTTTTTCTCCAGTAGGGGCCAGGTGTTCAACGTGTTTTTTTCTCCAGTAGGGGCCAGGTGTTCAACGTGTTTTTCCTCCAGTAGGGGCCAGGTGTTCAACGTGTTTTTTTCTCCAGTAGGGGCCAGGTGTTCAACGTGTTTTTTTCTCCAGTAGGGGCCAGGTGTTCAACGTGTTTTTTTCTCCAGTAGGGGCCAGGTGTTCAACGTGTTTTTCTCCAGTAGGGGCCAGGTGTTCAACGTGTTTTTTCTCCAGTAGGGGCCAGGTGTTCAACGTGTTTTTTTCTCCAGTAGGGGCCAGGTGTTCAACGTGTTTTTTTCTCCAGTAGGGGCCAGGTGTTCAACGTGTTTTTTTCTCCAGTAGGGGCCAGGTGTTCAACGTGTTTTTTTCTCCAGTAGGGGCCAGGTGTTCAACGTGTTTTTTTCTCCAGTAGGGGCCAGGTGATCAACGTGTTTTTTTTTTTCTCAGTAGGGGCCAGGTGTTCAACGTGTTTTTTTCTCCAGTAGGGGCCAGGTGTTCAACGTGTTTTTTTCTCCAGTAGGGGCCAGGTGTTCAACGTGTTTTTCTCCAGTAGGGGCCAGGTGGTGTTTTTTTTTCTCAGTAGGGGCCAGGTGTTCAACGTGTTTTTTTCTCCAGTAGGGGCCAGTTGTTCAACGTGTTTTTTTCTCCAGTAGGGGCCAGGTGTTCAACGTGTTTTTTTCTCCAGTAGGGGCCAGGTGTTCAACGTGTTTTTTTCTCCAGTAGGGGCCAGGTGTTCAACGTGTTTTTTTCTCCAGTAGGGGCCAGGTGTTCAACGTGTTTTTTCTCCAGTATGGGCCAGGTGTTCAACGTGTTTTTTCTCCAGTATGGGCCAGGTGTTCAACATGTTTTTTTCTCCAGTAGGGGCCAGTTGTTCAAAGTGTTTTTTTCTCCAGTATGGGCCAGGTGTTCAACGTGTTTTTTTCTCCAGTATGGGCCAGGTGTTCAACGTGTTTTTTTCTCCAGTATGGGCCAGGTGTTCAACGTGTTTTTTTCTCCAGTATGGGCCAGGTGTTCAACGTGTTTTTTTCTCCAGTATGGGCCAGGTGTTCAACGTGTTTTTTTCTCCAGTATGGGCCAGGTGTTCAACGTGTTTTTTTTCTCCAGTATGGGCCAGGTGTTCAACGTGTTTTTTTCTCCAGTAGGGGCCAGGTGTTCAACGTGTTTTTTTCTCCAGTAGGGGCCAGGTGTTCAACGTGTTTTTTCTCCAGTATGGGCCAGGTGTTCAACGTGTTTTTTTCTCCAGTAGGGGCCAGGTGTTCAACGTGTTTTTTCTCCAGTATGGGCCAGGTGTTCAACGTGTTTTTTTCTCCAGTAGGGGCCAGGTGTTCAACGTGTTTTTCCTCCAGTATGGGCCAGGTGTTCAACGTGTTTTTTTCTCCAGTAGGGGCCAGGTGTTCAACGTGTTTTTTTCTCCAGTAGGGGCCAGGTGTTCAACGTGTTTTTTTCTCCAGTATGGGCCAGGTGTTCAACGTGTTTTTTTCTCCAGTAGGGGCCAGGTGTTCAACGTGTTTTTTTCTCCAGTAGGGGCCAGGTGTTCAACGTGTTTTTTTCTCCAGTATGGGCCAGGTGTTCAACGTGTTTTTTTCTCCAGTAGGGGCCAGGTGTTCAACGTGTTTTTTTCTCCAGTATGGGCCAGGTGTTCAACGTGTTTTTTTCTCCAGTAGGGGCCAGGTGATCAACGTGTTTTTTTCTCCAGTAGGGGCCAGGTGTTCAACGTGTTTTTTTCTCCAGTAGGGGCCAGGTGTTCAACGTGTTTTTTTCTCCAGTATGGGCCAGGTGTTCAACGTGTTTTTTTCTCCAGTAGGGGCCAGGTGATCAACGTGTTTTTTTCTCCAGTATGGGCCAGGTGATCAACGTGTTTTTTTCTCCAGTAGGGGCCAGGTGTTCAACGTGTTTTTTCTCCAGTATGGGCCAGGTGTTCAACGTGTTTTTTTCTCCAGTAGGGGCCAGGTGTTCAACTTGTTTTTTTCTCCAGTAGGGGCCAGGTGTTCAACGTGTTTTTCCTCCAGTAGGGGCCAGGTGTTCAACGTGTTTTTTTCTCCAGTATGGGCCAGGTGTTCAACGTGTTTTTTTCTCCAGTATGGGCCAGGTGTTCAACGTGTTTTTTTCTCCAGTATGGGCCAGGTGTTCAACGTGTTTTTTTCTCCAGTATGGGCCAGGTATTCAACGTGTTTTTTTTCTTCTTCATTCGAGTACTAGCAGAAAAAAAATAATGTGAGTACTTCAACAGTCAACAAAATGTCAAATGCCCATCCCTAGTCATTCAGGTGTGGTTTAACTGTGTCGTTGCTGGGGACCGCGGAGACTTGCTACAGATGAGAAATCAAGGGCTGATTTTTCATGAAAGCACACCGGAGTGACTTATTCCATCCTTTAGAGAGAGAAAGAGAAAGAGTGAGAGGAAGAGAGAGATGAGCATATTTCAGATGGCCTCTGGGCACCTGCTCAAATCTAACCAACGTGCCGTACTGGCTGGGTCAGTCCCGTTGGGTTGTTGGGCTGGTGATAACAATGGGAGCTGAAGACAACATGACATGAGAAGGTTTTTTACCTGAACCCTGTCACTCATTTATATCGCCTACCACACCGATTCAGTCACCTCAGTCCTGCCAGACAATGAGTCAAGAGTAACCAGGTGAGTTCTACCAAACCAACAATCTGACACTTCGCTGTGAGTGTGGACAAAATCCTTCGTATGCAGCTGAGAGCTGAATGAACTAGCTGAATGAGTACATGCGTGTGTGACTGTCTTCACGAGCGTGTGTGTGTGCGTGTAACTGTCTAAGTGTGGCTGTCTGGGGATGTGTTTAACCTGTGATTCAGTGCAGAGGAAGCCCTACTGACCTCTCTGGCGTTGGGAGGGCCTGCAGTGACAGCAGCACTACCACCCTGGCTGTATCCTGGCTGTATCCTGTCCTGAGTGGGGGCCGCACATCAGATAGGGTGGGTGCCAACTGAGTGAGTGCCTACAGGGTGGTGACCCTCCACCCTCCTCCCCTCCTGCTTTCTGGATGACAGCAGCACGTGCCGCCGATAAAACAGACACATATCGTCTTGTCCTCTGGTGATGTTACGCAGACAGAGGCCCAAATGAACATTTAGCGATGACAGCGGCAATTAACAGACCAAGACTAGATATGGAGGACAGCAAGCCGCAAAAGGTACAGTGCAATACATTTCTATGTTAAGCAAACAGGCTGCCTGCCACAATACTGTCTGCCGCTTTATAAAACCGTAAAATGACCTACGAAGAGGGGATATCAAATCGACTGTGAATGTGGTGCATTAACCCCCTACACACTGGATTTGGCCACAATTCCACATCCGAATGTAAATAACTCGTCATTGACAGATGGTTGTAACGTCAACCTCCCTCCGACTATATCAGAGGTCAAAGGTCGCCCCTCAGCCCCAGTCAGTCCCACTTCCACCATAGCATTTGTGGTTTTAAACGCTGTAAAAAGGTGGCAGACGGCACGCTGGCAACACGGTTAATTCCACTTTCATGAAAATCCCATGATTAGATTACAAGATGAGTGGCCAGTCAGCAAATAATCCCCTTAAGGGTTTAGGTGGAAGCAGGGCAGGATGGCGCTACCACCACTGGGTCAGTAAGCCAGGGCTCTCTGTCGCCTCCCCAGCTCAGCTCCTCTCTGATGGGCTTTTATACTCCACAGTTTAGTCAGACTGCAACTGGCAGGGGTTAATACGAGGAAGTCAGTAGGCTGTGCCCATTGGCAATATTTTGGGTTAATGGCGTAATGAAGCAAGTATTTTACATTTTTTTTTTTTTTTTGCAGTTTATCAGTTTTACAGACTATAATAATATGGTGCGTAATTGTTCTGGCACACTGTCGTCTTGGCTGACCAGGCTGCTCAGCTTCAGAAGCTCTTTTACGAAAGGCGCTAGATGAGATCGACGATGTGAAAACCAGACTATATCAATGATCTTCACATACGAGAGACTGACCAGAGAACATCTGAGAGAAAGTAACTGTGAGAAATCTTTTTTTATGGGAAAGGATGTTTCCAGATTTTGAACCTCGGTCTTTGCTACTCATGGTGGCTAAAGGGCCCGGACTGGGTCAGAGATGGAGACATTCAGACATCCCCTGTTCTCTACCCCACAGGAAAACCCAAGGTACTGAGCTGAAAAGCTGTTGATACATCTGCCTATCAATAACACAGTATGCTGCTAAACGGATCGATCCGCAGGCCACCATTTCATGCCAAGAGACATATGGTCTCCTTTCAATGAGCCAGTCTGCTGAACTTCCCATCATAAATCCATAGATGTGGCTGAAGAGATGTTCAGACTAATAGAGATGAGCTAATATGGCTGTATTTAATCATCATATTAAACTCAATTAACGGTGTAAGAGCCCCTAAGTTATGACCAAAGTGACATCCCTATTTCCCAGCATCATACCATATCTGAGTGTGAGTGACTAAAGTCAATGGGGGGCCCCGCGCTTCCCATCCCCGCTGTAGACAGCGCGTCACCGCCACGCCATTCGGGTTTTAGTCACGTAGCGGGGCTTCCAACGAAGGCACATGAACAGCAATGACACAGAGAGAGCGGGCTAACAGAGAAAGTTTCTGGTCGAAAGAGAGAGGGGCTAGGGGCAGAGATATTAATGTATGGATGCTTTGACTAGGCGCAGTATGTTATAGGGACGTTCACTGGGTGGGGTGGGGGGCACACATTGCACACCACCTGTTCTGCATCCTCCAACACCTCAATCCACTTACAGAGCTCACGTACTGTATCAACATCACCAACACAACAGTTTTGTTCTATAGTGATAGGGCAGCAACAGACCTGAATGGTAAACAACCGCCTCAAGCTGTTGCCTACATGAAGTGGCTTACAGTTACGTGTCCAGTATCCACATGGTGAGCATCTGATCGCATGTGAGAGTACAACACAGGTGCTATACATGCTTCAGCAATAACATCAGCTGAATCAGTGGTGGATCAGCCATGCTGTGTTGTTGTCTTATAGGTCTCTCTTCATGTAGTGTTTTGTTGTCTCTCTTGTGGTGATGTGTGTTTTGTCATATATATATATATTTTATTTTATTTATCCCAGCCCCCGTCCCCGCAGGAGGCCTTTTGCCTTTTGGTAGGCCATCATTGTAAATAAGAATTTGTCCTCAACTAGTTAAATAAAGGTTAAATATATATTTATTTTTTTAATCTGGAGTCTTGACTGAAAAGATCCAAAACTCAGTAGCCTTAATTTTTATTTTATTTTATTTCACCTTTATTTAACCAGGTAGGCAAGTTGAGAACAAGTTCTCATTTACAATTGCGACCTGGCCAAGATAAAGCAAAGCAGTTCGACACATACAACGACACAGAGTTAGTTACACATGGAGTAAAACAAACATACAGTCAATAATACAGTATAAATAAGTCTATATACGATGTGAGCAAATGAAGTGAGATAAGGGAGGTAAAGGCAAAAAAAGGCCAAGGTGGCAAAGTAAATACAATATAGCAAGTAAAACACTGGAATGGTAGATTTGCAGTGGAAGAATGTGCAAAGTAGAAATAGAAATAATGGGGTGCAAAGGAGCAAAATAAATAAATACATAAAATAAATACTGTAGGGAAAGAGGTAGTTGTTTGGGCTAAATTATAGATGGGCTATGTGTACAGGTGCAGTAATCTGTGAGCTGCTCTGACAGTTGGTGCTTAAAGCTAGTGAGGGAGATAAATGTTTCCAGTTTCAGAGATTTTTGTAGTTTGTTCCAGTCATTGGCAGCAGAGAACTGGAAGGAGAGGCGGCCAAAGAAAGAATTGGTTTTGGGGGTGACCAGAGAGATATACCTGCTGGAGCGCGTGCTAATACTGCACGGTCTATTCATAATGGAAACCTTACCCAAGGACTATTCATAATGGAAACCTTACCCAAGGACTATTCATAATGGAAACCTTACCCCAGGACTATTCATAATGGTAATCTTACCCAAGGACTATTCATAATGGAAACCTTACCCAAGGACTATTCATAATGGAAACCTTACCCCATGACTATTCATAATGGAAACCTTACCCCAGGACTATTCATAATGGAAACCTTACCCCAGGACTATTCATAATGGAAACCTTACCCCAGGACCAGGAAACTAACCCAGGACTATTCATAATGGAAACTGTTCATAATGGAAACCTTACCCCAGGACTGTTCATAATGGAAACCTTACCCCAGGACTATTCATAATGGAAACCTTACCCCAGGACTATTCATAATGGAAACCTTACCCCAGGACTATTCATAATGGAAACCTTACCCCAGGACTATTCATAATGGAAACCTTTCCCCAGGACTATTCATAATACCCCAGGACTATTCATAATGGAAACCTTTCCCCAGGACTGTTACCCCAGGACTGTTCATAATGGAAACCTTACCCCAGGACTATTCATAATGGAAACCTTACCCCAGGACTATTCATAATGGAAACCTTACCCCAGGACTATTCATAATGGAAACCTTACCCCAGGACTATTCATAATGGAAACCTTACCCCAGGACTATTCATAATGGAAACCTTACCCCAGGACTATTCATAATGGAAACCTTACCCCAGGACTATTCATAATGGAAACCTTACCCCAGGACTATTCATAATGGAAACCTTACCCCAGGACTATTCATAATGGAAACCTTACCCCAGGACTATTCATAATGGAAACCTTACCCCAGGACTGTTCATAATGGAAACCTTACCCAAGGACTATTCATAATGGAAACCTTACCCCAGGACTGTTCATAATGGAAACCTTACCCAAGGACTATTCATATCAACGTTTTCTAACAGCAAAAACCCTGTGTGATTGACAGCAGACTAACACCCACAGAACAGTGCATCACGGTTGGCATTCTTTCCCTGGCTGGTTCAGGTCAAAGGGGCAGCCAGGAAAGCTTCAGCAGTGAAGAGTGCTGTCATCCTGTCGATAAAAAAGGGTATATAAATAGTGCTGGGAACAGGAGGGCATTAAGGTGGCGCGAGAGAGGGCACAGGGAGAGAGGAAGCAGATGTGTGAAGACCCTTAAGACACTTCTTCTGGACCAATGCCAATAGATTAGAGCAGCTATTGCTGGTTCTGGTGAACATCGCAGCTCACAGAGTCTCCTCGGACATAAAGAGTCCTTTGACGAGGATAGCTATAGCAACCCTCTAAACACAGTATTAATATTATCAACTTGTGATATTGTTATGAACTTGTGACATTGTCAAATACCTTGTTACGGTGTCTCTGGTGTGTCTGGTGTTTAGAAGTACAGTGCATTCGGAAAGTATTCAGACCACTTAGATTTTTCCAAGTTACGTTACAGACGTATTCTAAAATGGATTAAATACTTGTTTTCCCTTTTATAAATCTACACACAATACCCTATAATGACAAAGCAGAAAACAGGTTTTTAGACTTTTTTGAAAATGTATTAAAAATAAAAACAGATACCTTATTTACATAAGTATTTGGACCCTTTGCTATGAGACTCAAAATTGAGCTCAGGTGCATCCTGTTGCCATTGATCATCCTTGAGATGTTTCTACAACTTCATTAGAGTCCACCTGTGTTAACTTCTCTAGGGTAGGGGGCAGCATTGGGAATTTTGGATGAAAAGCGTGCCCAAATTAAACTGCCTGCTACTCAGCCATAAAAGCTAGAATATGCATATAGATTTGGATAGAAAACACTCTGAAGTTTCTAGAACTGTTTGAACGATGTCTGTGAGTATAACAGAACTCATATGGCAGGCAAAAACCTGAGAAAAAATCCAATCCGGAAGTGGGAAATCTGAGATTTGTAGTTTTTCAACTCTTTTCCTATCAAATAAACTCCCCAAATACAGGTATGCCAAGCTTTTAGCGTCATACCCAAGCCGACCCGAGGCTGTAATCACTGTCAAAGGTGCTTTAACAAAGTAATATAATAATATAATATAATAATATTATTATTATTTAACAAAGTACTGAGTCTGAATATTTATTATGTTTTATGAATTTGCAAGAATTTCAAAAAACCTGGTTTTGATGTGTCATTATGTACATTGATTAGGGGTATAAAAATAAAACAAACTTTAAAAAAACGATTTAATCCATTTTAGAATAAGGCTGTAATGTAACAAAATGTGGAAAAAAATCAAGGGGTCTGAATACTTTCCGAATGCACTGTACATCTAAATCCTTTGAAGTAAGAAAAGCTTTATCCCACATTTCCATCATTGGACGTATCTACAGGGCATTAGGACTAGTAAGCAGGTTACATTGGCAATTCAGACATTCAGTTGATTGTTAGAGGCCACCATGAACGCATGAGGTAAAAACAAGTCAGCTTTGAATTACGCGACTTCTATGGTTGCCCTAGCAACTGGGCGCATTGCAGACTATTGACTCAAGTCAGTCCGTACCCTGGACTATGGCATCCATCTACTCCAACATCCGCCCGCCACAGTCACCAGGCCTATTACAGCCCACTCTATTAAAAGTAATGACAGGAAACCCACAAAGCAATAACACATCATCACGGACAGACTGACGCCACACAAATCTGAGGACATCTTATGTCATTATTCATTACCAAACAATAACTAAGTAATATATATATTTAGCTAACTTTATATGTTTGGACTGTGAGGGGCCTCTTCTACATGATAACCGAGTGTGGCAGGAAAGGTTAATGCTCTTTTAAGTCCTTCAGTTGGTCATCAGTTGGACCACAGCTGCGGTTACAAATCAAATCAAATCCAAATAAGAACATGACCACCAGGAGGTACAGAACAGTATATCATGTGCTGAGCGAACGAGACTTAACTACATCCCCTAATGAAAGTACTCCAGTTGCTACTCCTTCCTTTGCACCGCTGCTGTTCTCACAATCTGTGGTGAATTAATTCCTGTACTACCCACAAGAGCCAAGTGAGGGCAGCATACACTGATTCTTTCTTTGCCACAAGAAATGCGTGACCTTATCAGGCTGGTCACAAGGTTACCCCTTATTGGATTGACGGTAAACTCCATAAAAAATGTATTTGTTTGAATTAAAGGGGCACTTCTCCCACATCATCTTTTCCCCTGAGTTTGTGTCTCTATGTTCAATCTCTGTGTTTTAAATGTTGATATGTGTGAATAAAAATGACCTGAGTGAAATAATACAAGATAGATTCCTTCTATTACAATTCATCCTGTTGAGGTATTGAGACATGAATGTATGCCTTGTTCTTTATAAGGCTGGGAACCCGTCAATGTCCGTGTGTGAAGTTAACAGGGTAGAACTGAGCTGTTCTGTGGGTTAGATTGTAGCTCCACACAGTGAGAGTGCTGACTGAACACAAGAGCTCTCCTTCACTGCATTGTGCTGAAGGGATCAAATATCACTGGTTTAAGTACCAGGAACTTTTACCAGGTTTCCTCAATGACCGTTCTCTTGCTTCATGCCAGTGCTCTACAACAACTACTTCAAAAAATGCGATAATACAACCCTCCAAAACAACTCCTCGAATAATGCAATAGCACACAATCAAACATTCACACGACTGCAACGTACAGAGACGCTCAAGTAAACTCCGTTCAGCGCGCAAGTCACTCCATCACTCCAACACACAAGCACAACAATGTACAGTCAGACGGTATTCCTTTTTTTTCTCTTTCTGTTTTGTGCCTGTAAACCTGGCCAGACCTTGTAGCCCTTCGCAGTCTGTCCAGTCACCTTGTGTGATTGTGGAGTATTGCAGGCGCCTCATCTATTATTTACCGACGCAAAGCCTTGGAGGGAGGAAGCCAGAGAGAGGAGGAAGGAGGAGGAGGAGGGGGGGGTTCTGCCCTTTGAAAAAAACATCACCATGAGGTGATCCTTAGTCACACACTTATTTATTTATTAACGGACCTTGGCTCAATCTCCCCTCACAAAGGAGGGAGGGAGGGGAGGGGAAGAAAGAGAACGTGCCCCTTTCACTACATCCCCTGTTTCCATACATCCCAGACTAGATCCTCATAGAGAAGGACCGTGCCCGCTCAGGGTATAACGAAATTCACCACTCTGTTCCTCCTCTCATTCCTTCATCCTCCTTTCTTCTCTCCCCGTCTGACCAGTCGTTCCCTACCAGGGTTCTGGCACAGCTCTGTGATACAGGATTACATGGACAGACCTGACCATGGTTGATGAGATTACAGCACAACAAAATAGTTGAAATAAAACGCTTGATGGGTCCTGCATGAGTGCCTCAGCCTGTGAGGTTTATGAACCGAGAATTTAGCCGTTTCCGTTTTGGTTATTTCAGTTTGGTAACTCATTGGTAACACATAACTGCCACAACTATCATTGATTAACTTGGATGAATGAACCTATTCAAAACAGTTCTCTTTTCCCAATCTGATTTGAAAAGATGTGCTTGAGATGCAGTCAGCCAAGAGGGCAACTCAGCATTGCATGCCCAGCCATTCCTCCTCAATTCATTTGGCAAAAAGGAATATCTATTCAGTCAGACAGCTCAAGAGAGTAGAATTTTCACAGATAATGGATTTAATACACATAGATTGAGCATTTCCTGCAAAAGACTGTGCAAGGAAATGTCATAGAACCTGTTAGCAGAACATCCTCTTCTGTAATTTGTGTGCTAAATGTACGGCTCGGACACCACACATCCCTCAGTTGAGGAACAAACAGCAAATAACAGCTCTGGCCAACATATCTACAGACATACACTACCAGTCAAAAGGGGTTTTCTTTATTTGTATTATTTTCTTCATCATAGAATAATAGTGAAGACATCAAACTATGAAATAACACACTCATGTAGTAACCAAAAAAGTGTTCAACAAAAACATATACAGTGGGGCAAAACAAGTATTTAGTCAGCCACCAATTGTGCAAGTTCTCCCACTTAAAAAGATGAGAGAGGCCTGTAATTTCCATCATAGGTACACTTCAACTATGACAGACAAAATGAGAAAAAAAATCCAGAAAATCACATTGTAGGGTTTTTAATGAATTTATTTGCAAATTATGGTGGAAAATAAGTATTTGGTCACCTACAAACAAGCAAGATTTCTGGCTCTCACAGACCTGTAACTTCTTCTTTAAGAGGCTCCTCTGTCCTCCACTCGTTACCTGTATTAATGGCACCTGTTTGAACATGTTATCAGTATAAAACCAACCTCAAACAACCTCAAACAGTCACACTCCAAACTCCACTATGGTCAAGACCAAAGAGCTGTCAAAGGACATTAGAAACTAAATTGTAGACCTGCACCAGGCTGGGAAGACTGAATCTGCAATAGGTAAGCAGCTTGGTTTGAAGAAATCAACTGTGGGAGCAATTATTAGGAAATGGAAGACATACAAGACCACTGATAATCTCCCTCGATCTGGGGCTCCACGCAAGATCTCACCCCGTGGGCTCAAAATGATCACAAGAACGGTGAGCAAAAATCCCAGAACCACACGGGGGGACCTAGTGAATGACCTACAGAGAGCTGGGACCAAAGTAACAAAGCCTACCATCAGTAACACACTACGCCGCCAGGGACTCAAATCCTGCAGTGCCAGACGTGTCCCCCTGCTTAAGCCAGTACATGTCCAGGCCCGTCTGAAGTTTGCTGGAGAGCATTTGGATGATCCAGAAGAAGATTGGGAAAATGTCATATGGTCAGATCAAACCAAAATATAACTTTTTGGTAAAAACTCAACTCGTCGTGTTTGGAGGACAAAGAATGCTGAGTTGCATCCAAAGAACACCATCCCTACTGTGAAGCATGGGGGTGGAAACATCATGCCTTGGAAAGTTTCTGTAAGTGCAGTCGCAAAAACCATCAAGTGCATTGATGAAGCTGGCTATCATGAGGACCACTACAGGAAAGGAAGACCCAGAGTTACCTCTGCTGCAGAAGATGAATTCATTATATCTACCAGCGTCAGAAATTGCAGCCCAAATAAGTTCAAGTAACAGACACATCGCAGCATCAACTGTTCAGAGGAGACAGTGTGAATCAGGCCTTCATGGTCGAATTGCTGCAAAGAAACCATTACTGAAGGACACCATTAAGAAGAAGTGACTTGCTTGGCCCAAGAAACACAAGCAATGGACATTAAACCAGTAGAAATCTGTCCCTGGGTCTGGAGACCAAATTGGAGAATTGTGAGACACGGTGTGTGTGAACGGATTATGTCCGCATGTGTATTACCCACCGTAAAGCATGGAGGAGGAGGTGTTATGGTGTGGGGGTGCTATGCTGGTGACACTGTCTGTGATTGATTTAGAATTCAAGGCACACTTAACCAGCATGGCTACCACAGCATTCTGCAGCAATACGCCATCCAAACTAGTTTGCGCTGAGTGGGACTATCATTTGTTTTTCAACAGGACAATGACCCAACACACCTCCAGGCTGTGTAAGGACTATTTTACCAAGAAGGAGAGTGATGGAGTGCTGCACCAGATGATCTGGCCTCCACAACCCCCTGACCTCAACCAAATTGAGATGGTTTGGAACGAGTCGGACCGCAGAGTGAAGGAAAAGCTCAGAATATGTAGGAACTCCTTCAAGACTGTTGGAAAAGCATTCCAGGTGAAGCAGGGTGAGAGAATGCCAAGAGTATGCAAAGCTGTCATCAAGGCAAAGGGTGGCTATTTGAAGAATCTAAAATATATTTGTTTAACCATTTTTTGGTTACTACATGATTCCATGTGTGTTATTTCATAGGTGTGATGTCTTCACTATTATTCTACAATGTAGAAAATAGTACAAATAAAGAAAACCCTTGAATGAGTAGGAGTTCTAAAACTTGACCGGTCGTGTACAGTGTACCTCTCCCAGTTTACTCAATACTTGTGTAACACCCTTGTTAGAACCAAGTATTTTATTTATTTGTTATAATTAATTGGAGATGTATAAGTGAATAGGTTGGTTTACTTTTAAGTTTAAGTTTTGACCAATAAGGTCGCTTGTTATGCTGTGGCCTATGAGAGTTGACCTGGTTAACGGAAGGCCTGGGGGAAAAAAGAGGGAGAGAGACGTTGAGAAAAGGATGGACATTACATTATGACCATTGGTGAAGAAAAATTAGAAAAGAAGACGATAGAAATAGAACAAAACCCATATCGAGTTTTGAAGGAAAATACTGATTTTATTTTAGAAGAGAGTTGTTATAATTTTGTTAAGAAAGACTTAGTAAAGACTGAAGCTACCGTCTCATCGTGAAGGTATTTGGCAGCATTGAGGTTAGCCTAGCATCGTGTGACACCGAGAGAGAATTGCTTGGGAAAGATTAACGAGTTCATGTTCCCATGGGATATCGGTTACGGCTAAGGAGTGCTGTCTGCATTGATAGCTGTGCTTGCTGTGGATCTTGGGAGGAAACTTGCAAGGAACTGCCATACTTCACTGAGGGAATATCTACGAGTAGTGAGTAACCACAATGGTGGGGTGCTTTGGGACTTTATGTGTGTCGTCATTTTGTTTTAAGCTCCAACGCGCACCAACGGGTTTAAGCAGGCTTGAAATAATTTGGACATCGTGTGTGCACGACTCATTGGGGTTAATTATTTTCATTTATTTTTTTATTTTATTTTATTTTGAAAATGTAATAATGCACATTTTGAACCTTGTGTATGTTACCTTGGTGGAGTCATTTCCTGTTTCAATTGAATTGAATGCATGGGAAAATATATCCTTATACAATAACAACAATCTATAATCATTCCATCTGAAGTTAATACCCTATTTGTCATCACCCAAGAGAGTTTACAATAGGGATTCTTCTTGGAGATGTCCTTCTCACCTAACACCCCATGCTGTTGAGATACTCTAGCTAAGTTAATACCGTGAGAGTCAAATTCGAGCCTGGTGAGAGGGTTACACTTGAATGTGCTACTTTCCAAAGAGGATGAGAGTACAGTCGTGTGCTTTGGTAGTTATGAGTCAGGGCCATCTGACACATCCATTATTCTGAATTAGATAGAATACACTTCACTAGTCCAAAAATGTCCAAAGATCTGAAGTGACAGTGCAAGGTGTGACCTGAAACAAGTCGCTGATCTGTAGTGTGGCACAGCTCTGGCATGGCCTGCCTACCTCACACAACACCAGTCTGCCCTGATCACATCATCCCGACAGCTCTTTTTGTCCACGGAGCACAGAGATCACAGCCCCTGGCAGAGACACAGAGGAAAAGAACGGGAGTAAAGTAGAGAAAGGAATGAGGAGTAGAACAGAATAAGCCTCTGCTCAGTGGCACTAGACATGTCCTTACCTAGAGGGACAGTGCGAGAGAGCGAGACAGACTGACAAAAGAGACAGAGAGACATCGAGAGAGCGAGAGAAGTTGAACCATATGTCGACGTACAACCACTATTGCACTCATGATCCTGTTCGTCAGAACATAACAAACCCGTGTTGTATCACACTCCGCAAACATCTACGTCGGGGGTCATCCAACTACACTTTGCAACCAAAGACCAGACTTCAACATTGTCTCCATCTGCAACTCGAACACAGACCTAGTTGAGTGTACCAGAGGCTGGAGTCTCCTAGCCTGGACCCAGATCTGTTAGTCTCGCTAACTCCTAATAATGTAGGATCTTAATTGGAGCCAGTTTCCTACAGAAGGAAAACAATCCTGCAGCAACAGGACATTTTCATTATTATGTGGATAATAATGAATGGATATTTTTTGTAGGGGTTGATGCACGTTCGTTGGGGGAAATAAAGTAATTTTAAACTTTAGAAGCCTTATTAAACCTCGAATGCACTCCAAGTTTGCATTTCTAAATCCTAAAAAGGCTACAATATGTCCTGGACTGTGCTGTACGTGTCCTCACCCACACCTTTATTTATTATATGTAACCAGGTAAGTTGACTGAGAACACATTCTCATACAGCAACAACCTGGAGAATACTTACAGGGGAGAGGAGGAGGAATGAGCCAATTGGAAGCTGGGAATAATTAGGTGACCATGAGGGACAGATTGGGAATTTATCCAGGGACACCAGGGTGAACACTCCTACTCTTCTGATAAGTGCCATGGGATATCTTTAGTGACCAAAGAGAGTCAGGAAACCAGTATAACATCCCATCTGAAAGACAGCAACCTACATGGGGCAATGTTCCCATCACTGCAATATTTTTTTTTGAATTACACAAAGGAAAGAGTGCCTCCTACTGGCCCTCCAACACCACTTCCAGCCACATCTGGTCTCCCACCCCGTGACCAACCAGAACCAACCCAGCTTAGCTTAGCAGGCAAGGCAGTAGTGGGTTGCAGGGTGACACACTGCTGTTCAAACTCCACTGGCTCTCCATATGCTCACGCATTGACTTTAAAATTCTGGTTCCCACCTACCAAGCTATCCACAACTCTGGACCCAAGTACCTGTCTGACTTTATCCTACCCTCCTGCCACACACGTTACCCTTCACTCCTCCAAGTCCATCTCCCGTCAGCAGCCCCACAACAGATTAAAAATGATGGGTGAAAGGGCTTTCAGTTGTGCGTCTCCTCGGCTGTGGAACGCACTTTCATTAACTGTCAGGGCTGCAGAGTCTCTGGCCTCATTTAAGGTTAAAGGTTAAAAGTTGGTTGAATGAAATGAAATGAAATTCCTTTACGTTGATGACTTTTTTCAAATCCAATTAGTTTCCCACATTGATTCAATGTCATCACAATAGATTTTTTCATTTGAAATGACATTGACTCAACCTATTTTTTGCCCATTCTGCAGTTTAGGATTTTCCCAGGTTAGGTTTCCTGGACAGTAACCCAACAGCAGAAGCTGTCCTCTACTGCCTGCAGCTGGCTGGGCTGCCTTGGGGGGCTAAGCTCCCTGACAGGCAGTTATCTCAATGCCAGATCTGAGACAACACGGCAGATTACAGGCAATAGATGAGCCAATCGAGCAGATTACAGCCGTAATCCACTGTCTCCTGACACTCAGGGCCTGATCCTGCTAATGTTGGTGTCTTTCTGGCTCCTTCCTTCCCTCTCACATCAGCACCATATGGGAGCCTATCATAACCATATGAATTGGCTAGGTCAGGTGAACATACCGTGTGCAAATATGCTACTTCCATCGATCTTCTGAGGGGAGCCAGTAGCCTACTACAGAATCACTTGGCTGACCCACTACCAGCTTCTCCTGAGGCACAGAGACAGGGGGATGAGATCCTGCAGGGATACTTCAGTGCATAGGCGGACATGCCCAATGGAAATAGTCTGGCCTTGGACTGTGCATTCAATGCTACAGTATAGCACTTCAACCAGTAGCATTGATTTGACGGAAGGTACTGTATGGAAGGCAGTCGTCAGATGCTTTCCAAGATGAACAATGTTGGCAACTTCACGTGCACATTTGATGCATACGCGGAATCGGGCGCACGGTGATACTTCGACACGGTCATTGATGTTAATGAGCAAACCAGAGTCGCATTACCCACACTTTCAGAACAGCATACACTGTATGGCAACAAAGACCTACAATGCAGTCAATAACAGTACCATGGAAATGTATTTGACACACACTTGTATCAAACACACACACACACACACACTGATAAGCTGTTCAGTGGGCCACAACCCTCCATGCTAATCTCTTGCAGTGAAGAAAGGAAACAACAAATTTGTATTACAACAGGGGTGAGAGAGAGAGAGAGAGAGAGAGAGAGAGAGAGAGAGAGAGAGAGAGAAGAACCTCCTACACCGTAGCAAAGTGTGATCAGCGTGTATAACTGGAAGTTCCTCTCACCAGGCTCCTCCCAGCTACACCACAGCAGTTCCACGGAGACCTCCAGACAGCCAGCCAGACTGAATCACAGCAACCTGACGTGAAGACAGGGTTTACTACTCTCATTGCAATATTAATAAGGAGATGATGTCATCCAGACGTCGCTGCTGCACGCTGGCGAGTCTGCCCTCGCTTGAACGCAGTGACGGAAGTCACCTCGAAGTGACAGGGGCAGCCTTGGGTGAAGAAACGCGCAGCAAGCTCCTACTGCTAAATAACACATAGTGATCTGGGGCAAATCGAATCGAATCAAAAACACATTTTTATTGGTCGCATATACATGGTTCGCAGGTGTTTATACCAATAGATGGTATGAAATACAGTATATACATATGATATGAGTAACGTAAGATATGTAAACATTATTCAAGCGGCATTATCTAAAGTGACTCGTGATCCATTTGTTAAAGCAGCCAGTGATTGGGTCTCCATGTAGGCAGCAGCCTCTCTGAGTTAGCACTACTATACTACTGTTACAGAGTACCGAGGCACAGGTAACAGGAACGCACAAATGATGGAGGTATAGCGCTAATGAGCACCTAAGTATCGCGTCGGGGTCACCAACACAGGGTCGTTGGGAAATAGGTCTCAGCCTTACAGATGTTCCTCATTTTGTTCGAGGGGCGGCAGGTAGTGGTTAGAGCGTTGGGCCAGTAACTGAAAGGTGTGTGGAATGAATCCCTGAGCTGATAAGGTACAAGTCTGTTGTTCTGCCCCTGAACAAGGCAGCTCCTAGGCTGTCATTGTAAATAAGAATTTGTTCTTAACTGACTTGCCTAATTAAATAAAGTTTTTTTTTTAAAATTGTTCCACGGTATTTGTGGTTCTTTCACATTTGTCAGAAAGGCCAGATGAATCAGTCTCTAAATCCCAGATGGACATTATTATTAATGAATGCCCTGTTTTCCATGTTAATTGGCTCCTCCAATGGCAGCCTGACAGCTGGTCATCAATAACCCCACGAGGGAGGCATCCTCCATTAGAAAACAGCAGGAGGAGTGTCACGTTCTGTCCATCGTTCGTATGTGTTTTCCTTGTTTTAGTGTTGGTCAGGACGTGAGCTGGGTGGGCATTCTATGTTGTGTGTCTGGTTTGTCTATTTCTATGTTTGGCCTGATATGGTTCTCAATCAGAGGCAGGTGTTAGTCATTGTCTCTGATTGGGAACCATATTTAGGTAGCCTGTTTTGTGTTGGGTTTTGTGGGTGATTGTTTCTGTCTCTGTGTGTTGCACCAGATAGGGCTGTTTTTGGTTTTCCCACGTTCATTGTGTTGTAGTGTTCATGTTTATCAGTTTTTGATTAAACATGAGTCAATATAACCACGCTGCGTTTTGGTCCTCCTCTACTTCACCACAGGAAAACCCTGACAGAGAGGCAGGGGAGGAGCCCTGCATAATGTGTCTGAATGTCTGCCTATAACAATGTTCCAGCAGTCTGGAGCTCAGTCGTACTCTTTAGAGCAGCTTATGTGATTGAGGAAACAGGAAGTCGGGTTGAGACACCAGGGGTGACCACTATGTTGTATGTACAGCATATCAAACTGGGGAAAGGTATATTCAGCTAAACAGCCTCAGGGATATACTGCTCAATATTTTATATAGTTATGCTTCCATTAAAAATGCATGCGCCCACCCCCACAGAACATTGAACTATAGTTTAGTGTGAGGGATGCATTCCTACAGGCAGTGAGGCAGGTGTCCAGGTGTAAGAGCACCTTCTGAACAGATGGAGGGGTGAGGAGTCTGTCTGGGGCTCAAATTCCTCTCCATCGTCAGCCAGTGTCCATTAGCCAGCTTCTGCTCTGCTGCAGCCTGATCCAAAACATCTGGCAACGAGATCTTACAGTTCTACAGTTTAATCCATTACTCAGTTGGTCCATCGGAGAAGCCATCCAATCCAGGTGTAGATTATAGTACAGAGTTTATAGTACAGTTTCAGCTGGTGCCCTGCTGCGTTTAAATCATCCAGACTGGCTTGTCCGCTTCAAACGCTGGGTCAAACACACAACATTCCTCACAAATCTCTCCAACTATCAGTGTGCTTGAACATCTACTGTATCCCAGAAGGACAGTCATCAGGGAACGGCATAAAACACATTCAGTATGGGCTTTCAATGAGACACTATCAATGGGTTCGAGACTAATGGTGCTGCTTAAAACTCATAAGGAGTGTGATACGAATGATCATATCTGATAAACATTTACCATTGACACCCAAGCCAGTGACAGTCTAGGTATGAGATGAGAACAGTAATTTTCACAAGTTAATTCATTTAAATTAATTTATAGCCATTTATACTTATATTCCAGAGACTGCTAGTAGATTAGCGTTGGCTGCGGGCCAAACTGCTCCTTCATGACTGAATCAAACGACCATCTGTGGAGCAGGCATCTCCACAACTAGGTTTACAGCATGGATCTTTCAGATTCTTGTCACCTTTATGCAAATGATATGCCAAATTTCCATATGAGGTGTTCTGTGTCATATGGTTTGTTTGAGATACCAAGTAAATGCCAACATGCCATACTCACATTCAATTCAAGCATGAATTTTATATATTTTTAAGGACATTACAATTTGCACTCATCATTATCATTCTTTGAATATTGATGACAAATTCTACTTCTTGAGACAGAAACCTGTATCACATTGGTAATTCCTTACACATATTCTCCTTGGTTTAGAGCTCATGTTTCAGGCGAAGGAGGACACAGTAAAACATACACTAACTAGAATATAAAATCAATTCTTAAATCAATAGTGATCCTTAAAGTGGAACTGACAGCATTTTAGCAACATGAAATCTTATTCAAATCTGTTCATATACACCCCCAGGAAGAATCTAATACTTTAAAAAAATCTCTGACAAGCTGGCAGAGATAGTCATTTTCACGTTTTCATAAATTCTTAGAATGTTTGGGAATTACGTATACTAAGGCATTTGTAAAAATTCTATAGCAATAAGGTGTCACACCCTGATCTGTTTCACCTGTCTTTGTGCTTGTCTCCACCCCCCTCCAGGTGTCGCCCATCTTCCCATTATCCCCTGTGTATTTATACTCTGTCTGTTGCCAGTTTGCCTTGTCAGGTCTTACCAGCGGTCTTTCCCGCCTTCCTGTTTCTCTAGTTCTGTTTCCTAGTTTTTCCCAGTTCTGACCATTCTGCCTGCCCTGACCCCGAGCCTGCCTGCCGTCCTGTACCTGCCTGACTCTGACCTGATTATGAACCTCTGCCTGCCCTGACCCCGAGCCTGCCTGCCGTCCTGTACCTGCCTGACTCTGACCTGATCACAAACCTCTGCCTGCACTCGACTTACTCTTTGCCTGCCCCGTGTTTCTAATAAATGATCTGAGAACTGTACTATCCGCCTCCCGTGTCTGCATCTGGATCATAGCCTGAGTCGTGAGAGTACATGACTGACCCAGCAGATTCAGACCAGCTCCGCAACGCTGTATCCTCCCAGGGAGCCACCATTGGAAGCCACGAGGAGTTACTTCAAGGTCTTCTGGAAAGATTCCAGACCTCGGAGGAACGTCAGGACTGTGCCTTCAACACATTGCTGGAGAAATTCTGCGGAATGTCTGTGAGGCAGCCCGCCACTACAGTGACACCCCAGACTGTCAATTACCCCATTACCAGCGGTGTTTCTCCCCAATCTACCCCAGCTTCCGAAGGAGCCCACCTACCTCCCCCGGAGCGCTACGCTGGAGATCCCCAATCCCGGCGGGCATTTTTCTCCCAGTGTTCTCTCATCTTTGACCTGCAGCCCTCTTCATTTCCCTCGGATCGCTTGATGATAGTGTATGTGATAACACTGATGTCCGTCGAGGGCACTTGCCTGGGCTCCGGCGGTGTGTGAGCAACAATCCACCGTTTGCCTCAGATTGGAGGAGTTTGTGGAGGAGGTACGGAAAGTGATTGATTCTCTGTTGTCTGGGAGACAGGCGGCTCGTAAGCTGCTCCAACTACGTTATGATTTCCGTAGTGTGAAAGACTACGTGGTGGATTTACGCATGTTGGCAGCTGAGAGTGCCTGGAACCCGGAAGCCCTGTTCAACTCATTCCTTCCCGGGTTGTCGGAGGTGATTAAAGACGAGCTCGGGAGCTGCCCCTGGACCTTGACTCCCTTATAGCCTTGACCATCCGGATCGATGGGCGGCTACGGGAACGTAGGAGGGAGAGAGAGTCTGTTCCCTGTCGCCGACGTTCGTCCTCAATTTCCACCTTGCTTCTGAGGAATCCCGGAAATCCCGAAGCCCACATCTCCGAGTGAATCTGATGTCGGCCGAAGTTTCTCGGAGGTCACCAAGTGCTGTCGAGTCATCTCCTCCAGAGCCCATGCTACTGGGCAGGGCTAGATTGGGTCTCTGGTGACTCTGGCTAGATTGGGTCTCCCAGGGTCTTTGGTGGCACAGCTAGCACTGCGCCACCCAGGAGGCCCCGCGCATACACAGACTTAACACCCAGAGCTGTTTGCATTGTGGAGCTATGGGACATTTTTATCTACCTGCCCATTAAAGAACAAGGATCATCAAGGAGGTACTAATACGAGTACGCTGGTGAGCCATATGGGGAGTTTCCAACTTCCATTGCTCGTACCCCTCTCTATGCTACCCTGTTGTGAATCGACCAGTCCAAATCTCTTCGGGTGCTCATAGACTCTGTGGCCGACGAGAGCTTTATGGACACTACCTGGTGTCGGAGCTGGGAATCCCCACACCACCCCTCTCCATTCCCATGAACGTCAGAGCGTTGTATGGGCGCTCTATTGGCAGAGTCACCCACACCACGTGTCCCATTAACCTGAGAGTGTAGGGTAATCACAGTGAGTTTATGCAGATCCTGCCCATCGAATCACCTCATGCACCTGTGGTTTTGGGGTTGTCCTGGCTCCAGAGGCAGAATCCCCTGATCGACTGGGCTATTGGTTCTATCCTGGGTTGTAGCCCATTTTGCCATGGGCATTGCTTGAAGTCGGCGCTGTCTGCCCCGGGAAAATCAATACGAGGGGAAATAGTTAGTCACTCACCGACTCCTCCAATGACATGACATCCTGCTTGCAGCCAGCTAGCTATCTAGCTAACGTTAGGCTCTGTGTTTTTAGCTTGCTACAGAAATAGATACGCTAGCATATTAGCCACGTTATGACTGACTTGTGATCATTTCCCTTGCCAGTTCGATTGCATTGACTTTGCCAGCCTTAGTTACATTCTTCCATTTTTTCCCCCCAAATATTGAGTCATTGAAACTGAAACAGTTCATCCCGAATGAAGGCATCACACAATGTGACTTACAATCTGAGAGCAATATTTCTTTATACCAATAAATCTATTGGTGAATCATATGAATCATGCATTGAACTGCATCCATCCATACTGCCAAAAATGCCTTAGTGTACGTCATGGAACGTTGAATCAAATAGAACCTACTTTTAAAACCTCTTGTAAATTTGGTTTTGTAGCATAAACTGGGAATTTGATATTGTTTACTGATCGTATGATTGTCTGTTTGTTTCATATCGGCAAAGTAGTTAAACCGCTGGCAGTTCCACTTGAAATGGGAGCCTTAAACTTTTAATGGGATTTTGTCCCGCCACTGGTTCTCAGATGAAAACACGTTTTACGATCTCTATTACCGACTGCAATACATCCTGTCCCTGAAGAGTAGCTCTCAGATACTGTATGTTTCCTCCAAAGTGAACTCATCATTGCAGCCGGATACCACACTTCCTCAACCATGTCAATATAAGGGTTATCCCACAAAATGAGTCCCTTTTGGGTAACTTGGTGATTTTTATATATATATAAATATATATATATATATATTATTTTATACATCCTGTCATAAAGAGCACATTTTCAACTTAATACAAAAAATATGTTTTCCCATCTTAAGGGGGTAAAAAAAAGACTATAGTAAGTGCCTATTAAGTGCCAAATAAAGTAACAGGGTTGACTGTAACAGGGTTGACTGTAACAGGGTTGACTGTAACAGGGTTGACTGTAACCGGGTTGACTGTGACATGGTTGACAATTTCATCTTAAATCAGCCATAACTCCCCTTGTGATAGGAGGAATGGAATCTTGTGTGCAACAGGGAGGGGCAATTGAATGCAAGCTTCACCCCAAAAATGATTGTAAAAAATGTTCTAGCCTGTCTTATATGGGGCGGGAGGTAGCCTAGTGGTTAGAGTGTTGGGCCAGTATGTGAAAGGTTGCTGGATGACGAATCCCTGAGCTGACAAGGTACAAATCTGTTGTCCTGAGAAAATAGTTAACCCCCTGTTCCCCGGGCGCAGGAGATGAGGAGGCAACCCAGCGCACCTCTCTGATTCAGAGGGGTTGGGTTAAATGCGGAAGACACATTTCAGCCGGACAACTGACTAGGTATCCTCTATCAATGTGTAACAGGGTTGATGTGTTATGCTTGACTCGCTCAGTTTCCCACCAAAAAGTGACGAACCAGCTCACCTGTTTTTACACTACGATTTTTCTATTAGATGTTCAAGGTTTCTTTTGAAAAACGTATCAAAATATGAATAGTTTCACCATATTAATAAACGAGTTCAGTTCATGTAACAGAGTTGAACCTGAAAAAGAGGGACAGGCGTAAATGAATCACTAATCACATGAAATAAATAATCATATTCAAAATTGACTTTGCCAAAGAAACAAAACGACTAGGGCTTTTACAATGACGGTGAAAACTTTTTTTAGGCTGGGTTTCTGGGTTTCTGTGTCAGCACTTTGTGACATCTTCGGATGTAAAGAAAAAAGGGCATTAGAAATCAATTTGATTGATTGATCAAATCTTCCTAGAAGTCACAGAGGGGACACGGAGGGACACGTCAAAATGCAGCATTTTGTCACTTCAAAAAGTCTTTATTCATATTAAAAAATCAGATTTATTGAACTTAACATCTGGACTATATTAAAGGGCACTTCATTTAATATAATATCAAATTCAATATTGATGCACAATTTCTACTTAAAACATAAAATGGACGCAAAATGGACATGTCATGTAACGAACCATAAGCACATTACAGAGGACTACACTCTTAGAGAAAAAGGGTTCCAAACGGGTTCTTCGGCTGTCCCCATCGGAGAACCCTTTTGGTTCCTGGTAGAACCCTTTTTGGTTTCAGGTAGAATCCTTTTGGGTTCCATGTAGAACCCCCTTTAAGGTTCTAGATAGCACCTTTTTTTGTAAGAGTGGATGTATTTCTATAGGATGTCGCTAAGATGGGGGCAAAGGTTATGATTAGGCATTAAAACAACATTAATAGAGACTTCATAAACAGTGGTAATGCAACATAATGTATTAGAAATAACACAAAGCTAGCTAGTGGAAGCACCCAGATGAACCCTGACCTCAGCATTACTGCTGGGGGCCCTTTGGGAGTGTGGTGTTGTTATGAGGTTGTTGCCAGTAATCAGGGGCCCAGTGAGAGGCAGGGTCAGGGAGGTCTCCGTCTGTAGGTTCGCCTGGGTAGGCAGCCAGTCACCTATACCCCTGGTCCCAACCCAGACCTCAACCCTGTCTCACCCCTATTGCTCTGTTCACTCAAGCAAAAAACAACCGCATGCTAAGCAATCCCAGGATGTATTGCATTCACATTCTCTCCAAATGACAGTTCCCATGTTCAGCACATAACTTAGTATGCAAATGTTTTACCAGTACCGTAACATCATGAGCGTACACAACACTCATCAAACCTCATTTATTGGTTCATCTACGTTGAAGATGACAAACTCAGCTGAACTACTGGGATGCTTTGGCTGTGAACAAAAAGGTGATTACTGAAGTGCATCTGAAAGAACAAGCCTAGAGAACTTGGGCACTGAAAATCATATCTATAATCCTGTAATAATAACTTGTGATGCCAGTGACAGATGGACCGAGGGGAGGCCAGTGGGGGATGCTTCTGCAAGACTAAGGCACATAGCCAAGGTGAACGATTCCATCACACGGTCTCACTGATCTGCCTACAGCACTGTGGTTCTGAAAATAACACAGCCTACAACAACCCATACCCTCAGCTTAACCGCACAACACTGTTCCTATTCAACCTACAAAACAATAACAGGGTACTTCGCCAACAGACGGTCATTGAGAGGTGAGCATAGGGCCACTGGAGCCACATATTCTGGCTGAAGCATTATCACACACACATTTTGTACATCAAAGGCATCCTGCTTATTAGCATTCACCACACACCACATGGCCCTTCTTATTGTTCCGAACCCAAATGAATCCATAGCAGAACCAGGACAGGTACAGTAGTAGTGGGGTGTAAGGAACACTCCTGCCCTCCCTCAGGTGTCACAGCTCTGCCCCTCGACCTGTTCTTCAGGGCCTAGAGGAGGACCTAATTAAAACAAGTGCCGTCCATCCCCCAACCTCTCCGCATTTCCATCCCACAGACAGTACCAGTCAGTCCCTTCAGTGGCTTGTAAGCTCCAGTCCCCTCTGGTTCTCTGTTCTTTAGTATGGCCCCTGAAGGGGCCAGTGCTTGTAATGGTGTTCCCCTTAGTAAGTGCACTGCGCCATGGAGGGGATCATGGGTTGATATTACTGAGGCATCGCAGGGTGTTCCTCACATTAGAAGTGCATGATTTATGCTCTGTCCAAGTGTGTGTGTGTGTGTGTGTGTGTGTGTGTGTGTGTGTGTGTGTGTGTGTGTGTGTGTGTGTGTGTGTGTGTGTGTGTGTGTGTGTGTGTGTGTGTGTGTGTGTGTGTGTGTGTGTGTGTGTGTGTGTGTGTGTGTGTGTGTGTGTGTGTGTGTGTGTGTGTGTGTGTGTGTGTGTGTGTGTGTGTGTGTTTTACCACTGCAGCTGCAGCATGGTAGGTAAAGATGATATTGACACCTTCTAAAAGAACAGATGTCTAATCAGATTTACAACCAGAAGGAAACATGAGATTCTGGGTGACCTCACCCCACAGTTCAGGGACAATCCTCAGGATAAACACGCAATTTAATATTCTTACCATTGTCCCCCTTGCAAGCTTTTGTGTCTGTAATCTATGGTTGCTTTGGGCAGAATAGCACACCTGCTTCACTGTGAAGTAGAAGAATGTCTAAATGTTTATACAGCAGAGAGAAGATGTGTGGACATTCTCTCATTTCTGCAGGAGAGCAATTCTCTCCCTGAGATCAAATTGTCATCCATTGAAAAGTGGAGAATGATATTTTGACTGGGAATGCAACGGCACAGTTCTCACCATATGGCCTAATCCCCGAGGTTGATGATGGATGTGTGTACATTCCGAATAAAACAATGAATTGCATATTCCACCATATCGCACCGTTCATATCACAGGTGTACAACCATCCATTACACCTTCCTTTATCTTTAGCGAAATCAATCAATCAATGCCACCCCTTTCCATGGGAGACCGAGACTGTGGTGACAGGGTAACACAAAACTCCTAGCTACAAGGATAGAGAAAAATATTACTCTGGATTTATGAAATATGACGCACAGATTATGGACTAACATTAATGAATACATTAAGAAAATAGTAGTAACCCTCTTGAATAGTACTGTACTCCTCATCCTCAATCACGTCATCTAACCTCATACTTTAGGCTGAACTTTTCCAAACGATCGCGAAGACAAAGTCTGGGCTAAAGATACCCTGGCTCTGTGTAGTCTAATACCTTTTGACAGGATCACTTGATGTCCCTCCATAACTATGGACAATCCACCATTATTTCCAGGCCCTATAAACTGATTAGGATCAATGTCAGTGACTACAGCTAACGCATTTGACAGGACCCTAGTTCACACAGAAGTCCTCTCCTCCAACTCCACAGTGAGGAAAGGAGAGGAGACAAAGCTCTGTCCAACACTACATAGGATCAGCAAAATAATTCACTTTTATTTCACCTTTATTTAACTAGGCAATTCAGTTAATAACAAATTCTTATTTACAATGATGGTCTACCCTAGCCAAACCCTAACCCGGACAATGCGGGTCCAATTGTGCACAGCCCTGTGGGACTTCCAATCACGGCCAGTAGTGATACAGCTTGGAATTGAACCAGGGTCTGTAGTGACACCTCTAGCACTGAGATGCAGTGCCTTAGACTGCTGCGCCACTCATCACACCATTCTATTCCTAACTTTCCTTTACAGAGCTTGCAGAAAAAAAACAAATATGAATATATAGTGCTGCAGAGCCTAGATGTGCACCAACGTAAGAACACACAAAGACAAACAGACGTTATGTCTGACTCTATTACAACTTTCAACAAACTCAACAGAAATGGTTATGAAATGTGTGCTTTGTTATATAAGTGCCAAGAAGTGTAATTCAAGGAGGGCACAGTTGGGGCACATGTGGACTGTGAAAACAACTTTGACTAACTTTCACAACAAGAAATCAAGAAATAGCAGTACAAAGTAGATATACAGTGGGGCAAAAAAGTATTTAGTCAGCCACCAATTGTGCAAGTTCTCCCACTTAAAAAGATGAGAGAGGCCTGTAATTTTCATCATAGGTACACTTAAACTATGACAGACAAAACGAGGGAAAAAAATCCAGAAAATCACATTGTAGGATTTTTAATGAATGTATTTGCAAATTATGGTGGAAAATAAGTATTTGGTCACCTACAAACAAGCAAGATTTCTGGCTCTCACAGACCTGTAACTTCTTCTTTAACCTGTTACTCCTACCCCCTACTTTTTCGAACATTCTGTTAAAAATCGCGCAACATTTCAGCGCCCTGCTACTCATGCCAGGAATATAGTATATGCATATGATTAGTATGTGTGGATAGAAAACACTCAGACGTTTATAAAACTGGTTAAATCACGGCTGTGACTATAACAGAACGTGCGTTTCATCGAAAAGTGCAGGAAAATCTGATCACTGAAAATGGGAAAATATATCCATGCGTCACTTCAACCCATTGTTAAACGTGATCCACATTAAATGGGGCCGAGGTTGCAATACCTACAGCTTCCACATGATGTCAACAGTCTTGTCATTTGCCTACGATTTGTTTCTTGGTCAAACAGACACAAGGCAGCGCAGTTCTTCCGGTCTCCGACCGGATATTTTGGTTGAGATTTACCCGGACATTATTTCCAGACGTACAGCTATAGAATATACATCGCCTCATGATCAATTTGATCGCTTATTAACGTTTACTAATACCTAAGGTTGCATTACAAAAGTATTTCGAAGTGTTTTGTGAAAGTTTATCGTCAACTTTTTTAATTTTAAAAAATGACGTTACGTTATAAAACGCTATTTTTTTCATTGATCACACAGTCTTCATAGATCGATATCAAGGCTATATATGGACCGATTTAATCGAAAAAAAGACCCAATAGTGATGTTTATGGGACATCTAGGAGTGCCAACAAAGAAGATGGTCAAAGGTAATGAATGTTTTATATTTTATTTGTGTGTTTTGTGAAGCGCCGACTATGCTAATTATTTTGTTTACGTCCCCTACGGGTCTTTTGGGGTGTTACATGCTATCAGATAATAGCTTCTCATGCTTTCGCCGAAAAGCATTTTAAAAATCTGACTTGTTGCCTGGATTCACAACGAGTGTAGCTTTAATTCAGTACCCTGCATGTGTATTTTAATGAACGTTTGAGTTTTAACGAGTGCTATTAGCATTTAGCGTAGTGCATTTGCATTTCCAGATGTCTAGATGGGACGCCTGCGTGTCAGGTAGGAGCAAGAGGTTAAGAGGCTTCTCTGTCCTCCACTCGTTACCTGTATTAATGGCACCTGTTTGAACTTGTTACCAGTATAAAAGACACCTGTCCACAACCTCAAACAGTCACACTCCAAATTCCACTATGGCCAAGACCAAAGAGCTGTCAAAGGACACCAGAAACAAAATTGTAGACCTGCACCAGGCTGGGAAGACTGAATCTGCAATAGGTAAGCAGCTTGGTTTGAAGAAATCAACTGTGGGAGCAATTATTAGGAAATGGAAGACATATAAGACCACTGATAATCTCCCTCGATCTGGGGCTCCCAGAACCACACGGGGGGACCTAGTGAATGACCTGCAGAGCGCTGGGACCAAAGTAACAAAGCCTACCATAAGTAACACACTACGCCGCCAGGGACTCAAATCCTGCAGTGCCAGACGTGTCCCCCTGCTTAAGCCAGTACATGTCCAGGCCCATCTGAAGTTTGCTAAAGAGCATTTGGATGATCCAGAAGAAGATTGGGAGAATGTCATATGGTCAGATGAAACCAAAATATAACTTTTTGGTAAACTCAACTCGTCGTGTTTGGAGGACAAAGAATGCTGAGTTGCATCCAAAGAACACCATACCTACTGTGAAGCATGGCGGTGGAAACATCATGCTTTGGGGCTGTTTTTCTGCAAAGGGACCAGGACGACTGATCCATGTAAAGGAAAGAATGAATGGGGCCATGTATCGTGAGATTTTGAGTGAAAACCTCCTTCCTCAGCAAGGGCATTGAAGATGAAACGTGGCTGGGTCTTTCAGCATGACAATGATCCCAAACACACCACCCGTGCAACGAAGGAGTGGCTTCGTAAGAAGCATTTCAAGGTCCTGGAGTGGCCTAGCCAGTCTCCAGATCTCAACCCCATAGAAAATCTTTGGAGGGAGTTGAAAGTCTGTGTTGCCCAGCAACAGCCCCAAAACATCACTGCTCAAGAGGAGATCTGCATGGAGGAATGGGCCAAAATACCAGCAACAGTGTGTGAAAACCTTGTGAAGACTTACAGAAAACGTTTGACCTCTGTCATTGTCAACAAAGGGTATATAACAAAGTATTGAGATAAACTTTTGTTATTGACCAAATACTTATTTTCCACCATAATTTGCAAATAAATTCATTAAAAATCCTACAATGTGATTTTCTGGATGTTTTTCCCTCATTTTGTCTGTCATAGTTGAAGTGATGATGAAAATTACAGGCCTCTCATCTTTTTAAGTGGGAGAACTTGCACAATTGGTGGCTGACTAAATACTTTTTTGCCCCACTGTATTAGAGTGTGCATGTGTGAGAATCCAGAATATAAATATGTGGTGTGTAGGGACAGTATTTCATTTGGAAAAGAAAACGGTATGTACAGTAGTAGGTATATAGGATGAGAATACAGTATATACACATCATCTTCTGAGGAAACAACAGTTTATAAACAGAATATGATGTGACCAGCTTTCAATGACTCTATCTATATACATGGGGCATTAGTCTCAAGGTGCAGGGCTGAGTACCATGCAGGTAGCTGGCTAGTGATGGCTGTTCAACAGTCTGATGGCCTGGTGATAGAAGCTGTTTCTCAGTCTCTCTGTCCCGGCTCCGATGCACCTGTACCGTCTTCGTGGTAGCACAGTGAATAGACCTTAATGAGGGCATGCAACGTGCCCCAGACGGTGCGTTGGGCTAATGGCACTGCCCTCCGAAAGAGCCAGGCGGTGACTCAGCCTGACAGAATGCTCTCAATGGTGCAAGTTCGCGAGGGTCTCAGGGGCCATGCCGAATTTCTTCAGCCGCCTGAGGTTGAAGAGGCGCTGTGGTGGGACCATTTCAGGTCCCCAGTTAAGTGCACGCCGAGAAACTTGAAGCTTTTGACCCTCTCCACTTATGTTTAACATACTTTTTTTTAATGTACTGTACTTTTGGCAAACTATTGGAGATTTACGGTGCGTAAAAAAAAAAAACTTCACCCGTTTCGAATGTTATATTGTTTTTGTGCATCTCTGAGCGATGTTTTATCTATTCCCGGGGTCATTTGATGTTTCCATGTGTATCTGAGCTATTCGGCGTTCAAGCAGACAGAAATACAGCCAGTATGACGAGTTTTGCATCGTATGGCCCCGGGAATTGATAGAAGATCGCTCAGAGACGCACAAAAATTATATAACATTCTAAATGTGTGACTCTTCCCTTTAACAAACAGCATTCTTCTACCTGTACCCATCAAGAATCCAAGAACCCTGAATCATAGAAGCCGCAGGTCTGAACAAATATAACATTTTATCAGCCACAGATGAAATAATGACAAATAAGGGTCGGCTGAATGAAGGACAACAATGAGTTAGGAGTAACAAGGCAATTAGGTTGCCATAAGGCGTGAGTGAGGGGTCTAATGTAATAATACTCAACACCGAGCTTTTCTTTGTTCAAAGGGAGACTTCCACACGGGAAGTCATCAAAAGCGATTTATCAAAACAAATTACCTAATTTCTACGACAGCCCCGCAGTTCAAAGTTGACGCTTCAGCAAAGCGTGACCAATATATGCTGCCCAGCTGCCAGCCATGGAGGTGGGGTGGGGTGACAACCTAGCTACCGCAGAGAACCCCCTTATAAGATCCTGGTCTAAGGCCTGAACAGATGGGGGACGGGTTCTCCAATAACTCTCTTATAAAAGACACATAATCAACTCTGCAAATATGCATATTGTATCTAGCCAAGCATAACAATAATTTTGTTCCTGCCATCATACATCATTTATATTCTTTCATACCATTTCTAAGTTTTCCAACAGATAACAATCAGAATGACTTATATCACTACTCAATCATTTAGTCCTATTCAGATTCAGAGATGAAAGCATTCAGAAACTCCTGTGACATGCACACATTTTGATGTCAGCAGAGGATTTGTCCAAAGAATCAACCATCGACACTGAGACACATGGTGCACCATCCGCTGATTTGATACACCACCTTAACATCATTATGTCAAAATCAACGAGCTCCTGTTTGTGACATGATGACCACTGTGGAGCAGGGCTTCAGGGCAGCTACCTAGAGGTCATTAGGGAACAGACAGAGAGACAGACAGCATAGTGGCCTCCACTTACCTTTTTCTGGTCCTCCAATGCATGTGTCACAGGCTTCCTCCTCTGGTGCTGGTGCTGGCTCCCCTCAGCTCCCGATTCCATCTCAGGCTGAATGCCAGATACCCCCTCTCTTCTCTGCTCAGTCCCAACTCAGTCAATATCCACAACCCAATAATCCCCAAGGGGAAAGGAAATCCCAGATCCTTCTTCCCAGGTTGTCAATAAGGATACACCACTTCTCAAAAGAAATGATCAGGTTCGATACCTCCCAAAGGACTCTGGCAGTGGTGAGGTCAACCATAGCTCTGCTTCTTCACTCTCAACCCAGAGATGCTGCATTGAGGACTGGGCCACAGGATTGACAGGAGAAACTGGGTCCCAGAGGATGCTGGTCTCTGACCCATGGTGATTAGTTAGGGATGCAGCCTGCAGCAGTGATGCCCTGCCTTCATTGGAATTGATAGGGTTTAACCCACTGGTGATGAGCTCTGATGAGCATAGTTCAGTCCAATGGGCTTAATACAGTTCCATCACGCATGATCTGAGAGAAGAGCTTGAATTACCCACCATGTAAATCACACTAATGCTGCAGTCAGAGATGTTGGGCCCCATGGAGACTGTTGTCTTTTTATGATTGTTGGAGATAATCTGATCAGTTGAGATGCCAACAGATATTGCAGCTGAACTAAACTGTATTTAAAGATAAGTAATCAACATCAGGCAGTTGCAACCTAAATGTATTTTATGAACATTTAGCTGCAATGAATATATATTTGTAAGGTTAGATTAAATTGATACATCATCTTCGTGTTCGTCATCATCATCGTTTAGGAAAATCGATGATTCTCAAAACTCCACACTGTCACTAAACTAAAGTTACCTAAATAAGCTGCAGACTATAGTAGTTAAACGCATTTAAAGTTTCCCCATTAGAAGTAACCTACAACATGAATGATATTCTGCCTGTGAACGCAATGTAAAAAAAGAAACCTCTACAAATGCACTCCAAACGGAACGTAAGTCCAACATGATATATATCACTGTGGGAAAATTCTTGAAATGTAAAACACTCACCGCAATAAAATCCTGTGTTCGCTGAATATCCATGCAAGAATACGAAACGCTCATCTCCCGTGCGCACATCGTACACCAGCACAGACCATGCTTCCCACCATCCCCATCAAATCATTACGTCACCACAGTGAGCGCCAGGCTAATTTTCAATAGTTTTTTGGGGGGCACAGCTTTCTTGTTCCATCTGTAGAGCTCGTTCCCATGCGAACTTTTAGCAATGAATTTTCTGCCATCTAGTGTCAAAAGACGTAACCTCCGCTATTCATTTATTGCACCTTCGACCGCAGGGCATCGAGCTTCACTAGGCTACTTACTGTATGAAAATGCTCGACTTTTCGGAATGATACATTCTTGAACTTTCCATCTCCTTGAAATTAGTGGTAGGTTGTTATAACATAATGCAATAACTAGGTGAATACATTATAACTAACGAATTGGACTGTCTACAGGCTGGGTGTACTAGGGAATTGGTTGTAAGTCCCATCACGCATGATGGTCCTAAACCAGAAGTAGGTGGAAACACCAAAGTGATCCCCGCCCCGCCCATTGAGCAAGAAATCTTCATGCCTGTTTGACACTTTTGAATGTGGGTCTAAAGACAAATAAAAGTATTCTCCGAGTTTTTTCCTGCCGCTTACGGACACACGGGCACACCCAGACATCATCATCATCGCCAGATCAGAGGCAGTAGAGATGACAACTTGTTATATTGATAAGTGTGTGAATTGGACCATCATTCTCTCCTACCTCAGCATTCAAAATCTAACGATTACCTTTTGGTGTCAGGGAAAATGTATGGGAGTAAAAAGTACGTATTGGAGTAAGAATAAAAGTAGTTAAAAAATATTATAGTAAAGTATAGATACCCCCCAAAACGACGAAGTATTTTTACTTAGGTACTTTACACAACTGGTAACTCACTAAACCATGGCCACTTATAATATTTTAGGGAGAAGGGAGTAGGAAATCAGACGGCTGAGAAGTCTTTCAAGTCAAACTTACAGTTACATTACTTATTTTCCCTAAGCAAAGGTTTACTCCTGTTGTGAATAAACCATGCCAAATAGTAATCGAGCATTTACACACCATATTTGTTTCTAACCCTGGCTGTTGGCTAACGCCATGGTACAGTGTACCATGTGGCACATCAGTGGATGTGATGACCTAAAGATGTGGGATCTTAATTTGACCTCTCTTTTGTTGATGAGAATTTTCCTGCCCCGCAGGAAATGCAGATGAGCTCTGGGATTTACATATATTAATTGAAAACCTGCACTACCACACCTATTAACAGTATTGCACTTTTCATGTAGCCTACTTTTGTCCAGCTAATAGCTAATAGCTTAACCACCGATCAAGCAACATTATGGAATAAACGTTAAAATCCTGTTGCTGCAAGATTATTTTGCTACGACAATACTGGTCAAATTCAGATCCTACATCTGTATGTGGCCTGAAGGCTGAGTGGGTTCTGTCAGAGAGGGTCATCGGCAGCAGGACCAATCTGGACAAGCACGGTTCTGCTTTCTGATGGGAGGAAGACTGCAGGTCCACCCCAGCATTGTCCATGGCCACACCACCACCCTCCTACCTCTCCTGTCAAAAACAGCCTCACAATCAATCCATACAAACATGTTGAACTTTGAACTGTTTATACATACATTCATTTTAAACAGACCAATTCAATGCTGTTTCAGGAGTTGATCATCCATTTGAGATTTGATGGATACATACTGTCCTTGTTGTTTCCTCTTTTGTCCACACAGCGGCGGTGTGGAGTGGGGCCAATCATGGCTGTGCTCCAGAGCCTCACTAACGAGCTGGAGGCTGGGCAGGACTCAGACCTTTATTAACGGTACTGACGACCAGCATTATCCCTGTCACAAGGAAGTGTGTCATCACTAAATCACTAGAAACAAGGGCTTCAATTCCAGTTGGTATTATTTTGAGTATACACACACAGTAATATGCAAAATGTCCGTCTTTAGTGCTTATAAGGTGACCTGGCTGAACCTCCTGGGCCAATGGTCTGAGTGTGTCCAGCCTAGCACAGGTCAAACTCAAGAACCTCCGCACCATTCACCCTTTGTCCACCCTCACCAAGGTAGGTAGACCTGCAAAACAGTGTATTGCCTACTGTAATAGCGTAATAACAGTTGTGTGTATTATAACATATTGTTGTGGAAAACTCAATCCAAAGATTGAGGCAGAGACTATTTAATTGTATCATAGAAACATATTTAATCAAGCAGCTGCGAGGGAGCTCTGTCTCTGTCTGTCTGGCGCCAGTGTCACATCCTGATCTGTTTCACCTGTCCTTGTGATTATCTCCACCCACCTCCAGGTGTCGCCCATGTTCTCCATTATCCCCTGTGTATATATCATGTCCTTGTCATTGTCTCCACCCCCCACCAGGTGTCGCCCATCTTCCCCATTGTCCTCTGTGTATATATACCTGTGTTTTCTGTTTGTCCTTTGCCAGTTTGTCAAGTCAACCAGCATTTTGTTTCTCAGCTCGTTTTTACCCAGTCTCTCTTTTTTTGCCTTCCTGGTTTTGACGCTTGCCTGTCCTGACTCCGAGCACGCCTGCCTGAACACTCTGCCTGCTCCTGACCCTGAGCCTGCCTACCGACCTGTACCTTTGCCCCCCGCTGGATTTTTGACCTCTGCTTACCCTGACCCTGTACCTGCCTGCCATCCGGTACTGTTGCCTTACCTGTGGTTTACTGACCCCTGCCTGCCTTGACCTGTCTATTGTCTGCCCCTATTGGATCATTAAACTATTCGCCGTGGTCTGCATCTGGGTCTTACCTTCATACCTGATAGCCGGAGGGGATGGCTGCGCTTTTCCTAACCAACTGTGCTATTTTGTTGTTTACTTATTTTGTACATAATGTTGCTGCTACCATCTGTTATGACTGAAAATAACTTCTGGACATCAGAACAGCGATTACTCACCTGGAACTGGATAAAGATTTTTATTTAATGAGTCCGACACGAAGGATATCGGGTCAAATCCCCGTCATTTGCGCAAAGAAAAGACAGAGAAAAAGGGAGCGGAGGTCGGGCTGTCTTCTGAGAATTCGTAGGCAAGTGAGGAAACTTACACTACCATCTGTTCTATTGGCCAACGTGCAATCATTGGAAAACAAAATGGATGATATACGATCAAGACTATCCTACCAATGGGACATTAAAAACTGTAATATCTTATGTTTCACCGAGTCGTGGCTGAACATCGACAAGGGTAATATAGAGCTGGCAGGATTTTCCATGCATAGGCAGGACAGAGAAGCTATGTCTGGTAAGACGAGGGGCGGGGGTGTGTGTCTATTTGTCAATAACAGCTGGTGCGGGATGTCTAATATTAAAGAAATCTCGAGGTATAGCCTACCTGAGGTTGAGTACAGTATGATAAGATGTACACCAAACTGTCTACCAAGAGAGTTCTCATCTATATTATTCGTGTCTGTCTATTTACCACCACAAACCGATGCTGGCACTAAGACTGCACTCAACCAGCTGTACAGGGCCATAAGCAAACAAGAAAATGCTCATCCAGAAGCGGCACTCCTAGTGGCCGGGAACTTTAATGGAGGCAAACTGTTTTACCTAATTTCTACCAGCTTGTCACATGTGCAACCAGAGGGAAGAAAAGTGTAGACCACATTTACTTCACACACAGAGACGCATACAAAGCTCTCTCTCGCCCTCCATTTGGAAAATCTGACCATAATTATACTTTTTTTGACCAGTGACTCCCTCAATACGGAAGTGGTCAGATGATGCGGATGCTACGCTACAGGACTGTTTTGCTAGCACAGACTGGAATATGTTCCGGGATTCATCCAATGGCATTGGATATACCACCTCAGTCATCGGCTTCATCAAAAAGTGCATCAACGACGTCGTCCCAACCAGAAGCCATGGATTACAGGCAACATCCGCATCGAGCTAAACGCTAGAGCTGCTTTCAAGGAGCGGGACACAAATCTGGACGCTTGTAAGAAATCCCGCTACTCCCTCAGACGAACCATCAAACAGGTAAAGCATCAATACAGGATTAATATTGAATCCTACTACACAGGCTCTGTGTAACTATTACGGACAACAAAGGTAAACCCAGCCGCGAGCTGCCCAGTGACGCGAGCCTACCAGACGAGCTAAATGCCTTTTATGCTCGATTCGAGGCAAGCAACACTGAAGCATGCATGATAGCACCAGCTGTTCCGGACGACTGTGTGATAACGCTCTCGATAGCCAATGTGAGCAAGACCTTTAAACAGGTCAACATTCACAAAGCCGCAGGGACAGACAGATTACCAGGACGTGTGCTCAAAGCATGTGCGGACCAATTGACTTCTCTGACATCATCACTAAGCTAAGGACCATGAGACTAAAAACCTCCCTCTGAAACTGGATCCTGGACTTCCTGATGGTCCTCCCCCAGGTGGTAATGGTAGGCAACAACACATCTGCCATGCTGATCCTCAACACAGGAGCCCCTCAGGGGTGCATGCTTAGTCCCCTCCTTTACTCTCTGTTCACCCACAACTGTGTGGCCAAACATGACTCCAACACCATCATTAAGTTTGCTGATGACACAACAGTGGTAGGCCTGATCACTGACAATGATGAGACAGCCTATAGGGAGGAGGTCAGAGACCTGGCAGTGTGGTGTCAGGACAACAACCTCTCTCTCAATGTGAACAAGACAAAGGACCTGATCGTGGACTACAGAAAAAGGCATGTCGAAAAGGCGCCCATTAACATTGACGGGCTGTAGTGGAACGGGTCAAGAGTTTCAAGTTCTTTGGTGTCCACGTCACCAACGAACTATCATGGTCCAAACACACCAAGACAGTTGTGAAGAGGGCACGACGTCACCGTTTCCCCCTCAGGAGACTGAAAAGATTTAGCATGGGTCCCCAGATCCTCAAAAAGTTCTACAGCTGCACCATCGAGAGCATCTTGACTGGTTTCATCACCACCTGGTGTCTGACCATAAGGTGCTACAGAGAGTAGTGCGTACCGCTCAGTGCATCACTGGGGCCAAGCTTCCTGACATCCAGTACCTATGTACTAGGTGTTGTCAGAGGAAAGCCCAACAAATTGTCAATGACTCCAGTCACCCAAGTCATAGACTGTTCTCTCTGCTACCGCACGGCAAGCGGTACCGGAGTGCCAAATCTAGGACCAAATGGCTCCTTAACAGCTTCTACCCCCAAGCCATAAGACTGCTGAACAATTAATCAAATGGCCACCCGGACTATTTACATTGACCCCCCAATTTGTTTTTACACTGCTGCTACTTGTTTATTATTTATGCATAGTCACAGACATACCAGGAGTCTATGAAAGGCATAACATCACAGTCCAACACAGAACATATCCCTGGAGAAGTTACAACAGCTGCCACCACAATATGATGTGTGTGGGTGTTGTGATTGTGTTTTTTGTGGCGTGTGTGTGTGTGTTTTTCTAGGGCATGTTAGAGGAAGAGGTGTTTCTCCATGTGCTGGGCTGGGAAGGGATGTATGGAGTACTGATGAACATGCCCCAGACGGACACAGAGGCTCAGGGACTACAGGAGAGTGTACAGATCCTGGGACAAAACCAACAGAGCGCTGAGCCTCTGAGCCACAGAGCTCCAGGACAAAGAATGAATTAAGCTCATACATTAGTTTTACACTGAGGATAACTAACGTTGTTCCATATACAGTAACAACGTCTAAACATGACCCATCAAGCTCATTCAAGCGATTTATGTTGTCTCGTCAATAGTGATTTATGTATAGCAACAAAAAAAAACAACAAAAGAAGAAAACAGAAAGCGTTTGATGACTAAAGAGAGTTGTTGAAAACAAATCTGCCCCATCTCCAAAGCATAAAGGAGAGTTAGCGAATTATGACCAAAGGAGGGCATCGTTGTCCTCTTTTCAAGTGAGGTAGCATGTTAAATGTACGGCAAGAAGGCGGCAGAATATCCTTTCCTGACCAGGATTGGCCAAACGTAAGGTGGCAGCAGAGTGGCTTGTAAACAGACAACGTGAGCTAGGCAGGTTCAGTAACACTCTTCCCCTGCTCTTCCTGACACAGTGTCTTCCTGACACAGCGTTGAATCAGCAGTCTCATGGTTCCTGATGTCTGTCTCGCTCCTCTTATGGCCCCCTCTGTTTGCGTGGCAGTTTCTCTTTGTGCATCTGAATTCCCCTCACCTCTGGCAGGTTCATGTCTAGGTCAGCCATCTGACTGGGACATGAAGCAAGGTAACATGGGGACAGACTGTGAATGAAGCCTGAATGGATGATTACCAGCACAGTACATGACTCCTTTAGTTGCGGCATGTTGTCTTGAAAAATACATTTAACTAAAACAACAATCACAAAATATTGGTCAAATGTAAAGATTTAGTGATGGACAAAGACAGAGAAAGTAAGAAACTTGATGTCTCGGATTATTTAAGTATAATTCTGCCTTTAAATAGTAATACTATTGCCCAAATAATGGGTTAAGCAAACAAACCGTTGACCATCTAACACGGACACTAATACTGACATGCCCCTGTCAATCTTCCTCTGCATTTGACTGAGTTGTTCTGACAGGTAGAAGCCTGCAACAAGGCACTGCTAGGCCTCAGGGCCTGCTGTGTTTCCTAGACCAACTGAAATACCCTGCTGACCCCACTGATCCATCTGGAGGCCAAGATATTTGGGTGATGTTGTTATCCATTGCGCTTCAATTCACACAGTGGGTTACTTCCCCTTGCACGCCTGTCATTGTGTGAGTGTGAGGGAGCCAGCGTCACCCTAACCTATGTCGTTTGCATGTTGTGTGGGGTGAGTGTGTGTGTATGTGTGTGTTTGTATGTGTGTAACTCACACGCCGTCTGAGATGACGGGGCTTGCTCTGGGTCCTCAGTGTTGAGTGTCATGAACAAATAAAGCAGCCAACCAGAGGACACAATATGTAACTGTCTCAAGCTCTTACTAGAAATGGGTTGCCTGGAGTCACCTCTAATGAAAGTAAATGGAATTGAGAGGCCCAGCGGGTTTCAACAACAACAAAAATATCCACAGCGAGTGGTACGTCAATGTTCCCTTGTTCGTGGAGACCATGTTCACAGTAAATGCTGCATATGTCAGTCAATGGAAATTACCTTTAAATGGCGTATTGTCCAGATCTACAATCAGATTGAATCCCAGCTTTTTTTTAATGCAAAGTAAATCTTGGAATAACAAGAGTGGATACTGTAAGCGTAACTCATATTTTTCATATTGTTATGGGGTAGGTAGGGGCAGATCTGAGCCCCCCCCTCCAAAAACTGTAATGGAATTTACACTACTGTTCAAGAGTTTTAGAACACCTACTCATTCAAGGGTTTTTCTTTCTTTTTTTTAAACTATTTTCTACGTTGTAAAATAACAATGAAAACATTATGCAATAACACATATGGAATCATGTAGTAACCATTTGTTAAACAAATCAAAACATCAAATCATTTGAGATTCTTCAAATAGCCACCCTTTGCCTTGATGACAGCTTTGCACACTCTTGGCATTCTCTCAACCAGCTTCATGAGGTAGTCACCTGGAATGCATTTCAATTAACAGGTGTGATTTCTTAAAAGTTATTCGCAAATCACTTCAAAAAGTAGGTTAGCTCTGCATGTTCATACAAAATAATTCCAGCATCCGAACAGTGCACTATGAACCCGCTAACTCTCCTTCAATTTGCAAGTGACTGAAACTATCTCACCTGAGAAAGCATCCGAACTAGTGAAACAACGCCCCTCTGTCTTACTATGTGTAGCCCATGTATCTGATGCTATCTGGCCAAAAAGAGTATGACATGCCATAATCTTTTTGTCCAGACAGCATCAGATACATGGGCTACACATACAGTACATTTCCTCTGCCTCGACGACAATGGCAGTATTAGCAGCAGAACCTGTCTTTTTACTAAAGAAATAGAAAGTGTATTCTCCTCGAGCAGGGTTACCCAACTGGCAGCCCGTGATTTTATTTCAAAATAAAATTCAATTCAAAATTCATTTTTTTAAATTGTTGCACATAAAATACTTTAAAAAACACCAGCAAATCAGCTCCAAGTGATTTTAATTTTGTAAATCTGTTCCAAAGTATTACCATGCATAAAAGAGAGATATATGTGATTGTATACAAATGTAAGCAATTTTTGAAATAATTATGTTTTAGTCAAAGATTATATCTGTTTGGACTTCTTGCGGTCAATTTGCAGTCTACAAATGATTTGTAAATAAAAGGTAAGGGGATACCTATTCCGTTGCACAAGTGAATTCATTCAACTGAAAAGTGTCTTCCAGATTTAACGCTGAATCAGAGAGGTGTGGGGGGGGGCTGCCTTAATCGGCGTTCAGTCATCGGCACCCGGGGAAAAGTTGTTGTTCGGGATTAACTGCCTTGCTCAAGGACAGAATGGAAGATTTTTTTGTACCTTACTGGCTCAGGGATTCGAACCAGTGACCTTTCGGTTACTGGCCCAACGCTAGGCTGCCTGCTGCGATTATGTTCTGGCCCCCTGACCATCCACTCAAGGAAAAATCATCCCGCGGCTTATTCTAGTTGATGATCCCTGCCCTAGTGTCTAAGGGCCCCGGGCTGGGTTTTTACTAAGCTAACATATGTAATTGTTTTAAAATGGTCATACCGAGGATCATTTAGCTATTGGATTTAGAAATGTAGGACCGCTGTAGGTATGACAAATGTATATACAAAAACATTTATTGATGGAACATTGAATTAGACTATTATCCCATAGAAATACATTGAATAACAGATTCATAAATGGAAAAACAGTCTAAAATGTCATCAGAAGGAAGTATGTTTTGAAGTGTCTGTTCTAAATCTGTATACCTTTGACAAGGAAATGTTCTATTCAAATCCATTCATTTTTCGTCCCGGTACCAGGTTAACCTCCAGACGAGTCCAGTCTCATGATTGCATTGTTTTACATTTTATTGAATTAAATATGTAGCCTACTTTTGGCGTTTAGAGGAGAATAACGGGCATTGTCTAATGGGAGATTTTAAAGCAAACTTTGCATGCTAAATGCCTCAACTCTGCAATGCTGACGGAATTCCTGATCATTACTGCAAACGTGTAAATATGTTGACTATGTGAATAGAGCCGTACTCAGTAGAGTTAACAGGTTCCAACTTGAAAAGGTCAAAGGCTATCTTCTTGATGTTGTTTTGCAGCTGCACATGGAGCCTCATACATCTGGTCAGACAACATCTGGTCAGAAACATCACCTTCAGGCTCCTAGGCGTTTTGATTGCATAAAAATAGCAAACCCTCATGCTCCACCAGCTTATCTACATTGACAGAGATGGCGGTGTGCAGTGACATAAACATGTTAGAAAAGTATTCATACGTGGAAGTTAAAAAAAAATATTACATACACTGTAAATGCAAACATTGTGATAGTGACCATGCAACCTGCAGCATTCTGTTTTCAACATTTTACAAGATGTTTGCTGGCTCACTTGGCTTGTCAGAATTGTTTTATTACTAGGCAAATCAGTTAGGAACAAATTCTTATTTACAATGACAGCCCAGGAACAGTGGGTTCACTGCCTTGTTCAGGGGCAGAATTACAGATGTTAAACCTTGTCAGTTTGGGGATTCAATCTAGCAACCTTTCAGTTACTGGCCAAATGCTCGAACCACTAGGCTACCTGCTGCCCAAATTGAAGAATTTCATTTTTGTTTTGTCATAGACAGAGGTTTCGAAGTGATTCTGAAGAGTTCCATGGATCATTTCCACTGAATTTGGCTAGAAGCTGACAGAAAGAGAAGCAGCCAGCTGCAGATTATGCACACTGATGCTGTGTGGTCTGCGAACCTCAAAGCCCACGTGCGTGAGTCTCAGATGGTAGTTTTGCGTCTCAAACGGTATGTGTGCGCAACCTGTAGACGTTTGTTGGTCTCGTGTGAGTCATTAGCTTTGTTCCAGGGCTCAGTGTGCTATGCCAGGGTGTTTTATTAAGCACAGCTGCTTGTGCTCCCGAGTGGCGCAGCGGTCTAAGGCACTGCATCTCAGTGCAAGAGGCATCTCTGCAGTCCCTGGTTCAAATCCAAGCTGCATCACATCTGGATGTGATTGAGAGTCCCTTAGGGACTGGGGTAGGCTGTCATTGTAAGGATTTGTTCCTTATTTGCCTAGTTAAATAAAGGTTACATGTGCAGCTAGCTAGCTAGTACACACTACTATGTCTCAGCATCTGTGGCTTGAGAAGGTACAGCATATGCCGGAGCCAGACCCTATAGCATAGAAATGCATTTAATAACGATAAAGTGTCTGTCCTATATCTGAGAGATACATTCACCAGACAGTTTATTAGGTGCACCCAACTGGTACCGGGTCGGATCCCCCTTTGCCTCCAGAACAGACTGAATTCTTCAGGGAATTCTACAAGGTGTTGGAAACATTCCACAGGGATGTTGATCCATGCTGAAGCGATGGCATCACGTAGTTGCTGCAGATTGGACGGCGTTACATTCATGCTGTGAACAGCCCGTTCCGTATCATCTTAAAGATGCTCTATTGGGTTGAGGTCTAGGGACTGCACAGGCCACTCAAGTAAACTGAACTCTCTGTCATGTTCCAGGTCATGTTTTTCCACTCCTCAATTGTCCAGTGTTGGTGGTAGCGTGCCCACTGGAGCCGCTTCTTATCTTTAGCTGATGTAGAATTGTCTGGAAATTAACTGAAAGTAGGCCGATGGAAATTGATGGCTGATGATCTGTGGTCAGAGGCAACAGGACGCCCACCCACTGCTTTAAAAAAAGGGTAGGTAGCATAAACATAACCACATGGATTTGCATTAACATATGCATCAAAAGTCCCAATGAAAAGTTACACATCACTTTTCATTTTTTGTCATTGTTCCATAAAACTGGACATAATTCCGTAGAAGGGCTTAGTCAAGTCGTGATGTTTTTTCCCCCCCGGGTGTGTGATGTAATATGGAGGACCCTGCAAGCCAGTCAATTCTAGGACTGATCCCAATTAGTCGACTGGTCTATTGTTTGGTCGATAGGCTGTTAGTCGACCAATCATTCTTGAGTCGAGCAGTAGCAGATATATTCAGTTTTATGCAACAAGACACCTGTCTGATTCGTGACCATCTCAGTAAACTAATGCATTGCGGAGGCTGCAGGGAGGGTGCAGTCCAGGAAGAAGGGGAGTGTGGCTAATAGTTTGTTGATGCTTGATCTGGCAATGCTGTCCATAGGCTCTGTATAGAGGGTGTGACGCGACTGTGAAGCCTCCGGAGGCTTGCAAAGTTTTAAAAACAATGCATAGGGCTCCATATAGCTCTTCATAACTCCGCATTGACATGATTCGCTGATGGTAGGTGGGGGTGGGAGATCCTGTATAAACAAAAACTCACTGACTTGACAACTTTATTCACAACAGCTCTGCGAAGTGCGAGAAGTATGAATACCTGACTTCTACAGAGGCCATGTCACAGTAAAAGCTGTACAGCCACTGCAGATGTCAGATTGACCACGCAGAGCCTTTAAGATGCAGAATACACGTCTCTCCAGAATGCGCTATCCCATTGATTTGCACATTCATTGTTTCATAACATCATTGTGTGAATTGTTTGCGTTTGATTGTTAGTGTCTATCAATCCCCATTACATACACAATATACAAAAGTATGTGGACACCCCTTCAAATTAGTGGACTCTGCTATTTCAGCCACACCCGTTGCTGGCAGGTGTATAAAATCGAACACACAATCATGCAATCTCTATAGACAAACCCGGACTTGTTGGAAAGGTGGCATCCTGTGACGCTGCCACGTTGAAAGTCACTGACATATTCAGTAAGGCCATTCTCCTGCCAGTTTGTCTAATTTCTGCCCTGCTGGAGCTGCCCTGGTCAACTGTAAGAGCTGTTATTGTGATGTGGAAACATCTAGGAGCAACAACGACTTAGCCCGGGAAGTGGTAGGCCACACACAAGCTTACAGAAGTGGACCGCCGGGGGCTGAAGCACGTAGTGTGTAAAAATCTCTCTCCTCGGTTGCAACACTTACTACAGAGTTCCAAACTACCTCTGGAAGCAACGTCAGCACAAGAACTGTTTGTCGGGAGCTTCATGAAAATGGGGTTCCATGGCCAAGCAGCCGCATAAAGCCTAAGATCATACCAAGCGTCGGCTGGAGTGGTGTAAAGCTCATCGCCATTGGACTCTTGAGCAGTGGAAATGCGTTCTCTGGAGTGGTGAATTCAACTTCGCCATTTGGTAATCTGATGGACAAATTTGGGTTTGGTGGATGCCAGGAGATCTCTACCTGCCCCATTGCATAGTGACAACTGTAAAGTTTAATGGAGGAGGAATAATGGTCTGGGGATGTTTTTCATGGTTTGGGCTAGGCCCCTTAGTTCCAGTAAATGGAAATCATAACACTACAACACACAATGACATTCGATGTGTTTTAATAGAAATCAACTATATGTGTCCACATACTTTGGTACATTAAAGTAAACCAAGTTTTAGAACTCCAGCTATCAAAGAATGTTAGCTATATGCAGTGAGCTTTGCCAGCAAGCTTGTCAAGTAGCTAATGTTAGCGATTTAGCCAACTAGCGATTAGCCTAGCCATCCACCATGGATATGGTAAGCAAGCTAAAGCCTTACTTCTTGAGACCAGCTAGAACACAACACAACTAAAGCATAACCGCTAACCGCATATTAAAAGCAAAGAGAGAGCAGAGACTTACAGATTGATGGTTGGGGCCCATCTGATGGTTAAACTTTTAAAAGAGTTAGCTACCAAAGCGAAGGGGGGGCGGGCATTTCAATGGACCAAAATAGATAGATTCCAGATGTCAGTCAGGCTGAAAAAGTTACAAAACACCCGTAGCCTACTTCACAGAGAACATGACAAAAAGTTGACAAAACAAAAAGGAGAACAGATGAGGTACTACACTTTTGGAGCAAGCAGGTATGATTTTCTCTTTTGTTTTGAGCACACGGCAAGAAGGCACCAGAGTCTGCCGTGCTAATGGGTTCCCACTAGATAACACAACCACAAAGTCTGAAAAGCATGAGGTGTGGCTAACGTTAGCCAGCTTGAGCAAGCTACTGAGCTAGCATTTGAACTCTGTAGCAGAGTAGATCCTCCACATGACGTTGAGAAATAGTGCATCGTGAATAGTTTAGAAGTTACCTGGAAATACGTTATATAATCACCCAAAAACATAACTATGTTTGTGCTTATAGGTAACCAGATCTTGACTACACAGTAAAAACTCATGCCTCCTACCCTTCAAGTACACATGGTCGTCTGTTTTTTTACTCAGCTCTGCAGCTCTCTACCTTCAAGCGGAGACAATCAAGCAAACACCCCCACACACAGGGTGGCAGTCAGCCTTCCTTCCCCACCATGCCCCTGACATCCATCAACGCCAAGGCCTCCCTGACAATTCTGCCCAATCAATAGTAGGTGTCAGGACAGCATAGGGCCACAGCCATCCTTGTCAAGAGCACCCATTAATCCATGTTGCGGTCAGTCAGGGGATAAGTAATAGACTTAGGGCTTGATTCAATCTGTATATAACGGTGAACTTTACTGAAACAGATGGAATCCACCCCGCAATCAGTCTGGCCTAGACAGATGGTGCACAGATACAGCTTCACCTCTATCCAATGGAGCGAGAGATAGGGGGATGTACGCTTTCCTTTCCTGTGCTCCGCTACTAAATGTATATAAAAGGTCAAATAAACTAAACTGTATAGCTATTCAACAGGTACAAATATGGCAATTTTATTTGCATATAAAGGCAACTAAACGTATTACAAGTTAAACAAAAGTTTCATAAACCAGGAAACTAAACAGGCATTTACAATGACAGAAGACTACCGTTGGCAACTTTTTTTTGTGCTAGCAAGATCGCATTCTCACACTGTGCAACAAAACAAAAATAATTAGCAAAATTCTTATTACTGTATTTTAGGGAACAACTCACTTCTGCTTAGACAGTTGTGAAATATAATTTAAAAACAGCTGTTTGCTGAATATCGATAAAAATATAAAAGTGAGATGAAAATGCATGTGTGCTTTGAATAGCATATAACATACATTTTTGAAAGGCTTTAGTGGGCCTATATAAATTCACACAAACACCAAATCACATGTACTCCATGGAAGATGGGGACATTTGAGAATATACATAATATGTTGCGTCCTGTTGAATGTGCCCCAGATCAAAGTAGATAACCGGTACATACCTTTCCAAAACACATGTGAGAGCCCAAGGGACTACAGTATATAATAATTGGATACATTTCATATACTCAAAATGTTTCATTTTCAACAATACACAGGGCTTTAGGAGAGACAAAATAACTTATGTTACAATGCCAAATGCATGTTCTATTATCATCATGAGGTCAAGTATTGCTGATGTAGAGGGTACGATTACTGTCAGGCAGTATATTTGCCTGTCAGACAAAAAGCGTATACAGTTGAAGTCAGAAGTTTACGTACAACTTATCCAAATACATTTAAACTCTGTTTTTCCACAATTCCTGACATTTAATCCTAGTAACAATTCCCAGTCTTAAGAATTTTAAGAATGTGAAATGTCAGAATAAGTGTAGAGAGAATTATTTATTTCAGCTTTTATTTCTTTCATCACATTCCTAGTGGGTTAGAAGTTTACATACACTCAATTAGTATTTGGTAGCATTGCTTAACTTGGGTCAAACGTTTCGGGTTGCCTTCCACAAGCTTCCCACAATAAGTTGGGTGAATTGTGGGCCCATTCCTCCTGACAGAGCTGGTGTAACTCGAGTCAGGTTTGTGGACCTCCTTGATCGCACATGCTTTTTCAGTCCTGCCCACACATTTTCTATAGGATTGAGGTCAGGGCTTTGTGATGGCCACTCCAAAACCTTGACTTTGTTATCCTTAAACCATTTTGCCACAACTGTGGAAGTATGCTTGGGGTCATTGTCTATTTCGAAGACCCATTTGCGACCAAGCTTTAACTTCCTGACTGATGTCTTTAGATGTTGCCTCAATATATCCACATAATTTTCCTCCCTCATGATACCATCTATTTTGTGAAGTGCACCAGTCCCTCCTGCAGCAGAGCACCCCTACAACATGATGGTGCCACCCCCATGCTTCACGGTTGGGATGGTGTTCTTCGGCTTGCAAGCCAAAGTGTGCACTTCCTCTAAACATAACGATAGTCATTATGGCCAAACAGTTCTATTTTTGTTCCATCAGACCAGAGGACATTTCTCCAAAAAGTACGATCTTTGTCCCCGTGTGCAGTTGCAAACCGTAGTCTGGCTTTATGGTGGTTTTGGAGCAGTGGCTTCCTCCTTGCTGAGCGGCCTTTCAGGTTTTACTTTCCTCCAGTATCTTCACAGGGTCCTTTGATGTTGTTCTGGGGTTGATTTGCACTTTTCCTACCAAAGTACATTCATCTCTAGGAGACAGAACGCATCTCCTTCCTGAGCGGTATGACGGCTGCGTGGTCCCATGGTGTTTATACTTGCATACTATTGTTTGTACAGATGAACATGGTACCTTCATTCATTTGGAAATTGCTCCCAAGGATGAACCAGACTTGTGGAGGCCTACAATGTTTTTTCTGAGGTCTTGGCTGATTTCCCATACGTAGAATGTATGCACACATGACTGTAAGTCGCTTTGGATAAAAGCGTCTGCTAAATGGCATATATTATTATTATTATTATTTCTTTTGATTTTCCCAAGATGTCAAGTAAAGAGGCACTGAGGTTGAAGGTAGGCCTTGAAATACAAACCACAGGTACACCTCCAATTGACTCAAAGTATGTCAATTAGCCTATCAGAAGCTTCTAAAGCAATGACATAATTTTCTGGAATTTTCCAAGCTGTTTAAAGGCATAGTCAACTTAGTGTATGTAAACTTCTGACCCACTGGAATTGTGAAAGTGAATTATAAGTGAAGTAATCTGTCTGTAAACAATTGTTGGAAAAATTACTTGTGTCATGAACAAAGTAGATGTCCTCACCGACTTGCCAAAACTATAGTTTAAGAAGAAATTTGTGGAGTGGTTGAAAAACGAGTTTTAATGACTCCAACCTAAGTGTATGTAAACTTCCAACTTCAACTGTACGTCTTGAGAGAGAAAACAAAGAATGACAAATAGCACAGAAAACCCGTTATTGCAGCAAATGCAAACAATTGGAAAATATGAAATATTTGACAAAGTTCATAATTTCATTACTAGAATCAGATTTTCATGCATTTTTACAAGCATTTTTACAAAAGCCAAATATCTTGAAGATTAACATTTAGTACAACTCATTTGATTAAAAAAAATGCTGGTTCATTTACGATCCTCTATGGGTTGGGCAGGTCGAATATGATGGGGGGGTTGGTGGGCTGGAAACTGGCTGTACAGGTGGAGGAGTTGATAAAAGTTGTGCATCCATCCGTCATAATGCCATACCCTGCAGACAGAGGACAGAGAAACAAGACGATACCAGAGTCAAAACAGAGACAATACAAGGTCTGTTAAGCTAGAGATGCATGGCACAGGATAGAGTATTAAGTGCCCTAGTACAGCATCCATGTTAGGAAGTGTTTTGCCTGAAATTGGACTCCTTCCTATAATTGTGTTAACTGCCTTCATTTTGCGGGACCCCAGGAAGAGTAGGTGCCAAGGCAGCAGCTACTCTTCCTGGGGTCCAGCAAAATTAAGGTAATGGGGATCCATAATAAATACAATATGGATGCTGTACATCAGTACTCTACCAATCTGTTATTGCGTAGAACCAGGACTATGGAGGACAGGGTACAGAATACTCACCCTCGTGGATGCCACCGAAGGCGTGGAGCTTGGGTCGGACCCTCTGCTGTACCGTGTTCAGCAGCTCCACACAGCCCACTCTCTGGAGCTCCTTGGGGACCCAGTCACGGAAACCTGTCCCAAACCACACCAATAGATTGATTAACACACTGGATTAAGCATAAGAAGGATACATTTGTAACGAAAATACATTTAACAACAAATTAATTTATAACATGTAGGCACAAAATAAGGGCGACATTTTCCCTGTCTTAACACTGTTCGAAATTACATTATAAAACAATAATGTGTTTCGAACATACGTGCTGTGAATGTTTGAATGGAACTTAGGCAATAGATTATAGATTTTGTTTTTACTGGCAAGAGCTTAAAACATTAACAATATAATACACAGACAATAATATTATTTTATTTAAATATTAAAAACATAGGCAACAACACCAGCCTCATTTCAAGCATGGGCCTATGATGGCCTACTCTGCACTATTCCTCATCTACCATTATTGTCCCTGTTTTATTCTTATCTTGTAGCCTTCTCAATACATTCATGTAATTATACTTTATGTGGGAGGGTTAATTAGCATACTCTCCCCCAAACCTCCTTTTGACACTTCCATTTTTGGCTCCACATACGCAGAAGCACATACAGGTGAGGCGAAAATACCCAACTCGTCATTGCACAGGCTTTGTAGCTCGTTGCGCGTGTTTCACCGCGAGGAAAAGGTCACCCTAACTCTGCTTCCATTACTACCAGTTAAAGCCCAAACTATATGTTATTATGGGTCCGATAACGATTCAGATTTTTTTGAGGGGGAAAATTGACCTATACTGATATATCTGCTAATATACTGGTTTAACAGCAGGGATTTTGTTTTTCAATACTGAATTCTCGTAAAGTGCCACCCAAAAGAGCAATTGTCCAAGAAATATGAATGGTGACAATAATGAGAATTACCGCAAGTGTCCAGATAAGCATGAGATTCCGGTTTTCATCCTATTTATTGAATATCATCTCTCTGTGGAATTACTTCCAGTATGTGACACAGTAATCATGCTGGTCAATAAGTGCAACCAGTTTTAGCAGTCTGTGGGATAGTGTGTTTTGCGGTTTTATGAACTCAACTCACCGAGGGGAGGTCCATGGGTCATGAGAACGTCTATACCCTCTGGAACCTGATTCCACTTTTCCAGTAGTGACTGACCGCGAGGAAGGTTAAAACCCCAGCCATTAAACCATGGCGTCCTGTAGAAACAGTTCAAAGAAATCTACATTACACACACCTGCACTGAATACTGAATGCAGTATATGGGCATACATGCAATTCAAACATGAACACAGAACTGAGTACAATGTTTTTTTTTTAATAAATTGGGAGAAAGAAAGAAACAGTTTTTTTCCACCAGGACATACAGTGCATTCAGGCCCCTTCCCTTCTTCCACATTTTGTTACAGCCTTATTCCAACATGGATTTAAAAAAAGAGTTTTTCCCTTAATCCACACAAAATACCCCATAAAGAGAAATTAAATGACAATACATTTGAATAAATTTGCAAAATGTCATAAAAACAGAAAAAAAAGTGTGTACATAGGTTCAGACCTTTTGCTATGAGACTTGAAATTGAGCTCAGGTGCATCCTGTTTCCATTGATCACCCGTGGTAAATTCAATTGATTGGAAATTATTGGAAAGGAACACCCCCGTCTATATACAGTCCCACAGTTGACAGTGCATGTCAGAGAAAAACACGAGCCATTAGAGGTTGTCCATATAGCTCTTTGACAGGATTGTGTTGAGGCACAGATCTGGGGAAGGGTACCAAAAAATGTCTGCAGCATTGAAGGTCCCCAAGAACACAGTGGCCTCCATCATTCTTAAATGGAAAAAGTCTGAAACCACCAAGACTCTTCCTAGAGCTTGCCGCCCGGCCAAACTGAGCAATTGGGGGAGAAGGGCCTTGGTCAGGGAGGTAACTAAGAACCAGATGGTCACTCTGACAGAGCTTCAGAGTTCCTCTGTGGAGATGGGAGAACCTTCCAGAAGGACAACCATCTGTGCATCACTCCACCAAATCAGGCGTTTTTGGTAGTGGCCAGACAGAAGACACTTCTCATTAAAAGGCACATGACAGCCCACTTGGAGTTTGCTATAAGGCAACTAAATGACTCTCAGACCGTGAGAAACAAGATTCTCTGGTCTGATGAAACCAAGATTGAACTCTTTAGCCGGAATGCCAAGCATCACATCTGGAGGAAACCTGACACCATCCCTACGGTGAAGCATGGTGGTGGCAGCATCATGCTGTGGGGATGTTTTTCAGCGGCAGGGACTGCGAGACTAGTTAGGATCGAGGCAAAGATGAACGGAGCAAAGTACAAAGAGATCCTTGCTCCAGAGCACTCAGGACCTCAGAATGGGGCAAAGGTTCACCTTCCAACAGGACAACGATCCTAAACACACAGCCAAGGCAGCGCAGGAGTGGCTTCGGGACAAGTCGCAATGTCCTTGAGTGGCCCAGCCAGAGCCCGGACTTGAACATCTCTGTAGAGACCTGAAAATAGCTGTGTAGCGACGCTCCCCATCCAACCTGACAGAGCTTGACAGGATCTGCAGAGAAGAATGGGAGAAACCACAAATATGTGTGGAAAAAGTCAAGGGGTCTGAATTCTTTTGGGGGTGGGGGGGTTCCCTCCCAGATTGGATTTTTTTTTGTACTATTGGTGTAGAAAGACTTGACTTTACTGAAAATGTTTAAATTCAGTGTAATGATATCCTTGATTATGTGACATCATGGTAAGCATAGGCTACTATGTAGTTAGCATGTAAATGAGAAGGTTTTCGGGTAAGCCTTTCCATCTACCAGAGGACTGTTTTAATTAGCATCAATACTAACGGCTACACAAAGTGGTAGACGTGCGAACTGCACACACGGACATTCTCCTTGCCCCTTCAGAATGTTGTTCATATCTTATGATAAACTTGGACAAATGAATTTAGGTCAATACATTTTGGGAATATTGTTGAATTCTATTTTAATGCCTGGATTCTGCGAGGGCCCTAATTATCATATTTGGACCATAATGAGGCTCTCCATCACCTATTGGTGTAGTTACGATTCACCATCTTCATAAAATGTTTTCATCATTTATCTACATATAAAATCACCAACAAGCCTAAGCCTACCAGTAGCCTATCCATAGTAGGGAGCCAAATTGATGGCTCTCACCGATTCGATAGGCTACACCGGCTGACGAGACACACACTTCAGCATCACTTGGCAAGCCCCAACATCCTAGGAAAGGAAACCTAGGAAATCCTTTGGTGTACTTGTCCCGATGCGATATCGTGGACATAAACACATTGCGTGATTTATGAATGGCAAAGGGTTATAGATGTACTTTATTCGTTCAGTTCAAAGCTTTAGCCAGAGTGGAGCATCGTGTTCAGTTCGAAGCTTTAGCCAGAGTGGAGCATCGTGTTCAGTTCGAAGCTTTAGCCAGAGTGGAGCATCGTGTTCAGTTCGAAGCTTTAGCCAGAGTGGAGCATCGTGTTCAGTTCGAAGCTTTAGCCAGAGTGGAGCATCGTGTTCAGTTCGAAGCTTTAGCCAGAGTGGAGCATCGTGTTCAGTTCGAAGCTTTAGCCAGAGTGGAGCATCGTGTTCAGTTCGAAGCTTTAGCCAGAGTGGAGCATCGTGTTCAGTTCGAAGCTTTAGCCAGAGTGGAGCATCGTGTTCAGTTCAAAGCTTTAGCCAGAGTGGAGCATCGTGTTCAGTTCAAAGCTTTAGCCAGAGTGGAGCTTCGTGTTCAGTTCGAAGCTTTAGCCAGAGTGGAGCTTCGTGTTCAGTTCGAAGCTTTAGCCAGAGTGGAGCATCGTGTTCAGTTCGAAGCTTTAGCCAGAGTGGAGCATCGTGTTCAGTTCGAAGCTTTAGCCAGAGTGGAGCATCGTGTTCAGTTCGAAGCTTTAGCCAGAGTGGAGCATCGTGTTCAGTTCGAAGCTTTAGCCAGAGTGGAGCATCGCGTTCAGTTCTCCACCGTGTATTTCTTACTGATGTTTCAGTCCCTCCTTTCTGTAACTGAGGGACAACAAGTTCCTCCAGAAGGAGACTGCAAACCTGGCAGAAGCTCGTTTCGGCAAACAAGCTGTATGTGAGACACTGATCGTCAAACGCACAGATGCATTTGCCACAGAACCTTATGACAGAACCAAAGCACTCCGTGAAATGCACATGATTCCAGAGGCAGATGCAGCAAGAAAGTGCAAACAAAGAGAGATTGTGTGGTGGAGACCTCCTTGGGTTTAGGTAGAGCATTGTCATGATTCCAAACAATGAGAACAGAGTTGTTGCTCCCCATGCTTGGACAAGATGGATTCTCAACTGTAGATGCAGGTCTGCTCAAAGGCATACAGGCATGCAGCCCCAACTAAAAAAACAATTCCTCGACACATCATGCTTAACTGAGTTTGCCAAGCACTACGGTATTGATGTTAAAACACAAGAGATGTTGGTGGCCAGAAACTTTCTTTCCCGGAAAAGAGAAGCTGGATGTCCTCCCAAAGATATACTTGCTGGGCATAACCTCCTGGATGAGGAAGTGTTTCCTTCTCTGAAGGAAATCATTCAGCTTGCCCTGACAGTTCCTGTGAGCAGCTGCTCCTGTGAAAGGTCCTTTAGTGCACTGCGCCGGATGCACTCCTGGTTGCGTAAGACAATGGGTCAGAAAAGGCTTGCAGCCATGTCCATTGAGGGTGAAGTGTTTGGGTCACTAAGTGTCATTGACCGCTTTGCCACCTTTAAAAATAGGAGGTACACTGATGCGGCCACCCACAAAATAAGCATCAAAAGAGAGAAGCAGGAGGAGCAGTTTCTTAATATAGGTTGTAATATTTGTTTGGGATCTTACTTTATCAGATTTTATTCCTAATATATTTTATTTAGCTCATTAGTTGAATTTAGTTTTGCCCCTTTGTGGATGAATGATACTGTTTTTTTCTAATGGTATATCTGCATCTCTCGCTCTCTCCAAATAAAATCCCAAAGTATTTTTGATACATAGTACTCCCATTTTTGTGCCTTTTGTTGTTGGATGGATGGGGACAGAGTAGACTTTAATTTCTTTATTTGGATATAATTGAAGTAAGTCATGTTAGATCAGTGTCTAACCTAATGTAACATCTACTTCCAGCTCACACTCTCAAAACACATAGATCCCCCCTGAACGCAGCCCACTCTCCAGATCCCAACCACCTGAATTCTGATCGCACATCTGTATGTCATTATCACACACCATTTAGTTCAGTTCTCTGCACCGCATCATTGTGAGGTATTGTTTGTTTTGTGACAAGTCTATTCGGAACTCTGTTTTTCCCGTAATTTAATCCTCCTGTGTATGATAGTTTTTGCCTGCCTCACTAACGACACCTTTCGCCTATTCCCTGCCTGTACTTTAGCCTCGGATTTCCTGTTATCAATCTATTGCCTGATCTCCTGGATGACGTTACTAGCCTTTTCCCGGCCTGTGTTGTTGCCTTTTTGGACCCCCTGTGTATGACATCCTGTCTGCCCCTGGACCCAGCTACCTGCCTCCTCCTTCCTTAAAAAAAACATGAAAATACGTTTTGGGGGCTTAAAAAAAAAATCCTGGGGGAGGATGCCCAGACCCCCCTAAAAGAGGATTAGCCCCCCCTATTCATGAATCTCTAGTGACATCTATGGTAAATAGCCTATGCGCCATGAGTCCGCATGGCTGGCTACGAAAGAAAATAAATGAATATGCCAGAAAACAATAATTAGGCTAAGTGGATTTCGACTCATTGTTACAACTTACACGGTATGTGCAAATTCACAAGCATCATGCTCTCTCCATCCTCCGTGTAAAGAAATTTGACTGCAACCAACCCACGGCGCACACAAATTGTACCAGAAGGCGGGACAGATGACAGGTAAAAGCAGTCTGCTATCACTCGCTTTATGACTGACAGGCGCCTATCCTATCAATAGATCGCTAGAAGATGCCCAGAGAAAATGCGAGAAAGAGAGAGAGAGAGCTGAAGACAGCGAGCCATAGAGGGAGATAGAGGGCTATTAGACAACCAGGACATTCATTCTGGCCACACGGCTGTGCCACAGCATAACAGAGGTCATCCAAAGAGGAGGCAAATTGATTAAGCTGTCAGCACCAATGAGAAAGAGCATGTTAAGAGATTTATGTCTCTCCTGGGACAGGCCTCGTAACACACACATCAGTATGTATGGTCAGCCCTGCCCTGACTGCCACCTTTATAGCGACTGCTCAGACAGCCAGGGCACAGGGAGGTAAAGAGATGGCCCGGCCTCAACGGCCAGACAGCACAGCACACATCAGGCCACAGCTAAATCTGGCCAGAGCTGCCTGGGAGAGGGTGGGGAGACGGACGGACGGACGGGGGGGGTGGAAGCTCTTTGGTCTCGACTAAATGAACGCTGATAGCTGTGGCCTTATGACTGATGTGGCCCGTGGGGCATTTATCAACCTGCCTGGACAGTCTAGGCTACACCGTGGCGCAGGTCTCCCTGGAGGGCTCAACCCAGGGCTGCTGCTGCCTACGGGGGACATTAACTACGTACAAAACACTCCAGATTGATGCTTCCCTTCTGACCAAAGACGCATTTCACGGTTCGAGTCATTCCAGTCCGAACCTAAAATCTCTGGCGTATAAGAAGCGCATGAGCTCCGTTCCTTTCTTAATGGTCCTAGCGAGAGAGGAACAAAATGTCAGGGTGAGGTTCTCTTCTGCACTGTTCAACCAATCCAGGAAATGTGGGGTTAAGATGCAGTGTCCTCTGTTAAACTCCAGGCACTCCTTCCATTTCCCCCTGATGCCTCTGGACCAGCCTATGGACCAACTTTCACATCGAATAATGTGAGCTTGAATCAGGCACATTTTGTATAGTGTGGCTTTCAACAAAAATGAAAACATAAAACTCACACACTGCCAAGTTCAATTCAAATGCAAATTTGATTTGTATGGTCTCGTTTCATATCAGCATTTCTGTTAAACCCCCCCCACTGTGCGATAGCAAAGGCCTGCTGACACAGCTCTGCACTGCGTTGCTCACAAACAGCCAATTCATATTGACTGCACCTATATATTTCCCTCCAGGCTGGGTAACACTGCCTTCTCCAACCTTGTGACTCAAAGCTGAGCCTGTTCTGTGTTAGAACTGGATCCTACCGCTGACACCAGCGCACAGATTAATCCTGCGTTTTCCCCCGGCGTCTCTCTCGATCCCAGCAGAGCAGACAGAGATGAGAGGTGAACAATGAGCTGTGCTGCTCAATACTGGAGCCTGTAAGAGACAGGAAGTGGAGGGGGGGGGGGCAGGCTCCGGGCCGGAGGACTCCATTAGCCGGAGCAGGGGGAGCAAGAGCATCAACTCGTTGTGAGGGGGGGGGGAGGCCCTGGGAAGAAAGTACACAGATACATCTCTATGTTGTCATACCGTCAGAGGATTCACAACAAGACAAAGACCAGAATTGGGAGGGTGGGGACAGAAGAAACAACAACCTTAGCGTCCCCCAGTTTAGTCATGGACAAAAATGGGGGTAGGATATTGAGGGTAGCGCGACCAAGTAGACATGAGATAAAATCAGATGAGATTCAACTCTGCGTGCCTGTCATCACTAGGCTAACTGATAGACTACCTCTGGCCACTGCTGTTGTCTCCTGTTGGGGAATGATCCATCAGGACGTGCGGAGCTCTGGCTGCCCGGACTCAGGCTGTTAAAAAAATAATACAATAACGCTAGGTCCTGTCCTGCATGCCTGGGCCCTCTGCTTTAAGAGGCCAGTGGCAGCTTGATCGTGATTGATGGCAGAGTAAATAAAGCACAGTGCCTCCTTTAGAGCATGGTGTGTCGGGGGGTATACACACGGGTGCAATCCTTCATCATTGCTAGGGCTAGCATTTCTGCAGACACCCCCCCCGACAGGCAGGCAGACATTCAGCAGATAAAGCCCTGCAATAACAGCCACTGTCTGGACTTGCTGCTATCTGATCATCACCTCACTCTCTGTCATTACACCCACACGAACAGGACACACATGTAGGTGTGCACACACACAGTGTACACACACGCAAATGCAAACACACATTTCTGCTTTTCCAAGCATAGATCTGACAACGTCCTCTTGTTAAATATGCCAACCTGTACAGTGTACATCGTCTTGACACGACAAACCACGCGTGTCATTGGTTGGAACTTTTATCAGCATGTGAGCTTGGCGACCTGTCAGCTGAACCGAACACAGAATGCAGACACGGGCCAGACATTTTTCGCTCTAAAACAGTGCCCCAGCCGCACCCCTAGCCTCAGGTTATTTATGAAAGGGGTTTCAGGTCAGCCAGTAATGCACTGCCTCGCGAGTCCCTCAAGTCTCTCCAATCTAAAAGGGCTACTGGAATCTTCAAATATGAATCCACTCGGTCAGGACTATCTGTGGGTAGTAGCACTGGACTAGAAGTGAGGGGCATAGGTCTGTGTACGGCTGTAATGTTGAACAGCTCTCTGCTGCAGCAGAGTGTTACTGAGAGGGAAAGGGCCCGGGAACTTCCTGTCTGTCTGCAATGGCATAGGATGCTACATACCTGGTAACATACTCTGTCAGTCACAATACTGACATGAGGAAGCTAAAATGGTCAAATGCTGCATTTTCTCTGTGTAAAGCCTACCATCTCCCGTTTCTCTCTATCGCCTGGCCTGGACAGATGGTCTTAGCTTCCAGCAAACACTAGTCACACTACACTTGACGGTGTCGTGTACTCAGCCAGGCTTGTTGTGACACTGCACTGGTGGTCCAGTCAACCACTCAACCCCACTGAGTAGGCTAGCTGCATCCTCCTCAGTCTGAATGTGACCTGGTAGTACGATAAGCTTTTCTGCATTCATTCATTTGCTAGTCATTGAAGCCTGGGAGTGATCATCAGTAGTCTACACACACCACAGAGGGCTACACACACGTCGTCTCATCCAAGGTCTCCTCTACCGAGATGGCTCTGGACGACCCTGGTTAGTCAAACGAGCCGCATAATTCATTGTGGTAAAGGGCACCGCACTGGTTGGTTATTTCACAGATCATTACATTGTGGTGCTAGACGGAGGCTGTTAAAGCACTTGTGATGTCACTGTAAAATTCTGGATGATGTTGAGGTAACAAGGTTCTGGCTGGCTCCTGGCGGGGGGGGGCAATAGCAAGGCAAGGCATCTTACAGCTGACTGACACATACAGGGACTGAGGAGGGGCAGGCTCACAGAAACACATCGCTAGAGAAATTGGTGTCAGCGGTGGGATTTGCCCATAACACCTGAACATCATTCAACCTGGACACAAAGGCCCTAGCCATCCGAATCCACTGTGGCCTTGTGGTAGGCTGGAGTTCCTCCAAAATGGTAATCCTCTGAATAAAGGGCAGGCGTCTCCTCCTCTCGTCTGTGGGTGTTCATCCCACTCCTAATCTCGGCCACTTATTGTCTGCCTGACCCACTCTTCACTCTGCCCCCCCCCCCCCCCTCCTTTCCTTCTCTCTCCCCCCACCACCACCCTTATGCCGCCTTCGTGGCAACCTGACCCCTCTTCCTGTGCACAAGTTTGCCCTGCCTGCCTGGCGCTGTGTGAGAGCCTCCAGCGCTGGGCTGCAGTCAGCCAGAGCAGGACAATGCACTGCTGAAAGATCTGAGGAGGGTAGCGGACACGAGCAGCTAATTAACACTGACGTGCAGCTTGCACCTCCGGGTCAAAGGTCACTTCACAATCAGTGATGTCAGCATGTAAGGCCTTGCAGGGGCCTGTAGGGCAGAGTAGAGCAGCATTTCAACACCTCCCCAGTGAAAACCAACGCTCCCAGAGCATAACCATACAGTCCCTTGTGGTTTTGATTTTGGGGAAGGAGAACAGACCGTGGCCTATTTTCCCCAGGCTCTCACGTTACTGCTTCTTCCTCTGAAGTGATGGATCTTGTGGAACAGTCCACTCGGAAATGGACAGACGGATATTCAAAACTTGACCAAAACCGCTGCTATCCCAAAGGCACTTCTTTTACATACTGTATTATTACATTATCATATCCAGCTATATTCTGGAAAGTCTTTATTGAAAAGTGAGGTGAAGTATTTTGTCAGAAAACTAGGGCTGGGAATTGCCAGGGACCTCACGGTATGATATTATGGCATTTTGTTTTGTGCTGATATGATATGTATTTGCAATTCTCATGATTCTATATGTTTTACGATTCGATACTGCGATTTTATTGCGGTTTCCAAACATATTGCTCACAACATGTCTTCCGCAGAGAGACAAGAGAGCATGAGAGAATTTGTTTTGATCAATCATCGAAAATAAGTGCTGAAAACACGTTGGCTCACTATTTTTAAAAAGAATACGGAGAACAAGCCATAGGATGAAAAATAGGAGAGTTTTGACAGAGGTGCAGAAGACTAGCGCTAGCTAGCGCTACCTAGCAAAACAATTCTAATAATTCCAAATAATATAATAAGTCATACTGTGTGAGGTAATTGTTATCAGACAAGTTGTTGTGGTGACAGGATTAAAACATTGAGGGGTAACAGAGATTTCCACCAAGTGATACCGAGAGTTGGAACCTCATTTCAGATATGCCCTTTATTTCCTTGCGTAAAAACACCAGGGTCATTTGAGGCTATGCTCGCATACTGTTGTCGATTAGTCAGGCAGCTTTTCCCATTCCCATCTATTCATCTGCTACACAGATGGACAGGGAAAAAAAGCCACACATGACATTAAGACAATGGCCAGTCAACCAGTCAATAAAGTAGATTGCTAGCCCAGCATGAGTGTCCATGTGAGAGATTGAGCTTGCATTAACCTCACAGCTACGCTGTCCTCACTGACCCACACACCCAGTGGAACTGATTTAAATAGCAAACACACTGAGGATGATATACACACACACACACACACACACACACACACACACACACACACACACACACACACACACATGGCTGTTCCACGGTTTCTATGGAAACAGAGAACCACACCTTCTTTGTGGCTCTGCCTGGCGGGCTCTCGCCCGATGTGAACCCAGAGGTCACATGACCAGTGTGTCCGCAGTCATAGGCGGATTAGAGGAAGTCTTAGCATTTCTAAAGCCATACTCAGGCTGCCACTGTCACCTTGCTGCCTATAGCATAGCAGCTCAGCTCCCTTTGCCCTCAGTCACACTGACACACACACACATAGAATGCTACTAGGTCAGGTCATGGTATATCTGCCATTAAAGGAGGAGGTATTAGCTGTTCAATGCTACTAGAAGATATGGAACATTTCAAGTAAACGTCTTTGGCAATGAGGCCCTTTATCTACTTCCCCGGGGTCAGATGAACTAGTGGATACATTTACATTTACATTTAAGTCATTTAGCAGACGCTCTTATCCAGAGCGACTTACAAATTGGATACCATTTGTATGTCTCTGTGTCCAGTATGAAGGAAGTTAGAGGTAGTTTCGCCAGCCAATGCTAACTAGCATTAGAGCAATGACTGAAAGTCCATGGGTATCTACTAGCATGCTATCTGACTCTGGGGTACACTATAAAATATAAATGCAACAATTTCACTGAGTTACAGTTCATATAAGGAAGACATTTCAGTTGAATGCATTCAGTTGTACAACTGACTGGGTATCCCCCTTTCCCTTTTAAGTAAATCAGTCAATTGAAATAAATTAGGCCCTAATCTATGGATTTCGCATGACTGGGAATACAGATGTACAGTTGAAGTTGGAAGTTTACATACACTTAGGCTGGAGTCATTAAAACTTGTTTTTCAACCACTTCACAAATTTCTTGTTAATTAACGAACTATAGTTTTGGCAAGTCGGTTAGGACATCTACTTTGTGCATGACACAAGTACTTTTTCCAACAATTGTTTATTTTAGTCCTCAGATGGGGCCACAGTGTCTCCTGACCCCTCCTGTCTCAGCCTCCAGTATTTATGCTGCAGTAGTTTATGTGTCGGGGGGCTAGGGTCAGTTTGTTATATCTGGAGTACTTCTCCTGTGCTATTCGGTGTCCTGTGTGAATCTAAGTGTGCGTTCTCTAATTCTCTCCTTCTCTCTTTCTTTCTCTCTCTCGGAGGACCTGAGCCCTAGGACCATGCCCCAGGACTACCTGACATGATGACTCCTTGCTGTCCCTAGTCCACCTGGCCGTGCTGCTGCTCCAGTTTCAACTGTTCTGCCTTATTATTATTCGACCATGCTGGTCATTTATGAACATTTGAACATCTTGGCCATGTTCTGTTATAATCTCCACCCGGCACAGCCAGAAGAGGACTGGCCACACCACATATGCTCTCTCTAATTCTCTCTTTCTTTCTCTCTCTCAGAGGACCTGAGCCCTAGGACCATGCCCCAGGACTACCTGACATGATGACTCCTTGCTGTCCCCAGTCCACCTGACTGTGCTGCTGCTCCGGTTTCAACTGTTCTGCCTTATTATTATACGACCATGCTGGTCATTTATGAACATTTGAACATCTTGGCCATGTTTTGTTATAATCTCCACCCGGCACAGCCAGAAGAGGACTGGCCACCCCACATAGCCTGGTTCCTCTCTAGGTTTCTTCCTAGGTTTTGGCCTTTCTAGGGAGTTTTTCCTAGCCACTGTGCTTCTACACCTGCATTGCTTGCTGTTTGGGGTTTTAGGCTGGGTTTCTGTACAGCACTTTGAGATATCAGCTGATGTATGAAGGGCTATATAAATACATTTGATTTGATTTGATTTATAGACAGATTATTTCACTGTATCACAATTCCAGTGGGTCAGAAGTGTACATACACCAAGTTGACTGTGCCTTTAAACAGCTGGGAAAATTCCAGAAAATGATGGCTTTAGAAGCTTTTGATAGGCTAATATACATAATTTGAGTCAATTGGAGGTGTACCTGTGGATGTATTCCAAGGCCTACCTTCAAACTCAGTGTCTCTTTGCTTGAGATCATGGGAAAATCAAAAGAAATCAGCCAAGAACTCAGAAAATAATGTGTCGACCTCCACAAGTCTGGTTCATCCTTGGGAGCAATTTCCAAATGCCTGAAGGTACCACGTTCATCTGTACAAACAATAGTACACAAGATTTAACAACATGGGACCACGTAGCCGTCTAACGGCCAGGAAGGAGACGCGTTAGGTTTCCTAGAGATGAACGTACTTATGTGCGAAAAGTGCAAATCAACCCCAGAACAACAGCAAAGGACCTTGTGAAGATGCTGGAGGAAACGGGTACAAAAGTATCTATATCCACAGTAAAACGAGTCCTATATCGACATAACCTGAAAGGCCGCTCAGCAAGGACGAAGCCACTGCTCCAAACCCGCCATAAAAAAAGCCAGACTACGGTTTGCAACTGCACGTGTGGACAAAGATCCTACTTTTTGGAGAAATGTCCTCTGGTCTGATGAAACAAAAATAGAACTGTTTGGCCATAATGACCATCGTTATGTTTGGAGGAAAAAGAGGGAGGCTTGCAAGCCAAAGAACACCGTCCCAAATGTGAAGCACAGGGTTGGCAGCCTCATGTTGTGGGGGTGCTTTGCTGCAGGAGGGACTGGTGCACTTCACAAAATAGATGGCGTCATGAGTGAGGAAATGTATGTGGATTTATTGAGGCAACATCTCAAGACATCAGTTAAAGCTTGGTCACAAATGGGTCTTCCAAATGGACAATGACCCCAAGCATACTTCCAAAGTTGTGGCAAAATGGCTTAAGGACAACAAAGTCAAGGTATTAGAGTGGCCATCACAAAGCCCTGATCAGCTCTGTCAGGAGGAAGGGGTGAAAATTCACCCAACTTATTGTGAGAAGCTTGTGGAAGGCAACCCGAAACGTTTGACCCAAGTTAAACAATTTAAAGGCAACGCTACCAAATACTAATTGAGTGTACATTTCTGACCCACCGGGAATGTGATGAAAGAAATAAAAGCTGAAAGAAATAAAAGCTGAAATAAATCACTCTCTCTATTATTATTATTACATTTCACATTCTTAAAATAGTGGTGATCCTAACTGACCTAAAACAGGACATTTTGTACGAAGATTAAATGTCAGGAATTGTGAAAAACTGAGTTTAAATGTATTTGGCTAAGGTATATGTAAACTTCTGACTTCAACTGTATCTGTTGGTCACTGATACCTTAATAGAAAAGTAAGGGCGTGGATCAGAAAACCAGTCAGTATCTGGTGTGACCACCATTTGCCACATGCAGCTCAACACATCTCCTTCGCATAGAGTTGATCAGGCTGTTGATTGTGGCCTGTGGAATGGTGTCCCACTACTCTTCAATGCTGTGCAAAGCTACTGGATATTGGCAGAACTGGAACACTCTGTCGTACGCACCGATCCATAGCATGCCAAACATGCTCAATGGGTGACATGCATTGTCAACAAAAACCCTCAAACTTTTACAGATGCAAAATTGAGAGCATTCTGTCGGGCTGTATCACCGCCTGGTACAGCAACCGCACTGCCCACAACCGCAAGGCTTTCCAGTGCCATCACCGGGGGCAAACTACCTGCCCTCGCTCATCCACATATTTATATCTACATATTCTTATTCCATCCCTTTACTTAAGATTTGTGTGTATTAGGGAGTTGTGGAATTGTTATTTATTACTTGTTAGATATTGCTGCACTGTCGGAACTAGAAGCACAAGCCTTTCGCTACACTTGCATTAACATCTGCTAACCATGTGTATGTGACCAACATTTTCAGCTTCCAGGAATTGTGTACAGATCCTTGCGATATGGGGCTGTGCATTATCATGCTGTAAATACCTTGACTTTGTTGTCCAAAACCCCACCGCCATCACATGAGGTGATGGCTGCGGATGAATGGCACGACAATGGGTCTCAGGATCTCATCACGGCAACTCTGTGCATTTAAATTGCCATAGATAAAATGCAACTGTGTTTCATGTCCTTAGCTTATGCCTGCCCATACCAAAACCCCACCGCCACCATGGGGCACTGTGTTCACAACGTTGACATCAGCAAACCCCTCGCCCACACAACGCCATACACGCTGTCAGCAATCTGCTGAAACCGGGATCCATCCGTGAAAAGCATACTTCTCCACGTGCCAGAGGCCATCAGTGGTGAGCATTTCCCCACTGAAGTCGGTTATGACACCGAACTGCAGTCAGGTCAAGACCCTGGTGCGGATGACAAGCACGCAGATGAGATTCCCTGAAATGGTTTCTGACAGTTTGTGCAGAAAATCTTCGGTTGTGCAAACCCACAGTTTCATCAGGTGGCTGGTCTCAGACGATCCCGCAGATGAAGAAGCCAGATGTGGAGGTCCTGGGCTGGCATGGTTACTCATGGTCAGTGGTTGTGAGGCCGGTTTGACGTACTGCCAAATTCTCAAAAACAACATTGGAAGCGGCTTATGGTAGAGAAATAAACATTAGATTCTCTGGCATCAGGACATTCCTGCAGTCAATTGTATGCTTCCTCAAAACTTGAGACATCTGCGGCATTGTGTTGTGTGACAAAGCTGCACATTTTAGACTGGCCTTCTATTGTCCACAGCACAAGGTGCACCTGTGTAATGATCATGCTGTTTAATCAGCTTCTTGATATGCCACACCTGTCAGGTGGATGGATTATATTGGCAAATGAGAAATGCTCACTAACAGGGATGTACACAACTTTGTGCACAGAATTTAAGAGAAACAAGCTTTTTGTGCGTATGGAACATTTCTGGGATCTTCAATTTCAGCTCATGAAACATGGGACCAACACTTTACATGTTGCGTTTATATTTTTGTTCAGTGTAGATAAGGGGCCTCAATGCCAAGAAGTATCTAGGGGTCAAGGTCATGAACTACTGGCTTTGACAATCACCCCCCAAAAACAATTAATTTAGATGATTTCAGTCAGCATTGACCCTGAGACTTAGAGCAGGCCTGCAGTGTGTGTCAAGCCTGGCTGAGCTCTTTGTGGGCGGTGGGAATTACCTCTGTGATCACTAGGCTCAGAGGTAGCAGGGGCCACCGTGGCCTGCGGGGAGGGCTGTCCCTAAGGGAGTGGGGTCAGGCCCAGGTTTTGATCCGTACGCCCCAACAAAAGAACCAGGATGTGTCGGAACAAAAGGCCACTTCCTGCTGGAGAGGCTGGGAAATCGCCCCGGTAAAGATCACCCCAGAGCTGCACCAAAGACCTCCCATCATGCATCCTGTCGGCTGGTTCGCTCCCCTTCATGTCCCCGCCCCTCTTGCCAAAATAATAATTTTATTCAGCACTACTCTGTGACAAACACAGTTCTGCCCTCATTGTTGCTCTTTCCTCACAGCCTGCATTGTGAGAAACTGTCCACTTTCACCAGGAAAACTGAAACCTTTGAAGTGGAAGATATAGGATTAAATCAAGCTAGAAGAGTTACCCTCAAGACAGGAAGGTTTGACACTGAGAATGAGAGTTGGGCTCAGGAAGCAAGTATAATATAATACTGACTGAGCCAGGTTAAGGTATGAAGACCTAAAAGCACGACTTCTCGCACGATCATCAGCATAACATCACACCTGGTCAGATGAGTCATACCTATTCAACTGGGGCTTGAGGAGACAAAAGCCCCATGACCTCTCTCCGAGACCAAACGTCCAGGGGCTGATGAAGAACAACACAGGCAGATGGAGGCGTGTGGTTGACAGAGAGATTATTAGTTCTGGGAAGGGGGGGGGGAAGAGAGCCTGTGAAAGGAGGTTGGTGTGTGCCAGCCAGCAGGGAGTTGTGATGGCCAGACAGGGGGTCAGGCAGACTGACACACAATGCCATGATTCCACTGCTCTGGCCCTCTCCAGCCACCCAGGGCCTCTGCACAGCTAGCCAGGCTGCATGTCTCTGTCCATCCTGCTGGGGAGAATACCAGGGGGGTGGAGTTTACAGTCAGTTATGTTTTGTAAGTCTAGCCTCTTAAAAAAAGGTCAATAAAGTGTCTTAGAGGAAGAAATATTAAAAATGTGTCACTGGCACAGCATTAAAGAAAATTGCGAAGAAACAATTTGACAACCTGCAGCGAACCTCTTCACTTGCCTCATGAACTACCTCTGAGTCGGACTTCCAAATCTAAATCTGAGATCAGTCATCCCCTCGCAGACACTGTAGTACATTGAGTACACTATAAGTACATGTCTCCATGGCAGCCTGTAACATGTTAGGACATGCCACAAGTCTAGGACAGGAGGAGAGGACATGGCTGGGACTGACCCACACCCAACCAATCAGACGTGTGTCTCAGGCACTCTGTGTCTAACCAAAAACATGGAGTCCCCTGTCAGGATTCAGGACAACAAGGCCATTACCTCACTGAGGTATGGAAATGGTAAAAAGCAAAAAGCAATAATGGATTTAGAACATAGAAGCAGTGAATACTCTGTAGAGTATTTGATATCCACCATGGACACACACTAGTAAAGAAAAAATTAACTAGACTCATTCAGGGTCTTGATAAGCAAGCAAAGCGAGTCACCACACACACATTCTGTCATCACCTCCACTGTATGTAAAGCATAAGGTATTTGAGCAACACGGCCAACTCAGGTACAGTGATCCGTGTCACTGAGGCCATATTATGCAGTAGTCTGTCATTCAGCGATTAGCCTCTAGAGCAGGGGTAGGGGCAAATAGATTCAGCCACGAGACGATTGTTGTCGGAGTGAATGGTCAAGGGGGTCAGAAAATATAATAATTTAGACACTGCAAATTGACCACAACTAAACCCAAAAAGAGATTATTTTGAAATAATAATTTCACACCTTAATTACATTGAGACATGAGACACGTCTCTTTTTTTGTGGTTAATACTTGAACAAACTTCCTAAATTAAACACATTTTTAGCTGAATTCCTGTTGTTTTTTTTACACAAAAACTCAAATCTGACCTATAGTCACTGTAGAATAACACTGCATAGCACTCATGATATTTAACCCAAGACAAGAGGTAAACTTACCACGGTGCCCCGAATATTCGGAAACCCTTGACTGTAACCTCAGAGTCCTGCAGGTAAGTACAGTTTGAGAGGAGGGCCTGAACATCGTCAAAGTCCTCTGGTCTCAGCTTAGAGACGGAGGGAAAGCGATAGTAATCCTGCTTGACCAGCTCAGCCATGAAGTCCTTGTCAAACGTCAGTTCATGGTTCCCTGCGATCACCACCTTGAATTCATACGGTAGACTCCCTGCAGGAAAGACGTTAACAGATTTTTTAAAATACTCAGAACACAACAGGTGTAGACTTAACCATGAAATGCTTACTTACAAGCCCTAAACCAACAACACATTTCAATGTAAATAGTCCGGGTGGCCATTTGATTAATTGTTCAGTAGTCTTATGGCTTTGGGGTAGAAGCTGTTAAGGACCCTTTTGGACCTTGAATTGGCGCTCCGGTACAGCTTGCCATGCAGTAGCAGAGAGAACAGTCTATGACTTGGGTGACTGACATTTTTTGGGGCTTTCCTCTGACATCGCCTAGTACATCGGTTCTGGATGGCAGGAAGCTTGGCCCCTGTGATGTTCTGGGCCGTATGCACTCTTCCTCTGTAGCACTTTATGGTCAGATGCTGAGCAGTTTCCATACCAGGTGGTATTGCAACTGGTCAGGATGCTCTCAATGGTGCAGCTATAGAACTTTATGAAGATCTGGGGATCCATGCCACATATTTTCAGTGTCCTGAGTGGGAATAAGCTTTGTCGTGCCCTCTTCACGACTGTCTTGGTGTGTTTGGACCATGATATTTGTTTGGTGTTGTGGACACCAAGGAACTTGAAACTCTCGACCCGCTCCACTACAGCCCCGTCGATGTGAATGGGGCGTGTTCAGCCCTCCTTTTCCTGTAGTCCACGACAAGCTCTTTTGTGTTGCTCACGTTGAGTGATGAGGTTGTTGTCCTGGCACCACACTGCCAGGTCTGACAACATCCCTATAGGCTGTCTCATCGTTGGCGGTGATCAGGCCTACCACTGTTATGTCCTCAGCAAACGCAATGATGGTGTTGGAGTCGTGCTTGGCCAAGCAGTCATTGGTTAACAGGGAGTAAGCACACATCCCTGAGGGGTCCCCGTGTTGAGGATCAGCGTGGCAGACATGTTGTTGACTATCCTTACCACCTGGGGGTGGCCTGACAGGAAGTCCAGGATCCAGTTGCAGAGGGAGGTGTTTAGTCCCAGGGTCCTTAGCTTAGTGATGAGCTTTGTGGGCACTATGGTGTTGAACGCTGAGCTTGGATTGGATGCCACCTTTCTAACAACTCAGTTAGTCAAATATCTGACCTGCTAGAGCTGCCGTGGTGAATTGTGCGTGCTGTTATTGTGAAGTGGAAACATCTAGAAGCAACAACGGCTCAGATGCGAAGTGGTAGGCCATACGAGCTCCGAACGGGACTGCCGAGTGCTGAAGCGCGTAAAAATAGTCTGTCCTCGGTTGCAACATTCACTACCGAGTTCCAACTGCCTCTGGAAGCAATGTCAGCACAAGAACTGTTCGTTGGGAGCTTCATGAAATGGGTTTCCATGGCCGAGCAGCTGTACACAAGCCTAAGATCACCATGCACAATGCCAAGAATCAGCTGGAGTGGTGTAAAGCTCACCGCCATTGGACTCTGGAGCAGGGAAAACGTGTTCTCTGGAGTGAGAAATCACCCTTCACCATCTGGCAGTCCAACGGACAGATCTGGGTTTGGCGGAAGCCAGGAAAACGCTACCTGGCCGAATACATACTGCCAACTGTAAAGTTTAGTGAAGGAGCAATAATGGTCTGAGGCTACTTTTCATGGTTCGGGCTAGACCCCTTAGATCCAGTGAAGGGAAATCTTAAAAGCTACAGCATACATTGACATTCTAGACAACTATGTGCTTTCAACTTTGTGGCAAGATTTTGGAGCAGGCCCTTTCCTGTTTCAGCATGACAATGCCCCCATGCACAAAGTGAGGTCCATACAGAAATGGTTTGTCGAGATCGGTGTGGAAGAACTTGACTAGCCTGCACAGAGCCCTGACCTCAACCCTATCGAACACCTTTGGGATGAATTGGAATGACGACTGCGAGCCAGGCCTAATCATCCAACATCAGTGCCCGACCGCACTTATGCTCTTGTGCTGAATGGAAGTAAGTCCCCACAGCAATGTTCCAACATCTAGTGGAAACCCTTCCCAGAATAGTGGAGGCTGTTATAGAAGCAAAGGGGGGACCAACTCCATATTAATGCCCATGAGTTTGGAATAAGATGTTCAATGAGCAGGTGTCTACATACTTTTGGTCATGCAGTGTATATACATTTACTGAAATAGAAAGTTGTCTAATGGTCCATGAAAGTAAAATGCCACAAATGAAAAGGTGAAGGCTTCTTGACCTCCTCAGATCACAGTAAACATTTTCCCTCTCTTACCAAAGAGCAATACTGCAGATGAAGACCATAGTTACCCAGTCAACGGACATCTATTAAAGTCAACAAGTGACATTTTAAACATTTTCAGTTGACCTTTTAACTTTCTTGGAGATAAAGGTCCTTTGTCCCAGTTACTTCATCTATTACCACGCTACGCCAGTTCTGTATCGAGCTCAAACTGAAAGCTCAACTCCATTTTCTCTCGGTTGTAGGCTAAAATGAATTTGAAACGAAGGAGGATGGCAGTGTTTTAATAATGTGTGGCCTTCAGGGAAAATTACTTCTTCCTTTTCGTAAGTTCTTAATCTTAAAATGTTTTATTGCAGTAGTAAATATTAAATAAAAGGTCAAAGCAGACATGAGAAGACCACATTAGACTAAACGCTGTTCTTGTAGTAATTTACAGATATTTACATTTGATCAGATTGCACAAAACAGTGATTAGCCTAGATAGAGGTTACATGTTACAGTATGATGAGTGTTACGAAACAGCATTGTGTGTGCATTAAAAAGAGACACTTTACCTAGCCAATCGTTGAACTTCTTGACCTCAGAGGGTAGGCCCAGTTCAGTGAAGTCTCCAGTATGGAGCAGGATGTCCCCATATGGCATCTGGATCCCATCGGTCCTGGAGTGTGTGTCCGACACGCAGACGAAACGTGTATGACCGGAGGACTTGGGGCTGTCATAGGGAATGGGCTCCACCCTGTCATCGAAGAGGGACAGCATAATCAGTTTCTTAGCTTGTATCAAATTATTAAAGCAGCCCTGTGTCAATCAAATGTGATATAATCCCCATGAAATCCATCAGTTTAAGCCAAAGATTAAACTTTTTTTATTCTAAAAATGTCGGTCTTCCGCATCTACGGTGGAAGGTGGCCAGGCTACGTTGGTGTTTGTCAGACCATGATACATCTCGAAAAATCAGTTCTCGCAGAAAAACGTAGAGTCTGAATGGTTTGGCCTACAAAGTAACATAAAGAGCTCACTTATATCTCCTAGACATTTACAGTTTTGAAGACTCTCCTTCCTTATGATTGAGTTTTTATTGTCTTTTTTTGCCATTTATGAATGTGTTATACACTGCGTTTCTATATTGTAGTAAAGACCAAAGTCAACATTTTACCCCCCCCCAATAAGTAATATATCTAAATGGGTCCTAATATTCAAAAACAAATAACTATTTCCATGTGTTAGCTTAGTAGAAACACCCCCCCCAAAACGGCTTAGACTTTGAAGTGAAGCTAGTGCAGGTCCCTCATCCCTCAGCCTCTTGCCAGACTGAGGCAGCCAGGCTGTGACTGTGAGGTCATGTGGGATTTGGGGCTGGCAGGGCTAGACAGGTGCCAAACTGTGATGCATGGAATGAAGCTGGCAAATGAGAGATTAGGCTGCCAGCTTCAATGAGTCACCCGAGGCGTTTTAATGCAAACCTCCACAACATCCAGGAGGTTATTCAGAACTCCATACTCCTGCCCTGTCAGATATGAATAAATGGGCGTACCTACGGTGCCTCCGGGAAAATATTCAGACCCCTATACTTCTCCCACATTTTGTTAGTTACAGCCTTATTCTAAAATTAATTAAATAAAACAATTTCCTCAGCAATCTACACACAACACCACATAATGACAAAGCGAAAACAGGTTTAGAATTTTTTGCAAATGCATTAAATACAGGAAAACAGACATACCTTATTTACATAAGTATTTATACCCTTTGCTATGAGACTCTAAATTGAGCTCAGGTGCATCTGGTTTCCTTTGATCATCCTTGAAATGTTTCTACAAATTGATTGGAGTCAACCTGTGGGGAAATTCAATTGATTGAACGTGATGTGGAAAGGCACACACACACATACATACACACATATATATATATATAAGGTCCCACAGTTGACAGTGCATGTCAAAGCAAAAACCAAGCCATGAAGTCGAAGGAATCGTCCGTAGAACTCCGAGACAGGATTGAGTTGGAGCACAGATCCAGGGAAGGGTATACTCCTCAATGCCATCAGAAGAATCCCGGAACATAATAAGTCTCTTCTTATTATTGGTGTCCTTAAGTAGTAGTTTCTTGGCAGCAATTTGACCATGAAGACTCCGATTCACTCAATCTATTCTGAGCAGTTGATGTTGAGATGTGAATGTTACTGGAACTCTGTGAAGCATTTATTTGGGCTGCAATTTCTGAGGCTGGTAAATCTAACGAACTTATCCTCTGCATCAGAGGTAACTCCAGGTCTTTCTTTCCTGTGGCGGTCCTCATGAGAGCCAGTTTCATCATAGCACTTGACGGTTTTTCAACTGCACTGTTTTTTAAATGTTCTGTATTGACTGACCTTCATGTCTTAAAGTAATGATGTACTGTCGTTTCTCTATGCTTATTTGAGCTGTTCTTGCCATAATGTAGACTTGGTCTTTTACTAAATAGGGCCATCTTCTGTAAACCACTCCAACCTAGAAACAACATAACTGATTGGCTCAAACGCATTAAGAAGAAATTCCACACCTGTTAATTGAAATGCATTCCAGGTGACTACCCCATGAAGCTAGTTGAGAGAATGCCAAGAGTGTGCAAAGCTGTCAAGGCAAAGGGGGGCTACTTTGAAGAATCTCAAATATATTTTGATTTGATTAACACTTTTTTTGGTTACTACATGATTCATGTGTTATTCCATTGTTTTGATATCTTCACTATTATTCTACAATGTAGAAAACAGTAAAAAAATAAAGCAATATCCTGGGATGAGTAGATTGACTGGTACATCTATGAAGAAGAAAACATAAATTCATGTGAAGAGCTGCATCTGCTCTTCTCCTGTGCGTTTTGTAGCTGAGCGAGCTGGTGATCCTTGTTGTAGTTTTCTGCCGTCTGTAGCTAGCGTTAGTTTTCATTTCAGACCAATCAGATTTTTTAAAAGCTAAATATCCCAAGGAGGTGTGCTGTTGCTGGGTGAGATAATACTCACGAGGATGGGCTTACGACTCATTTGTGGCCCAAAAACATGAAGCTAGCTTTGAAGTGGAACCGGTTTGTACAGTTGAAGCAGGGCAGATTGGAGTAAGGGAACCGCGGGCACGTCTACTGTGTGGGATGCTCATTTCAACCCGGAGGACTTCAAAGGCTATAACCAGTGGAAGGGAGGATTCTGAATGAGTCTCGGACTGAACCCAGGTGCTGTGCCGAGCGTGATTGTGAAGCCTGCAAACTCTGTTTCCTATCGACCTACCGGTACATCGCAGGTGTCAGCAGTGATGGAGATAAACTGGGTAAATTCAACGTGGTAATAAATTATATCTATACATAATCTAGCGAAGATTTCGAGACTGTTATATCTAGCTAGCTAACGTTCATTATAAGGTTGCTACCTGTATACTAGTAATGTTACAAGTAAGGCTACACCGCCTGCAATGTTTTCGACAAGCTAACTTAGCCTCTTTCTCTGCTAGCTAGCAAGCTTATCAAATGGTGAATGTCGACACATTGCTGGGATTGAAACATAGGAGCCAGGCAGCCACCTCTCAAACTTTCCCAGAAAATGTTCCATATGCACAAAGCTTATTTCTCTTCAATTTTGTGCACAAATATGTTTACATCCCTGTTAGTGAGCATTTCTTCTTTGCCAAGATAATCCATCCACCTTCTATGGGGTGGCATATCAAGAAGCTGATTAAACAGCATGATCATTACTAGTGCACCTTGTGCTGGGGACAATAAAAGACCACTTTAAAATGTGCAGTTTTGTCACACAACAAAATGCCTCAAATTGAGGAAGCGTGCAATTGGCATGCTGACTTCAGGAATGTCCATCAGAGCTGTTGCCAGACAATTGAATGTTAATTTCTCTACTATAAGCCGCCTCCAACGTTATTTTAGAGAATTTGGCAGGCGTCACAACCGCTGATCACGAACCACACCAGTTCAGGACCTCCACATCTGGCTTCTTCACCTGCAGTATAGTCTGAGACCAGCCACACGGACAGCTGATGAAACAGAGTAGCATTTCTGCCTGTCAAAACACTTTTGTGGGGAAAAACTAATTCTGATTGGCTGATCCTTTACCCTCCAAGGCCCACCCATGGCTGCACCCCTGCACAGTCACATGAACTCCATAGATTACAGCCTAATTTATTTATTTCAATTGACTGATTTCCTTGTATGAACTGTAACTCAGTAAACTCTTTGAAATGTATATCTCTGTTCAGTATTTTTTTAGACGTTGGTCCTGTTGATTAATGTCAATTGCATTGCATAACAAAATTGTCCACCAAAGGTTGGCTGGCTAGCTAGGTCAAGTAGCAAGCAAGTCAGTTATTTCACTTTTAGCAAGTTAGGTAACGACCAAACCATCTAGATAATATAACATTATTACAGATACTAGCTACATTATTTAATACTGCCTGTATGCTGTGATAAATGATAGCTTGGCTTTATAAATACTGAACAAAAATATAAAATGCAACATGTAAACTGTTGGTCCCATGTATCGTGAGCTGAAATACAATATTTCCATACGTGCAAAAAAGCTTCTCAAATTTTGTGCACAAATTTGTTTACATCCCTGTTAGTGAGCATTTATCCTTTGCCAAGATAATCAAGAAGCTGATTAAACAGCATGATCATTACACAGTTGCACCTTATGCTGGGGATAATAAAAGGCCAAAATGTGCAGTTTTGTCACACAATGCCACAGATGTCTCAAGTTGAGGAGCGTGCAATTTGCATGCTGAATGCCCACCGGAGCTGAATTTATTTTAATTGACTGATTCCCTTATATGAACTGTAACTCAATAAAATCTTTGAAATTGTTGCATTTATATCTCTCTCATTTATATTTTTGTTCAGTGTACATTATGCATTAAGCTGATATAGTGCCTTGAGAAAGTACTCACAACCCTTGACATTTTCCACATTTTGTTGTGTTACAGCCTGAATTTTTTTTTAAAGCACTCACACATCTGAGCCATCTTTGTTGCAGAAGCATGGTAAAAATTGAATAAGATGCGAAACAAAGATGCGAAAAGCCTTATAAAGAGCAGTGATACTAGCAAGAGCAGTGTGCGTTTCTTCTTTTTACAGCCTGAATTTAAATATAGATTTTGTGTCACTGGCCTACACACAATACCCCATATTATCAAAGTGGAATTAAGTTGACATTTTTACAAATTAATTTCAAATGAAAAGCTGAAATGTCTTTGAGTCAAGTATTCAACTCCTTTGTTATGGCAAGCTTAAATAAACTCAGGAGTCACAAGTCACATAAGTTGCATGGACTGTGTGCAATAGTGTTTTAACATGATTTTGATCTCTGTGCCCCACACATAGCTATCTGTAAGGTCCCTCAGTCGAGCAGTGAATTTCAAACACAGATTCAACCACAAAAGACCAGGGAGGTTTTCCAATGCCTCACAAAGAAGAATACACCTAGTCACTAAATAAACAGGAGTCCTTCCTAACTCAGTTGCTGTAGAGGAAGGAAACCGCTCATATAATTCGTCATGAGGCCAATGGCAACTTTAAAACAGTTAAGAGTTCAATGGCTGTGAGAACTGAGGATGGCTCAACAACATTGTAATTACTCCACAATACTAACCCAAATGACAACATGAAAAGATGGAAGCCTGTACAGAAAAACACATTTCCAAAACCGTCATACAGTTTGCAATAAGACACTAAAGTAAAACTGCAAAAAATGTGGCCTGAATACAAAGCGTTATGTTTGGGGCAACTCCAACAACATCACTGAGAACCACTCTTAATATTTTTTAAGCATGGTAGAGGCTGCATCATGTTATGGGTATGCTTGTCATCGGCAAGGACCAGGGAGTTTTTAGGGTAAAAATAAACAAAATAGAGCTAAGCACAGGAAAAATCCTACAGGAAAACCTGGTTCAGTCTGCTTTCCAACAGACACTGGGAGATAAATTCACCTTTCAGCAGGACAAAAACCTAAAACACAATATACACTGGAGATGCTTACAAGAATACATTGAAATATTCCTGAGTGGCCTAGCGACAGTTGACATAAATCTGCTTGAAAATCTATGGCAAGACTTGAAAACGTCTGTCTAGCTTTGATCAACAACCAACCTTGACATTTTTTTCAAAGAATCATTGGCAAATATTGTACAATCCAGGTGTGCAAAGGTCTTAGATTTACCCAGAAAGACTAGCAAAGATTGCTAAAACATGTTTTCACTTTGTCATTATGGATGAGGCTTCTCTACACCTTCGTGTGCCGTCTCTGTATCTCCCCAGTCTGAAGTACCAGTCGCATCATCTGCATTGGGACCAACTGGACTGTGTAATAAAGGAACACTGGTGTCATTTCTAATGCCACATACAAGAAGCATTGGTGAGTCATCATCTTATATCTCTGCCCTAGTTACTTTGGATTGGATATTTTGTTGCTCTGTCTTCTCATATGTCACATGTATACTGCTCACTTCAAGTCCAGGCAGTTATTGTGAAAAAGCTGTCAATACCAATAATTTATAAATCATAAAACCTGAGAAGATTTCATTTGTACGCACATACTGAAATATGTCTAGGATGTAAAACAATTCAACACTATGGCACAGTCCTAATTTGTGCAATGCACATTCATTGGATAAGATGAAGAGATGTTTGCCCTACAGCGTCCATAAAAATGTCTGACATTTTATTCACGCTCAAGGAGTCAGGCTTCAGCCAGTCCGTACAAGGAACATATGTTTGTGTTCCAGTCAACTGATGAAGATTTTCCAAGTCTGTTAGGTTCCAGCATTGTTCCTGTACCCAAGAAAGCAAAGGTACCTGATCTAAATGACTATCGTCCCGTAGCACTCACTTCTGCCATCATGAAGTGCTTTTAAAGGCGAGTTAAGGATCAGATCACCTCTACAATTACCTGACACCCTAGACCCAGTTAAATTTGCATACCGCCCCAATAGAGCCACAGATGACGCAATCGCCATCGCACTGCACACGGCCCTATCCCACCTGGAAAAGAGGAATACCTACATCAGAATGCTGTTCATTGGTGTTGAATGCTGAGCTATAGTCATAGTACCCTACAAGCTCATCACTAAGCTCGGGGCCCTGGGTCTGAACCCCGCCCTGTGCAACTGGGTCCTGGACTTCCTGACGGGCCGCCCCCGGTGGTGAAGGTAGGAATCAACACCTCTACTTCGCAGATCCGCAACACAGGGACCCCACAAGGGTGCGTACTCAGCCCTCTCCTGTACTCCCTGTTCACCCATGACTGCGTGGCCATGCATGTCTCCAACTCAATCATCAAGTTTGTAGACGACACAACAGTAGTAGGCCTAATTACCAACAATGACGAGACAGCCTACAGGGAGGAGGTGAGGGCCCTTGCGGAGTGGTGCCAGGGAAATAACCTCTCCCTCAATATCATCAAAATGAAGAAGATGATCGTGGACTTCAGGAAACAGCAGAGGGAGCAAGCCCCTATCCACATTGACGGGACCGAAGTGGAGAAGGTGAAAAGATTCAAGTTCCTCAGCATACACATCACTGACAATCTGAAATGGTCCACCCACACAGAGTGTGGTGAAGGTGGCGCAATAGCGCTTCTTCAAACCTCAGGAGGTTGAAGAAATTCGGCTTGGTTCCTAAGACCCTCACAAACGCACAATTGAGAGCATCCTGCTGGGCTGTATCACTGCCTGGTACGGCAACTGCACCGACCGCAACCGCAGGGCTTTCCAGAGGGGGGTGCGGTCTGCCCAATGCATCACCGGGGGCACACTGCCTGCCCTCCAGGACACCGACAGCACCTGATGTCACAGGAAGGCCAAAAGGGTCATGAAGGAGAACAACCATCCGAGCCACGGCCTGTTCACCCAGGCTATCATCCAGAAGGCGAGGTCAGTACAGGTGCATCAAAGCTGGGGCCGAGAGACTGAAAAAGAGCTTCCATCTCAAGGTTATCAGATCGTTAAATATCCGTCACTAGCCAGCTACCACGTTACTCAACCCTGCACCCTGCTGTCCGATGTACATTGACTCACTGGTCACTTTAATAATGGAACACTTGTCACTTTAATAATGTTTACATACTGCTTTACTCATTTCATATATATACAGCGGGGCAAAAAAGTATTTAGTCAGCCACCAATTGTGCAAGTTCTCCCACTTAAAAAATATGAGAGAGGCCTGTAATTTCCATCATAGGTACACTTCAACTATGACAAACAAAATAAGGGACAAAAAAATCCAGAAAATCACATTGTAGGATTTTTTATGAATTTATTTGCAAATTATGGTGGAAAATACAATCGGATTTGTGACCAATACAATCGGATTTGTGGTGCGGAGAGTCCAGAGACTACATCATCAGCCAGAGTAACAGCTCTCAACGTCACTCAGATCTGCAGGTCGCGCAACCATGCGAGTGAATATTTCAGCCAGCCTATGATCAGGAGGGTGCCAGCAGGCAATCTGCTCCTTTCTGCTGCCATTTTGGTGTCAGGTTGTATGCCGACCAAAGTCCTCTGAATGCTCGACATGATGGGAGTGGCCACCATTCACCGCAGCACAGTCTTCTGTCACCAGCAAAACCACCTTGAGCCAGCAGTCCTCAAGTTATGGGATGTCGAGCAGTGGCACCCGTCGAAACGCTCCAGGAAATGGGTGGAGATCTAGTCTTGGCAACAGATGTAAGGAGTGAGTCCCGCCCCCTCCTCTCTCTCTCAACATAGTGTGCAGTCTTGCGTTAAGTGATACTACTTTTGTCTGAATAAGCCTACTTGTCACATTTCTTTTGGCTGTGTTGTCTAACTGTATGTCTATTTTGCGTTCATACAGCCAAATTCCCTTCTGCTCGCTGAAAGAACCAAGTATTTTTGTGTGTGTATGTGTGATATATATATATATTTTACATACATATATATACACACACACACACACACACACACACACACACACACACACACACTAAACTGACTGGGATGTTCTGTCTGAACTGACTGGGATGTTCTGTCTGAACTGACTGGGATGTTCTGTCTGAACTGACTGGGATGCGTCACCACCATCAAGAGACAGGATTGTTTTATCATCTTGGTAATATGCTCTATCATAATGATTCAAAGCCTAAACGATTGTCAATACTTGAGTAACATAGAAATAGAAAATTGCTTTTCTGGAATGACAGATACATTTTTTTAATGACCCATGACATATATTTGTACAACTTTTAATAAAAAAGGTAAAAACGGGTTTGAATTGTTTTTATGGTAACTTGAAGCCTGTGTAGGGCATGCTCATGTCGTCATTTGGGAACCTATTTCTTATCCTATTGACACCAAACGCTAGATAGCCCCAATTCCAGCTGATGAACTGCCTGCGGGAAACGTGTCTGAACTTTCTAAAAAGACTGGGAAAGAAATGTGCTACTATTGGTAAGGGGAGTGGTGTAACGTCATTTTGATTTCATTATTGCATTCGACTAGTGAGGGTTCTATTTATAGATGAACTAACTCGTGTTGAGTATGGACTGTCTGCTTCACGGGCGTAGTCCTGCCGGTAGGTATTGTAGGCCGTCAGCAGCACAGTGACATCCAGGCAGACTGTGGGGAAGCCAGAATGTTGCGTTATACAACCCACTGTATAACCTTCTGTCAACATGGACATTGTCTGCCAGTATTCCTGACATCACACAGACTCCATGGGAATACACCCATTGCATGAGCACCGACAACAAGCTATTTTTATGTGATTCAGCCATAGTTACAAAGGAAGTGACATTATAGGGTGTATTCTCAGTAGCAAACTAGCTTGCCATATTACCAATCAACATTCCCCACAAGTGGAGCCGCATCCTGCACTACAAGTTTAGCACCAGCACGCTCTCTGTGCCTTGACTCGTGCTCAAATCCAAACGGGAAAGTGGCCTGCTCTGCCACCACCTCGTCTTCATCAGATTCTGGCCCATAGGAAACAGAGTTCCTGCTATGCTCGGAGTCGCTGCTTTTGTCTGATATTTCATATCGGGAGGAAGTTTCCTCTGCAGTGATATGCTAGCTGGCAAGGCTAGTTAGCTGGCTAAAATAGCTAGGCTTCTCACATCGGAGGTGTCTCTCTCACTGGCTCTCATTTTGTTTGGTAGCTAACTCAGCCGACAGTCCTTACAATGATGGGCCCCAGCCGTCAATATGTAAGTCTCCGCTCTCTTTGCTTTTATAAAAATCTGCTGGAGGGTTCTGTTTTCGTTGTGGGTTACTACCTGTGCTTGTTCTTCACTGTTGTAGAGTTAGCTGGATAGGCTAACTTTGCTGGCTAAGATAACATTAACTGCATAGAACATACTTTGATAACTGGTTTGATCGTGGTTGTGTTTTTCAACAACGTTTGTTTACTTTAATGTAGCTGTAAGCTAGGTATTGATAGCAACTGTCTGACTCATGAAGTAGGCTGGTAGGGCTAACATTAGCAGGCTAGGTGGCTAGTAACCTTGTAAGCTTATTTGTAACAATAGATTCATAACGTATTTGCTTGTCAGTTGGCTGAACATTCGATTGAAACCAGTAGTCATGGGTGCAAACTGTTTGGTTTAATTTGAAGTTCTACATTTGAAGTTATTTTGGTTAGTGTCTACATTATAGGGTATAGGCTGGCTTGCCAGGTCCTCCATATTACATCACGCCCCAGAAAAGCATTTTCCAACATGACTCATAGCTAGGGCTGTGGCTGTCATGACATTTTCTCAGACGGTTATTGTCGTGCAAAAGTCTGCCGGTCTTACGGTAATTTACCATTAATTAACATAAACACGTTTAGCACCTCCAGGTCTCCACACGTGTTTCAGTGGCTTGTGTCTTTGGAACATCTACATTTTTAAAAAACTATAATAAATCTATTGAATATACACCATCACAATAAATACATTATTTATTTTAGGTAGGTCTAAAGAAACATTTTCTTCATATTCATAATGTATTTCAAAAGAACAGAATATGAGTTGGCCTACTGTATGTTATCTGGCTATGCGCCATGCCATAGGCTTGTTCATTTAGCAACAATATATTTCATTTTACTAGGCAAGTCAGTTAAGAACAAATTCTTATTTACAATGACGGCCTACCCCGGGCCAAACCCTAACGACGCTGGGCAAATTGTGCGCCGCACTATGGGACTCCCAATCACGGCAGGTTGTGATACAGCCTGGATTCGAACCAGGGTGTCTGTAATGACACCCTAAGCTCTGAGAAGCAGTGCCTTTGACCACTGCGCTACTCAGGTGCCATTTTTTTTATAGTAAGAAGAATATAATTGAACTTAGCTGAATAAAATAGGATATTTTTCCCATTCCGGAGTGAGAGTGCTCGAATATGAAGAAGTGGCTATGTTGAACGTAAAAGTGATCATTTGAAACAGGTCCTATACACAAGACTTAGAGTTACTTGGCAACTTTAGTTGTGAATGATACAACACCTTAGAAATCAAAATAAATAAGGGCTACCTGATGCGAAAATAGGCTACTGAAGAAATTAGAGAAAGTCACAAAAAAAAGCTTGCGCTCTGTTCCTTACCTCAGGCTGCACAATGCTGTTCCCTCATTAAGTGATCCTATTTTCACCCATCAGACTATTCTTACATTTGATCTTGTCTTCCTTCACTAATATGTCAAATGAGTTTCGATTTAGAATGGCCCATTACCAAATTGTCAAGAACAGGGGCAAGACAAAAGACATGTTATCCCTGTGCACAGGTTCATCTGCCTCAACTGAAGCCCATTCTTGTGGGAAGCTGCTAAAGACAGCCAAGTGCTAACAGTCAGTATCTAGATAACGTGTGTGAAATGCTTGATAATGTATGTGATATCAACAGAGATGTATATTTTCTGTGTGATTTAAATATTGACTGGCTTTTATCAAGCTGCCCACTCAACAACAACAAAATCCAACAGTAACCAGTGTCCTGTAACTAGTGTCCAGTGACCTAGTTCAGGTCGTCAGTCAAACTACCAGGGTAGTTACAAAAAAAAAATCAACATGTATTGATCACATCTTCACTAATGCTGCTGAAATGTACTTTAAAGCAGCATCCAAATCCATAGGATGTAGTGATGACAATATAGTAGCCACATCTAGGAATACCAAGGTGCCAAAGGCTGGGCCTAACAGTGTATAAGAGGTCATACAATAGATTTTGTAGTGATTCTTATGTTGATGTAAAGAATATTTGCTTGTCTGTGGCATGTAGTGAGGAGCAACCACACGCTGCACTTGACACATTTGTGAAATTGCTTATTCCAGTTACTAATAAGCGCGCACCCATTAAGAAAATGACTAAAAACGTTTAAATCCCCTTGGATCGACGAGGAATTTTAAAATTGTATGGTTGAGAGGGATGAGGCAAAGGGTATGGCAAATAAGTCTGGCAGCCCTACCGATTGTCAAACGTACTGCAAATTGAATTATTTATTTATTTTATTAAACCAGGTAAGACAGTTAAGAACAAATTCTTATTTACAATGATGGCCTACCAAAAGGCCTCCGGCAGAGACGGGGTCCTGGGATTTAAAAAAATAAAATAGGACAAAACACACATCACGACAAGAGAGACAACACTACAGAGACCTAAGACAACAACATAGCAGGGCAGCAACACATGACAACACAGCATGGTAGCAACACAACATGGTAACAGCACAAAAGGCCAAGAAGGTAGAGACAACAATACATCACACAAAGCAGCCACAACTGTCAGTAAGAGTGTCCACTTCGCTCTGCAGGTTGTATAACTTTTTCATTACATTTCATTATAGTACAACGGTTGATTTGTCTAATCTTAGCAATTCTTCTTAGCTAGCTACATAGCCGTCCTTGTATCAGAGATAATTGCATAATTATCGTATTTCGTCGCCCTAACGTAGCCTTCACTGCTATTCGCCCAGCTAGCAAAACGCTAGCTAACGCACACAGATTAGCATCACTGTAGTGCTATTCACTCAACTGAACGACTTGATTAGTCTAGTGTTAGCTAGCTACATAGCTGTCTTTGTTTCCAAGATAATTGTGTAGTTTAGTGTGTGTAGCCTTGGAGTGATTATCTTAATTCACTGAGGTTCGCTAGCCAGCTATTTGTCGTCCTTAACGTAGGAGACTCTGCTAGCTAGCCAACAGCTAACTGCTAACAGCTAGCCAACGTCTACTGTTTTGAATTCAACAACCCGGTCAGGTAGTTTCACATTTTCATTTCATTTCATTACAGTACAACGGTTTGATTTGTTTGATCGTAGCTAGCTACATAGCTAGCTACATAGCCGTCTTTGTTTCAAAGATAATTGTGTAGTCTAGAGCGATTTCCTAGGTTAGCTAGCCAGCTATTGTCGTTCTTTTAACGCAACGTAACGTAAACAACACTGCTAGCTAGCCAGCTGGCCCCGAATAGTACCACTGTAGAAACTATTACACTCAACGGAACGACTTGATTAGTGTAGTGTCAACAACGCAGCTACTGCCAGCTAGCCTACTTTAGCAGTACTGTATCATTTTAATCATTTTAGTCAATAAGATTCTTGCTACGTAAGCTTAACTTTCTGAACATTCGAGACGTGTAGTCCACTTGTCATTCCAATCTCCTTGCATTAGCGTAGCCTTTTCTGTAGCCTGTCAACTATGTGTCTGTCTATTCCTGTTCTCTCCTCTCTGCACAGACCATACAAATAAGCGACCCACCTAATCTGGTGGTCCCAGCGCACGACCCACGTGGAGTTCAGGTCTCCGGTAGCCTCTGGAACTGCCGATCTGCGGCCAACAAGGCAGAGTTCATCTCAGCCTATGCCTCCCTCCAGTCCCTTGACTTCTTGGCACTGACGGAAACATGGATCACCACAGATAACACTGCTACTCCTACTGCTCTCTCCTCGTCCGCCCACGTGTTCTCGCACACCCCGAGAGCTTCTGGTCAGCGGGGTGGTGGCACCGGATCCTCATCTCTCCCAAGTGGTCTTTCTCTCTTTCTCCCCTTACCCATCTGTCTATCGCCTCCTTTGAATTCCATGCTGTCACAGTTACCAGCCCTTTCAAGCTTAACATCCTTATCATTTATCGCCCTCCAGGTTCCCTCGGAGAGTTCATCAATGAGCTTGATGCCTTGATAAGCTCCTTTCCTGAGGACGGCTCACCTCTCACAGTTCTGGGCGACTTTAACCTCCCCACGTCTACCTTTGACTCATTCCTCTCTGCCTCCTTCTTTCCCTCCTCTCCTCTTTTGACCTCACCCTCTCACCTTCCCCCTACTCACAAGGCAGGCAATACGCTTGACCTCATCTTTACTAGATGCTGTTCTTCCACTAACCTCATTGCAACTCCCCTCCAAGTCTCCGACCACTACCTTGTATCCTTTTCCCTCTCACTCTCATCCAACACTTCCCGCACTGCCCCTACTCGGATGGTATCGCGCCGTCCCAACCTTCGCTCTCTCTCCCCCGCTACTCTCTCCTCTTCCATCCTATCATCTCTTCCCTCTGCTCAAACTTTCTCCAACCTATCTCCTGATTCTGCCTCCTCAACCCTCCTCTCCTCCCTTACTGCATCCTTTGACTCTCTATGTCCCCTATCCTCCAGGCCGGCTCGGTCCTCCCCTCCCGCTCCGTGGCTCGTGACTCATTGCGAGCTCACAGAACAGGGCTCCGGGCAGCCGGCGGAAATGGAGGAAAACTCGCCTCCCTGCGGACCTGGCATCCTTTCACTCCCTCCTCTCTACATTTTCCTCCTCTGTCTCTGCTGCTAAAGCCACTTTCTACCATTCTAAATTCCAAGCATCTGCCTCTAACCCTAGGAAGCTCTTTGCCACCTTCTCCTCCCTCCTGAATCCCCCCTCCTCCCTCTCTGCAGATGACTTCGTCAACCATTTTGAAAAGAAGGTCGACGACATCCGATCCTCGTTTGCTAAGTCAAACGACACCGCTGGTTCTGCTCACACTGCCCTACCCTATGCTCTGACCTCTTTCTCCCCTCTCTCTCCAGATGAAATCTCGCGTCTTGTGACGGCCGGCCGCCCAACAACCTGCCCGCTTGACCCTATCCCCTCCTCTCTTCTCCAGACCATTTCCGGAGACCTTCTCCCTTACCTCACCTCGCTCATCAACTCATCCCTGACCGCTGGCTACGTCCCTCCCGTCTTCAAGAGAGCGAGAGTTGCACCCCTTCTGAAAAAACCTACACTCGATCCCTCTGATGTCAACAACTACAGACCAGTATCCCTTCTCTCTTTTCTCTCCAAAACTCTTGAGCGTGCCGTCCTTGGCCAGCTCTACCGCTATCTCTCTCAGAATGACCTTCTTGATCCAAATCAGTCAGGTTTCAAGACTAGTCATTCAACTGAGACTGCTCTTCTCTGTATCACGGAGGCGCTCCGCACTGCTAAAGCTAACTCTCTCTCCTCTGCTCTCATCCTTCTAGACCTATCGGCTGCCTTCGATACTGTGAACCATCAGATCCTCCTCTCCACCCTCTCCGAGTTGGGCATCTCCGGCGCGGCCCACGCTTGGATTGCGTCCTACCTGACAGGTCGCTCCTACCAGGTGGCGTGGCGAGAATCTGTCTCCTCACCACGCGCTCTCACCACTGGTGTCCCCCAGGGCTCTGTTCTAGGCCCTCTCTTATTCTCGCTATACACCAAGTCACTTGGCTCTGTCATAACCTCACATGGTCTCTCCTATCATTGCTATGCAGACGACACACAATTAATCTTCTCCTTTCCCCCTTCTGATGACCAGGTGGCGAATCGCATCTCTGCATGTCTGGCAGACATATCAGTGTGGATGACGGATCACCACCTCAAGCTGAAACTCAGCAAGACGGAGCTCCTCTTCCTCCCGGGGAAGGACTGCCCGTTCCATGATCTCGCCATCACGGTTGACAACTCCATTGTGTCCTCCTCCCAGAGCGCTAAGAACCTTGGCGTGATCCTGGACAACACCCTGACGTTCTCAACTAACATCAAGGCGGTGTCCCGTTCCTGTAGGTTCATGCTCTACAACATCCGCAGAGTACGACCCTGCCTCACACAGGAAGCGGCGCAGGTCCTAATCCAGGCACTTGTCATCTCCCGTCTTGATTACTGCAACTCGCTGTTGGCTGGGCTCCCTGCCTGTGCCATTAAACCCCTACGACTCATCCAGAACGCCGCAGCCCGTCTGGTGTTCAACCTTCCCAAGTTCTCGCACGTCACCCCGCTCCTCCGCTCTCTCCACTGGCTTCCAGTTGAAGCTCGCATCCGCTACAAGACCATGGTGCTTGCCTACGGAGCTGTGAGGGGAACGGCACCTCAGTACCTCCAGGCTCTGATCAGGCCCTACACCTAAACAAGGGCACTGCGTTCATCCACCTCTGGCCTGCTCGCCTCCCTACCACTGAGGAAGTACAGTTCCCGCTCAGCCCAGTCAAAACTGTTCGCTGCTCCGGCCCCCAATGGTGGAACAAACTCCCTCACGACGCCAGGACAGCGGAGTCAATCACCACCTTCCGGAGACACCTGAAACCCCACCTCTTCAAGGAATACCTAGGATAGGGTAAGTAAGGGTAAGTAATCCTTCTCACCCCCCTTCTCTCCCCCCCCCCAAAAAAAGATTTAGATGCAAGTGGCTGTTCCACTGGATGCCATAAGGTGTATGCACCAATTTGTAAGTCGCTCTGGATAAGAGCGTCTGCTAAATGACTTAAATGTAAATGTTAAATGATTGAGTCTTTGAATGAATAGATTGAGATAAAACTGTCCAGTTTGAGTGTTTGTTGCAGCTCGTTCCAGTCGCTAGCTGCAGCGAACTGAAAAGAGGAGCGACCCAGGGATGTGTGCGCTTTGGGGACCTTTAACAGAAAGTGACTGGCAGAATGGGTGTTGTATGTGGAGGATGAGGGCTGCAGTAGGTATCTCAGATCGGGGGGAGTGAAGCCTAAGAGGGTTTTATAAATAAGCATCAACCAGTGGGTCTTGCGACAGATATACAGAGATGACCAGTTTACAGAGGAGTATAGAGTGCAGTGATGTGTCCTATAAGGAGCATTGGTGGCAAATCTGATGGCCAAATGGTAAAGAACATCTAGCTGCTCGAGAGCACCCTTACTAATCTCCGTAATCTAGCATGGGTAGGATGGTCATCTGAATCAGGGTTAGTTTGGCAGCTGGGGTGAAATAGGAGCGATTACGATAGAGGAAACCAAGTCGAGATTTAACTTTAGCCTGCAGCTTTGATATGTGCTGAGAGGAGGACAGTGCACCGTCTAGCTATACTCCCAAGTGCTTGTATGAGGCGACTACCTCAAGCTCTAAACCCTCAGAGGTAATAATAACACCTGTGGGAAGAGGGGCATAACATGAAAAATAAACTTTACTATGAAACAAAGACAAATTATATAAAGAATGATATTTAATGTGCTCCAAAGCTTTTTACTAAAATTTTGGGACTAAAAGGTCAACTGGGCTCCATCATTCATTGAATCAGATGGCTCATTCATCACAAAACTCACTGATATTGCCAACTACTTTAATTACTTTTTCATTGGCAAGATTAGCAAACTTAGGCATGGCATGCCAGAAACAAATGCTGACACTACACATCCAAGTATATCTGACCAAATGATGAAAGACAAGCATTATACATTTGAATTCCGTAAAGTGAGTGTGGAAAAGATGAACAAATTATTGTTGTCTATCAACAACGACAAGCCACTTGGGTCTTGACAACCTGGATGGAAAATTACTGCGGATAATAGAGGATGATAATGTCACTCCTATTTTCCATATCTTCAATTTAAGCCTACTAGAAAGTGTGTGCCCTCAGGCCTGGAGAGAAGCTAAAGTCATTCCCCTTTACTGACTCAAATAACCGACCAATCAGCCGTTTACCAACCCTTATGCTATTTTACCGCTTACACAAATGACTGATGATTGGCGAAGATAAATTGATGAAAAAGATTGTGGGGGTTGTTTTGTTAGACTTCCATGCGGCTTTTGACATTATCGATCATAGTCTGCTGCTGGAAAAACGTATGTGTTATGGCTTTACACCCCCCCGCTATATTGTGGATAAAGAGTTACTTGTCTAACAGAACACAGAGGATGTTCTTCAATGGATACCTCTCCAACATAATCCAGGTAGAATCAGGAATTCCCCAGGGCAGCCGTTTAGGCCCCTTACTTTTTTGAATCTTTACTAACAACATGCCACTGGCTTTAAGAAAAGCCAGAGTGTCTATGTATGCAGATGACTCAACACTGTACACGTCAGCTACTACAGCAACTGAAATGACTGCAACACTTGACAAAGAATGGGTGGCAAGGAATAAGTTAGTCCTAAATATTTCCAAAACGAAAAGCATTGGTTTTGGGACAAATCAGTCACTAAATCCTAAACCTCAACTAAATCTTGTGGAAATTGAGCAAGTTGAGGTGACTAAACTGCATGGAGTAAACCTGGATTGTAAACTGTCAAGGTCAAAACATATTGATACAAGAGTAGCTAAGATGGGGAGAAGTCTGTCCATAATAAAGCGCTGCTCTGCCTTAACAACACTATCAACAAGGCAGGTCCTGCAGGCCCTGGTTTTATCACACCTAGACTACTGTTCAGTAGTGTGGCCAGGTGCCACAAAGAGGGACTTAGAACAATTACAATTGGCTCAGAACAGGGCAGTACGGCTGGCCCTTAAATGTACATGGAGAGCTGACATGAATTATATGCATGTCAATCTCTCATGGCTCAAAGTGGAAGAGAGATTGATTTTGTCACTACTTTTTTTGTAAGAGGTGTTGTCATGCTGAATGTACCGAGCTGTCTGTTTAAACTCGGGGTGGCAGGGTAGCCTAGTGGTAAGAGCGTTGGACTAGTAACCGGAAGGTTGCAAGTTCAAATCCCCGAGCTGACAAGGTACAAATCTGTCATTCTGCACCTAGGCTGTCATTGAAAATAGGAATTTGTTCTTAACTGACTTGCCTAGTTAAATAAATCAAATAAATACCCCACAAGACATGCCACCAGAGGTCTCTTCACAATCTGCAAGTGCAGAACAGACTATGGGAGGTGCACAATACTACATAGAGCCATACCTACATGCAACTCTATTCTACATCAGGTAACTGATGCAAGCAGTAGAATCAGACTTTAAAACAGGCAAAAATACACCTTAAAGAGACTGTGAAGAGACACACACACAAGCGCTAACACATTCGCACATTGTAGTATGGTGGTATTATACATTTTGTATTGTAGATATGTAGTGGTTATATGATGTATGGTTTTGTGTTAATGTGTTTGAATCCCAAATTTAAAAACGGGCATCCCTCATAAATACAAATACTGGAAAAGCAAATGGAGGGTAGTTTCCTGCCAGTACATTTTTCACTCATGTTGGGTCGGCTTCTCAGCTGCTATTCCGTCCAAACTCTGTATGCCATAGGCTCTCCAATGCTGCTCCTGCAGCTACCCAGTGCTTAATTTGGGAAACCAAGTGAAATCTGTTTGGGAACGTCGATAGTAATATGTTTTCACAACATATTTCATTAAACTGTTGACAGGCCCTCTTTCTGCTTGTTGGAGAAAGGAATGAAGGAGAGAGGGGAGGAGATGGAAACTCACAGTGGTGAGATATTCAGTAACAAAAATGTAACTTGTCAGCCTATTAATTATGCCCTATTACTAGGCTATTCAAGATACAAATACACTAATTGTAGGCCAAATCTGAATGTGTTTAATTTAGTCGAGATCAATTATGTACCAAAGATATCTTAAATCAGTGTATATATATATATATACACATACACACTGCTCAAAAAAAATAAAGGGAACACTTAAACAACACAATGTAACTCCAAGTCAATCACACTTCTGTGAAATCAAACTGTCCACTTAGGAAGCAACACTGATTGACAATACATTTCACATGCTGTTGTGCAAATGGAATAGACAACAGGTGGAAATTATAGGCAATTAGCAAGACACCCCCAATAAAGGAGTGGTTCTGCAGGTGGTGACCACAGACCACTTCTCAGTTCTATGCTTCCTGTCTGATGTTTTGGTCACTTTTGAATGCTGGCGGTGCTTTCACTCTAGTGGTAGCATGAGACGGAGTCTACAACCCACACAAGTGGCTCAGGTAGTGCAGCTCATCCAGGATGGAATATCAATGTGAGCTGTGGCAAGGTTTGCTGTGTCTGTCAGTGTAGTGTCCAGAGCATGGAGGAGCTACCAGGAGACAGGCCAGTACATCAGGAGACGTGGAGGAGGCCGTAGGCGTGCAACAACCCAGCAGCAGGACCGCTACCTCCGCCGTTGTGCAAGGAGGAGCAGGAGGAGCACTGCCAGAGCCCTGCAAAATGACCTCCAGCAGGCCACAAATGTGCATGTGTCTGCTCAAACGGTCAGAAACAGACTCCATGAGGGTGGTATGAGGGCCCGACGTCCACAGGTGGGGGTTGTGCTTACAGCCCAACACCGTGCAGGACATTTGGCATTTGCCAGAGAACACCAAGATTGGCAAATTTGCCACTGGCGCCCTGTGCTCTTCACAGATGAAAGCAGGTTCACACTGAGCACATGTGACAGAGTCTGGAGACGCCGTGGAGAACATTCTGCTGCCTGCAACATCCTCCAGCATGACCGGTTTGGCGGTGGGTCAGTCATGGTGTGGGGTGGCATTTCTTTGGGGGGCCGCACAGCCCTCCATGTGCTCGCCAGAGGTAGCCTGATTGCTACCGAGATGAGATCCTCAGACCCCTTGTGAGACCATATGCTGGTGCGGTTGGCCCTGGGTTCCTCCTAATGCAAGACAATGCTCGACCTCATGTGGCTGGAGTGTGTCAGCAGTTCCTGCAAGAGGAAGGCATTGATGCTATGGACTGGCCCGCCCGTTCCCCAGACCTGAATCCAATTGAGCACATCTGGGACATCATGTCTCGCTCCATCCACCAACGCCACGTTGCACCACAGACTGTCCAGGAGTTGGCGGATGCTTTAGTCCAGGTCTAGGAGGAGATCCCTCAGGAGACCATCAGCCACCTCACCAGGAGCATGCCCAGGCATTGTAGGGAGGTCATACAGGCACGTGGAGGCCACACACACTACTGAGCCTCATTTTGACTTGTTTTAAGGACATTACATCAAAGTTGGAACAACCTGTCGTGTGGTTTTCCACTTTAATTTTGAGTTTGACTCCAAATCCAGACCTCCATGGGTTGATAAATTTGATTTCCATTGATAATTTGTGTGATTTTGTTGTCAGCACATTCAACTATGTAAAGAAAAAAGTATTTAATAAGAATATTTCATTCATTCAGATCTAGGATGTGTTATTTTAGTGTTCCCTTTATTTTTTTGAGCAGTGTATATGTTTTAATGTTTTTCGGCCATGTGTAATATGAGGTAGGCTATGTATTGTATAACAATCATTATTTTAAGTCAGTTTTTCGTTGGGGGGGGTAGGGCTTGGGCTCATATTTAGGCCTGGGCTTTTGCATAAGCTTGAATATGCATGTTTTTAATTTGAATGAATCATCACCTTAGAAAGCGCTGTCCATTTCGTCGTGTTAGGCTTTGAAACAACATCCACAATGACCATGTTTTCCACTCAGTTTTAACCTGTTGTTGAACTTCATTTTTCAAATTGATCAATTACAGTTAACTGAGCTATAAAAGCACGATACTCTTCTGATAAGTGTTTGATGTGATTTTTGATTGCATTTGCATTTAAAGTCAGAGTGGTTAGAGGGACAATAGAGCCCTTGAATACCAGGCCATTAGACACCTGATGATCGTTAGTAAGTTTGGTACTACTAATGCATGTCCAGAGTGCATAACAGGAGATTACCGTGACTCAAGGTCAGGTAGAATTTTACTGCGGTCATGACTGCCGGTGTGGCGGTAATAAGGTCACGGCAACAGCCCTCCTCATAGCGAGTCAAATTAGAAAGAAAGTCGACTTTTCCTCGAGTCTATGCGGAGCAATGTTGGTAAAATGAGCTGATAAATTGTCCGAATATGTTGTACTAAAGATGTTTCATTGGGCTGTAGGCTAGGATTTACCTGCTACCTATTTGATAACAATAGCCCACTTGTGTTGATTTCGAGCAGGCATATCAGCCTTAGGCAGGCTACAACTGGAAAACCCGAGGAACTCCGATTTCAAGAGAGAAGCCATGTTATACGAAAAGAACGAGACTTGCCAACATTTTCAGAAACTGCTCGGCTTTATTATCTACAACTCTCCTCATGCTAGCATAACAAAATGTTTAGTCCCGTAGGACATTTAAGGTGAGTCAAATGGAACACACAACAATAATTCCCAATGGGCTACATAGCAAATATAAAACAAATACAATGTATTATGGATTTTCATGACAATTAATTTGGCATATGCTACGTAGCGTTTGAACTGACACTTGCTACTCTTGCGTGTCAATGTCACGCCATTGCCGGACGTCTCTCCATGTGACTTCGGCTTTTAGCTTCTCACAGTCCTGTGCTGAAACGCTCCATCCGATTGAATTACTGTAGCAGTGGCAGATAGCTTCAATAAACAAGCTTCAATAAAACAAAGTCCACCTTGTTGTTCTACTGACAAGAGAGAGCCGTTGTGATTTTATGGCTACTATTCAAAAAATAAAGTTATCAGTGGACTAAGTGAAAAACACTGGTTAACGGAAGTCCAGACTTCGATAAAAGAGGACATCTGCCGTACGCCTTTGTTTTCTCTCTGCTGGTAAAGTGTTTTGTGTGGGTGTCACTGCCAGGCAGTGAGTCCCAGGGAGACAGCCAGAAGCACCTGCCTCCCCCTCTGACCACCCTGGGCCAACCCACTTCCATCCACAGCAACACTCATTACATCCTAATGATTCAGAAGTCAATAGGCAAGTTACTTACAATTGAACTGTGACCCTGAGGTCAAAGGAACATTGTTGAATAGCTTATAAACCCACCGCACCTCTGACCTCCGTTAAGTTGATAACATGAAAAGGTGACCTCCACGACTCTAGATTATTTGGCAGGGCGGATAACTCACAAACCAATCCAATGAAATAAAATCATCCTCCATCTAGTCTTCTATATGAATCACAAGCTAATATCTGGTGAGAATAGAATAGAGGCACCACCAGCTGGGGGTTGGTGGTAGAGGTAGTGAGGACAGATGTCTATATATTCACTTTCTTTAGTTTGAACCCCATCAATCAATACTCTGTGCACTGTAAAGGCCCTTCAGATGAAAGAGATAGATATAACGCAGTCTGTGGATAGATAGACACTCACATGTGGACATGGGGTGGTTGGAAGCGGCTCTCGTTGATGTTGTAGTGGGTAAAGGCCTGTGTGGGGTTGGAGCTGTACTCGTCCACAGTGATGGTCACCTTGCCCTGAGAGGGGGGGGTTCTGTGAGCCATGGCTCCACTGCTAGGGACATGGGCAGTTAGTTTACCAGGATCCAGGACCATCCTAGGAAGCAGGCATCATTCAGAATGGCCCCGTTCAGCTCACCAACTCAGACCCACCGGCCCTCTGGATAATCTGTACCACGGCAAACAGAAAGAGAGTAGGAAATCTTAATGTACAATAATTGTGCAGTATCATCAATAAATGACAGCATTAACTGAGCCTTAATTCAAATAAACTAAATGACAGCATTAACTGAGTACTGTACAAAAAACCTCAGCAAGAAAACATTCAGAATACAGAGTTACAATAATAACTCAACCACTAATATCAGAAAAGAAGCCATACATGTCTTGTTCATTTCTGCTGCAAGATTTGACCTACAGTAGATAGGATAAAACAAATAAGCTCAGACATTAAAACCTAACAATGATGTAGTAGAAAATATTTTGACCAAATGTAATAGTGACTCAGTAAATTGATACGATGTAACCAAGTGAATTATATAGTTGCAGTAGTAGGCCTATTGGCTAGATGACATAAGTGAACTTTGACCAAACCACTTTAAAATGGTCAAGACAATAAAAAGTGAACACAAAAACATAACTAGGGGGCGGCAGGGTAGCCTAGTGGTTAGAGCGTTGGACTAGTAAGTGGAAGGCTGCAAGTTCAAACCTCCGAGCTGACAAGGTACAAATCTGTCGTTCTGCCCCTGAACAGGCAGTTAGTTACCTCACTGTTCCTAGGCCGTCTTTGTAAATAAGAATTTGTTCTTCACTGACTTGCCTGGTAAAATAAAAAAACTACCCAGACGATTTTAACATGAGCAAATTAACAGAGATGCAGACAAGACTACATTTTCCACCACTCAACTTCAACAAGCTGATTGTCTTACAAACTAAATTGTAAGAGGATGTTTTACGAAAAATCGGTTCCCTCTTTTGTTTCACACTGCAACATTTTGAAGAGGGAATTTAAAAAAAAACTACGCACCATTTCTACCAATCAGCCTAAAAAGAGAAATATGGAGAGATACCAAATTGGACCTCTGACACCAGATTGTGTTGTTCCTAATTTATTGTTATCCTGCATTACAGAGAATAAAATACAAACATAAACCAAGTTATTGCATCTAAAAAAAAATAGTACGAATAGCAACATCTATAGCCTCTGCAGAAACCTCTGTATCCATATGGCTCGTAAATGACAAGCCACCTCTAACCCACCGCTTTGTGCCTTCCTCGTTATTTTTTCCCCAACGATTTTCTTGCCAAACGGGTAGCGAGTTCCTTTCCTTCGGCCGATAACTGCTCCGGGTTAAACCGATCTGTTTTCAAAAACGCGGTCCCATAGGTAACGCAGAGAATTCAGGTGGAGGTCGTGGCAAGCAGGGCAGAACCTTCGACCCTGAGAGACCCTCGGCTGGCTATTGAGGAAATGCGACAGACAGGCAACGAGCGAGTAAGGAGCCTCGATGTGAAAAGAGAAGGAGGGGGGGTGCAGTGCGAGAGGACTGCCACCGGGGTCAGAGAGCAGTACAGAAGCACAGGGAGACGCGGAGGGGACTGCACTGGGACCACTGTTTGTAGAATTTCAAATAGGATTTCAAGTAAACTATTATTATAATGTTTTACTATTTATAATTTTGGATAGCCTACAATTGGGCTCACATAGCCATTGTTGCCTATATTAAAACGTATTATACATAATATATAAAGAAAGACAAATACACCAAATTAAATACACATTTGTACTGTAAAATGTAAGGTCCTAGCAGTGTATATTAAAACAATGATATACTACCTGGACTACTTGATTGACCCCCCTTTTTTTTTAATGCTACTGCTCGTCGATGTTTATTATCTATGCATAGTCACGTTACCGTGCATTCGGGAAGTATTCAGACCATTCACTTTTTCCACATTTTGTTACGTTACAGCCTTATTGTAAAATGGATTAAATAAAACATCATCAATCTACACACAATTCCTCATAATGACAAAGCGAAAATCTATTTTTTTAGACATAAATACTGAAATACCTTATTTACATAAGCATTCAGATCCTTTGCTATGAGACTCGAAATTGAGCTCAGATGCATCCTGTTTCCATTGATCATCCTTGAGATGTTTCTACAACTTCATTGGAGTCCACCTGTGGAGAATTAAATTGATTGCATATGATTTGGAACGGCACACACCTGTCTATATAAGGTCCCACAGTTGGTAATGCATGTCAGATCACAAATCAAGCCATGAGGTCAACGGCGTTCTCTGTAAAGCTCTGAGACAGGATTATGTCGAAGCACAGATCTGGGGAAGGGTACCAAAAAAGGTCTGCTGCATTGAAGGTCCCCAAGAACACAGTGGCCACCATCGATCCTATATGGAAGACGTTTGGATCCACCAAAACTCTAACCGAGAGCTGGCCGCCGGGCCAAACTGAGCATATGGGGGAAAATGGTCAGTGAGGTGACCAAGAACCCGATGGTCACTCTGACAGAGTTCCAGAGTTCCTCTGTTGAGATGGGAGAACCTTCCAGAAGGACAACCATCTCTGCAGCACCCCACCAATCAGGCCTTTATGGTAGAGTGGCATAATAAAATACATTCAGCTTTGACATTATGGGGTATTGTGTGAAGATTGATGAGGAAAAAAATACTATTTGATCAATGTTATAATAAGGCTTAAATGTAACAAAATGTGGAAAGAGTGAAGGGTTCTGACTACTTTCCGAATACACTGTACATGTACATATTGCCTTGACTAACACATGTACCCCACACATTGATTTGGCACCAGTACCCCCTTTATATATAGCCTCGTTATTTTATTGTAACTATTTTATTTTTTACTTTAGTTGATTTTTTTCCCTTTGCTGCATTGTTTAAGGGCTTGTAAGTAAGCACTTCAAGGTAAGATCTACACCAGTTGTATTCGGCGCATGTGACAAATAAAATTTGATTTGCACACTTGGAAATGATTAGAGATATTGGCATACCATTATGTCCCGCTACTGCATTTTGCTTTCCTAATGCGTGCAATCAGTACCAGCAAAGGTGTGAAGGAAAAAGTAACTACTCTTCATGTATTCTATAATAAAAAATAAAACATTTAAATTCACCTTTATTTAACGAGGTAGGCTAGTTGAGAACAAGTTCTCAGTTACAACTGCGACCTGGCCAAGATAAAACCAAGCAGTGCGACACAAACAACAACACAGAGTTACACATGGAATAAACAAACATACAGTCAATAATAAAGGAGGTGCTCTTATTCTCAATGGACTTTACAGCGTGTCAGAACTTTTTGGAGTTTGTGCTACAGGATGCACATTTCTGTTTGAAAAAGCTAGCCTTTGCTTTCCTAACTGCCTGTGCATATTGGTTCCTAACTTCCCTGAAAAGTTGCATATCGCGGGGGCTATTCGATGCTAATGCAGTTCACCACAGGATGTTTTTGTGCTGGTCAAGGGCAGTCAGGTCTGAAGTGAACCAAGGGTTATATCTATTCCTGGTGCTACATTTTTTGAATGGGGCATGCTTATTTAAGATGGCGAGGAAAGCACTTTTAAAGAATAACCAGGCATCCTCTACTGACGGAATGAGGTCAATATCCTTCCAGGATGTTAACATGCATGAAACCAAGGCTTTTACGGTTACAGAAGTCAACAAATGAGAGCACCTGGGGAGTGGGAGTGGAGCTAGGCACTGCAGGACCTGGATTAACCTCTACATCACCAGAGGAACAGAGGAGAAGTAGGATAAGGGTACGGCTAAATGCTATAAGAACTAGTCGTCTAGTACGTTCGGAACAGAGAGTAAAAGGAGCAGGTTTATGGGCACGGTGGAATAGATTCAAGGCATAATGTACAGACAAAGGTATTGTAAGATGTGAATACAGTGGAGGTAAGCCTATGCACTGAGTGATGATGAGAGAGATATTGTCTCTAGAAACATAATTTAAACCAGGTGAGGTCACCGCATGTGTGGGAGGTGGAACTCAAGAGTTAACTAAGGCGTATTGAGCAGGGCTAGAGGCTCTACAGTGAAATAAGGCAATAATTACTAACCAAAACAGCAATGGACAAGGCATATTGACATTAGGGAGAGGCATGCGTAGCTGAGTGATCATAGGGGTCCAGTGAGTGGCTCGATGGGCCGGAGACACGGCGATTCAGGCAGTTAGCAGGCCGGGGCTAGCAAGCTAGAAGAATGTATACATGAACAATAGGGGAAGTGCTGTGCAAGTGCTGTATGCAGAGTCTTGAGATCCTATGCAGTAACAATTGAGGTGGTCTGATCTCTCAGAGGAAGTGACTAGGTCTGAGTGCCGTTACCTCACCCTGTCCTGTAATGCACCTTCAGCAAATAAATGATTCTACTTTTCTACTAATGGATTGGTGACCTGACCCCATGCAATTACCTCATGGTTATTCTACTCTCATATAGTTGTAACTTTTTGTTGGGAAAAAAGTTACCTTCCGTTACCTACAAGTTTGTACACTTGTTTCAGTTTTTCTGTAGTGTTGATTTACACCTCACTTCTTCATAGATCACAATATCTGGTCCATAGGGGTGTGTGTGTGTGTGTGTGTGTGTGTGTGTGTGTGTGTGTGTGTGTGTGTGTGTGTGTGTGTGTGTGTGTGTATCATGCAGTGTGCGTAAGGATGGATATTTCTCAGCTCTCATATCCATGCCTCTCCTCCTTTGCTCTGTCTTTAACTGTTATCTTAGAGTGTGATGACAGGTTGAAGGGCTTCAGTGCCATGGCAACCAGACTGGTGAGTATTTCATGCCGTCTGTCATGTCAAATGCTGGTATGCCACCATCTATGCAGGGTTACATGGTTCAGTTGATGGCAGAAATGGGAAGTTATCTAGCAAATAATAAACACAAGCTGACAATAAAACAGGTTAGAAGAAAAGCCACTTATACCTGTGAGACCATGTTGCTTACAATTCAACTCCACCTTCTATTTCTTTTGAGCTATCTACAGTAGCGACAGTACAGTCCCCCGTGTGGGAACATATGCCCCTCAGTCGACCTCAAAAAATAATAATGATGAAGTGAACAAATCCATAATGCTAGGTAAATAAATCAATAGGCTTGCTGCTCACAGAATGCAGCGGTTCTTTCAAGCAGCAGTGGTCTGGTGGTCCGAGTGAATGCAGAAATACAGCAGCCTGGGTTGAGCCCACCCTTTGGAACAGTATTGACTGATTCAGCAGCTGAGGTAATCAGTGGAAGGAGATACAAATATGACCCCCCCAACACACACACACCAGAGGAAGCTGGTGGTAGGAGCTATAGGAGGACGGGCTCATTGTAATGGCTGGAATGGAATAAATGGAACGGAGTCAAACATGTGGTTTCCATATGTTTTGATACTGTTACATTTATTCCATTACAGACTTTATAATGGGCCCATACTCCTATAGCTCCTCACACCCGCCTCCTCTGACACACACACATAGAAACACACGTATACACACACACAAAACCAATCAACTCCCCAATTCTCTGCCAGCCCCATATGTTCTCCTCCATTGGCCTCTCCACCTCAGTTGTGAAAATCAGAAGGATCTGATGAAAAGCCGTTTATGTACTGGTGTTTCTAGCTATGTGTCAATTTTCTAAAAACAGCACGTTTGCTATTGACAAATGGTCTAGTTTATTTGCGGCAATTACTTCTACTTTGGGAATGATGTCACATCTTCAGCGAGGCAGCCCCGCTATTTCCTTGGCCTTTGACCCCTGAGTAGAAAATGTGTTTGTCAATTTTGGACTTGTTCAGTAATTAGAGGACAGTCCAATACAGTGGCATCATATACAACCCCCACATTCAGGGGAGGATGCAGGGAAAGACTAGCCAGAGTCACTCAGAGAAATAGCATTGTTGGGAGAAGACGAAACCATACACAAAATCAAACAACAATGACTCCAATGTCACGGGTCTCTGGAAACTTTGCCTGAGCAGAGTTTATACCATTTCAAACCCAAACGGTACCTTTTCTTACCTCATCAATGTACTGTAATCCTACTAAGTAGTCTGTGTGCTCCCTCTCATGCTGTGATGATGTTGTTCACAATTTAGCATGGCGAAATGCAGGTGGAATTAGTACTCACCTTCTCCCTGTGTCGTTTTCTGTGTGTTCAAAGCCATAGCCTTTCGAAACGGATGCCACTTTAGATGTATTGATGAGAGCCAGGTTTCCCATATCGGCTTTGTTCCCATCCAGTAAAACAAAGCCTCAACGAATAGGCTTATGATTCCAAATAGACATGAAGGGATGCTGACACTTCCCCCCCATCCACCAAATCAGTGTCCATAAAACAGTATTCATTGTGTCCCATGACCTTTTCCTCTTCCTTGTAACTGTTACGAACGACCTTTGTTCTGACCACCTTGGGTATCTTTAATCCCCCCAGTGTGTCCTCCTGGGGAAATAACGACAGCCATCGTTTTGGTCGGTGTTTCCAGAAAGCTGTTTCTTTTGTTTGATACAGCTGATGTTGAGTGTGATACAGGAAGCTGATGTTGAGTGTGATACAGGAGCGAGAGACTAAACCTGGGTGGCTAAATGAAGTATCGATCCAACCACAGTGGCTCCCTGGCCTTGCCATCACCTTGTCACCATGTTGTGCATTACACACCTGTATGCTCTCCCTTTCTGATTGTAAGGGGATTTAGTGTGTGTGGGGGGGGGGGCTTGAATAAACGATTACTCGGTGGTGTTGATAAGGAGGCCGGTTAATATCGTTTTGAGGAGAAGTCATTTAGAACACAACCTAATTTGGTCGCCTGTCATTCATTTGCCCCGTGTCTCTCAATCCCGATTCAATGCTTCCCCCCTTCCATTAATCATCAGCGTTGTCAGGGCAGGTTTATCAAAGGTATGAGGTTAGAAATGCGACACATGGCCTCAATTTACCCATAGAAGGAAAGGTGAAACAGGTCTGCCGGGAGAGATTTGATAATGACTTGTTTTTGTGATGGATATGGCTGTCAGTCTAAGTGGAAGTGCAAGGTTCTGTCGTACACAGTGGAGTTGGCAGTTTGCTATACAGCGTGCGCCTCCATGTACCGTTTGCGGTGAAGGTCACAGAGGATGGTCGATGGTTGAACAAAGGTGTGTGGATGCTGCTTGCGTCATTGTGAGTGAATGCTTAGTATTTCCAGATAGCCCACTCACTGGCATACTGTAAATGCACATGCTCCTTTCTGGAGAAATCATTCATACAATAGTTACTTAGGAAATTATAAAACCTTTCTTTGGTCCCAGCATGATGAGCTCAAATTAAAACATACCAAAGCATACCAGTATCAAAGGACTGAAGCTGCCTAGACATGAGTCATATTCCGGATTTAATTATACTCCCGTAATAAATCCAAAGCAAGCTAAAGTTGAATGCATTTTTTTGGAGGAAATAGTTAAACCCATGGAATATGTAGCCTATACGACGAAACGGTCAGAAAATGGGAACGGAGAACTGAGGAAGCGATTTTCCAAAAAGATGGATGAAGCTGAAAAGTAGTTACACATTTACAAAAGCGCTCTGGGGAGCAAACAGTGTAGCTCGCATTGGAAATGGACTGCTTCTGAGGCTATAGTCTGGTGGATCCAGTGCAAGGAGCACAGCGGGTACATCCATTGTAGAAGACATCCAATCAAATATCCCCTGCACTTTATGAAATCCATTTCTCGGCGGCTCCTAGTTAAATCCTCATTATATGTCATCTCTCTCTGTCCCAACACACACTCGGACGCTTTATAAACACTGAAGCATGTAAATATACAGCTCCGGGCGCACACTGCATGAATTAAACCCAAATCTCACTCGTGAATTTTAATGCCACGTTTTCTAATGTATATTTCCCGAGATGCATCTCGTATAGGTGCGGTGCTTTACCGAAGCGATGTGCATCTTCTGTATCACAGATGGAGGCGTGAGACTGTAAATTATCACTCCGGGCTGACAACTGTTAAAGCTATTACAATACTGCATTGGTAGAGCGTAGAATGAGCCCTGGTCTCTCCTGTGCTCTGTGACGGCTGAACCAGGGCCTTGTTGGAGGAATTATGATATTCCATTTTAGATCAGTAACACACGCTCCTCTCAGGCATCGTAAAAACTAGGATAACAGGATGAGTTTCACGGTCCTTTCCCTTCGATTGCTGTCATTCAAAGTGGGCCTATGAATATGGATGGGGAGGCAATAACGTGCTGAGAGATCCAAACGGACTCCAAATGCTCAGGAGTGAAGTGGGAAGTGTTGTTTGTTGTACAGGAATACTGGTGGGCCCAAAATAAATAGAGGAATTACTGTAACTAGTAATGAATGATGATTGACACACACACAACTCCCCAAAAGGTGAAACAATACTTCTTAATTGAGATCATATCTATTTTTTTTAAATATTTTTTTACACACAAGGCTATTGTAAGAAAGTACACAGTGCAGGTGCAGACACATCTTTTGCTATTTGGAAACAACATCATGGTCATTTCTCCCTAACTAAGCAATTCAGACGAGAGAACTACATTCTAGAGACATCCTACATTTTATTCATCTCCAAACAACCAACATTTCTATTGCTCGTGCAATTTCTGTCCCAACAATGTGATACATTGTCACACGGACAGGTGGAAATCCAGCCGATTTCCATGGCCAGGACCTCAAAGCCAATAGCCCACAACAGAGGACCCAGAGGCAATAGAAAGAAAAGTTGTTTAAAAAAAAGCTGAAACGAGCCAATGGGTTCAGCTCATTTAAAATCATTAAAAGTAATGGGAGTCAAGCCGCCAGAGTGGTAACGTTTTAATGTCCTACCAACATGAAAAAATACTATAGTATACTATGATATAAATACTATAGTATTCACTGTAGTGTTTTTGCAGACCTTACTGTAGGTAACTGTAGTATACTGCAGCATTTACATTTCACTATAGTATATGCTATAGTAATTACTGTAGTGTTTTGAAGACTGTAGTATACTACAGTATTATTCAAATAAACAAAAAAAACTCTACAGTATTATTCACATGTAAAAATTATAATAATACTACAGTTTCTGTAAAAACACTACAGTATTTAATTAGCATATACTCTACCAATGCACCTCCCCATATACCAATTTGTGCCACTCATAAGTGAGACACCTACTGTATGTGCCAAGTAAAGACCATATATTGTGTTCCCTACAGGTTATAGACTGTAGTATTTACTGTAGTGTTTTTATTTACATTACTGTAGTATTTACTATGGCGTTTCTATTGAATTATTTTAGACATAGAAGTGGAGGCTTTCTCCTTGAGGAAACCTCCTGGAGAAATACTAAAAGAGCAAATTGTTCATAAGCTGTAACAGTGGAGACTGCTGAGGGGAGAATGGCTCAGAATAATGGCCGGAACAGAGGGGTGTTATCAAACACATGGAAACCATTTGATACCATTCCACTTATTCCGCTCCAGCCACCGCCATGAGCCCATCCCCTGCCACCAACATTCTGTGACCTGTAGGTAGGTAGGACTGGAGTCTGAATGGATATTTTCTATAACCTGTAAGGAACACAATATTTGGTCTATACTTGGCATATAGGTTTCTCACTTACGGGTGGCACAAATTGGTACATGGGGGAGGGGAATTGGCAGAGTATAGGCCAATTAAATACTGTAATGTTTTCACATTACAGTATTTAATTGAATAATAATAAAAAAAAAAAAGAATAATACTGTAGTATTTACAACCATTTTGTGTGTAAATAATACTGTAGTATTTGCTGTAGTATTCTACAGTATACAACACAATTCTATAGTAAGTACTACACATGATCAAGGGATACTACAGTGTGTAGTATAGTATTCTACAGTATTTTGCATCATTTGTTAGTTTACTATAACTACCGTACTTACTAAGGTGCAAGGCAGGCAGACAGTTGTGCAGCATGGCTCGTCTGTCTCGCTTTGGAGTAGCCAGCTGCTCTCCTCAGGCCTCTCCTGGTTGGACCTATCCATTAACATTCAGCTTCATTAGAATTGGTCTCATTAAGAGTGGGGCTATGTAGGTGTAGTCCAGCGGTTCCCTTCCTTGACATCACACAAAGGTGTATTTTAGAAGTAGAGCATTTCCCCAGGGCAGAATCCAGGACATGGATGAAAGTCATCTCCGTGTTGACACCGAGCCTGGTCCCAGACCTGTTTGTGGTGTCTTGGTAAATCCTATGGCCATTGTCAAGAACCCTTTTAGGTTCGAGATAGCACCGTTTTGTCCCTAAGAGTGTAGCTTGAACTTGAGCTTGGACTGAATGGTCATCATAACGTCCAACTGAAACGCCTTCTATTACATCATACTGTACCAAGAGCTGGAAAGAAAAGGCCATGTGTCTGCAATATCATCAGATTAAGATCTCCAACGTAACTCTCATTGAACCACTTTCTAATAAATGCAAGCCATGAAAAGAACATTTAATCTTTGAGATTTAGAAGGAATTATTTATAGAGAGAATCATAAAATCAGGAATTGCTTTGGAGAACGCTCCCAATTATCTGGGAGACTGTATGTTAAATAATAGTCACGGCAGACGATTCATATAAGCCCAAGAGTAAAGCTGGGGTAAACAGTCCACTTCTGTTCTCGATCAACATTGTAATCCTCTAATTACCAGCCCTAAATCTCCACATCATTACCCACAACGCTGCCTGCAGCAGTTACAGCTCAGCTGTTCTGCGCGAAATAAGAAGTTTACAGAGATGGACAGTAATAAAGAGTACTGGGGTAGTAAGGAAGCCAGCCTATTGTGTGCTTTGCTTTGGTTGGTACACTAATGGAAATCTGGTGCATTAGTGCCATCTACTGTTCGTTTTAAGCATTGGCTGACAAATGTTTTGGAACATACTTCAGGACAGGGATACTTTACAATCAAAAGCCACACCCATTTTTTTGCATAGTATGGAGGTGTATCAAATTGCCTTCATTAGATTACTTGGCTCTAGGAGGCGCTGTTGAGACACTAGTATCCAAATTATACAGCAATCAACAGTCACGTCACCCGGTATTCTCTCGTATTTCTTGTGTTTTTCATATCTATGTAATTACTTTCATTACTGCACCGTTGGGAAAGCGCTTGCAAGAAAGCATTTCACGGTGTTGTTTTACAACTGCTGTACCCTGTGCATGTGACAAATCAACTTTGAAACTTGAAATCAACTCGAGCTGACAGAAGGGTATGGAGCATTTACAGTAAATTCCTTCAGACAAATCTGAAGAGAAGACAAAGCATACATTATTCCTCTTTGGTTCTGAATAGTGTTTATTATGGTTCAAATTCAATAGTATCATCATCATCATCATCATACATATATATCATAACAAACCAAGGTCAATGATTCACACCCTAGTAAAACTGACTGTCCTACCGATCCTCGACTTCGGCGATGTCATCTACAAAACGAAACCTTGCACAGAACGAGCAGTATGGCTGGTGGCATTGTCATGCTCGAGGGTTATGTCAGGATGAGCCTGCAGGAAGGGTACCACATGAGGGAGGAGGATGTCTTCCCTGTAACGCAGTGTTGAGATTTCCTGCAACGACAACAAGCTCAGTCCGATGATGCTGTGACACGCCGCCCCAGACCATGACGGACACTCCACCTCCAAATCAATCCCGAGTACAGGCCTCGGTGTAACGCTCATTCCTTCTACGATAAACGAGAATCCGACCATCACCTCTGGTGAGACAAAACCGCGACTCGTCAGTGAAGAGCACTTTTTGCCAGTCCTGTCTGGGCGAGCGACGGTGGGTTTGTGCCCATAGGCGATGTTGTTGCCGGTGATGTCTGGTGAGGACTTGCCTTACAACAGGCCTACAAGCCAGTCTGAGAAATGATGGAGGGATTGTGAGTTCTTCGTGTAACTCGGGCAGTTGTTGTTGCCATCCTGTACCTGTCCCGCTGTTGTGATGTTCGGATGTACCGATCCTGTGCAGGTGTTGTTACACGTGGTCTGCCACTGCGAGGAGGATCAGCTCTCCGTCCTGTGTCCCTGTCGCGCTGTCTTAGGCATCTCACAGTACGGACATTGCAATTTATTGCCCTGTCCACATCTGCAGTCCTCATACCTCCTTGTAGCATGCCTGGTCATGTTCACCCTGGTCATCTTTCCTTTGGTGTTTTTCAGAGTCAGTAGAAAGGCCTCTTTAGTGTCCTAAGTTTTCATAACTGTGACCTTAATTGCCTACCGTCTGTAAAACGACGGGTTCCACAGGTGCATGTTCATGAATTGTTTATGGTTCATTGAACAAGCATGGTAAACAGTGTTTAAACCCTTTACAATGAAGATATGTTGAAGTTATTTTGATTTTTATATTTGAAAGACAGGGTCCTGACAAAGGGACGTTTCTTTTTTTTGCTGAGTTTCTGACTCGCTTATACCACTGCTTCCCACTCGTGGTGAATATATAACATCACACGGTTCCTGGTAGTTACTGTCCCATTGGGAATTGCTTGAACATAGCGACAGTCCAACAACAGTGGATAACACCGATCTTGATCAGGCATGGTTCAGTTGTTTTGTAACAGTTCTATGCTTCTGCAGCCCAATGGAGAGAATGGCAGCCACATGGAATGTAAAAAAGACAGTACACAAATATGAATCATCTATATAACCATTAGTAGCATAATGCCCTGGTACAGTTATCCCCTCTCCTCTTACTGTGGTAGTCAGGTGCTCCTTTGGTCCCCTGTCTGTTGTGGTATTACCAGAGTCTAGAGATCTCATCATTCGGGCAAAGGTAGCTCTCATCTCAATCTTCATCTCATCTCAATGCTCACGTAAATAGATCTGTATAAATTAGCAATTGACAGGAATTTCACTTTCTTTCTATTAACCAAAACATCAGAATAACCCCTACTCTCTGTGTGACAGTCATTAGGAGGGGTCAGAGTTTAGAGGTGAACCAGGGCCTGCTGATCTTCAGGGCTAATGAAGGGCTGTCCTGTTGACACACACAGCAGCATGTCCCTGTGGATGTCCACCCAGGAGCTCAGAAGCCTGCCGTCTGCAGCGTATAGCCTGGGGGCGGACCTGGACAGGGCCAGCCTCACAGTACTGCAGCTCAGCAGCTGCAACATATAGCAACACAGTCACCGAGGAGATATAGGGGGGCGCTGTTTGTCACGTGCTAGCTATGTTTTGTGAAAAATATTAATTCTGCGGCATGAAATTCACACAAGTCATTTAAGCAGACGCTCTTATCCAGAGAGACTTACAGGAGCAATCAGGGTTAAGTGCTTTTGCTCAAGGGTACATTGACAGGTTTTTCCCATAGTCAGCCCAGGGATTCAAACCAGTTATTGGCCCAACGTTCTTAACTGCTAGGCTACCTGGCGCCTCTGCTCTCTTTGTCACAAAATATAGCATGCTACAAACGGCGCCCCATAGACAATCTATCAATCAATCTCGTGGTCCTTCTGTGGCTCAGTTGGTAGAGCATGGCGCTTGTAACGCCAGGGTAGTGGGTTCGATTCCCGGGACCACCCATACGTAGAATGTATACACACATGACTGTAAGTCGCTTTGGATAAAAGCGTCAGCTAAATGGCATATATTATTATTATATTATTAGACTGGAGTATGATATATCCGACTCTCTATTTGGAGGAAGTACCTCTTCGATGCTTTGCCCCGAGACGTGGACAGATACATGCCTGTCTCCACTGTGGTACACCTGAACTCTTTTGACATCAGGCTGATGGTACAGTTCCTGGGAGGTCTTCTGTGGAAGAGGCCTGTGGCCTTTCTCTGGGAGGGCCTCCATCTCAGCAAGTCGAGTCTGTAAAGAGAAAAAGGGATTGTCAACGCCACATGATTATAAGGTATCAAAACCATCTTACCTCGGAAGGATCGAAACCCTTATACGGTCACTATCTTACCTCGGAAGGATCAAATCCCTGCTACTACCATGCTCCTCAGTACCGTGCTTATATCAGAAGAGTGCTCTCAGAGTCTCTACCAGTGATACAGTTTCACATTGGACATTAGTTAGTCATTTAGCAGATGCTCTTATCCAGAGCGATTTATAGTGAAGCGCATTCATTTTAAGGTAGCTGGGTGAGACAACCACATATCCCAGTCGCTGTAAGTACATTTTTCCTCAGTAAAGTCGTTATCAGCAAAGTCAGAGCTAGTAGGAAAAGACAAGGGCAAGTATTATTATTTTGTTGTGCAACAAGTACATCCATACCTCAGTGTTGTGCAGCTCCTGGTCCAGAGTCAGTTCCTCATGGCTGGGCTGTAGCCAGCCTTGCTCATCCACTACAGGCCTGGCAGGACTCTGGGCGGGTAGCAGGGAGGCTTGGCCCGGTCTGGAGAACCGGCGGGCTGGGTGAACGCAGGGGTAGAGAGAGAACACTGTTAAGGAACATTCTACACCCAAGATTGTACCTGTGCGTACAAGGAGGAACACTGCCTATACTAACAGAGCTGCAATGTCATTGAATGAGCAAATCTAGTTTATTCCCCATAGTACATGATGAGGACGCGGGATGGCCGGGTTCCACCATCCTCCTCTCGCCAGTTTACATTCGGTTTCGCCGCATGGAGTCACAACGGTTAGGTCAGGGATGGTAGATCAGGCGAGCCACACGAAACTAGGTTTTCAAATGTCACAGAATTGAAATACGTTCACTGGGATGCATTATCGCCCCGTATTTCATGAAGCCACAGCAGCCATGATGGATGGAAAGCAGAGCAAAGCTTTCAGGTGCCTCATCTTGTGTCTCTTCATCCCCAGGTCAGTCAATACTCTCTCTCCTTCGGGAGCCACAAAGCCCTCTGTAGCTTCTCTCTTCTCCTGACAACTGAGGCAACATAACGCACATGCCGGGATTATGTGTATAGAAATGTGCAGTGCTTTGCGAACCCCCTAATTGTTGCCTAGAGTTCGTACAAGGCTTTAAGCAAAGAGAACATTATCTGCAAAATCATCATCCAGGCAGCAAAACACACGTCTCATTAGCATCTCGCCATTACAGGCCATGCGTGAAATGTGTTATAAAATGCAGAAGCGTCTCGTCTGGGTTGGGCCTCCCCCCCCCCAGGGCAATGCTGCCAAGATTCACCCACAAGCAAGAAAATAACTGAACAAGAATAAACAGGATGGACTAATGTGCTGTAGTAGTAAGAGAAAGGAGCAAGGAAATTACTCTACATTTATTTACATCCAATTTCATAATATCAAAATTCCCTTAGCAAACGCAAGCACCATTTTGTGTGTGTGTGTGTGTGCATCTCACCATCTGAAGGGAGGTAGGGCTCTCCACAGGACACCCAGACATGGATGGGGGACCTCAGTATTAGCGTCAGCAGACCCTCATCTACAGAGCTCATGTCCTCAGCACTCACCTGGAACACTGTCTCTGAACCTGAGGTTAGAGGAGAGGTCAGTGTCAAAAGTCAACAGACTGGTTATCAGAAAGGCAATCTAACCTCTGTGTGTCTGTGTCATCCGGCATACAGTCATTGAGGGCCCAGGCTTTGAGCTGATGCAGGGTGAGTACCGAAGCTTTGGTTAGCTGGAGGAGGCGGGTGCACTCTGACAACAACTACAGATACACAGAAACTCATACATTCAATTCATACCGTCCACCTAGAAAACAACAACGTCATACACTGTCTATTTGCCTGTTTCAGTGGCCCCTGTGGGGCCTCACCAGAGGCATTGTTGCCACCGTGATCAGCTGGCCCTCCTCTAGTCCCCCCTGCCCATTCCTGTGGGCCAGGAGCTTCACGCTCGGCTTGCGCTGGGCTGCGCTGCACACCTCTGGGGACGGCGTCTGCTTCTGCAGCACCGCAGCCTCCGTCCTCAGTGACTCCCAGACACTCGTCTAGACGCTGCAGAGTGACGTCTGCCGCAGACTCACTGAGCTCCGTCTGCAGGAGGACACAGCTGGAGTCTGAGTCCCTCACAGACAGATATGCAGACACAGAAAGACACATCATCTCCTGGGGGTTCATAAGGAGAACATGTTTACGTCAGTGCAGCCATCTGCACCGCCTTGGATAATGAACTTCACACCCACTTGATTTCAGGGAATGCTGTAGGGGGATATCGGATGTTCCACTAGCCAGCCTGGCCTCAAAGACTAGATGTAACACAGTAAATGTGTGATAATAAAATTAGTATGATATGTTACGTTGGGTATGGTTACATAAGAGAGAAGGTTACATAAGCCAAAAACTTAGTTGGGGAGGATGGGGGGGGGGTGTGTAACGCGAACGTCTAGCAACCCATTTGAGCTAACTATCAACTTTGCAACTACTTAGCATGTTAGACAACCCTTCCCCTAACCCTGGCTAAAGTTAGCCACCGCTAATTGAAATCCGTAACATATCATGTGAATTGTAATTCGTAACATATTATACGAAACGGATGATGGACGTCCACAAAGGAACACATACCATACGAAACGTACCATAATCATACTAAATGGAGGGAGATTTTACGTTGACTGTTACGTCTACCCCCAAGTCCAGGTTGCACTACCTGGTGGACCTTCAGGATCCTGAAGTGTCCAGTCGGGCTGAGCTGGTGGTTGTGACTGGCCATGCAGCAGAGGGAGGAGGATCCTGGAGGAGGCTTCTGGAGAACTCCTCTCCCTCTCAGCCCAGTGGAACAGCTAGGACACACCTTCACTCTGCCTCCCACTCACACCTGACCTGGCGAAGGAGAAACCCTGCCCCCCACATAGCACAGTAGGAGATACTGTGGAGTACAGAGCAGGCTGGTGGTAGGAGATATAGGAGGACCGGCTCATTGTAAATGGCTGAAATGGAATAAATGGAACGGTACCAGACACATCAAACACATGGAAACAACGTTATCTGACTCCGTTCCATAATTATATTCCAGCCGTTACACTGAGCCCCTCCTATAACTAGCCTCCTCTGGTATAGTGCATACAGAATTATTCCGAGAGTATGCAATACTGTACAGACACAACATTATTCCCAAATAAACATCTAAACAAAGAAGAATGTACAGTTGGTATTTTTTATAATAAAAAAAACAAAACTTTATTTTACTAGGCATGTCAGTTAAGAACAAATTCTTATTTTCAATGACGGCCTAGGAACAGTGAGTTAACTGCCTGTTCAGGGGCAGAACGACAGATTTGTACCTTGTCAGCTCGGGGATTCGAACTTGCAACCTTTCGGTTACTAGTCCAACGCTCTAACCACGAGGCTACCCTGCCGCCCCGAAATCCAAAATATACCACTCCTTTCTAATCTTCCTATAATCCTCACAACCAGCGCATAGAACCACAGAATACACTAAGAATGTACAGCAGAACAGAATGGGTATGGATACCTAACACTGTCAAGTACAGTGTGCTACAGTCGTTGTTCTGGACTGGTTCTGGTATACCTGCTGGTGCAGTGGTTCTGGGGACACACAGGCGGTACACACACGGAGGCCTGATTGGCTGCAGTCACTTCCTGGTCCAGAGATGAGGTGTAGAATGCACTCAGAACCGTACGATCTGGAAACCAGCCCCACTTCTGGTTGGCTACTCCGTAACTATAGGGCTTATATTTCTGAACAGGCAGTATATGAAAGAGGTCAAACCATGATACTTTCAGTATGTACTTGTTGTTGTACTTGTTCGTTGTTGTTGTTGTTGTTGTTTGCTTGTCAGTGAGTCTTACCTGTAGGACTACAGAGCAGCCTGTGAGGAGACGGGGTTCAGAGCAGGAGTCTCCTGGGGGGGATTGTAGTCATGGAAACAGACAATACCAGCTCAGGGTTGGCCAACAGATGATGAGTCCTGTGTGAAGAGACAAACAATAATCAAAACAGAGTCTCTTTATAACAACTACTTTCATAAACGTTTCCCTATGGCTTCCGAGAACACGAAAATACCTTTGACCCTGTTATTTTGTCTGTGCCTGGATCTCATAGGTACAGTACAGTGCCCTAGACAGGGCCAAAGGGGGTCAACTAATATATCAGTGTGACGTGGGAGGATAGACAGACAGGGTCACGCTCTGACATTAGTATCAATTCACATGGGGCCCATTCTCCTACCTCTCTCCCTCATTCAGTGTCCAACGTTGGTTTGAGTAAGCGGGGTTACTGCGCACCAACGGACCCTGCTTTTACCCCAGCTCTACCCACTGCCCCATGGCCAGCGACCCAAACAGCCAGACAGGGGTTTCTGCAGCTTACTATCTGGCCCTTACTGAACTCGAACTGCTGTCTGTGGGCCTGTGTGATGCTCCTACCGCGCTGCTGCAACCTATAGAGAGAAAAAACAGAGAGAGAGAGAGAGAAAGCACTGGAACAAGCACCCAGCATCAATGAAGCACTGGTGCTAATGAAACAGAGTACCCTGTACAACCCCACGGAAACGATGGCTGTATGTTTGTTTTAAAGCAGCTTAGCCAGAGGACTAAGAGGGTGCAGTAGTGGCGGATCTGGGACACGTACGGCTCCAGGTGGAGAAGGCGGCGCTGTTTTGACATTCTACCACGGCTGAGATGAGGGTTAACCCACGGCTGAGATGAGGGTTAACCCACGGCTGAGATGAGGGTTAACCCACGGCTGAGATGAGGGTTAACCCACGGCTGAGATGAGGGTTAACCCACGGCTGAGATGAGGGTTAACCCACGGCTGAGATGAGGGTTAACCCACGGCTGAGATGAGGGTTAACCCACGGCTGCACACAGGACACATACACCTCAATGACACAGAGAGGAAAGACTTGAGTGAACTTTTAATTCTCTCCCTGCCGTCTGTGTTCTCTCCCTGCCGTCTGTGAGGAAGAGCCTGAGAGCAGCGTGGGGCAGATATAGAGACTCTGTGCACCTGAGAAGAAAGCATTACAGTCTAGACTGGCTGTACTGTTCTTCCCTTCCCAACCACGAGGGGAAATGAAAATACATATATTTCTTCATCATGAATATATTTCAATTCAACTTGAGGTTTTACCTCTCAAGGAACTGCTGAAACCCAAGGCTGTGGATTTCTGCCTTGTTAATGCTTTCCCTCTCCCCGCTGGTGCCTCTTTCTGCTTTGAGTCTCTGTGCTGTGCGGGCGAGAGGATTCCTACTGCACAGATGAATGGAGGGAAGCAGAATCATAATCAGTTCTATTCCCTGGCCTCGCATGGCTGCGAGGGGGATCGTAACGAGGAATTAACTTATGCAAATGATGCCCCAGATTCCAGGCCTGAGCCCGTAAGGAAGGAGAGGCTGACACAGACTGAAAGGTCAAAGGTCAGGCAGGCTGCATGTGCTCATCTGTAAACGGGAACCCGGGGCAGCTTTATTTACTTTGCTCCAAAGACGGAGAACTGATTGAGTTAATTAGGAGGTACAAATTATATTCCTGGATCAGAAACTCCAATTTCAGGCTTGACTTTACCTTGAGTGAATGAACATTCAGTTGTGGGTTGTGTGGGGGGTTGAAGGCTATGCATTCTTTTCCAAATGATTGGTGAACAGTAGAGAGTCCTCTTACTTCTGAATCAGGCCTAATGTGCTAATACATATATGATCTGAAGCTAAATGAATACATCTACATAAATCATCTCATTTGAGACTATCGCTATCATTTACATGTACATGTTAGTAATTTATCAGAATCTCTTCTCCAGAGTGACTTACTTTACAGATGCTACAGGCTTTTGACTGATGTTACTATACCACTGGTATACTACACCATATTTATAATGGAACTGTAATTGACAATATTGTGTTGCCTATAGTGGATGTGGAATGAGATGTACCCACATTCTTCAGATGTAGTTGTCAGTGTCAGAGAGGAGGGATGTAGAAGATCTGAGAGGATATTGTCCTCACCAAGTGTTCAGTGTGAGGTTGGGTACTGTAACAGTTATGGCCTTGGCCTTTTCTACCCCCTGTCTGTTTCTCAGTACCCTCAATCTCAGTGGTGCAGGTCTGAAACAGTGCCATTTCCTGTTGGAGTCAGTAAGTGGTGGCGCACAGGGGACTAGGGCACCCTCCAGTGGCCAGCTTAGGTCCTGCAGGGGCATTCAAAGGTGTAAAGTAGCCTGGTAATTTCTCCCTGTAGTGTGTGTCTCAACACTGTCCGTACAAATGAATGAGCAAACTACACTTCCAAGGCAAGTTAAGGTTGCACAAAAGCTGGAGAGCTGAAAAGCACAGGATATCTTTAATATCTTGCACACACACACACACACACACACACACACCTTATGATTATTCCACTATATGATTCCATGATAAAACTACCAGCTAAACATTAGTTAGTTTCTATTCATTGAGTGTAAAATGTGAACCTGTCAGTCAGTGGTTGTGCCCAGTGGACCGATTCGTTCCTAACAAGCCTGTCATGCTCCTGTCCGACTTGCCTCATCTGATCCTTCAGACAGACAGACAGACAGACAGACAGACGAGATATGCCATGGCATAACAACAACACAGATCCACTCTGACAGTCAGTCAGCATGTTGCTCCTCGCTCTAACAGACCGGGGTTCTCTGAGAGAGATTCCTCAGCCAATACACACACACATATTATCTAGAGTGCTCTGTGTGTGTTGTGGACCATTGACAACGGCTGTCTGGGTTGCTTTGATATAGGCCTTCATTTTATTCTGGACCCCTCAGAGACTAGCACTCACTGGACTGAGTGTATGTACCCCGGACCAGTTCCAGGTGTACCATGGGTCTCGCACTGACCCATACAAGAAGAGGGCTCACCTGGTTGAGCTCTCCACTGGGCAGAGAGGGCCACATGGAGGTCAGCTTGTTCCACTCTGGGTTCTCTACCTTGGACTGTTTCCATTGGCCCGCTCTTCTCAGCCCCTCCTGTTTGATGGCCCATCTGACAGAGAGGAACACACATAGGGATATTCACAGAACCTTATGTAAGAAATTGATTTTTAGAGTGGCAAAGAGCCACACATTGAGGCCACTGGTCACGAGACCAGTGAACAGATGGGGTTTGGGCTAGACCCTGTGGGTGGAGTGGTGTAAGGTCGAGCTGGACCCTGGGGCTGGGGTGCTGGGAGACAGGGTAGATGGGACTGGTTGGCCAGCAGCATTCCATAGCCCATAGCAGCCTTTAGGGAAGGGACCTCTAACCTCAGAGCCATCACTAGCTGCTCATTTCACTGACATTGACAGGCAGACCAAACACAAACCAAACCCCCCCACCTCGGGCATTGACACACAGGGCTGCGGTGGAGGGTCATGTCCAGATTTGACAGCTTCCCCCACTTCCTTTGAATGAGACCTGCATTCGTAAGCTCTGGTGTCTGATTATATACTGTTCCACAATACTATGGATCCCTGAGACAACGTGATGTGCATTTGCTGGAACAAAGCAGCGCTGTTTCTCTCATTGTCCACTAGGTGGAGACCACACTCTGTGGAATATGTGGCACTTACCTTTTATCTGTCTCAAATATATGTCTATCTGTTCCTCGTCATCTTTCCATGTGTCCTCTTTTGCGCTCTGCTTTTTTGTTTATCTGTAAACTTTGCCTCAGGGGGAAAAGTTCCTCATGGAAGTACTATCGTATTCCGAAGGCCCCTGCAATGTTGAACTGGCTTGACACATTGTGGCATCTACCATATCATACTTGGACCATTGTCAATTCAGACAGCCTATCTATACCGAACAGGGAGGGACACTATGCCCCAAAAACGTCTCTGCTATCCTGTAGAACAAAACACTGCAGCCAATTACATCAGGGTAAATCCATTTGAATTCAATCACTTTTTTTTGACAGCACTCCTTTTGATGTAGAAGTGCTCAGAATGTTTTTACCAAAACATTCAGGAGATAAAGATGCTCAAAGTTGACCCATTTTTGCCCTACCATACTATGAGACACCATGTCTTCATCACTGGAAAAGAGAAACGGTTGAGATTGATATCATTTAAAAGCTTTACAAACAGGGTTGTCAAACTCTTTTTTTCCCTTCTGGATTCCCTTTCATGGTTTCAATGAGATGACATTTGAACTCTGTAAATAAAAATGATGTCATTTTTTTTAACCTTCTAACCTCAATGGTCTAAAATGCAGAAACTCTTAAAAATTCACGTATGTTGAAGCTTAGACCCTATTTGACATAATCTAATATTTTTGTGTTGTTCCCATCATTGGTTTAGACACAACATGCTCTTGAATGTTGGGTGGGTGTCATGTCTTGGCTGATAAATGTACTAAAATTTGAAAACAGTTGACTTTCAAATGTTACCACAAAGATGGTTGGAGGTCCACACATACCAGAGAATGTTGACTTGAATGGGAATATCTGTTGTTTTAAATTATACGGTCAATCCTCTACAGAGAACCGATTGAAATCCTAGACATTTGACGGTGGGTGGACCGGCGGCCATCTTTGTTGTAGTAATTAGAAATACAAATTGCAATTACATTTAAATATCATTGGTGTACCAGCTAAATTGCAGTGGTTTGAAGGGACAGGTCCAGTCTATGAATTCTATTTCTATGATTGAAATGACACCCACCCTGTATTCAGGTTCACATTTTTCAATCATTTACATTTGATCAAAGAAATATCAAAATAGTTTGACAACACTATTGGTAAGATTTGAAATGCTATCAAACTCAACCGTTTAATATTTTACAGTGATGAAGACCTGGATGCCTCATGGTTGGGTGGGGTGTAAAATTAACACCTTCATCGCCAGAATGTTTGGGCATCTTTGGTGAGTAGTGTGGTGTTATCACAAAATGGCATTGTACTCCTCAGGCCCTCATGTCTCTGTCTCTCTCTGCGTGTGTGTGTGTGTGTGTGTGTGTGTGTGTAGAAGGATGGGGGTTCTGCACCCCATGACTCCCAGCTGTGAATTATTTAACATGGACATCCTTTCTCTAAATGTCTCCTGCCTGCTAAGAGAGTTGTGTTTCCTGTTTTCTGTCTGTCTGTCCTGTCACTGGTTTCCTGACTGTCACACTTAGGGAGAATATGGCTTATTCGGTGGACACAAAGACACAATATGGACATTATCTCGGCAGCACTGTGGAATAACGCTGATCGACACATGGATACTGTCTGCTTTCTTATCTAATGGTCTTATCTTATCCAAATATGTATCTTCTGATACATTCGAAGAGATGCGTATTAACATGTCTGTTTCCCCTCTTAAGCCACATATTGTAATCACTCCACAACATTCTAATAAGCAATTTGGATTTTCTATAAGGAAATCCACTGGCATGATTGTCTCCCTCCACCCTCCAATCTACTTGCACCTCCTCGCAGAGGATTTTCTCATCTCGAAAATAGCTTTCAAATTACAGGCCTCGCATTTGTTGTGTGTGTGACCAAAACAATTATGAAAGTCTAAAGAATTGTGTAATTAAAAGTTAATTCCTGCTCATCAGATCACTTTCTTTTTTTTTTTCGGTGGCGGGGAGCTGTTCCGCTCTCTCTCTCTGCCGGGTGTTTACGTTCTCGTCGGCGTTCTGCAGGCCTAGCAGCCCATCAAGGCTGACATTTAGATGGGCCGGTGTTCAACACAAATGTAATGACAGGACTGCATCCGATGGGGACCCCTGCTGGGATGATTACCGCTGAACGCCGGCCCCTGGTTTCCCTCAATCAGACACGGAGAGGGGGGCGAAGGACACACACACACACACACACACACACACAGAGAGAGAATACTCGCCATTTACATTCCCAGCACCGTGATTAACATTTATGCAAAGGAGGGTTCTGATCTCAGCTCCTATCTCACCTGCATCATCAAAGGCAAACTGAAAATACACCATAAAGAACCTTCCCTCCCTCCCTACATGCAGACACGCACAAACACACACACAGCATTATAGAAAGAGACGCCAACCCACATGAGGGTCTGCCAGCAAACTTTTCTCCAAGAGCATATCAAAAATACAAAATAATTTACAATATCACATACATGTAGTCTACTACAACAATATAAATGTCAAAAATATATAAGAGAGTATGTCAACAGTCAGAGAGAGAGAGAGAAAGAAGGGGATGGCAGTAGAATGTAGTGGGCAGGTTGCCCCCCTCCTCTCCTCTGGTGGCCCTCGGGTGTCCTGGTCACCTCGTCAGTGAACAGATGACTTTGCCACCCGCGCTCCCCCCATGTCTCTGGAAAGACACACCGGGACAGAGAATGTGCCCCAGGACAGACCCCCATCCTGAGGAGCGCAGCTGGTACCACTGGCCCTGCGTGACCTCCACAAGGTCAGGCTGAGCTCTCTTTCCTGTAGGCCCCAGTGACATCATCACAATGGCTGAGTGACACTGTGTGACCTTAGTACCATGTGACACTGGGCTCCTCTGATTACCCTACAGTCTGCTAACTGTAAACCCATTCGAGATGCACATTTGTAACAGTGAAATAGTGAATAAGGAAGTGGTAGGAGCCATCAAACAGTACACCTGCTGCTCTTGGGATCAGAATCATGTTGAGCAAGACACACACACACACATCCTGTTGAACTCACAACCTGTCCCCCCAAACCCTGACTCCCTCGGCCACGACGGCAGGGTGCGTTCAGTCAGATAGCCTCCTCGCTCCTCTCGCCAGTATGAAACCTGCCACCACCTCTGTGCTATGGATCATTATGGCCATGGGCCCTAAAGGGGACTCACTCTCCTCACTCCACCCCTGTAGGCCCCCAACCTACCCCACCAGAACCCCCAACCTACCCCACCAGCCCCACGCTGGCCTAGCGGTCCCAGCCCAAATGCTATGTGACAGGGTGCTGGAGCCCATCACCTGGGGTCAGATGTACGGCTGGAGACCTTCTGCTCTGCCGCTCACGACTGGACACACACGCCACAACTGGTCACAAAACGCCACGCAGCAGACAAACTCCCAACAGATTGTTCCTGACACTAGATATATGTCTGTGTCCCAACAGGGTAGTCAAAGGCAGATTTTGTGTGTGTGTGTGTGTGTGTACAATGTCAAGCAAACATCCTGGATGACAAGTCCCTCTGTGGGTTGGCGCGTGTTGCAGGGTGACTAAACACTATCAGTCATGGTGGGGGGGGTCTGGAGGACAGAGGGATGGAGATGTCACTGACAGTAGAGCCTGTGGATGCTTACGGGGCTGGGGTGAACAACCACTCGTTTTGGAGACAAACGCTTCAGTAAAACTACCGAAATATGCAGCAGATCTCAACTTATTGCATTTTTTGAGAAAGAGAGATATTACGAGAAAGAAAGAAAGAAAGAACGAACGAGTCAGCATTGGGTCTGTCCTGGGGGAGAACATCTGTCCCCTCAGATGTCCGGACCAAAACCGCAATCAAAGTAAAAAAATGACATTTAAGTAGAGCCATAAAATCTCATTGTTAAAAAACTCTTGTTGTTATTATCTAATGGCGTGCGTCCACTGCATGCTGTGATAGTACTATTCACCATAGACTTTTGGTATGAGGATGAATGACCACAAGCAAAATGTTAAGCAGCTCCCCGTACTTGGAGAGTTACGTTCATTAACGTGGGCTCGGGTTGCTGAGTGTAGCTAAGTGTTGTGACCTAGACAAGGGGTAGATGTAAAAGCCCTGCCTGGGGGTGTTTACCGTGTGGATGGAGGTAGCTTAATGGACGCCACTGTGTTGCTAAAGTGACAGAGAGGTCACAGCAAACACAGACTCCTGTTGTTTGCCTAATGCTAAAACCCAACGGTGGAGGGCTTCATCCAACACTAATGTGGTACTGCTGCTGGCAACTTAATTACAGGGCACACTCAATAGAGAAATAAAATGTAAACGACTGGAAGGAGGGAAAGGCATGCTGGGAAGTTTGGCTAGAGACGCATAGTAATGTTGTTTATAATATTGGACTTCAATCAAATCAAATTGTGTTCGTCACATGCGCCGAATACAACAGGTGTAGTAGACCTTGTAGTGAAATGCTTACTTACAAGCCCTTAACCAACAATGCTTTAAGAAGTTAAGACTTAACAACAACAAAAAGAAAGTGTTAAGTAAAACAAATAGGCCAGGCACCTTCATTTGACCTTAATCATATATCACAATACATTTTTACCACTTGAATGCCGTCGTGGACACAAATATAATACTTTTGTGCATGAAATTTTATTAAAATATGCAAATTAGGTGATATCTCATTAAATGTGTGCACATTTGCCTCCCAGGTGGTCTAGGGCACTGCATCGCACCGCTAGCTGTGCCACCAGAGACTATGGGTTCGCGCCCAGGCTCTGTCGCAGCGACTGGGAGGTCTGTGAGGCAACGCACAATTGGCTTAGCGTCTGCATTAGGGAGGGTTTGGCCGGATAAAATCGCGCACCAGCGACCCCTGCGGACCGGGCGCTAACCAGGTTGCCAGGTGCACGGTGTTTCCTCTGACACATTGGTGCGGCTGGCTTCCGTGTTGGATGTGCACTGTGTTAAGAAGCAGTGCAGCTTGGTTGGGTTGTGTTTCGGAGGACGCATGACTTTCGACCTTTGTCTCTCCTGAGCCCGTACGGGAGTTGTAGTGATGAGACAAGATAGTAGCTACTAACAATTGGATACCACGAAAAGGGGGTAAAATTCAAATAAATAAATATGTGTCTATATTTGCATATCACACAAAAACATTTTTCTGGACACCGGATGTGGTCAGCCTAAATATTTAGGTTTAATTTCATTAAGACCGGACTTACACATACTTTGTTCATCTTTCGATCTGTAAAATACATTTTTGGCGCATTTTTTTGAAGAAAATGTCCTCTAGAATATATAGATTTTTTCAACATATCAACAATTCCCTGTATACATGTCTGGAGAACACATCTAAAGGATAATCACACACAATTTGGTGAATGCAGATGCTTGCGAGGGTGAGAAAAATATGTGTTTGTGTGTGGGAAGTGCCTAACTTTTGGGAAATTACAGTTAAAAGACAAGGACACTGAATTTAGACTGTCAAACACCAAAGTAAGTTACTATATATAGTCCAGTTTGTAACATTCTCTATCAAATGTGCTTTTAAATTATGTGTGAGTCAATGTAGTGAGCTTTGAAATTATGGATGTATGTCCATTTAAATGTGGTTACAATTCATGACATTTTGATGACGGTAGTAAGATAAACTAACAAAATGAAACATTTGAGTCAACTTTTAACATTTAAATTTGTTTAAATACTAATATTAATGGACCAAAATACAAAAAAAAATCTCTAAATTGCCTGTGGTGGCTGCACTGTCAAAAACAATATTCTGGGGCTTAGTAAATACTACACCAAAAATTCAGATTTTTACAAAAAAAAAATGGTTTTCAGAATGCACTGTTTAACTTGAATATTTGAATAGCTTACTTCATTTTTGTGTTCAAAAAGCATGACCTTCGAAAATTTAAATTCAATTTAATATACTGTGTTTAATATACAACATTTTCATAAAACTTCAACTTAAGAAGTTTTTACTCTCAACTTAAGAATGACATGTTTTTACAACAACCTGCCATGTGGCTCCGTTTTTTGAGGATTGTGGGTAATTCCATTTTTAAAAAAACTTGATGATACTTTTATAAAACTGATTGGACAAGCAGCGTTCCAAGCCGTGCTGTACAGGCCATCACAGACACACCTATACCTCGCGCCTCAATAAGAATATCATGTTCATGTTGCTGTCCGAATCATCTCTTGTATTTATCTCACTCGCACATTATATCCCCTTGCTTCCAACCTAGAATTTATTTTGGTACAGCGGGGCTTAGTAGAAGTCTTGCTGTCTGCCTGTCCGACTGACAGGCAAATTGACGTTCAAAGAGGAGATTCCCACCATCAACAAGGTACTTGTATGTATGAGATTCTACTGCAGAGTATCCCATCCTCCCAGGCTGATAGACTGGTTTAGGAGCCGATAGAGGCTGGAATAGTGGGGAGATTTAAATGAAAGTTTTCTTCCCTTTTCCCCTGTCCTTTTTCCCTTCCCTTTTTGTGTCACAAATTGTAATGAATTCACACTCACGAACAGTAGGCAGAATCACAGGGCGAGATACATGTAAGCGAAAGAGATGAATATGGAGGCCAGCCTCACACTCCAGCCAGTACAGTAGGTGGCGGTATATCCATCTTTGAGTTGGTTAGCGATCTGACAATACAAATTTGGAGAAGAAGAACAACAACAACAACAAGGGCATGTGCACAAAACCCTTAAATGCTAGAGGCACATGCTTAAAGTTCTACTTCCATTGACCGCTAGTGGAATGAGCACTGTTTTCAGCAATGCCTGCTAAAGTAAGTTCAAATGGCAAAATAATCAAAGACAGAATACATTTTTTACACCTTAAGACATGATCATGACAAAAATGTTAAGTTGATCTAACGAATAATAACCGCTTTGGAACTGATAAAATGAAGTTGGAACTTAATGTGTTAGTGTTTGTGAAACACCAAAAAAGTTAAGTATATTATACATGAGAATACTTCATTTTGGACAAAAAACAAAAAAATCATTACTTATTTAAGAATATATATGTTTTACAGTGTGGCCTTAATTTGACTTATACCGAGACATTTTTTGGCATGAAAAATATTACTAGTGAGGAACAAAATACTACTGTATGTTTCTATTATGTAAACCTACACATATTCTCCCATGATTATTTTGTTAGATTGATTACTACTGATATTGTTTAAACAAATATGAAATCATGTTTTTTTGAAAATGACATTAATTCATGCAAAGATCTCTAATTTATCCAGTACAATTGAATAAACGATTAAAAATGCTACGATATTTACTGGACTTTCAGAAGCAGAACATTTTTGGGGGATTCTCATTCTTCGGGCTGAGATTACTCCTGCATACACTAATATGCATAGCTTTGAGAGACAGTTTAATGAGACTAATAATTACCTAGACAGCTCTATTATTTCTATGCGGTGTACGAGGAGCGTGTTTAAAACGAGGCTGCTTCTATGTGGGATGCATGCCTAACTGAGTGAAGGTAACGTTAGTGACAGCACTGTTTCCCGGTTTTATCCTGACCAACGGAGATGAGCCGTTGACCTCTCAACTCTGTAATGAGACACACTAATGACCCCATCAAAGATGGACGCCAGGTACTGTACTGAATATGCAACACAATGCTAGAAGAAAAGCAGGACTCCATTCAAGCAAAACCAGAGAACACTTCTCAACAGAAACAGAATAGCCATGCCGTGTAAATTAATATAGTCATGGGTAAAGGGCTTTGTTGAGCTTGACTCGCTATTGGATAGAACACCTATATTTTCCTTTTCTTCCCGACCTAATCTGAGCGCAAAACACTAAATGCTACAAGCCCATCATTATTTTCTACAGATCGACTATTTGATCCACATGAACAATCAAAGATAAGCACGTGGCAGATACAAAGCACTGTATGGTTGATCTGCTGCTCATCAGTTACAGTGGTCGGGCCAACTATTTGCATAACCTGAGAGAAGGAAAGAGAGAGTGCGTGTCTGAGTTGTGTCTATCTGCATGATTGAAGTCCGATGATAATTCAGGATGCTTTCTACCAAGTCAATTAATCTCCCTCCTCCCCGTCTGCCCACACACACCCCATCAGCTTCATGTATTCCCGTTAGAGACGAGTGACAGAAATACCATTAAAGTGAGACGCTGACATTACTTAAAAGAAAGGGCATCACACAGTTGGTTGATGGAAATTAAGCACCTCTCGCTCTGCATTGAAAGTGGAGCTATACCACTGTGACCGAAATGCGCATCAACTTCAGCGCCTCGCAGGCTAATGGCTGGGGCAGTGCTGGTTGCGGTGGTGGGGGTGTGAGGGGGGCACTGAATCCTCCATCCCTGGCCCTGAGAGCCCTCGCCCCCCTCCCTCCCTGAGACAGTGTGTGCCACTCAGGCAGCCAGGCAGAGGCCCCCAGCTGGGCCACATTTGGGAAATGCCACTGAGCATGGGCAGCTTGCTTCACTAGGCTTGGCTGCTCGCGCATCGTATGGAGCCATGCACCGTCGGGAATACTGTTCCAAGGGGTGACGGCAAGACTCGCTCCTACCTTTACAACACACACACACCTGTGCCCGTGTGTACGCGCGCGCGCACACACACACACACACACACACACACACACACACACACACACACACACACACACACACACACACACACACACACTCTACTCTGGCTCAATAACCTCTCACTTTCCGGATGTATGCCTTGACACTTGCCTCTCAAGTGGAAAATGGCCCCACCGATCAGTTCTGTGGATTTAGGAGAGGTTACATGTGTGTTGTGTATGTGATACAGAACAAAAGAAAGATGAGTGTTTGTCATCAATTGCATCCATATTTGACATTTTGATCACGACTCAAAAGGAGTGTGGACAAGGTTTCTGGAACAGAACAGTTTGCGGAGCACTTGACTTTTCCGCCCAGCAACACAGTGTGGGTTGCATGACTGTCCCACAGACAGATACTGTGGTTAGAGCAACCGGGGCATGTCAACACATGCCTTAATAAGCCGGCCAGTGGATGAACAATACACTCTGCTGGTCAGTGGTCAGGCTATGCTGCCTGCTATGCCTACAGCTAAAGCAGAGGACACGGCCAACGCCAAAGCTTCCCATAATACAAATGGTCCACCCGGCCAGCAGAAAACCTGTCAGCTCTTCCCCTGCAACTGTAGTGTTATACTGTTGAACTTCTACTAGTTGAGTATCTGGAGCATCAGCATTTGTGGGTTCGATTACAGGCTCAAAATGGCCAGAGACAAATAACTTTCTTCTGAAAAGATGCCTAGAAGGCCAGCATCCCGGGGTCGCCTCTTCACTGTTGACGTTGAGACTGGTGTTTTGCGGGTACTATTTAATGAAGCAGCCAGTTGAGGATTTGTGAGGCGTCCGTTTCTCAAATTAGACACTCTAATGTACTTGTCCTCTTGTTCAGTTGTGTACTGGGGCCTCCCACTCCTCTTTCTATTCTGGTTAGGGCCAGTTTGCTCTGTTCTGTGAAGGGAGTAGTACACCGCGTTGTACGAGATCTTCAGTTTCTTGGCAATTTCTCGCATGGAATAGCCTTCATTTCTCAGAACAAGAATAGACTGATGCGTTTCAGAAGAAAGTTATTTGTTTCTGGCCATTTTGAGCCTGTAATCGAACCCACAAATGCTGATGCTCCAGATACTCAACAAGTCTAAAGAAGGCCAGTTTCATTGCTTCCTTAATCAGAACAACAGTTTTTAGCTGTGCTAACATAATTGCAAAAGGGTTTTCTAATGATAAATTAGCCTTTTAAAATGATAAACTTGGATTAGCTAACACAACGTGCCTTTGGAACTCAGGAGTGATGGTTGCTGATAATGAACCTCTGTACGGCTATGTAGATATTCCATAAAAATAAGCCGTTTCCAGCTACATTAGTAATTTACAACATTAACAATGTCTATACTGTATTTCTGATCAATTTGATGTTATTTTATTGGACAACATTTTTGATTTTCTTTCAAAAACAAGGACATTTCTAAGTGACCTCAAACTTTTGAACGGTAGTGTATAACTGAACAAAAACATAAACGCAACATGTAAAGTGTTGGTCCAATGTTTCATGAGCTGAAATAAAAGATCACAGAAATGTTCCATATGCACAAAAAGCTAATTTCTCTCAAATGTGGTGCATAGATTTCTATACATCCATGTTAGTGAGCATTTGCTCTTTGCCAAGATAATCCATCCACCTGGGGCTGCATGATTAAACAGCATGATCATTAAACAGGTGAACCGTATGTTATAGAAACATTAAAGGCCACTCTAAAATGTGCAGTTTTGTCAGGCCCTACACCCAAACAAGGGCACTGCGTTCATCCACCTCTGGCCTGCTCGCCTCCCTACCACTGAGGAAGTACAGTTCCCGCTCAGCCCAGTCAAAACTGTTCGCTGCTCTGGCTCCCCAATGGTGGAACAAACTCCCTCACGACGCCAGGACAGCGGAGTCAATCACCACCTCCGGAGACACCTGAAACCCCACCTCTTTAAGGAATACCTAGGATAGGATAAAGTAATCCTTCTCACCCCCCCCCCCTTAAAAGATTTAGATGCACTATTGTAAAGTGGCTGTTCCACTGGATGTCATAAGGTGAATGCACCAATTTGTAAGTCGCTCTGGATAAGAGCGTCTGCTAAATGACTTAAATGTAAATGTCACACAACACAATGCCACAGATGTCTCAAGTTGAGGGACCATGCAATTGTCATGATGACTGCAGGAATGTCCACCAGCGCTGTTGCCAGAGAATTCAATGTTAATTTCTCTACCATAAGCCGCCTCCAACATCATTAGTATTTCTGTCCCTAATAAAGCCCTTTTGTGGGGAGAAACTCCTTCTGATTGGCTGTGCCTGGCTCCCCTGTGGGTGGGCCTGGCTCCCCTGTGGGTGGGCCTGGCTCCCCTGTGGGTGGGCCTGGCTCCCGAGTGGGTGGGCCTGTGCCTTCTACTTGTTATTTTTAATTAGACTTTTCACATTATTGATATTGATATTGTACTGCACTGTTTAGGGAGCTTGCAAGTAAGCATTTCGCTGCACCGTTTATGCTTGCTGTAAACTGTGTTATGTGACGAATAAAATGTGGATTTATTCATTTATTAGTGATGTCTCTGGGAATTCCTGTTCGATTTGCCAGTATGATGTGCAAAATAATACTGCTATATCCATACTAAATATCTGGATAAAGTGAAGAAATTAGTTTTAATAAAGAGACAGGCTGTTTAAATTAGGATGCATGGTAAATTGTGTGTAACTGACGGCTACATCTGTAGTGAGGACACATCCCTGGGCCGTGGCCCAGAGTGTCTGTCTGCAGACAATCAAACAACAGTTCATTTCTAGTCTTTAATGGATGGCCCACAGTCACCGTGGAGGCAGGGGTAAAGGCTAAGCTGGTACAAGGCTAAACTGTTTGTTTAGGGCCAGAGAGAAACCCATCAATTACTTGTGTGTCTGTGACTGGATATTGGCACACAGGGGCATGCTAAATGGACTGACAATAACAGTGAGTCTTGGAACGGGCTTTGTTGTTGTACACGAGAGCTCAAATCCATATGTATTACAGCCAATGGAATACAGAACACTGCAGCTAAAAGTAGGATCACACGCGCACGCACACAGAGGGGTGCATGCATGTGTATCTGTTTGCTGAGGGGCTCTCATGCCATATGCAGTGCAGGGTCCCATACAGTCAGCTGGGTGACCTGGCATGGCTCCACTAATGCTGGTGTGTTCTGGGTGATTCCAGCTCCACAGGGTAATGGAGCACATAGCCTACAGTCACCCACCACTCTGGGAGAAAACACCAGTCTATCTGTCAGTCAGTCTGTCTGTCTGTCTATAATGATGACAGCATCTGTTGGTCTGCCCATGTGGTCTACTTGTCTGTAGGTACTACAATAGCACTTCCTTCAATGATATTCCCTTCATCATTCAGAATTACTGTAATATCGAGATGTAGATGTCTGTCAGAACATGCTCGTCTTGCCATCTGTCGACCTGCCTGTGCCCACATGATATTCACCCCCGTTTGCTCATATCCTGATCAATCACAGTAAGGTTGATGATTCTATGAGCGCATGAAAGGTTCTTCAGACTTCAAGCAGGCATCCGTCCGGAACCACATGACTAAAACTCACCCTTGCCTCTACCACTCTGCAACCCTCAGAAGTCCAACATATCTGGTATCTAGATAATCCATCAAAAGGTGAATTCCTTCAGCATGGACTGCCATTCAATGATGCAAAGCAAGCCAGTGGCCACTCCCGTGGAAGTAAGAGGAGCTACAAAGGGACGGAATTGGATCCGTGAGGAGTCTGAGGCCGTGCAAAGTTCCTTCAAGGCAATCAAAGACTCACTCACAGACGTCTTCAATAAGTGATGAGGCTGTGGGATAATGCAGGCTACATTATTATTATTATGTAGAATAGAGGGGAAAGGGTCAGAATGGGAAGAGTCAGCCTGCCAGGCTAATAAATACTGCATGGGACTGAGTGGGCTTTCAAGAGACTGCTAAAAGAGAGAGAGAGAGAGAAAGAGAGAGAGAAAGAGAGAGAGAGAGACAGAGAGTTTCATGACAGAAGTGAATGGGGTTCTGCCACAAATAAATAGACCTGGTGATGTACTGTAAGTCCATATTGAAAATATACAGGAAGCAATAGATAGCCAGGTATGCAGTAAGGCCAGTGCTTAAAAACTTTCAGGAGCCCAGAGAGAGGCCAAACTAGTTTAAGCCCAGAGAGAGGCCAAACTAGTTTAACCCCAGAGAGAGGCCATACTAGTTTAACCCCAGAGAGTGGACAAACTAGTATAAGCCCAGAGAGTGGCTATACTAGTATAAGCCCAGAGAGTGGCTATACTAGTATAAGCCCAGAGAGAGGCCATACTAGTTTAAGCCCAGAGAGAGGCCATACTAGTTTAAGCCCAGAGAGAGGCCATACTAGTTTAAGCCCAGAGAGAGGCCATACTAGTTTAAGCCCAGAGAGAGGCCATACTAGTTTAAGCCCAGAGAGTGGACAAACTAGTATAAGCCCAGAGAGTGGCTATACTAGTATAAGCCCAGAGAGTGGCCATACTAGTTTAAGCCCAGAGAGAGGCCATACTAGTTTAAGCCCAGAGAGAGGCCATACTAGTTTAAGCCCAGAGAGAGGCCATACTAGTTTAAGCCCAGAGAGAGGCCATACTAGTTTAAGCCCAGAGAGAGGCCATACTAGTTTAAGCCCAGAGAGAGGCCATACTAGTTTAAGCCCAGAGAGAAGCCATACTAGTTTAAGCCCAGAGAGAGGCCATACTAGTTTAAGCCCAGAGAGAGGCCATACTAGTTTAAGCCCAGAGAGAGGCCATACTAGTTTAAGCCCAGAGAGAGGCCATACTAGTTTAAGCCCAGAGAGAGGCCATACTAGTTTAAGCCCAGAGAGGCCATACTAGTTTAAGCCCAGAGAGAAGCCATACTAGTTTAAGCCCAGAGAGAGGCCATACTAGTTTAACCCCAGAGAGTGGCTATACTAGTATAAGCCCAGAGAGTGGCCATACTAGTTTAAGCCCAGAGAGAGGCCATACTAGTTTAAGCCCAGAGAGAGGCCATACTAGTATAAGCCCAGAGAGTGGTCATACTAGTTTAAGCCCAGAGAGAGGCCAAACTAGTATAAGCCCAGAGAGTGGCCATACTAGTTTAAGCCCAGAGAGAGGCCAAACTAGTATAAGCCCAGAGAGTGGCCATACTAGTATAATCCCAGAGAGTGGCCAGTACTAGTTTAAGCCCAGAGAGAGGCCATACTAGTATAAGCCCAGAGAGTGGCCATACTAGTTTAAGCCCAGAGAGAGGCCAAACTAGTATAAGCCCAGAGAGAGGCCATACTAGTATAAGCCCAGAGAGTGGCCAGTACTAGTTTAAGCCCAGAGAGAGGCCATACTAGTATAAGCCCAGAGAGTGGCCATACTAGTTTAAGCCCAGAGAGAGGCCAAACTAGTATAAGCCCAGAGAGAGGCCATACTAGTATAAGCCCAGAGAGTGGCTATACTAGTATAAGCCCAGAGAGTGGCCATACTAGTTTAAGCCCAGAGAGTGGCTATACTAGTATAAGCCCAGAGAGTGGACAAACTAGTATAAGCCCAGAGAGTGGCTATACTAGTATAAGCCCAGAGAGTGGCTATACTAGTATAAGCCCAGAGAATGGCCAAACTAGTATAAGCCCAGAGAGTGGCTATACTAGTATAAGCCCAGAGAGTGGCTATACTAGTATAAGCCCAGAGAGTGGCTATACTAGTATAAGCCCAGAGAGTGGCCATACTAGTATAAGCCCAGAGAGTGGCCATACTAGTATAAGCCATACTAGTTTAAGAGAGGCCATACTAGTTTAAGCCCAGCCATACTAGTTTAAGCCCAGAGAGAGGCCATACTAGTATAAGCCCAGAGAGTTTAAGCCCAGGCCATACTAGTTTAAGCCCAGAGAGAGGCCATACTAGTATAAGCCCAGAGAGAGGCCATACTAGTATAAACCCAGAGAGAGGCCATACTAGTTTAAGCCCAGAGACAAAAGCCATACTAGTTTAAGCCCAGAGAGAGGCCATACTAGTTTAAGCCCAGAGAGTATAAGCCATACTAGTTTAAGCCCAGAGAGTGGCTATACTAGTATAAGCCCAGAGAATGGCCAAACTAGTATAAGCCCAGAGAGTGGCTATACTAGTATAAGCCCAGAGAGTGGCTATACTAGTTTAAGCCCAGAGAGAGGCCATACTAGTTTAAGCCCAGAGAGAGGCCATACTAGTTTAACCCCAGAGAGTGGCTATACTAGTATAAGCCCAGAGAGTGGCCATACTAGTTTAAGCCCAGAGAGAGGCCATACTAGTTTAAGCCCAGAGAGAGGCCATACTAGTATAAGCCCAGAGAGTGGTCATACTAGTTTAAGCCCAGAGAGAGGCCAAACTAGTATAAGCCCAGAGAGTGGCCATACTAGTTTAAGCCCAGAGAGAGGCCAAACTAGTATAAGCCCAGAGAGTGGCCATACTAGTATAATCCCAGAGAGTGGCCAGTACTAGTTTAAGCCCAGAGAGAGGCCATACTAGTATAAGCCCAGAGAGTGGCCATACTAGTTTAAGCCCAGAGAGAGGCCAAACTAGTATAAGCCCAGCCATACTAGAAGGCCATACTACTAGTATAAGCCCAGAGAGTGGCCAGTACTAGTTTAAGCCCAGAGAGAGGCCATACTAGTATAAGCCCAGAGAGTGGCCATACTAGTTTAAGCCCAGAGAGTGGCCATACTAGTTTAAGCCCAGAGCTATACTAGTATAAGGCCAAACTAGTATAAGCCCAGAGACTAGGCCATACTAGTATAAGCCCAGAGAGCCATACTAGGCCTATACTAGTATAAGCCCAGAGAGTGGCCATACTAGTATTGGCCATACTAGTATAAGCCCAGAGAGTGGCTATACTAGTATAAGCCCAGAGAGTGGACAAACTAGTATAAGCCCTAGTGGCTATACTAGCCCAGAGAGTGGCTATACTAGTATAAGCCCAGAGAGTGGCCAAACTAGTATAAGCCCAGAGAGTGGCCATACTAGTATAAGCCCAGAGAGTGGCTATACTAGTATAAGCCCAGAGAGTGGCCAAACTAGTATAAGCCCAGAGAGTGGCTATACTAGTATAAGCCCAGAGAGTGGCTATACTAGTATAAGCCCAGAGAGAGGCCATACTAGTTTAAGCCCAGAGAGTGGCTATACTAGTATAAGCCCAGAGAGTGGCTATACTAGTATAAGCCCAGAGTATAAGCCCAGAGTAGTGGCTATACTAGTATAAGCCCAGAGAGTGGCCATACTAGTATAAGCCCAGAGAGCTATACTAGTATAAGCCCCATACTAGTATAAGCCCAGAGAGTGGACAAACTAGTATAAGCCCAGAGAGTGGCTATACTAGTATAAGCCCAGAGAGTGGCTATACTAGTATAAGCCCAGAGAGTGGCCAAACTAGTATAAGCCCAGAGAGTGGCTATACTAGTATAAGCCCAGAGAGTGGCTATACTAGTATAAGCCCAGAGAGTGGCCAAACTAGTATAAGCCCAGAGAGTGGCTATACTAGTATAAGCCCAGAGAGAGGCCATACTAGTTTAAGCCCAGAGAGTGGCTATACTAGTATAAGCCCAGAGAGTGGCTATACTAGTATAAGCCCAGAGAGTGGCTATACTAGTATAAGCCCAGAGAGTGGCTATACTAGTATAAGCCCAGAGAGAGGCCATACTAGTATAAGCCCAGAGAGTGGACAAACTAGTATAAGCCCAGAGAGAGGCCAAAATAGTATAAGCCCAGAGAAGGCCAAACTAGTTTAACCCCAGAGAGCTATACTAGTATAAGCCAAACTAGTATAAGCCCAGAGAGTGGCCATACTAGTATAAACCCAGAGAGTGGCCAAACTAGTATAAGCCCAGAGAGTGAGCTATACTAGGCCATACTAGTATAAGCCCAGAGAGTGGCCATACTAGTATAAGCCCAGAGAGTGGCCAAACTAGTATAAGCCCAGAGAGTGGCTATACTAGTATAAGCCCAGAGAGAGGCCATACTAGTTTAAGCCCAGAGAGTGGCTATACTAGTATAAGCCCAGAGAGTGGCTATACTAGTATAAGCCCAGAGAGAGGCCATACTAGTTTAAGCCCAGAGAGTGGCCATACTAGTATAAACCCAGAGAGTGGCCAAACTAGTATAAGCCCAGAGAGAGGCCAAAATAGTTTAAGCCCAGAGAGAGGCCAAACTAGTTTAACCCCAGAGAGAGGCCAAACTAGTATAAGCCCAGAGAGTGGCCATACTAGTATAAACCCAGAGAGTGGCCAAACTAGTATAAGCCCAGAGAGTGGCCATACTAGTATAAACCCAGAGAGTGGCCAAACTAGTATAAGCCCAGAGAGTGGCCATACTAGTTTAAGCTCAGAGAGAGGCCAAACTGGTTTAAGCCCAGAGAGAGGCCAAACTAGTTTAAGCCCAGAGAGAGGCCATACTAGTTTAAGCCCAGAGAGAGGCCAAACTAGTTTAAGCCCAGAGAGAGGCCATACTAGTTTAAGCCCAGAGAGAGGCCATACTAGTTTAACCCCAGAGAGAAGCCATACTAGTTTAAGCCCAGAGAGAGGCCATACTAGTTTAAGCCCAGAGAGAGGCCATACTAGTTTAAGCCCAGAGAGAGGCCATACTAGTTTAAGCCCAGAGAGAAGCCATACTAGTTTAAGCCCAGAGAGAGGCCATACTAGTTTAAGCCCAGAGAGGCCATACTAGTTTAAGCCCAGAGAGAAGCCATACTAGTTTAAGCCCAGAGAGAGGCCATACTAGTTTAACCCCAGAGAGTGGACAAACTAGTATAAGCCCAGAGAGTGGCTATACTAGTATAAGCCCAGAGAGTGGCCATACTAGTTTAAGCCCAGAGAGAGGCCATACTAGTTTAAGCCCAGAGAGAGGCCATACTAGTATAAGCCCAGAGAGTGGCCATACTAGTTTAAGCCCAGAGAGAGGCCAAACTAGTATAAGCCCAGAGAGTGGCCATACTAGTTTAAGCCCAGAGAGAGGCCAAACTAGTATAAGCCCAGAGAGTGGCCATACTAGTATAATCCCAGAGAGTGGCCAGTACTAGTTTAAGCCCAGAGAGAGGCCATACTAGTATAAGCCCAGAGAGTGGCCATACTAGTTTAAGCCCAGAGAGAGGCCAAACTAGTATAAGCCCAGAGAGAGGCCATACTAGTATAAGCCCAGAGAGTGGCCAGTACTAGTTTAAGCCCAGAGAGAGGCCATACTAGTATAAGCCCAGAGAGTGGCCATACTAGTTTAAGCCCAGAGAGTGGCCAAACTAGTATAAGCCCAGAGAGTGGCCAAACTAGTATAAGCCCAGAGAGTGGCCATACTAGTATAAGCCCAGAGAGTGGCCATACTAGTATAAGCCCAGAGAGAGGCCAAACTAGTATAAGCCCAGAGAGTGGCCATACTAGTATAAGCCCAGAGAGAGGCCAAACTAGTTTAAGCCCAGAGAGTGGCCAAACTAGTATAAGCCCAGAGAGTGGCCAAACTAGTATAAGCCCAGAGAGTGGCCATACTAGTATAAACCCAGAGAGTGGCCATACTAGTATAAACCCAGAGAGTGGCCATACTAGTATAAACCCAGAGAGTGGCCATACTAGTATAAACCCAGAGAGTGGCCATACTAGTATAAACCCAGAGAGTGGCCATACTAGTATAAACCCAGAGAGTGGCCATACTAGTATAAACCCAGAGAGTGGCCATACAAGTTTAAGCCCAGAGAGTGGCCATACTAGTTTAAGCCCAGAGAGAGGCCAAACTAGTATAAGCCCAGAGAGTGGCCATACTAGTTTAAACCCAGAGAGTGGCCATACTAGTTTAAGCCCAGAGAGAGGCCATACTAGTATAAGCCCAGAGAGTGGCCATACTAGTATAAGCCCAGAGAGTGGCCATACTAGTTTAAGCCCAGAGAGTGGCCATACTAGTTTAAGCCCAGAGAGTGGCCAAACTAGTATAAACCCAGAGAGTGGCCATACTAGTTTAAGCCCAGAGAGTGGCCATACTAGTTTAAGCCCAGAGAGTGGCCATACTAGTTTAAGCCCAGAGAGTGGCCATACTAGTTTAAGCCCAGAGAGTGGCCATACTAGTTTAAGCCCAGAGAGAGGCCAAACTTGTTTAAGCCCAGAGAGAGGCCATACTAGTTTAAGCCCAGAGAGAGGCCAAACTCGTTTAAGCCCAGAGAGTGGCCATACTAGTTTAAGCCCAGAGAGAGGCCAAACTTGTTTAAGCCCAGAGAGAGGCCATACTAGTTTAAGCCCAGAGAGAGGCCAAACTCGTTTAAGCCCAGAGAGTGGCCATACTAGTATAAGCCCAGAGAGTGGCCATACTAGTTTAAGCCCAGAGAGTGGCCATACTAGTATAAGCCCAGAGAGTGGCCAGTACTAGTTTAAGCCCAGAGAGAGGCCAAACTAGTATAAGCCCAGAGAGTGGCCAGTACTAGTTTAAGCCCAGAGAGAGGCCAAACTAGTTTAAGCCCAGAGAGCCAGGGAGTAGTGAGCCTGTGTCAGGGTTTAATAATGAGCCTATGAGTCTGACAAGACCCTGGACATGGCCCCTGATACGGCTCCTGACAAGGCCCTTGATGGAGATTAGCTGACCCCTCTGGGTCAACGCTCCCATAACAGCCACTTTCCCATGCTGGCCTGCCTGCCTCAGTCCGTGATAGCCAAATGAGCTGGCTTCACTACTAATGATGTCTAAGTCTAACTGGCCTCTAAAGCCCAGTGCTGTTGTATAGTATGTATCTTTGTTCTGTATGAAAAATGGTTGACGGGAGATGAGGAGGGAAGACCAAGGGGGCCGGCCTATACAGCAGAGAGGAAAGTCAAACAATGAAAACACCAGGATCATTAGAACAAATGGCAGCTGGGCGAGTGACAGCTGCTTCCCCAGAGCGTGGGGGGATGTCTCAGGGCAGTGCAGCCAGTTAGCCCCTCAGCGCTGCCTGCCTCCCTGCTCCAGCCACAGAGAGTCACCGGTGGGAAAACAATGTTTGGGCCCTCCACAGATGTGCCTGTAGTGGGCCTGTCACAAGCACTTACCGTGACGGCCACTCACCCCTCTCCGTGGCTCTCTGTGTCTCTGTCACAGGTCAGCGGGTGACGGGCGGGGGGCAGCGCGACTCGCTGGCCACAGACCCATCTCTCATTAGGGCCCACCTTTTCCTCTTGGGAAATACTGTGACACGGCATTTAAATCAGCACGTAGCAACAACATCTATTTTCAACACGACACCTCTGTCACTTTTTTATTTATTTTGCAAGTGCAATTAACATTTGTACATGAATAATGGTTCTCATATATTATTTGGAATATCATTATACGGGAGAGGTTGTATTCATTTAGAGGCATGAGATTCAACTTACTTTATGAACTTAATAAAGTCTTCTGCTTCATTGTGATGTAGCCAAAAATAACACACATTTAAAGTATGGAACCAGAAATACAAGAGGGATTGTTGAACTCTCACAGCGGTGCAGCGGTCTAAGGCACTGTATCTCAGTGCAAGAGGGGTCCCTGGTTCAAATCCAGGCTGAATCACATCTGGCTGCGATTGGGAGGGCAGAACACAATTTGCCCAACGATGTCCTGGTTTGGTCATTGTAAATAAGGATTTTGTTCTTAACTGACTTGCCTAGTTAAATAAAAGGTTCAATCAAATCAAATACAAGTTGACCCCCCAAAAAATTACAATAAAATAACTGCTTCTTAAAAATGTTGTGCTTCTCGCAATTTATCGACATCAATTAAAAAGGCAGCTCATCTTATGGATTTTTAAATGAACCTGGCAGAATTCATTTTCAGTAATTGTTTAAATACAATCATACAGGGTCATTCGGAGAGCAAATTGCATTCCTAAAAGTTCTGCAAGAGGAAAACGGCGCTGAAATTGTTTGTTTGATAGACATTAGATGTTTCATTTCACGTTACATTTAATATCCACGATGAGAATAATGATTTATGCATATACTAAATGAGGTCAATTAGAGCAGATAGCATAACTGTATTTCCCCTGCTCTTTTATCTAAAAATGGATTGGGATTGATCATATTTATAGATTTCTCTTTATCAGAATAATCTAATTATTCCCCTCCGGGGAGAGGCTCAATGAAAAGCTGTTGTGTGTTGCATTTTATAACGGAGATGTTTCCCTTCACACAGCAACGACAACAATGACAAATGGAGCATGAGGACGTGGAGGGGCTGGGTGAGCGGATCAAAGCACGATGCAATGGGCTTCAGTTGCAAACGAGACATGGTCTAGCCTGCTCCAACCCCTACTCCGCGCTCAGTGAGCAGTGGGCTGAGGTATACAGGTACACACCCATTTAACACGACAAAAACATCCGTCTTCATCTGGGGCCACATCTGGGGCCGTGTGAGGTCATCTAGTGGCACAGCAGTGCTGGCGCTGCGTTACTTGTTGACTGTCTGAGCGACGACGATTTAACACGGGCTCGTAAATGAATCGTGAAGCGACTAATCTGATATTGTTCAATTGCATTAAAGAGGCTGGGATGTGTAGGGGAAGCACAGTGTTGAAACTGAGCAAGGCGTTGTGTGTGTGTGTGTGTGTGTGTGTGTGTGTGTGTGTGTGTGTGTGTGTGTGTGTGTGTGTGTGAGCACGTGTGTTGGGGGTGAGGGCTCTTTATGCACTACGGACCACGGTGTCTCTCTCCACTCAGACAGAGGCAGAGTTCTCTCTGATTATGATCATTTAGCCTAACCATACTTTGGACGTTAGAGCTCTGTGATGCTAATGCTCACACAGCGCACACAGATATTTCTGTGGTTGGGTGAATTCATAATATAATGTACCGTATCTTGATAGGGATAGGAACTATCTCAGCCAACGCCTCTATATTATCGAAAAGTCTCAATCAAGCCTCACGAAGTAGAAAGAGTAGAAAGCATTAAATAAATGATTATTTTGATTCACCTTATTGGGGATTAACATTAGTTGACTGACCCTGACAGTCAAAGTATATCATATTACAATACAAGGGTGTTGAACATTCCATCAGGTCTTAGTTCTTTGCTCCAAAAGAAAATTAAATCCCAGTTCCCCTGATATCTCCTCTGTTTTTCTTTCTTTCTCTATCCTTCCCTTGCCCTGTGTCTCTCTCTAAATTCGTGCCAGTCAGCGAGCTCTAGGCCTTTTTAAAAATATTTCAAAAAGATATCTGAGGAATCTATCTTACAGAAAACTGATGGAAAACATTGAATGTCATTGAACAATAACAGTGAGCCATGTCAGCAGCAGGCACCCGGGCAGTGGCCTACCTTTGAGACATAGCCTGAGGGTGTTTTGTCTTTGAGTTTTGTCAGCAGGGCCACTGACAGCTGGGCTCTCTCCCTGCTGGCCCAGGCCCCTGCCTGGTAGGCCCCTGCCTGCTTGGCTCCTGCCTTGGAGGCCCCTGCCTTGGAGGCCCCTGCCTTGGAGGCCCCTGCCTTGGAGGCCCCTGTCTGCTTGGCCCCTGCCTGGCCCTTGTCCTGAAGGGAGGCTGGGGGTTCTGCTGGGACTGCTCCATGATTGGTGTCACTGACATCACATCCACAGACCTGGAGAGAGACAAACACTTCATTCAGTGAGAGCTCGCTGGGGATATACTGCATGTCCACAAGGAATCTCTGAATAACTCACAGCCATAGGAGGCATTTCTCTTCATATAAAATGAAAGATGCACTACTCAGAAATTGCTCTGCCATTTCCTGATTGCTAAAATTCTAAGAGTTTGCCTAATTTCAGTTGTGACAAAATAAGCAAGTATAGTGTAAACCGCTGTGAAATATACTTTCCATAATAAAACATATATTTTCCAACCTTTGAAGCTGGTGTACAAAACCGAAAGTAAAAAAAAAACTTGAAATGGAGAAATAGAGCACATAGAACAGATCTACTTCTTCTTAGACTTGCTTATAATGAGAATGACAGATCTATAACTCACATTTCTTTGTGGATTTTGTCAGTTTGCCCAAAAAAGTTACATATTGCAGCTTTAATTGTGGGAATATTCTCTCGTTCTGTACTTATACACGTCTTCTCTACACGAAGACCGGAAAATAAAAATGTTGATAAACAATATCGAATTGCTCCTGTTGTGCTGTGATCTTGTCAGATCAGACTACCGTAAATCAGAAATGCAGCTGGTGTTCTCTCATGACCTGTCTCTGCAAAAACAAATTCCCCTATTTCTCACAGGAGAACGTTGACCTAATAAAACAAAATAACAGCTTCAGAGAGCTTAATAAAACATACAAATAGTTACAAACCCCTAAGCAGCACTTGAACAAGGAAACGTGAATGCAATAACTCAGTTAAGTCACAACCCCTTTATGAATGTGCTTTACTGATACTCAGTACTGTGCCCTGCCCATGGTCCGGGTCTGTCGGGGGGTCACCTCTGGCGTTCCACTGGTGTCTGCCTGCTTCCCTGTATCCGGCCACCCCCTGTGGCGGGGGGTCACCTCTGCACAGCCGAACCCATCCTGCAGGTAGGTTAGGACCAACCCAGGGAACACCTGTGGGAAAGATCACAGGGCAATGTAGTGTCATCAGGACATATCCACACAACCACAATAATTGTATTTATTTATTTGACCTTTATTTAACTAGGCAAGTCAGTTAAGAACAAATTCTTATTTTCAATGACGGCCTTGGAACAGTGGGTCACTGAAAATGGAAAAGTACAGGTAAGGATATAGCAGAATACAGTTCCCTGGCAGGAACACCACTCAGCGGAGTTTCAGAGCGCCACCTATAGTTTTTGATAAAACTCAAACTGTCATTAAACTTTCATTAAAATACACATTCAAGGTAGTGAATTAAAGCTACACTCGTTGTGAATCTATCCACCAAGTCAGATTTGTAAAATGCTTTTCGGCGAAAGCATGAGAAGCTATTATCTGATAGCATGTACCCCCAAAATACTGCAACGTCACCTAACGACAGATTTTGCGGTAGCCAGGGCTACCCAAAACGCTACCCAAAACGCAGAAATAAAATATAAAACATTCATTACCTTTGACGAGCTTCTTTCTTGGCACTCCTAGATGTCCCATAAACATCATTTTGGGTCTTTTTTGATTAAATCGGTCCATATATAGCCTAGATATTTATCTATGAAGACTGTGTGAACAACGAAAAAAATAGCGTTTTCTAACGTAATGTCATTTTTTTTAATTAAAAAAGTTGACGATAAACTTTCACAAAACATTTCGAAATACTTTTGTAATGCAACTTTAGGTATTAGTAAACGTTAATAAGCGATCAAATTGATCACGAGGCGATGTATATTCTTTAGCTGTCTGTCTGGAAATAATGTCCGGGTAAATCTCAACCAAAATATCCGGTCGGAGACCTGAACAAATGGCTTGTCTCTTCTTCGTTTGACCAAGAAACAAATCGTAGGCAAATGACAAGACTGTTGACATCGTGTGGAAGCTGTAGGTATTGCAACCTCAGCCCCATTTAATGTGGTTCGCCTTTAACAATGGGTTGAAGTGGTGGATGGATATATTTTTCCATTTTCAGTGATCAGATTTTCCTGCACTTTTCGATGAAACGCACGTTCTGTTATAGTCACAGCCGTGATTTAACCAGTTTTAGAAACGTCTGAGTGTTTTCTATCCATACATACTAATCATATGGATATACTATATTCCTGGCATGAGTAGCAGGGCGCTGAAATGTTGCGCGATTTTTAACAAAAAGCTGCGAAAATTCGCAACAGCCTTAAGGAGGTTTTAACTGCCTTGTTCAGGGGCAGAACAACATTTTTACATGGTCAGCTCGGGGATTCGATCTTGCAACCTTTAACCACTAGGCTGTCAGACCCTGACCATAGTTTGCTTTGTATGTTTCTATGTTTTGTTTGGTCAGGTTGTGATCTGAGTGGTCATTCTATGTTGTGTGTCTAGTTTGTCTGTTTCTGTGTTTGGCCTAATATGGTTCTCAATCAAAGGCAGGTGTTAGTCATTGTCTCTGATTGGGAACCATATTTAGGTAGGCTGTTTGGGGTTGGGGTTTGTGGGTGATTGTTCCCGTCTTTGTGTTTGTTACACCAGATAGGGCTGTTTTAGTTTTTTCACGGTTCTTGTTTTTGTATATTGTTCCATTTTCATCCTTATTAAAGATGTATCACAATAACCACACTGTGTTTTGGTCCACCTCTCCTTCAACAGAAGAATCCCGTAACAGAATCACCCACCACAACAGGACCAAGCGGCGTGGTGACAGGCAGCGGCAGCGAGAACAGCGCGAGGAGTACTGGACATGGGAGGATGAGTTGGATGGAAAAGGACCCTGGGCACAGCCTGGAGAATATCGCCGCCCCAAAGAAGAGCTGGAGGCGGCGAAGGCGGATAGGCGCTGGTATGAGGAGGCAGCACCGCGGCGTGGATGGAAGCTCGAGAGTCAGCCCCAAAAATGTATTTGGAGGGGGCACACAGGAAGTGTGGCGAAGCCAGGTAGGAGACCTGCGCCAACTTCCTGTGTTTACCGGGGGGCTAGAGAGACCGGGCAGGCACCGTGTTATGCTGTGAAGCGCACGGTGTCCCCAGTGCGGGTGCATAGCCCGGTGCGGTACATACCAGCTCCGCGTTTCAGCCGGGCTAGAGTGGGCATCGAGCCAAGTGCCATGAAGCCGGCTCTACGCATCTGGTCTCCAGTGCGTCTCCTTGAGCCGGCTTACATGCCTGCATAGCCCAGTGCGGGCTATTCCACCTCGCCGCACTGGCAGGGTGCCCGGGAGCATTCAACCAGGTAAGGTTGTGCAGGCTCGGTGCTCGGAGCTCCAGTGCGCCTGCACAGTCCGTTCTATCCGGTACCACCTCCACGCACCAGCCCTCCGGTGGCAGCCCCCGCACCAGGCTGTCTCGGTCTCATCCCTACAGGTGCTCCCGCCTGTCCAGTGCTGCCGGAGCCTTCCTCCTCTCCAGCGCTGCCGGAGTCTCCCGCCTGTCCAGCGCTGCCAGAGCTGCCAGTCTGCAAGGAGCTGCCAGTCTGCAAGGAGCTGCCAGTGCTGCAAGGAGTTGCCAGAGCTGCCAGTGTGCAAGGAGCTGCCAGAGCTGCCAGTGTGCAAGGAGCTGCCAGAGCTGCCAGTGTGCAAGGAGCTGCCAGAGCTGCCAGTCTGCATGGAGCAGCCAGAGCTGCCAGTCTGCATGGAGCAGCCAGAGCTGCCAGTCTGCATGGAGCAGCCAGAGCTGCCAGTCTGCATGGAGCAGCCAGAGCTGCCAGTCTGCATGGAGCAGCCAGAGCTGCCAGTCTGCATGGAGCAGCCAGAGCTGCCAGTCTGCATGGAGCAGCCAAAGCTGCCAGTCTGCATGGAGCAGCCAGAGCTGCATGGAGCAGCCAGAGCTGCCAGTCTGCATGGAGCAGCCAGTTTGCATGGAGCAGCCAGTGCCGCCAGCCTGCATGGAGCAGCCAGTGCCGCCAGCCTGCATGGAGCAGCCAGTGCCGCCAGCCTGCATGGAGCAGCCAGTGCCGCCAGCCTGCATGGAGCAGCCAGTGCCGCCAGCCTGCATGGAGCAGCCAGTGCCGCCAGCCTGCATGGAGCAGCCAGTGCCGCCAGCCTGCATGGAGCAGCCAGTGCCGCCAGCCTGCATGGAGCAGCCAGTGCCGCCAGCCTGCATGGAGCAGCCAGTGCCGCCAGCCTGCATGGAGCAGCCAGTGCCGCCAGTCTGCATGGAGCAGCCAGTGCCGCCAGTCTGCATGGAGCAGCCAGTGCCGCCAGTCTGCATGGAGCAGCCAGTGCCGCCAGTCTGCATGGAGCAGCCAGTGCCGCCAGTCTGCATGGAGCAGCCAGTGCCGCCAGTCTGCATGGAGCAGCCAGTGCCGCCAGTCTGCATGGAGCAGCCAGTGCCACCAAAATCAAATCAAATCAAATTTATTTATATAGCCCTTCGTACATCAGCTGATATCTCAAAGTGCTGTACAGAACCAGTCTGCATGGAGCAGCCAGTGCCGCCAGCCTGCATGGAGCAGCCAGTGCCGCCATTCAGCCAGGATCTGCCAGAGTCGTCAGTCTGTCCCGAGTTGCCCCTCTGTCCAGTGGGTTCATTTAGAAGGGTCGCCGTGGTTAGGAGGCCACGGAAGCGGACAATGGGGCGGACTAAGACTATGGTGAAGTGGGGGCCACGTCCAGCACCAGAGCCGCCACCGCGGACAAATGCCCACCCAGACCCTCCCCAATAGGTTCAGGTTTTGCGTCCGCACCTTGGGGGCTGTAGGCTGTTTGGTGTTGGTTTGTGGGTGATTGTTCCCTTCTTTGTGTTTGTTACACCAGATGTTTTCAGTTTTTCACGTTTCTTGTTTTTGTATAATGTTCCATTTTCATCCTTATTAAAGATGTATCACAATAACCACGCTGCGTTTTGGTCCGCCTCTCCTTCAACAGAAGAATCCCGTGACATAGGCTACCTGTTGCCTCAAATAACAACACAACAGAGGCCAGGTGGAGAGACATGGTAGTTTCAAAATACCAGGATCTGTATTCAAAATAAATACTGCAAAAAATGAGAGACTGTGGAGTACAGGATTTTCTGCTTGTGGTATCCTTAGAATCCTTTCCTCCTTTGTATTTGCACTTGATAATAAAGGACAAACCTTTGTAGAAATGCTGCCATCTTCTCCAAAGCTCCACCGTTGAAATGGACTGCCCTTTTGATCCTGTGCGTTTGCAGAGGTCGAAGGTAGACAGAGTGAATAAGTCTATTCATCTGTATTCACTTACGTCTATGTTTATGTGGACAAAACGTGCCAGATGAAAGTATAGCGGGCACCTTCTCCGTATGTTGAGCATGTGGGCCTCTGGGTATGACGAAGCCCTCCGGGTCCTCCAGAAGAGACTGTCATGGAGGAGACAGCCAGGCCGAGCTGGGGCAAGGCCTTACTCAGGATCTCCCCTGTCTAGCACAGCACAGCAAGAGGATGGGGAGGAGGTAGGGAGGGAGAGAGAGAGGGAGGGAGAGAAGAAATTGAGAAACCTGTCCAACCAAAAACATAGAGACCCGGAAAACCTGAGTCTACGCCTTCACTATGGTGAATCACTAAAACAATACAGAAACACACTACGGAAAAGAAGGAACAGCATGTCAGAAATCAGCTCAATGCAATTGAAGAATCCATAGACTCTAACCACTTCTGGGAAAATTGGAAAACACTAAACAAACAACAACACGAAGAATTATCTATCCAAAATGGAGATGTCTGGGTAAACCACTTCTCCAATCTTTTTGGTTCTATAACAAAGAACAAAGAGCAAAAACATATACATGATCAACTACAGATCTTAGAATCAACTATTAAAGACTACCAGAACCCACTGGATTCTCCAATTACATTGAATGAGTTACAGGACAAAATAAAAACCCTCCAACCCAAAAAGGCCTGTGGTGTCGATGGTATCCTCAATGAAATTATCAAATATACAGACAACAAATTCCAATTGGCTATACTAAAACTCTTTAACATCATACTTAGCTCTGGCATCTTCCCCAATATTTGGAACCAAGGACTGATCACCCCAATCCACAAAAGTGGAGACAAATTTGACCCCAATAACTACCGTGGAATATGTGTCAACAGTAACCTTGGGAAAATCCTCTGCATTATTATTAACAGCAGACTCGTACATTTCCTCAATGAAAACAATGTACTGAGCAAATGTCAAATTGGCTTTTACCAAATTACCGTACAACAGACCATGTATTCACCCTGCACACCTTAATTGACAACCAAACAAACCAAAACAAAGGCAAAGTCTTCTCATGCTTTGTTGATTTCAAAAAAAAGCCTTCGACTCAATTTGGCATGAGGGTCTGCTATACAAACTGATGGAAAGTGGTGTTGGGGTAAAACATATGACATTATAAAATCCATGTACACAAACAACAAGTGTGCGGTTAAAATTGGCAAAAACACACACATTTCTTCACACAGGGTCGTGGGGTTAGACAGGGATGCAGCTTAAGCCCCACCCTCTTCAACATATATATCAACGAAGCGGGCACTAGAAAAGTCTGCAGCACCCGGCCTCCCCTGCTAGAATCCGAAGTCAAATGTCTGCTGTTTGCTGATGATCTGGTGCTTCTGTCACCAACCAAGGAGGGCCTACAGCAGCACCTAGATCTTATGCACAGATTCTGTCAGACCTGGGCCCTGACAGTAAATCTCAGTAAGACCAAAATAATGGTGTTCCAAAAAGGTCGAGTCACCAGGACCACAAATACAAATTCCATCTCGACACTGTTGCCCTAGAGCACACAAAAACTATACATACCTTGGCCTAAACATCAGCGCCACAGGTAATTTCCACAAAGGTGTGAACGATCTGAGAGACAAGGCAAGAAGGGCATTCTATGCCATCAAAAGAAACATAAATTTCAACATACCAATTAGGATTTGGCTAAAAATACTTGAATCAGTCATAGAGCCCATTGCCCTTTATGGTTGTGAGGTCTGGGGTCCGCTCACCAACCAAGACTTCACAAAATGGGACAAACACCAAATTGAGACTCTGCACGCAGAATTCTGCAAAAATATCCTCCGTGTACAACGTAAAACACCAAATAATGCATGCAGAGCAGAATTAGGCCGATACCCACTAATTATCAAAATCCAGAAAAGAGCCATTAAATTCTACAACCACCTAAAAGGAAGCGATTCACAAACCTTCCATAACAAAGCCATCACAAACAGAGAGATGAACCTGGAGAAGAGTCCCTAAGCAAACTGGTCCTGGGGCTCTGTTCACAAACACAAACACACCCTACAGAGCCCCAGGACAACAGCACAATTAGACCCAACCAAATCATGAGAAAACAAAAAGATAATTACTTAACACATTGGAAAGAATTAACAAAAAAACAGAGCAAACTAGAATGCTATTTGGCCCTACACAGAGAGTACACAGCGGCAGAATACCTGACCACTGTGACTGACCCAAAATTAAGGAAAGCTTTGACTATGTACAGACTCAGTGAGCATAGCCTTGCTATTGAGAAAGGCCGCCGTAGGCAGACATGGCTCTCAAGAGAAGACAGGCTATGTGCTCACTGCCCACAAATGAGGTGGAAACTGAGCTGCACTTCCTAACCTCCTGCCCAATGTATGACCATATTAGAGAGACATATTTCCCCCAGATCACACAGATCCACAAAGCCGAAAACATATCCAATTTTGAAAACTCCCATACCTACTGGGTGAAATTCCACAGTGTGCCATCACAGCAGCAAGATTTGTGACCTGTTGCCACGAGAAAAGGGCAACCAGTGAAGAACAAACACCATTGTAAATACAACCCATATTTATGCTTATTTATTTTATCTTGTGTCCTTTAATTATTTGTACATTGTGTATATATGTATATGTGTATATGTATATATATATATGTATGTATATATATATATATGTATATGTATATGTATGTGTATATATATGTATATATATATATATATATATATATATGACATTTGTAATGTCTTTACTGTTTTGAAACTGTTGTATGTGTAATGTTTACTGTTAATTTTTGTTGTTTTTCACTTTATATATTCACTTTGTATGTTGTCTACCTCACTTGCTTTGGCAATGTTAACACATGTTTCCCATGCCAATAAAGCCCTTGAATTGAATTGAATTGAATTGAGTTAAGAGGCAGAGGAGGAAACACAATGTCACAAACGGGACACTTCCCCTCCATGGATCACTCGCGTCAGGCGGCTGTCCGAGTCACTGAGCTCCCGAGCCAGGGAGAATGGGATTTCACAGTTCAGCTTCCATTCGGACGTATTATTATTCCCTTTTACGTTGACAGCGGTGCGACCATGACCTCACGACCACTGAGAAACACCTCATCCCCCAACAGGGTCTCGTTTCAGTCGGAGGCCAGAGGAGAACGCCATTAAAGGGCAATTGTGTAATGAACCAATAGCCACGTTTCACACGACGACTCTGTGAAGTCTACCGTTCCTTTGCCCGACTGCATTAGAACAGTGCATATCTATTAGCTTAGCATGGCCTAGGGTGCGGATATATCCTACCAGAAGGAATAGGCCTGCTATTAAGTGCTACGTCTGAATCCCTCCCATCGAGAGTGTGTCAAGTCCATGGCATCACGGCTAATTGGAACACACTAAGTGACTCAACTGGCGTCGCGTTGTGTAAAATGGTGTCGCCCACGCCGATAAAGAAGACACGGCAGTGGATCACACGGACAGATCTCTTCTCAAGCCCTCCAGGCACGGCGGCGAGAGGGAAGGATTAGGAACAGGACAAGGCTAATCAGTGAACTGAGGGATATCCCGTCTGCGGTGTCTGTTCCGCTTCGAGGGGCAAACCGCTCCTCTCACCACGTGACGGCCCTTGTTTTTGTCGTTCGGGTTCTACTAGGATACGAGGGTTCTTCTGGACAACCCGTTGTTAAAGCACAGCAGAGTATCGCTCTATGATATGGCACATGTATGATCTGCGACAGTCAATTGGCCTCGTAAAAAGAAAGGAGGCTACTGGCCAAGCTGACCGGTGCAGTCAGAGTTATACTGATGTGACATACAGTATTTCCTGTTTTGCCTTCGCTGTGACCAAGTCAATACATACCATATTGGATCAACCAATTAGGGTTCATCTAACCTAATACTATTTCACCTCCCATGCAGGAGGGAAGGAACCGTTCGTTTGGGGCTCACTGAACAGTGAAATGTAGATGAATTAGGGTGGGAAAGTGTGAAAACCCAGATGAGAATGCTGCTGCCTGCCTGCGCCTCTGCGTGTGTTACGCATGGATATGAGCACGGCCTGGTGTGCAGGACAATGAAGCACTGCATCCGGCCCACTGAGTGGATCCAGGCCTGGTGAACTGGAACTCACCTGGACCGTCCAGTACACAATAACAACAATGACAACGACATCAACAGCAAACGGCCGAGGCACCCTCACCAGATGATCTCCACTGGGTTCCACGCGGAGCGGAGGGTTAGCGAACCCCGGGCCAACCTTTCCCAAACTCCTACAACCACCAAAAGTTTGCTGTCGCCATAAGTCACTCGAGCCAAGAGCTAATGCAGCTGGGCTCAATTCTGTTGGTTAAAATCAGCAAAGCGCTTAGACAAAGTATACTGCTCTGTAGATATGTGTATTGCGCAACCGTCTGCAGGTTATTGAGGGGCTTATAAGTGGCCCAGTTGAACACCCCTAAGCTAAGATACTGCACCTCGGTTATGATCCATATTTGTACTGACGCTGACTTGGTCCACTTCACAACCGTGGCAGAAGGAAGCAGCACCACTTCTGGCCTCTCCCGAAACACGTAGAAAACACAGCTTACAGCAAGAGTGCACATTAAAGCCTTACGGTATACAGTACCATACGTAAAGTGCGTTTTAGTTCTGATAATAATCACAGTGCAGTCTGAAGATAAAAACGGCCACATCCCCTTTAACCGTACACGTTTTACATGAATGACATACGTTCCATCCTTGCTATGAGGCGTCACCTTCTGGAAATCTTAAGTGCAATTTAGGGTGGGGGCACGCATCCTGTCTACATGAACTGTCATTACAAGTGGCTCGTCAAAAGGAGGTGATGAAACCTAGACCTTGTTTCTATTGGGATCTCTCTCTTTCCTGAGGAGTTCCAATGGGGGAGACAGTTTAAGCACCCGTCTTCTCCTTCAAGCTTTACACCCCTTTACACTGTAGAGAGATCTACACGCTTTACACCCCTTTACACTGTAGAGAGATCTACACGCTTTACACCCCTTTACACTGTAGAGAGATCTACACGCTTTACACCCCTTTACACTGTAGAGAGATCTACACGCTTTACACCCCTTTACACTGTAGAGAGATCTACACGCTTTACACCCCTTTACACTGTAGAGAGATCTACACGCTTTACACCCCTTTACACTGTAGAGAGATCTACACGCTTTACACCCCTTTACACTGTAGAGAGATCTACACGCTTTACACCCCTTTACACTGTAGAGAGATCTACAAGCTTTACACCCCTTTACACTGTAGAGAGATCTACAAGCTTTACACCCCTTTACACTGTAGAGAGATCTACACGCTTTACACCCCTTTACACTGTAGAGAGATCTACACGCTTTACACCCCTTTACACTGTAGAGAGATCTACACGCTTTACACCCCTTTACACTGTAGAGAGATCTACACGCTTTACACCCCTTTACACTGTAGAGAGATCTACACGCTTTACACCCCTTTACACTGTAGAGATCTACACGCTTTACACCCCTTTACACTGTAGAGAGATCTACACGCTTTACACCCCTTTACACTGTAGAGAGATCTACACGCTTTACACCCCTTTACACTGTAGAGAGATCTACACGCTTTACACCCCTTTACACTGTAGAGAGATCTACACGCTTTACACCCCTTTACACTGTAGAGAGATCTACACGCTTTACACCCCTTTACACTGTAGAGAGATCTACACGCTTTACACCCCTTTACACTGTAGAGAGATCTACACGCTTTACACCCCTTTACACTGTAGAGAGATCTACACGCTTTACACCCCTTTACACTGTAGAGAGATCTACACGCTTTACACCCCTTTACACTGTAGAGAGATCTACATGCTTTACACCCCTTTACACTGTAGAGAGATCTACACGCTTTACACCCCTTTACACTGTAGAGAGATCTACACGCTTTACACCCCTTTACACTGTAGAGAGATCTACACGCTTTACACCCCTTTACACTGTAGAGAGATCTACAAGCTTTACAATGCTTTACAGACTGTAGAGAGATCTACAAGCTTTACACCCCTTTACAGACTGTAGAGAGATCTACAAGCTTTACAACGCTTTACAGACTGTAGAGAGACCTACAAGCTTTACAACGCTTTACAGACTGTAGAGAGACCTACAAGCTTTACAATGCTTTACAGACTGTAGAGAGACCTACAAGCTTTACAATGCTTTACAGACTGTAGAGAGATCTACAAGCTTTACAATGCTTTACAGACTGTAGAGAGACCTACAAGCTTTACAACCCTGTACAGACTGTAGAGAGACCTACAAGCTTTACACCCCTTTACAGACTGTAGAGAGACCTACAAGCTTTACACCCCTTTACAGACTGTAGAGAGACCTACAAGCTTTACACCCCTTTACAGACTGTAGAGAGACCTACAAGCTTTACACCCCTTTACAGACTGTAGAGAGACCTACAAGCTTTACACCCTGTTACAGATTGTAGAGAGACCTACAAGCTTTACACCCTGTTACAGATTGTAGAGAGACCTACAAGCTTTACATCCCTTTACAGATTGTAGAGACCTACAAGCTGTACACCCCTTTACAGACTGTAGAGAGACCTACAAGCTTTACACCCTGCTACAGATTGGAGAGAGACCTACAAGCTTTACACCCTGCTACAGATTGTAGAGAGACCTACAAGCTTTACAACCCTTTACAGATTGCAGAGAGACCTACAAGCTTTACACCCCTTTACAGATTGCAGAGAGACCTACAAGTAGAGCACTTTTGATGAACTTTCCTTGACTTGCCTTGATCATCACGGTTTTATCTCTCTGAATCCTCATCTCATCGGAAGAGCGATCTGTTACCTTGAGCTGTGTGAAGTGGGCATCAGAGTCCACTGTGGCTTTAAGGCCCGTATGGTCTCAGTTGATTGGCTTCTGTCAAACGGAAATCCTTCCACAGCCTCCCGTCTACACAAGAACACAAACCCCATAGAAAGGAATACAATGACTGGTTCAATTCAAGCAGTTTCATCAACACTATTTTACCACTGTCTACATTGTAACAAGTCTATGTTGTTCAGCAGTACAGACAGAGTACAGTATCTGATGACTGAGGAGCTACCCCTTCACTATCACAGCATGGCGTTATGGATTTCCTCTGGGTGGAGGACAAGGCACTGCGATAGCTCAGACTTTGAGAGTGTGTGTGTGTGTGTGTGTGTGTGTGTGTGTGTGTGTGTGTGTGTGTGTGTGTGTGCGTACAAACAGGAGTGCACAGTAGTCTAGTCTCTCATTCAGACACCTATTAGGGTCTCTAGTCAGTCAGTCATGTATATGAGCCCATTATTTCACAGCTCACATCCTGACTGTCTGCTAATAATTGATCTTTCCCTTACGGTGTCTTACTGCCTGCCTCAAACCTACACATACCAGGATGGTTCATAGCTGGGTTACATACTGTTGCAAGCAGCTCCACATCTCTACCAGTAGCACCTCTTGCTATCACTAATCCTTCAGGATTTTGGCAATGAGGCCCTTTATCTACTAGTCTTTGTGCTAAGCTAGTTAGCATCGGCTCGCGAACCGACCTCCTTCATACTGGACGCAGAGACAGATAAAGAGGTATCCACGAGTTCACCTGACTCTGGGGAAGTTGTTTGAAGGGACACCCACGTCCTGAAGTAACCCTCAAACATAAGGCCTGTGGAAACAGTCAGCGAGAGAGGGCGAACATCACGTAGTCGGAGGGGCGTGTCCGTCACTTTTTGAAGCCTGTAGGTAGTGATGTGTCTGGATCCAGCGGCGCTCTGTACACAGCATGGTGGTAACCCCTATCCCCTGCCGCCAGAGCCTTCTCCACCACCCAGGGACAGTGCAGCACCGTGAGGAGCCCTGCAGGATACAGGACACAAACACACTGCATTAGACAAGAGGGACTGACTGACACAGGGGCAGTAGGTACACTACTGGAGAATAGACAGGATCAGGCATCAACATCAACTTGGTGGTGGCTTGCATGATATTTACAATACTGTAACACTGCTGCAGGGGATGTTTTCTAAATAGGTTGCGGAATGTATTGAGTCTAATTTGACAATCTTGTATCGTAGAGATTCAAATCAGATTCGAAAGAAAAGCACTGAAATCGGTCTAAACTGGAAATGTCCTGAAGCAACACAGAACCACTCGTGACTGTTCTCTTTGCATATGGCTCGTCTGTCCCTGTGTTGATCACATTTACCAAAGGTCCAATGAAACTGTCATGAACTCAGTTAAAACACTGTTTCTTAGTGTAGGAGACTAATTAGTCAAACGCTTAGACATGAACACACAAAAAAAACCCACACGCCTTTCTCTTCTCAAAACCGGACACCGTATTGGATTAATGAACTTGACGGAGAGACGTGGAAACTCTGTCCTAGATTAGCTGTGCTCCCAGTGCTCTCAAGCTTGAACTTCTTGCCACGCAAACGCTCAAAGCCTATCAGAGCAGCTTGGCAGGATAATATCAGATTGGAGTAGATTAGCAGTGCTAACAATCTCCCCCTTCCTGACACTGTTCACTGTCACGGCAAAATGACAGAGCCTCTAATGACAAGTTCCTCGGCTGCAGTACTTGAGCACACGTCAAGACAACTCCTTTACCCTGGTGACAGGATTCTCACCAAGTCGTGGGTGTAATTGTATTAGATTTACACATTAAGACTATTAACACGTTTGGCTGTTGCCATCCCTTTATGTGGGTTTTGCGTGGCTGGGAATTATGACACTGACCAGTCGAGTCAAGCTTTCCTAGTTTCTTACATCCTCATTTGTAAGATTTACTCCACAACACAATATCGTACTTGACAAAGTTGTTGAACGGTATCACTGGCTGAGATGTGATCTTATTTGGGGCAAGGGGTGGACAGGGAACCCAGGCTACAGTGAGTGTACAAGAGCATGGTTTAACCCCAGAACCCTAGGCCCCCAGATCCTTACACATATAGTATATGACTTTATTTTCGCCGTGAACGCGGGGCCATGGGCTCCATTGTGTTTTCCGGATTCGAATCGACGATCAACTCAAGAAATGAGTTGAACCTTGTGAACCCGGCTGCGGTCGGAGGACTAGCAAAGCTGCTGGCGGCACAATGACGCTTAGAGAGATTAGGAGCGGGTTCTAGTAACACAGACCCAGCTCTGCTCTGCACCAGCTCCAGCCTGATAGACTGATCCAGCCTGACTGCTGAGTGACAGTAAGCCACGGCTATCTACCAAAGGTCAGGAGATCACAGATCACAGGTGGTTGGGTGACGGAATGCGCCGGGCCTCTGGCTCAGACCTGTAACGGGACAGGGGACAGCGGTCCCAACTTGCCCCTACGCATCTTACTCTACTACAGGCTTAGAAAAAGAGGACTAAACGAGGAAACAAAACCCCACATTTTACTCCGTTAGTTACAGGTTTCAGAATTCTGTAACCGGACACATGTCCGATATATAATGTGCCACACCGTTCACAACCAAGAAACATACGTCTACCTATTGTAGTGTTCCTCGTGAGAAGAGACTGTCAAAGAGGCATACAAAGCCAAATGTGGTAAGTAGCATGTCGGGACAAACACTTGCTAATCTAATGCTTTCTGGGTGGCTGGTCAGCCCCACTGGGGGTTCTAGGCTAGGGCTAAGAGAGGCTGGTGGAGGCCTCCTTGCAGCTGCTTACCTGGGGCTACTAAGGCCTCCCCACATGCAGGAGCCCCAGAGGTTAGGAGCAACCCCTCAGGGACCGGGGGCACGTCCTGCAGACAGGGGAACGCCAGCAGACACCCTCTCTACACGACTCAGCTCAAATGAGTAAGTCCAAGGGCTTTCACAATGACATACGAAAGATACAATGCAACGAATGTGTACTTACTTTTGGTTTTATAGCTGTTTTTTGTAGTGTTATGACACCCAAAAGATGACGACACAAACGAATCTTGTTTTGTTGTCACCTAACTGGAATAGGGGACTCAGGGCATGACTAATATCATAGGTCTACTACCGAACAGCTCTGTTGCGCTCAGCACCGCTGATAGTGATCAAGTCCACAGCAGGATTTGACTTGATATGACGGCCTGTTTTCAGTCTGTGACAGTCTCAAGAGAGATATCTCAAACGACAACCGGGGAACGAGGCGGATACACAACATTTCAATAGATATTCTACATATATTATAGATGGTTAAAATATTTCAAGGCGGTATCGACTACATTTTCTTGAACTAACGTCAACGTGACATTTTATGGTGTGGGATTTTTATTTTATCTTTCCCATTTGTTGTGATCGGGCTTCTCTCCCATTCAAGATGAATCCTTTCCTTTCAAAGGGAGTGACAGTTGATAAGGCTATTATAGCTGTTAGAAGTTAATCTTATTCCTAATCTCCATGTCATCACAAATGCAGTTCGATGCGATACGGACCTGCAACCGTCTACTGTTTATCAAAACTCCATGTTGTAAATCTCCGAGAGGTATTACTTCCAGTCAGTGGCCGCGTCATCATTAATCCCTGTCCAATTGGAGTCTTCCCCAGGGAAGGCTATCACCACGGATAAATGATTTCCCCTCGCTACCAAATTAGACGCAATCAAACCCGTGCAGGCGCATACATACATAAATCTGATCCAGCACACTGAAACAGCGACGCAACTTTTCCCAAAGTGTTTTTGAAATGTCAATTTCTCTGCACAAGAAGGTAGACTATAGCTGAATACTGAAAGAGTTTTTCAAGACCCAGACATGTGTAATTTGCCAAATACACTTTTCAATTACTCTCCCATGTGGGAGGAAGGGAGGGAGGCAGATGAGATGAGGCTGAGGATAGAGCCAGTGTAATGGGTCAGGGCAGCCCTGCCAGCCTGCAACAATGACAGAGCTCTGGGCTCCAGGCCCCCCCACAGCGCTCCCATCTGCAATCATTACAGTGACTACTGAGACATGAAAAGCCCCGCACTCCCGCCGCGCACCACGCTGACATGTGCCCATCAGGCACCACGCACACTCACACCGCACGTTAGGGGGAGAGAAGAGAAGACCGAAAGATGTCATGTCCCACTCAACCAGAGTGCCCACCACAACACTCCTCATAAGACATACTATGCATTCAGGGTTGTTATCAGATAGAAACAGTGTCTGTACTCTTAGTGCAGCAGGTGTGATGGGGAGACGACTGTCACTGGTCCATACGATGATTCAGAAGCAAAGAGCCCTAAGAGGCTGGGAGTGGGGAAAGGGGAACGATAGAGGAGATTCACGCTGGGACCAGAACCCGAACCAGGGTTTACCGGTAGTGTTCACCATACGACAGGCCAAAACCTCTGGTCGGTGAGGAGGTGATGGAGGCTGGCTACCACCCCACCCTGCTCATCAAACAAACCGGTGGGGATGAGGCAGGGACCAGAGGGGCGGTAACCCACCCCAGACCCCAGTCTCTAGCCTTTGATGGATTATCTGCAGAAGCTGGGAAGACCACATGATTTACTGCAGAGAAGAGTAATACTTTCATAAATAACCTGTCTCAAACCTGTAGCTGTTCAGAGCTGTGAGGATGGTGACACTTGGGAGTAGAGAAACGAAACAGTGATTGTCGCGGCAGTGCGAAATGACAAGGAGGTGTGTTGTGCTTCAGAGGGCAGATAAGAGTGTAGGTTTTCCACCAGTAGGGGGCGACAGAGGATTAACATTAGGGCTCTGACCTGTTTCTATTCTTAATACGAACAAATACACTGTCAAACTGATCTCTCACTCAATCAAAGCTCTCTTACCCAACTTTATACGCATTTTTGAGTAACAACCCATCTTTTGACACAATGTAAAGTATCTATGTCTACATGAAATATTTTACATTTAAAATAGGTGAGAAAGGGAACAGTGCATGGAACCTTTCTTATCTGTTTAGTGTTAATGGATGTAGCAGGAAGGTACTCACCCAGTCCATCATGACCGTGCCGTCGTCCTCACAGCCTTCCTCCAGCTCGGTTCCGTTGATGAGCACCAGTGCGCCCCCGTGTGCCTTCCCATCCTCAGCAAACAACAAATAAGAAAGTCAATTCATAAACAACAATTCATTTGCATTATCATAACGTCATACCCTGTCCTCCTGCTAAAGACAGCCATTACAGCAAATAAAATTTAAAAAACAGATCTTAGGTGACGCGGATCTTATTCACCCGGTACGCGCATACACACGTACTGCACACACACGTACACACACATGCACACACGCAGACACCCAGAAACACTCCACCACATATCTGCTAATCGATTCAGCCTTGCTCAACTAAAATAATTGCCCAAGCACCTGTCCGTTAGGTCTGAGGGAGAGAGAGTGTCACACATCAGGCCTGGTGGGAGATGCGACAGGGCTAAGTTAGACACATCAAGACAGTGAGTTCTCGCTCAAAGTGCCGCTAATTGCAAGGTTGGAACCAAATGAAGCTGTACACGGGAGGGACAGTTTCCCTAGGGAGCCAGAGGCAGGGTTCACCGCCCGCGTTTTGCATCTTCCCGTGTCTAGTGACAGAGAGAGGCGCTTGGCATGGATGAAGCTTTATGTCGGGGTTCCAGCTGATTTACTTTTCTTTTTGGACATAAAACACTGTAAAAACACGAGCAAATCAGCTCCAAGTGATTTTCATTTAGGAAATCTCCCCGCGCATAATAAATAGATATATGTGATTGTATACGAATGTAAGTCTTACATTGTTATGTTTTAGTAAAAAAATGATATCTGTTGGGGCTTCTTGCGGTCAATCTGCAGTCTACAAATGATTTGGAATTATGTTCCGGTCCAGTCACCATCCGCTCCAGACAAAAAATCCGCCTGAGGCTGAATCTAGTTGATGATCCTTGCTTTTATGTGCTACCCAGCTGGCTGCACTGAGGGCCCAGAGTAGCCCGGTAGGGTGAGAGAGGACTGGGGAGGGGCTCCATGTCAGGGCCAGGGTGGCAAGGCTAAGGTGCATGGATGGTAGGAGACACTGGATAAATCCATCCCCCAGATTAACACTACTGTTTCTTTGTCACCCTGGCTCACAATGTAACCGACTAGACGTGACCTTGGTTCTCTGAGGAGTCGGGGAGGATTATGGGTGTTTGAGAGGCCCCAGGGCGCTGGAAGGTGACACAATGATACACAACACAGTTGGCAGTGAAGTGTCCGGTGCCTATTTTCACCCAGTCATATTGTCAGTGATAATGCATGAGTCAGATTCACTAGCACTGCGCTTGAAGCCACCTTCCATTGACAAAATAGACATCCCCAATAGAAAACAACAGCAACAAGAGAACTAAATTCATTGCAGGGCTGATACCTAAAAAAAACATTGAACCCCGTTCAAGTTGCCAATACTGTTCTTCCTCTGTGACCATTGACACTGTTGGAGTGTGTGTCTCTGCTGGGCTACAGGTTGCTGCCAGCGGTAGTATTCGTCCCATGATGCTCCCCGGTGCAGCTGAGCCCGGCTTTGAGGTGGGCACCACCATCGAGTCGACACAGGCCCCCCATGCCCTGCCCACAGGGGCTGACACAGCAAAGTGTTTGAAGACAGTGTGGGGGAACAGTGGGAGAACGCGGCCCCAGGAAAATGGCAGTGCTCAGCGTGACTGCAGTGTTGTTGTCCAATATGTTCCCCTTGATTTATAGTCCAGCTTCATCACAACACAACGGTGAAAGACTACTTCACTTTGAGTCACTGCTGGCTCTGCCGACTGGGTCTGACATCTCCTGCCAGGAGTACAGGACAATGGAAGCTCTTGATCCATTTTAAGAGTGTAGTAGGCAACGTGAGTGTTTGATTAAAAAGTAAAAGGTTTGAGATTGGTCTTCCTTTGTAAACCAGATGGAAAATGGAGAGGTGTTCTTTGATAACTATTGATAGAAACACCAAGGTGGTGACGGATCTGTTTTCAGCTATCGACAAGGTAAAGGCATGGTGGTAATTGTGTGAATGTGTGTTGGGGGGGGGTCCTCTCACCTTTAGTTGCAGGCCCTGGGTAGAGGGCCACGGGACAGAAGCTATATAGGGCTGGCCGGGTGTCCTTTGTGTGAGGCCAGAGAGCTGGACCTGGTACTTCTTCATAGTGACTCTCAGCTCCTTAGCCTGGCTCAGCATCTTCCAGCGGATGCAGAGGATGAGGAGAAGCACACCTCTCATACCTATTAGTCGTCCCACAGCACACAACAGACTGTGAGAGGCTTTCATAGTTACAAAGGTAGTGTATGTGTGTGTGTTCGTGCGAATGAGCTTGCATGTGTGTGTGTGTGTGTGTGTGTGTGTGTGTGTGTGTGTGTGTGTGTGTGTGTAGGTGTATGCGTTTGATGCTTATGTGAAATACATTGCAGTCAATGGGAAGGGATGATGATAAAGCTGCAACGGGTATATTGGTTAAGGACTTAGAAAGACATGTCTCTCTCTCTATTCTCCAATTCCTCCCTCCCTCCCTCCCTCGCTCCTCTCTCTCTACCACTCCCTCCTCTCTCCTTCACCCTCTCCCCTCCCTCACTATCCCCTTCTCTCTCTCCCTTCCTCCTCCCCCCTCCAATCTCTCCCTCCTTATGTCCCTCCCACCCCCTCTTGTCATCTCTCTCTCCCTCCTCCACAGACAGGATGTGGAATAGAGAATGAAGCACCATGTTGAGGATGGATTAAGCTGTTTCCTGTTGCTGCAGTAAGCTGAACCTCAACACAGGAGAGCATCCTTGTAAGGTCATGATGGGTTGTGTGGAAGGACGGTTAGCTAGTTCGGTTGCAGTCCACGGTTATGTGAGGGCTGTAGGTAATGATTTTATATGGAAGAAAGGCCGTGTTCTCTGAGGGACCAAGTTTTCACTGTGAAGAGTTCATTTCACATGCTCAGGCTTGCGTTCATCGGGAGCGTCTGTTGAACGATCTCATATGTGAATTTTGTTTGTAGCCTCAACCGTTCTGCCGATGTCACTCAAAAGCACATTAACTCCAGGTCAGGCTTCAATTGAGGACTACAATACCTTCCTGCCATATAGTGGGGGCAGGGGCACATTAATTAATTGTTAATTGGATTAAGGTTCGGGTTTTTTCTAGGTTTGAGGCCTGAACTCTTACCCTAGGTTCATATCCACTCTTGGCACAACCTTAACCCTACTTTCATATCTACACACAGCTCAATTTGATCCCTAACCCAGCTTAATGTCCACATCCCAGCTCAACCCTAAACCTAGGGTTGAGCTGGGACGAAGATGGCACCGGAGAGTATGGCTGCTGTCTTATCGGCTCTTAACCAACCGTGCTATTTGGTTTGTTTTTTAGCATTGTTTGTAACTCGTTTTGTACATACTGTTGATGACTACTGTCTCGTATGACCGAAAAGAGCTTCTGGAGATCAGAACTATGATTACTCACCTCAGATTAGACAAAGAGTTCATCTTCAATGAGTCGGATGCGAGTGGCTAATCGGCCTTTTCCTTCCTGGAGGCTAGCTAATGACCCCTCCTGTCTCAGCCTCCAGTATTTATGCTGCAGTAGTTTGTGTCGGGAGGCTAGGGTCAGTTTGTTATATCTGGAGTACTTCTCCTGTCTTATCCGGTGTCCTGTGTGAATTTAAGTATGCTCTCTCTAATTCTCTCTTTCTCTCTTTCTTTCTCTCTCTCGGAGGACCTGAGCCCTAGGACCATGCCTCAGGACTACCTGACATGATGACTCCTTGCTGTCCCCAGTCCACCTGGCCGTGCTGCTGCTCCAGTTTCAACTGTTCTGCCTGCGGCTATGGAATCCTGACCTGTTCACCGGACGTGCTACCTGTCCCAGACCTGCTGTTTTCAACTCTATAGAGACAGCAGGAGTGGAAGAGATACTTTTAACGATCGGCTATGAAAAGCCAACTGACATTTACTCCTGTTGTGCTGACTTGCTGCACCCTCGACAACTACTGTGATTATTATTATTTGACCATGCTGTGATTATTATTATTTGACCATTATTATTACCATTGTATCTGTTCCCAAGAGAACTAAGTTAACCTGCCTAAATGGTTACCGACCTGTGGCACTCACGTCTGTAGGCATGAAATGCTTTGAAAGGCTGGTCATGGCTCACATCAACACCATTATCCCAGAAACCCTAGACCCACTCCAATTTGCATACCGCACCAACAGATCCACAGATGATGCAATCTGTATTGCACTCCACACTGCCCTTTCACACCTGGACAAAAGGAGCACCTATGTAAGAATGATATTCATTGACTACAGCTCAGCGTTCAGCTCAGAAATCAAAATTTCACAACATCTAGCTTATACACACAGTGTAAAGGAATGAATAAGAATATGTACATATAAATATATGGATGAGAGATGGCTGAACTGCATAGACAAGATGCAGTAGATAGTATAGAGTACAGTATATACATATGAGATGAGTAATGTAGGGTATGTAAACATTATATAAAGTGTCATCGTTTAACGTGACTAGTGATACATGTATTACATCCAATTCTTAATTATTAAAGTGGCTAGAGATTTGAGTCAGTATGTTGGCAGCAGCCACTCAATGTTCGTGATGGCTGTTTAAGGGTTCTCTGAAGAAAGACAGAAGGCTTTGGAATGTGTTGGGTGGACGAGAGGAGAGCAACGTGTTGGTATAGAGAATACAGATGGACACCTGTGGATTAGGTGAAAGAGGGGTTGAGGTTAGGAGGTGAGAACAGATTCCTTTAAGGGAGTAATAATGGTTTGGTATCTTGTTAGCCTTTTCCTGTTGAACCATAAAACGTAAGGATTGGAGAGAAGGAGTGTCTTAAGTGGGATGTGTATAACTGTGACGGTAAGAAATGTTTTGCCGTCTGAATTACAGCTGTACAGAACCTTTGGGAAGAATTAAACCATCTCCTCCCTTATTTACTCTGAAAAATAAAAACCTAACAATGGGTATTCCTCTTTTCCAGATAATTTACAAACCAAACGTGTGTTTAGTGAGTCCGCCAGATCAGAGACAGCAGGGACGTCCAAGGATGTTCTCTTGATAAGTGTGTGAATTGGACAATTTAAAAAAAAATCACATTTTTGGTGTCAAGGAGAATGTATGGAGTAAAAAAATACCTTATTTTCTTTAGGAATGTAGTAAAATAAAAGTAGTCAAAAATATAAATAGTACAGTAAAGTACAGATACCCCCCCCCCCAAAAAAAAATGACTTAAGTAGTACTTTAAAGTATTTTGACTGAAGTACTTTACACCACTGCCAACACAGAGACCCAACCCAATACACCCCAACACCACTTTAAGTGGTGACTATGGATAAAGGGGTTAAGGTGGAGAAAGTTGTGACGATGTGACAAAACAAAGTGAAAACCAATCCTGTCAGTTTCCCTTCTGAACCCTCCCCAATACTAACCTCTACACACACCAAAAAACAGGGTTCTCCCAGAGCCCACTGTGAGACTCTCCCCCTTACCTTCACCCAGACACTCCACCCCAACATCCCCAGTCTTCACTCCAGTCTTGTACCGGCCCACCAGACACGACATCACACATTAAAAAAGTAAGGATTGCCAAATAAGGTCTCACAAACCAATTGCCATCATTTGGTGCCTCAAACTTGAGCCGAATACCTCCCCACCCATACAAACACATCCAAATTGACATTTATCCTAGAGCACAGTTCCACTACATTACTGGGGTCTTGGCCAAATCTACCCCAAACCCCAACACCAGAGGTGAATTTAACAAGGGAAATAGTTTGCGAACGTTGGCTAACATATTCCATTCGTTTTGTATTAGCCATGACTATTCTCTAGCGTTAGCTAACAGTCTGAGAAGGTAGTGTGCAGTGAACGTAAGTGTCTGTTTCGGTTTTAAACTGCAATTAAAAATAATCAAGTGGCCATGTAGAATTTCTAACTAGATTTAGTAGCAACAGCTGAGTCATTTTCGGTTTGAATATTGCCGCTAAAAAGCCACGGTAATCCTTACAAAAAGGAACTATTTGATGTTCATTAAAATCTTTCAACTGAAAATTGTTACTCTGGCAACATGTTCGCCGCAAACAGAAGCCTTGTTGAACCTGCCTCAGGGTTATGGTGCTGTCTCTGGGTCTCGACAACAAAGACCAAACGCAGAGACAAACAACCATAGGACAACTGCAATCACTCCACAGTAAAGCTACAGCCATGTACCCCAATGCAACCATCTACTTCCCCATCATTAACTACTCACCCTACCTGTCAGAGAAACAACAAGCCATGCTCAAACACATTCATTCACACATCGCCACACACTACAACCCCCTACTACAAATCCATTGGCTCAGGATTCCACACCGAAAAAGGCAACATACACTGGACACCAGCCACGGCTGCAAAGAACCTGAAACATTGGGCAGGACAGTTAAAGTAGTGGGGGAGGGTATGATTACACCATAGCCTCTCCACCAAGACACAAACATCAGCAGTCTCTCATCCACTTTTCACCTATTACACTCTGAGACTGAGCTGCTGGAAAGTGGGCTCACCTACATCCCCACGCCGCTGCACCATGGGGACCGCCAAAGAGACATCCACGGGTACCATAGAACTCTCAAACTGCTAGACTATTTTGACTATACATCTGACTACCTGACCCCACCATTCATTGTCCCATCTAGATGGGAACCAAAACTATAGACGATATCGGCACCTATTGGAAGACCAAACGCACAAAACCAACACACAAATGACCAGACTTTCATACCTCTACCATAACCTCACCCAAGAAGACAAGCCATAGCCAAATTCCATAAACACAAAGACATAACCATAAAACCAGCAGACAAAGGCTACAAGATGATAACCACTGATAACCAACAATGCCTCTTTGAAGCCAACTGGCAACTCACAGACTAACAACACTACACTCCTTTCCCTGCTTTACACAGATCCAGACACAGATACAAAGCAGACAGATAATAGCAGAAAATACATTATGCATAGAAAAAAGTCATATGTAGACGGACCAGACCCACCCAGACAGATACTTCTCTATCTCCTCCCTACGATCCAGATACCCGGACAGTCCCTTCTGAGGTCCCTAAGGGAAGAGACAGATTGTTGTCCGACTGTGGGAGTGAGTACTAACACTGCACTGTCGGAGCTGTAAACACAAATACACCCACAATAACATCTGCTAAGCACGTGTACGTGAACAATAACATTTGATTTGATTTGAGACTGACTCCAAACACTACACTGTAGATTGCATGTGCATTTGAAATGTACTGTACTTGTCACCACATTTGTTGACAACAAAATCTGAAAACACTCTGGATACATTCAGTAACATTCTAATAATATTCCTGGGAAATGTGGGTTAGGTGCAACGCTACAAGGTTTAGAGTAAGAGGATTAAAAAGTGGCCACACACCTCTCCAATGTGAGCACAGTTCCTGAGTAATTTAATGCACTTTTATGACTTTTTAGCTCTTCTAGGTGTGCCGTTGAGGAACTAGAGCACTTGTAGTTCTTTGTTTGGAACACAACCCTGCATCCCCGCCATCACACAATTACTGTCGCTGTTCACGCAATCCAAACACGGTCCATTATCAATCTCAATCTGGTTCAGGTGGGCATCGATTGAAATACGGTTCTATAGCTAACATGACTAGCTAAGTTATAGAACATGACATTACAGTGTTAGGCTTTAACAATGCAATTCAGGGAAACAGGTCATCATTTTGGTGCGCATAGAAAGGAGTCATGACTCCGGAGGGCATTCAGGTGCGTGTGCCTCTGAATATTTTCTTCACAATAGACCAACATAGGCTCGTTCTGAGGTGTTCAGGTTCAGAACAGCTGTCAGTCAAAGCCCATACAGCAGACTGTAATGTATTGACATAAGCATCAAACACTATATATACAAAAGTATGTGGACACCCCTTCAAAATAGTGAATTTGGCTATTTCAGCCACACCGGTTGCTGACAGGTGCATAAAATCGAGCACACAGCCATGCAATCTCCATAGACAAACATTGGCAGTAGAATGGCCTTACTGAAGAGCTCAGTGACTTTGCAACAAGTCAGTTAGTGAAATTTCTGCCTGCTAGAGCTGCTCCGGTCAACTGTAAATGTTGTGAAGTGGAAAAGTCTAGGAGTAGCAACGGCTCAGCCGCAAAGTGGTAGGCCACACAAGCTCACAGAACAGGACCGGCATGTGCTGAAGTGCGTAAAAATTGCCTCAGTTGCAACACTCACTACCGAGTTCCAAAGTGCCTATGGAAGCAATATCAGCACAATAACTGCTCGTCAGGAGCTTCATGAAATGGGTTTCCATGGCCGAGCAGACGCACACAAGCGTAAGATCACCATGCGCAATGCCAAGCTTTGGCTGGGGTGGTGTAAAGCTCGCCGCCATTGGAATCTGGAGCAGTGGAAATAAGTTGTCTGAAGTAATGAATCACACTTCACCATCTGGCAGTCCAACGGACAAATCTGGGTTTGGCGTATACCAGGACAACGCTACCGTCCCAGAATGCATAGTGCCAACTGTAAAGTTTGGTGGAGGAGGAATAATGTTTTTTGGGGGTAACTTTACTTCACTTTGCTATTGATATTTTGAGCAACTTTTACTTTTACTCCACTACATTTCTAAAGAAAATAATGTACTTTTTACTTCATACATTTTCCACCCAAAAGTACTCGTTACGTTTTCAATGCTTAGCAGGACAGGAAACTGGTCCAATTCACACACTCAAGAGAGAAAATTCCTGGTCATCTCTACTGCATCTGATCTGGCAGACTCACTAAATACATATGCTTCATTTGTAAATTTGTGTTCTGTGCCCCTGGCTATTTGGTTTTTACATTAGGAATTTTAGATAATTTACACTTAAGTATATTTTAGCAATTTAATTTACTTTTGATACGTAAGTATATTTAAAACCAAATACTTTTAGACTTTTACTCAAGTAGTATTTTACTGGGTGACTTTCACTTTTACTTGAGTCATTTTCTATTAATGGAACTTTCAAATATGAAAATTGTGTACTCTTTCCACAACTGATTTCTAGAGTTTTCCCTGTTAGTTAACACTATTAATGTTTCCCTTTACTGTAGCAATTGTGATCGAATCAACGCAATATTAGACACTTTCAATGCAACATAGGGTTTTATTGTGCATGACTCAGCCCGTACTCTACCGGTGTGGCATGACAAATTAGAGCTGCAGTAGGCCTACAAAACCAATCAGAGCTGCAGTAAGCCTATACACAAATAAACCACTGCCGTATATGGATCTGTGCCATTTACTTTTGAACTGGACTGTGTTTACAGCATGAGTGGTCATGAGTTGATGCGCTTGTTTTAAGATCAAAGCAGGAGCTGCACGTAGCAACGTGTGCATATTTTGTTCATATCCTTTGCTAGTTAGTGAGTTATTAGGCCGGTTATAGATCATTTGTAGTCAGCAAGGGGGGGAGTGATTGCTTCCTACAAGGGCACAAAACATGTACATTTCTAGACACCTTTGGAAAGCAAGTCAGGTAAAGAGCTTTTTTTTGTCTTCAAGGGGCAGTGTTGTATTTTGAGACACACTTGACTAAGCTAAGTAGCCAATAGGCAGAGGGTAGCATAATTTGTCTGATTCTCTGTTATAATGGTATGGGAATAATAATGCACTTTATTTTGTAAAGTGGTTTCTTGAATCAAACAACACAACAACATTTTCAGTGGAAAACAGGTTAATGTCAAGCCCTGCATGTTTTTTTCAAAAGTCTCACCACACATTGGCTGCTACTGTAGGCTGAATGATAGAACAGCTATTTCCATGTTAAAATGTAAAGGGATGCATTTTCTCATAAAAAAATTGTAGTCCACTCTGGTAGCCTACTTGGCCACTGTTAAAACAGCCTCAGTGTTCACAGTAAGAGCATGCTGGAAGTTTTCACCAAAATCAAGTTTGCGCTCAGCAGAACTTACATTTTGGTGACAGGGACACATCAATTCCCACAAGGAGCAGGAGCTGCTGTAGCAGGGTTGAGCACTAACATATTCTACTCTCGCATGAATGATTCTAGCCAAAGTAGCTGTACTTTAACATTTCAATCATGTTGTATTGAAATAATGTTTTCCAAGGTCAGTTATTCCGTTCGTAAACACATTTCTACAGCTGTACCTTGACTGGCTGCTTCACCGCTTGGTACACGCAACATTTGCTCACACATGCAAAACACACACACACGCACATATTGACGGCACACCTACTCGCACATAGACATACTTCCACACTCTTCAGATATGTTGCTGCTACTCTGTTCATTATGTACATGAGCCTAGTTACTTTACCCTCTACATACATGCACATATTACCTCAATTACCTCAACTACCTCGTACCCCTGCACATTGACTCTGTACTGGTACTCCTTGTATATAATCCTATATAGTTATTTTTATTGTGATACTATTTCCTTTTTTATTTGATTTTTTTGCTAATGTTGCTAACTTTTTAACTCTACGTTGTAGGGAAAGAGCTCATAAGTAAGCATTTCACGGTGAAGTCTATACCTGTTGTATTCGGCGCATGTGACATAACATTTCATTTTATTTTTATATTTTAGTTTATATTGCACTCTGTGTCCAATCCCTACGTATCCAAACAATGGTGAACTACCCATGTAACACTTGTATAAGGAGTCCTCGATGTTGCTTTATGATGTAATGAGAAGCTACAGGTCTGCCCATCCCGTTCCGCAGGGCTGTGGTGGAGTGTTGTTATTACTGTGTGTATGGAGTCAGTGAGGCATATAGAAGTCCAGTGCTATAATGACCAGGGCTGCTTTGAGGTCCCAGGCCGTCTAGGACCAACAGGGCCTCTCCTCTCAATGGCCCATCCGCTGCTTCACTTCACCCACAGCACAACAGAGCACAGACAAAACAGAATATTTCGGGACCTAATGCTCTCACACAATGGGGGTAGATGAGTCAACAAAACTCGGTGTGGTGTTTGTTAAACCCACCTTTTTTTGGGGGGTACCGTGAGGCTGTTTCACCGTGAGACTGAGAATCTCCTTCTTGGTAACTTTCTTTCTGTCATGTAAAGAAAGGCAAGAAGATAAGGATGAAGATACAACTACACTGCCACAATACCGTAGTAATCAGATTTAATAACAACAGCAATTCAGTAGTAAAACAACCCTTCAACCCATGGACAGAGAGGAGACGTGACTGAGGTTTGTCACGTTCACAAAGCGTCCTTTCTCTTCCTCTGTCGTTCTCTCTGGCACTCCTCTATTTGCTACTCCTCTCATCTCGGTCATCGCAGTGAATTCAATTATTCATCCAGCTAGTGAAGTGGGAGACAGTCAGCGTTGTGTTGTTTCATGAAGAGGGTGATACACACACAAGTCAATAACTCATTGCAGGCCCATTGTGGTGGGAGGTAAGAATCAGAGAATACTCAGTGAAAGGCTGCCCTCAGACTGACACACAGTATTCAGAGGACAAGACCGACCCGCTAACGCAGTCCCCACTCTAACAGAGGGAGAGAGCAAAAGAGAGAGAGAGGCGAGAGAGGGAAATTGCAGAACTTTTTCCCACTCCCCGAAGCACTATAGTGGAACAAATGACTCAATGTGCTCTGTATGCTAGTAGTTTGAAACCTATTGCACTGTACTGTAAGTAAATCTTGTTCTTGAAATGTAAAGCGGCTGCTCGTAGGTCACCGTCTCACCCACAGCACAATGAGAAGAATCCACAGTAGATGCAGTCAGCTATCTCTTTGTTCTTTCAGGCATAACAAAGCTCTCTTATAGCAGTGAGAGGCACTCCACCATCTCTTAGCCATAACCTCTCACTCAAACAGTGAAGTCCCACCCTCTGTTTAACAGGTTACACACTTGTCCCTATGACTCCATAAAACACCAAAGATCAGTGGGAGACTAGTGTGTGGCGGGCACTGATGCATAACATTCCAATTTCAGAGCAAGCAGGAGTTAGGCTGCAATACAGAGAAGAAGAGGAGAGGAGAATCAAGGCCCAACTCTGACTGAGTGCAAAAACTGGTCCAGTGTGTGTGCTATTGTATTACTGTACAGCAGGGTACCCCAACTAGCAGCCTGCAGGCAATTTTATTTGGTCCCTAAGTTTCCTTAGAAATAAAGGAATGTAAATATACAGTGCATTTGGAAAGTATTCAGACCCCTGGACTTTTTCCACAATTTGTTACATTACAGCCTTATTCTAAAAAGTATTAAATTACAGATTTTCCTCATCAATCTACACACAATACCCCACAATGACAAAGTGAAAACAGGTTTTTAGAAACAGAAATACCTTATTTACATAATTATTCAGACCCTTTGCTATGAGACTCGAAATTGAGCTCAGGTGCATCCCGTTTCCATTGATCATCCTTGAGAGGTTTCTACAACTTGATTGGAGTCATTTGGAAAGGCACACACCTGTTTATATAAGGTCCCACAGTTGACAGTGCATGTCAGAGCAAAAACCAAGCCATGAGGTCGAAGGAATTGTTCGCAGAACTCCGAGACAGGATTATGTCGGGGCACAGATCTGGGGAAGGTTACCAAAAAATGTTTGCTGTACTGAAGGTCCCCAAGCAAACAGTGGCCTTTATCATTGTTAAATAGAAGAAGATTGGAACCACCAAGACTCTTCCTAGAGCTGGCCACCTAGCCAAATGGAGTAATTGGGGGGGAAGGGCCTTGGCCAGGGAGGTGGCAAAGAACCCGATGGTCACTCTGACAGAGCTCCAGAGTTCCTCTGTGGAGATGGGAGACCCTTCCAGAAGGAAAACCATCTCTGCAGCACTCCACCAATCAGGCCTTTATGTGGAGTTTCCAGATGGAAGCCACTCTTCAGTAAATGGCACATGACAGCCCGCTTGGAGTATGCCAAAAAGCACCTAAAGACTCTCAGACCATGAGCAACAAGATTCATTGGTCTGATGAAACCAAGAATGAACTCTTTGGCCTGAATGCCAAGTGTCACGTCTGGAGGAAACCTGGCACCATCCCTACGGTGAAGCATGGTAGTGGCAGCATTATGCTGTGGGGATGTTTTTCAGCAGCAGGGACTGGGAGACTAGTCAGGGTTTGATTTATTTGATTTGGATGTCTTTTAGTCCCCATTTGGACCAATCTTCCAAGAGTCCTTAAACATTCAAATACAATTTATAATACAAACACACTTTCACATATAACACACTATTACAAACATACATAATATACTAACATAATCACCCAATAAATACTCAATCTAAATAATGTTTACATTTTTTTATTGAAAGGTTTCTAGTTTGCTCAGTTAATTTATTCCATTTCTTTATTGCTCTAAATCTAAATGTTCTTTTGCCTATTTCTCTTTTCTTTCTGGATAACGCATAGATGGTGGACAATCTATTCCTAGTATTTACGGAATGTCTGTCTCTTACCAACTGAATACCATTGTGAATAGAACTTGGCCGTTTTAAATTATGTATATTATGAAATAAAATAAGCATGTTTTTTTTAATTATCCTGTCGATTGATGACCAACCAAGAACACTGCGCATGACTGCAACAGAAGAACCATATCTCCTCCTTAAAACAATCCTTGCTGCTTTGTTCTGTGCATTCTGCAGCCTCCTAACTTCACTTGATGATGCATTTCCCCAGACCACAGTACAGTAGTTCACCTGACTCTCAATTAATGCTTGTGTTATTTGCTGAATAATTTTTCCTGGTAAATATTTAGCTATCCTTCTGATTTATGCTTGCTGTTTTAATAATTTTCTTTTTACATAGATTCGTTATTTGAGATAACCATGATAAGCAGTTGTCTAGCTGCACTCTCAATAGTTTGGTTTCTGCCACTTATTCAATTTGTACTCCTCCCATACTTAATTGTATCCCATGCTGTTTTGGCCTTTTCCTAGTTGAACAGACCAACATAACTTTGGTTTTCTTGGTGTTTAAAACAAGTTGTTTTGGCAAACCCACCCCCTGATATTCTCCAAATCTCCTTGTAAAGCTCGCTGTACCCGCTTAACCGATTGTCTTGCTGCATAAATTGTAGTATCATCTGCAAATATCGTAGCTTGAGCCAAGGCATAGGGAAGATAGTTGGTATATATTAAATAAAGAAGTGGCCCAAGGCAGCTGCCCTGCGGTATTCCACAGTTTAACACATGAGGGGAAGAAAATGAACCATTGATATACTGTAGGTGGACTGTTTCCTGTCAGTTAGATATGACTGTACCCAATTCAATGCTACTGTACCTCCTTAAAACCACAATGCATTAATTTTGTCAAAATTATTTAATGATCAACTAAATCAAATGCTGCACTGAAATCTAAAAATAGTACACCCACAAACTCGCCATTATCCATAGCATTGAGCCACTGGTCAGTCATGTCAACCTAGTCCATTACCTCAGTGAGCAAATCAATAAAACATTCTGTAGCGTGATTTAAATCATCCTCTAGATAAATCAGCTCCCAGGGTACAGCAGCCAAATCATTTAGAAATAGCTAATGATTAAATGTTTTAAAATGTATCTTGACCACAATCCTTTGGGGTTTCTTTGGAACCTTGGTGTTCATGGTTATGGTCACAATATTATGGTCTGTCCAACCCACTGGCATTGATCTGGCTTTTAAGCATTGCAATGGTACATGTATATTACAGAAGATCAGATCAATGCATGTGTCTGAACGATGACCCAACTTAATTGAAGATCTAGTAGTATCATTAACCATTTGTTTCAAACCACTGTTCTTGGCATATCTCATCAATTGTGTTCTATTCAAATGATTGTGATCCTTCCAATTTATATTAAAATCACCCAAGATAAATACATGTCTGTTGCTATCTGTGGCCTGGTCAAACCCAGTACATAAGTCATCCAGATAGGACACCGTAGAGCTAGGAGGTCTATATACACACATCCTACCAATATGGGTGCCTGGTGAGGCAGATGTACTTGAGCCCATAGTGCCTCTATTTGACCTACATTAAGGTCATCCCTCCTCTTCAAAGGTATATGATTCTGAATATACAGTGCAACACCCCCACCATTCCTGTTCCTGTCCGTTCTCAGTAGACTATATCCTTGAATGTTCATTTGCCCATCATTTACAGATGCATCTAAATGTGTTTCGGTCAAAGCCAAAATATGAATATTATTTATGTTGACCAAGTTAAAAACCTCACGTATTTTGTTAGGAGGACTACATACATAAACCTGAGCCATATGCAGCCCCTTCCTTATCAAGTGGAGATCAATAGAGCATGTATTCGTTATAGTTGTCATGATACACTACAACACACAAACTCGGTTTTAAACATTACATTAAAATAGCCAGGGAGTTACTCCAGTGTCCCGATACAATTGCCCGTTGATAGAGTTTATCCATCACCATGGAGACGATGGTTGATTCAGGCAACGCTTTTCCTTCATGAGGGGTTGTAGTTTTTTTCTCCTTTCATTGACCTCGGTGGGGAAGTGATCATTCATTCCAAAATCAGTGTTTCTGAGTTCTCTGCCCATGTTCTTGGTCATTTCCTTTTGCTTACATTTGTTGGCCTTACCTATTCTATTAAACTTGTTTGGCCTTACCTATTCTATTAAACTTGTTTGGCCTTACCTATTCTATGGACTCTGGAGAAAGTGGCATTACGCACAACGTCAGTGGGGCAGTTTTAATTGAGTTGACATAAAGTCTCGGACTGTGTCCTCGCAGCCTCTGCTGTTGTCATTCTCCGGGATCCCTGAGAATATTAGATTGTTCCACATTGATCGACACTGTACATCAAGCAATGTTTCTTTAATTAAGTCGTGTGTTCTCCCTTTGCACCACCTCCACCTTGCTATGAATAGAGTCTACAGTACCTTTCAGCGCTGTGTTCTCTTTTCCTTAGATCATCAATCTGACGTTGGCTGAATTCTCGACTAGCACATAATGCATTGATGTCCTCTCGTAATATATCCAAGATATCAAGTTTGGCAAACCTTTCATTGAGGGATTTTAACAAGTCAACATCCATTTCAGTAAACCTCTCCCCACTCGCCACACGCGTCCTCTTACTAGGGGATGGTTTGGTTCCATCGTTGTTACCTATTGGCCAACCTGGTTTTGGTTTGTTTTGTTGATTTGGTTGGTTGTCCTTAATGCTTGAATCCTCTGAAACCAGCGACATGTTTCTTTGAGTTCGTAAGTATCTCTCGTCAATGAATCGTTCAAGCTCTTCCGTGGATTCTGAATCATCCAGCGTGTTTACAGGTGGAGTTACACACACAAACAAACTGTTCAGCAGCAACTGAAAACCGCTGATTAGTTATACGAAGTTTGTAATGATTAATAATGGTCCCCAGTATGGATATAGCTTGGCTGAGGAGACAGTAGCTATGTGGCATTAACTTGTCCATTGATTTTCTGTCGACATTTACAAAGTTAGAATAGGACATAGCATTGAGGGAAAGATGAATGGAGCAAAGTACAGAGAGATCCTTGATGAAAACCTGCTCCAAAATGTGATGTGGTGAGGTTGGACCCAGGTGCAGAGAAGACACCAGACGAGAAATCAGTGGTTAAGGATAAACATAAATACTTTACTGATAAACAGTAGCCGCAGGATCACAGTACACTGGAAAAAACAACAAACACTAAGTCTCGAAAACTCACTCAAGAAACAAACGCACACTGTAAAAAATTCAAGCTTCTGCAAAGAACACCAGAAAACACACATATTTGAACAGGGAACACATAATGATTAATAGGACACACCTGTGTGTCATTCATGTCTGCAGGACAGTCTCTGCTGCCCTCTGGTGACAGGTGGAACCATGACACGAAAGCACTCAGGACCTCAGACAGGGGCGAAGGTATACCTTCCAACAGGACAATGACCCAAAGCACACAGCCAAGACAACGCAGGAGTGGCTTCGGGACTTGAACATGATCTAACATCTCTGGAGAGACCTGAAAATAGCTGTGCAGTGATGCTCCCTATCCAACCTGACAGAGCTTGAGAGGATCTGCAGAGAAGAACGGGAGAAACTCCCCAAATACAGGTGTGCAAAGCTTGTAGTGACATACCCAATCATTCTTGAGGCTATAATTGCTGCCAAAGGTGCTTCAACAAAGTACTGTGTAAAGGGTCTGAATACTTATGTAAATGTGATATGTCAGTCATTTAATTTTATACTTTTGCAAAACATTTTAAAGACCTATTTTTACTTTGTCATTATGGGATATTGTTAGGTTGTAAAATAAAAAATAAGGTTGTAATGTACAAAATGTGGAAAACGTCAAGGGGTCTGAATACTTTCCGAAGGCACTATATATATATATATATATATATACATATATATATACAGTATCAGTCAAACGTTTGGACACACCAACTCCTTTAAGGGTTTTTCTTTATTTGGACTATTTTCTACATTGTAGAATAATAGTAAAGAGATCAAAACTGTGAAATAACACATATGGAATCATGTCGTAACCAAAAAAAGTGTTAAACAAATCAAAATATGTTTTATATTTGCAATTTTTCAAAGTAGCCACCCTTTGCATTGATGACAGCTTTGCACACTCTTGGCATTCTCTCAACCAGCTTCATGAGGTATTCACCTAGAATGCATTTCGATGAACAGGTGTGCCTTGTTACAAGTTAATTTGTGGAATTGATTTCCTTCTTAATGCGTTTGAGACAATCAGTTGTGTTGTGACAAGGTATGGGTGGTATACAGAAGACAGCCCTATTTGGTAAAAGACCAAGTCCATGTTATGGCAAGAACAGCTCAAATGAGCAAAGAGAAATGACAGTCCAACATTACTTTAAGACATGAAGTCAATACGGAAAATATCAAGAACTTGAAGTTTCTTCAAGTGCAATCGCAAAAACCATCAAGCTCTATGATGGAAGTGGCTCTCATGAGGATGGCCACAGGGAAGAAAGACCCACTGTTACCTCTGCTGGAGTGGATAAGTTCATTAGAGTTACCTGCCTCAGAAATTGCAGCCCAAATAAATGCTTCAAGTAACAGACACATCTCAACATCAACTGTTCAGAGGAGACTGCGTGAATCAGGCCTTCGTGTTCGAATTGCTGCAAAGAAACCACTGATAAAGGACACCAATAATAATAAGAAACTTGTTAAGGCCAAGAAACACGAGCAATGGACATTAGATCTGTGGAAATCTGTCCTTTGGTCTGATGACATCAAACTTGACATTTTTGGTTCCAACCACAACCACAACCACGTCTTTGTAAGAAGCAGAGTAGGTGAACAGATGATCTCTGCATGTGTGGTTTCCTCCGTGAAGCATGGAGGAGGAGGTGTGATGGTGTGCGGCTGCTTTGTTGGTGACACTGTCTGTGATTTATTTAGAATTTAAGGCACAATTTAACCAGCATGGCTACCACAGCAATCTGCAACGATATTCCATAATTTCAACAGGACAACGACCCAACACACCCCCAGGCTGTGTAAGGGCTATTTGACCAAGAAGGAGAGTGATGGTGTGCTGCATCAGATGACCTGGCCTCCACAATCACCCGACCTCAACCCAATTGAGATGGTTTGGGATGAGTTGGACCAATAACGGTGTTTCTGAAATGATTCATTAAATGGGATACAAAGTCATAAATAGATGGATTCAGACTCTTTAGAACTTAAACAATTGGTCTGTGTTTTGCTGTATAAAATCCTGTCACAATAGACACAGAAAATGTCTTATGAATCCTATAAATCTCTTCTCCCTATTCCATTTTGTGTATAGCTTAAAGGTAAAACAACATCAGTGATGAAATCATGCGATCTGAAATAAAAATGTTAAAAGTGAATAGACCTACAACAGACATTTGGTTTCCTGTCATGGATGGCCCGGCCTGGGCCAGCTTCTCGACTTAGCGTTGGCCCGGCTGACCTGGCTTGCTCTGTGAGGTCCGGACAGCTGTGATTGCGGTAGAGATTTCACACAGTGTAATTACCACACTGACACCAGGGACTGAGAGGTGGGGGGAGAGAAGGAAAAGTGGGCTCTACTCTACAGGTTATTAGCACTAAACACGGAGGGAAATCAAATGGCGGAGTCAACGCGTAATTAGAAGACCTATCGAGCCTCATCAGGAACAGCGGGGAGGAGAGTGCCTCACTTCATCAGCTCCCTCTCCGACTTCTAGGGGAAATTACAGTCATTAAAATTGCAGCTAAGTACTGCAGCCGGGCCTGGCAGCCAGGGGATCCTTTCTTCGCCCATCACCTTCAGCTTGGGCGGTTGATTTTGCATGACCTTCCTATCCCCTGGCGCTGGCCTGGCGGGCACTGGATCTTTGTCTGTGTGGCTATAGCGAGAGAGAGAGAGCGAGAGACCGAGAGCGAGAGCGAGAGCGAGAGAGAGAGAGAGAGAGAGAGAGAGAGAGAGAGAGAGAGAGAGAGAGAGAGAGAGAGAGAGAGAGAGAGAGAGAGAGAGAGAAAGGAGATAATTACTGGGCTTTGGGCTGATGCTGTATTGATCAGGTGAAGAGGTGCCCAGGCAAAATGAGAGTCCCAACACTGTGGACCTCGGCGAATCGAAAGGTAATTCCAGCCTTGGTACAACTCGGCTCTTCTCTCCCCTCTCTATCTCTCGCTTTCTCTGCCCTTCGCTCTCTCTACCCTTTCATTAGAAAGCAGCTGTGATATTGCCAAATCAATACACAGCACTGGATTGATTCTGCTGTCGGCGAGCCTTTCTTTGGGAGACAGGCTCAATCAGTGGCCTCTGACTTACGGCCTCTTGATCCTAATGTGTGCTACTGTATGAGTGCACGTGAGTTTCTCCTCTCCCGGGATGGGAGTGGCGAAGGAGGGGGAGAAAATAACCCCCGTACCTGGCCGGATGATGATGCTGTTGTGGCATTTTAGCCCTCTGTCAATATTCCTTTTATTTACTTCACTGGAGAAGAGACTCAGGCGATTGGCTATAATCATATCATTGTGGATGCTTATAGAACCTCTGGTCAAATGACAGCAAAGAGAGATGAGCTCAAGTGAAAATTCCCCCACAAATCAATGCGACATTTCATGTTTTTTTTTTCTCCAGAGGTGATAGGCTGTGTTTGAAAAGACACTTACACAAGACATGCATGCAATAAAAGATTAGGAGTCCAGCAACCTCTGTCAAAACACTGAGGACGAGCACATTCACTGAAGGGAATCTTAATTAGCTGGTAACAAATGCAGTCCATGCCTCGCTAACACTGTAATTAGAATCACTCCAGAGTGGGCTTTCATCACCTGTCTGTACTCCTAATAATCTGTTCACCAATGGCTGCCCCATATGTCCATGTGGATTCTCTGAAATCCAAATGAATTTCACAAGCTGACAAAAAAAAAGCTAAAACTTCTCACAACAAATAAAGAGTTGCTATAAGTGTAGTTTTGTGAGTGTTAGAAGTTGTGATTCTCTGCTAAAAGGTGCAAATCGGTATTCCCCTTGCCCCAAGTCAAAAATCAAAGCAATCTGAAGTAATCTTTGAACAGTCTTTTTGGTGTACAGTATTCTGACATTACGATTTCGACATCTTAACTTTGTGAGTATATGAAGAGCTTGGGCCTGAGGTCCAGACAAGTATTTACCAGACCCTCATGACACAACCTCATCCTAGGCTGGCTTTCACAGTCTAACACCGCCATGGCCAAAGCTAATGAAGAGACGTGTCCGTAGCAGAGGCCTTACCAATCCTCTTCACAGCTGAAGAGGCCTTGAGGGGCATCGAGGGGCCAAGCAGCACTAGAGGAATATTTAGACAGAGCCTCTTAACTAGAACAAAGGCCTCTTCATCTCCTCAGAGTGGCTCGTCATTACTGTCTCCAGCTACTGTCTTTGAGAGATCAACAGACATACTCCCTGTTTTCCGATTGGAATATGGGTTTTTAAAGACGGGCTCTTATTCAGGGCCGGCCACAGCTGATTAGAATGCACGTCTTAGCTCGCTTATTGAGGGATAAGAGGGGAATCATTTTAGACTCACACTACACAAGCAGAGTAGGTCATTAAAATGGCTGGCCTGCTAACGAAAGTAAAAAAGGCCTGTGTATAGAAGGGAGAGCTATTACAGACATCTTACAGGTCTCATAGACTATGACTCCTCACTTATGTCAGCAGGAATGATTACGCTGGGAAAACTTTTTGGAAACCGAAGTGGGGTGACTTCGTCCTTTTGTGTCACCATTATTGGTCTTTATTTAAGGAATCGATTCATATGACTGTATAGTAGGCTGCAGGAAAGCACCAAGAAGAGTTCAAAACAAAAGGAAATGGCATCGCTACATCTACAAAACATTTGAAAGAGATGAAAGCACATAAAAGAACGATCCCTCTTTAGCATTTTCACTGTCAGGCATTATGAACGATACAAAACTCATCTGAATCCAAAGAAAAAAGGACATCTTGATTACACAGTGGCTTATAGCTGGATATCATTATGAACACCATTAGACACATGAGTTAATAGCATCCCAAACTCCAAGGGATTATGTTAAAATACATCAATTATTCAGGTCAGCAGAGGTTTTTAACTGTAATTGAAAAAAAATAGCCCTTAATCCCATAATATGCTTGCTCCCATCTCTCTCTCTCTCTCACACACACACACACACACACACACACACACACACACACACACACACACACACACACACACACACACACACACACACACACACACACACACACACACACACTCACTCACTCACTCACTCACTCACTCACTCACTCACTCACTCACTCACTCACTCACTCACTCACTCACTCACACACACTAAACATAGACAAATAAAGGCTTACTTTGGCATAACTATTTTATAGTTGTTGCCTGGTTTCGGCTACGTATAAGTGTGACGTGGTAAGTAACTATGTGCGGCATGTTTTGCAGTGGGATGGGAGTGGTAATAGTGCCCCCCTATACTCTCTACCCCACCCTTTCCCTCCATTCAGCTCGGCCTACTGCAAGTGATTGGGGTGATTCCGCGCCACTCTATTGAGACCATGGCAGGTGTTCACTCAACATCCCCTCTCCTCTCCCTAGGAGCCACTAATCCCATTCAGGAGGTCTGGCTACAACCCCCCAGCCCTCCCCGGCCCCGGCCCACAAACAAACACCCACAGCCGCTGTGCTTTGATACCCACTCCCAAGCCCCGCACCGTGGACCTGGGTGAACATGAGAGAGACTGGGCGGAGGAGCAGAGCGGGTGGAGGGGCCACAGGCTGGGGTTTAGCTAGATATACTCCATACTTTCATCTCGGAGGGCAAGGCATCATACATTGAGAGCAGTTTTACTGTTTGATCGAGATGTTATCGCTGTATATGAAACACTCCATTAACATTGGTGGTGTTAATAGATTTGAGTCGTGCTCTAAGTCTCTTACATTGGTAATGGAAACATCAAATCAATGACAAGTTCAAACACATTTTTTGACCCACGCCAATCATTCAGTGTGATGAATACTGTGTGCAGGTGCTGGTAGGCATACATACTGTAATCTTCATACTAGTAAGTATATCTATAACACTCCAAAAGATTGCTTGATAGGCAAGAATGATACATGTCAACCACTTGGATTTCAAGCTATCCTCGTATCAGTGGAGGCTCCTCAGAGGAAGGGGAAGACAAAATTGCTAAACATTTAAGGAGTTATCCTTTTTAGGTAAAAATATACAAAATATAATTACGTCACCAAATCATTGATTAAAACACACTATTTTGCAAAGAAGGTCTACAGTAGCCCCATCAGCACTTTGTAGGGTAGCACAATGGTGTAGCTGGAGGGCAGCTAGCTTCCGTCCTCCTCTAGGTACATTGACTTCAACACAAAACCTAGGAGGCTCATGGTTCTCATCCCCTTCCATAGACTTACACAGTAATTATAGACAACTTCCGGAGGACGTCCTCAAACCTATCAGAGCTCTTGCACCATGAACTGACATTTTGTCCACCCAAACAAAGGATCAGATAATTAATCTAGTGCTGAAAGCATAAGCTACAGCTAGCTATAGCACTGCAGTGCATGAAACGTGGTGAGTAGTTGACTCAAAGAGAGTGAAAGACAATATTTGAACAGTTTTGAACAAATTAAAGGAGAAGCAAAGTGAAGGAGAAGCAAGAGAGAAATAGAGAAAGAGAGAGAGATTTACAAAAAAATCCCCTTTCACTTACTTAGCTAGCTAGTTTAGCCTACTGAAACACCCTACTTAAACAGAGGGATGCTATGTTAGCTAGCTGGCTATGACTTTCCAACACAACAATATAACTCTTCCAAGTCAAGGTAAGCTTTTGGTTTTACTCATTTACTGCCAGCAGGGCCCACCGGTGTAACTGCTCACTGACTGTACACTGTAACATTACTGCATGATTGTAGCAGGTTTACTAACGCGTTATTTCTATTAGCTATGCGGACTATGATGTTACTTTAGCTAATATGGTGACAATGATGTAGGCTGTGTGTAGAGGTTTGGCTTGGAAAGTTTGTTTTGCCTGGTCACATACAGCTGATGTGTTGTGCATTGAAGTCCACAAGTGAAGGGAAAAGGTGTGAGGAGGAGAGTGCATAGATGCGATAAGGAATACAACGTGACTGCTATGATTGTGAACTGTGTTTATGTGTGATCAGGGGCGTATTCATTCCACTAATTCTGTTGAAAAACATTTCTTAAACGGAAGCAAACGGAACACAACGAGGATAAACATACCTGAATTTGTCCAATAGAAACTCTTGTTTGCAACTCTTGGACTAAAGATTACACCCTATATCAGCTAGATGCAGGCAAGAGTGTGCAAGGTGGTATTGAATGACACTGTCTGTCAATGTGTCACTGTCTGTCACCTAAAATGTGTCTCTCGATATGTTGTAAACTTTCATTCATAGGCTAGGTTGTAGCAACCTCATGATGGCTAGAGGGAAAATTCAAGTACCATGTAGTAGCCTAAACCTATTGCTGTTACATTGAACTGGGTGAATGGAAAAGGGAAAGGGGGATACCTAGTTAGTTGTACAACTGAATGTCTTCAACTGAAATGTGTCTTCCGCATTTAACCCAACCCCTGAATCAGAGAGGAGCGGGGGACTGCCATAAACAACATCCCTGGTGCCCGGGGAATAGTGGGTTAACTGCCTTGCTCAGGGCAGGAGGACATATCTTTACCTTGTCAGCTCGGGGATTCGATCCAGCAACCTTTTGGCTACCTTCCCACCCGAATATGAATGAGAGTCATCCAATATGCTGTCATAGAACGTTCTACCACCTAAATATTGTTATTCCCTGTTTAACCTGACTACTTGAACTGTTAAGGTGCTCTCGGTCTCCAGACACTCCCTGAGCTGTGAACACTGCAAAACACTACCCAGGAGCAATTATGTATTTCATATCTGACGGCCACAGAGCCATTATCATAGCCTGTCAATCACCGTGTCTCAAATTACAACTGCAGCCGTGTGTTTGCAGTCATAATAATGTGGTAGTATCCACAGCAAAAGTTGTCAATATACATTTTTTAGGCCCACCACAAAAATGTACATTTGTTAATAACAATTGTCTGCTTGTGCATTAACATGTAAATAAAGCAGGGAGCTAAATGGTGAAAATGGAGAGGGGATTCATGCATGGCACCCAGATTTCCCCCTCCTGCTGGGCAATATTAATGTTGCTTCTTCACACTTCAGAGGCTGCCATTGTGTTGACAAAGAGGCCACTGTCAGGACAACAAGGAGCAGGTCAAGCAGAGACGGGGGGAGGTTTCCCAATCGTCTGCTGGAAGACACGACTTCTCTCTGTTGTTAGACCATCTTATACCTTTTACCCCCAACACACACACACAAGCACTCACTTCTGCATGCATGTACACCCATGCAACGACACACACACACACACGCACACGCACGCGCACACGCACTCGCACTCGCACTCGCACTCGCACTCGCACACACGCACACTCGCACACACACACACACACACACACACGCACGCGCACACGCACTCGCTTTTCGCACTCGCACTCGCACTCGCACACACGCACACTCGCACACACACGCACACACACACACACACGCACACACACACACACACGCATGCATATACACAACCTGCGTTTAGCTCTCCCTATTGTTTGTCTGGCCTTCCAAGTCATTTGACCTGAAATCAATATAATTTGTCGACTAATAATTACATCGCCATTATTAGTCTATGAGAGAGCTCAATAATTGTTTGGATGTTTGTAAATCGATGTTAACAGGCTGCGCTTTAGGAAAACCGTTTATAAACCGAGTTTAATTCAGCTTTTTTTTTTTTTTTTTTTTCATTGTCACATTTTACAAACAAATGATAAAACCCAAGTTCTCTGTAACAACGTACGTTTTTACTTCTAATAATAAATAAACAGTAGGCTGGCCATGTCATACGATTTTCACTGCTATTCATTTACTTGACAAAAAAAGTGAGTGAGTTTCCTTACTGGTCAATCAATCAATATGCCCCAATGCACATTATTTGATATGCCAAGACACACGTAACACGCCATGCAACATATCTACACAATTCATACAATTCTACAGTTGAGATATTTCTTAGGGCCTCACTTCACTGGACCGTGATAACAGAGCTGATCTCAGTGGACGGAGGCAGTCCGAGCCTGGGTGAGCCTGGGTGAGCCTGGGTGAGCGGGGAATAATATGTTTTAGAGATACGCAGGGACTCCTGCTGAACCTAGCATATGCTCCTGCTCCAGCTGAACCTAGCATATGCACCTGGTTAGGAAGAGAAGACTGCTAGTATGGACTGATGACCCAGTTGATCCCCTACCAGCCACGACAGACCCAAGGCCATCATCACCCATCTGGTCAAGTGGATGATTCAAACGCAAATATAACATTACCATACAAAACACTTGTTTTCCCTATTACAATATTGACATTTCACTCAATCACACCAGTCAATCAATGATTGAGTATTAATGTTACTATACCTTTACAGGACTTTATTGGTCTGTGAAACGCAGTTAAAGCTACTGTACAGTACAACTCCTACACCATCCCTAGCATTTCCCCCCGTGAAAGAGCTTTTGACTCCCTCCTCCACTTTGAGCGCCAGCTGACAGAACTGGAGACAGGATCTGCTGTATGAGGAGTATGTCACATGGTGGATGGATGCTAATTGTTGTTATGTTTCAGGTCTAGCAAGCATGCCCCCCCTGCTGCTTGGAGAATGTCTCTGACTTTTGATCCTGACATCTGTGTCGAACAGGAATTTCACTCTACCTCCACTTCCTTCTGATGTTGCTCCAGGAACTAATGGATTGTGAAAAAGCTGGCAGGATATCATCTCAGAACACGTTGCTCTTTCACAATCAAGTATGTGAGAATAACTTGACAGCTTCACACAACTCTTGGCAAAGAAAACAAGTGACTTGGAAGTTTTGGAGGTTCACAACAAGTGGCAAAGGTGATGGTTGGCGGTCAAATGTCAACTTTGAGTTTGTAAAAATGTTTTTAAAAAAGAAAAAAAAGGAAGGATAACACGTTTAATGTTTAATCATATATATCAAAGCACATTGTACTATTCTAAGCAGAAAGCTCCTTCCATAATCCTACCAACCTGTGACTCTATAATGAGTCTCCATAATTATCTGTCGGAGAATTTCCAGTAGACATGCTATTCTATTTTCTCTTACAAGAGGAGTAATCGGGTTTGAATTCATTAATCTGTTTAAAAAGAACATGTTGGATGTTATGCTTTTCTTTCCATTCGTTTTAATTATGTAATTAAACAAAAAGCAAGTAAAAAGAATAATGCATGATCGTCATTGTAGAGTTCCTGTCTTTCCCAATCCCAATCAGTAGCCAGTTTTGTTCCGGACATGTCGTTGATGTCAACATACTAATGAGTTCAGATAGCCTTAGAAGGACCATGCAACGGTAATACCAACAATGGAGCGAATAAAATACACATCATTAAATAATACAACATAAATAATAATGTTTACTACTTTTTATCCAAATGGTGCAATTAATTGATGAACATAAAATGAGAACAAATAGCTCATTATTTCAATTAGCTTATTATGTATTTACTTATAATATATGTTAATTATTGGACAGGCAGCTTTGCGCTACTAATAAAGAATGTTTCGGAGGCATTACTGAACATCTAAATAATACTAGTTATTTAATAATGATAATAATACGTTAATACTACTAGTAATGCATATTTTAGATTCATAAGGTCAATGGCTATGCTAAAAGAGCAGCATATTCCACAGTGGCTTGGCCTACATATTTGACGTAAAGACAGATATGTGAAATAGCCTCCAGCAAACATCTGCTTACTGATCCTCCACCACAATAAACCCCAAATGTAATTCGCAAATGAATTACCCTTCCGCTAATTAATAATCCCTCTTACTTATACTGCCATTGTTATGATTGTCTACACAGTCCTGACAAAGTGATTACACAGGAACCGAGCAGAGGAAGAAGCTGTATCTTCAACGCGCTACACAGGCCACTGACAGACTCTGTCTGCCATGCCCTCCCTGTTAAAAACAAACAAGACCTCTGAACAAATCGGCTTTCATTTTGGCCATAAACAGTGCAGGACGGGGACAAGTGGAGTAGACCGACGCATGCTGTGGCCGACAGGGTGACGGGGCTGAGCTGCGGTGCGATGACCGTGGTTGTATGCTGACCGAGGCTGCCCTGTGACCCAGACAGCCATCAGGCAGTGTTTGACGGAAGACTTGGCGACGGATTCTGATTCCCCCAGGTGCTGTAGAACGTGCTGGGAAGTGACAAGCAGCAGACGGAGCACATCTCCTCTCATCCCAACTACAAGACTTAAACTGGTGTTAGCTCAATTGGATGACAGGGGGAAAGCTAAGCTGCCCTTTCGTAATGTGTTGTCGTGTAGGCCGTCGTGAGGAACTAAAATGTTTAAATGTGAATGAATATCATGGCTATAGAAAACGAAAGAAAAAAACACATTTCATCTCGGCTAAATAAATTCATTATTCTGAATTCTTTTCATGGGGGTAATACCCCCCAAAATATCAATAGCAAGCACATGCCGGTATCAGAGCATACTTGTCAGTCAGCTTCCTAACTAACTTCAGTTTAGTTCCATGCCTTGCTGTCAGCTTCAGCTAAATAAACAGCACTTAAAAGCCTTACCCTCTGTCCCTGCTTGGGCCCAACACTATTGTGCTCTTGACGTTTAAAAGACAATGTCATTTTGTTTTCGGCCTGCAGCTGGGTATGAAATGACCAGTGAAATCCTTTGGCTGGTGTGTTATTTCGCACCCTGGGACACAACTGCACGTATTTATTTTCCACACAATGGAGACGGAGCCAGCCTGCTCTTTCTTTCATTCAGTTCCGCAGGGTGTTAAGTCTCCACAGAGTGCAATTAGAGGTCGTCACTTCCCCACTGCACCCCATGTCCCTCTCCAGTTAGACAGCATGGTAGTGGGCCGCTGGGCCGGCCTCCCCACAGCCTGACATTGATCCTGCGGAAACCCCCTTCTCACATCTTAAGACTGATACCACTAAGTAAAAATGCAAACAGAGCTATTTTTTTTTACAATAAGAATCTAAATACCAGTTCTTTGGAGCACGGACTCTCTGAAAAGAAAAGTATGCTCCTGTAATGTTCATTGTGTGCTCTAAGTGAGATGGGTGTTGTTTAGTTGCTATCTGCATCATGGTTAGTTTGCTGAGAGTTTTAAAAAAACATGCCGGTCCAGACGGACAATACCGAGGCTGACTACTTGGGATTGAAATGACGGCGAAGCTGACCTCTCGAACAACGAGGAGGTGGGACATGTAGTTTACAGAACATCAGTTTGGCTCACCTGTGGAGAGCAGCATCAAACTGGGTTGTTATGTTCGACAGAAAGAACAGTAGCGTCTTCACAGGTGACTGTTCAGATTTTGGGTTGCTGTAAGTTATCGACCGACATGACAGGAGGTCTTACAACTTTGAGTGTACAAATAGCCAGATGTGGAAAGGTGTTCCAACATCCTGTCAAAAGCCTGGCTCAGAGTTATTATTAACACATAGCCCATCTTAAAAAGAAGTGAAGTTGAACAAATGTCTACATACAACGATTGTATAGGAATAGATCTTCGGAACTGACTGTGATCTTCTCATGCATTCTAACTATTCTGCTCTCTGTGCTCACTGACATTTTGCTGCCCTCCACCAGATATACAATACATGGCCAAAAGTATGTGGACACCTGCTCGTCGAACATTTCATTACAAAATCATGGGCATTAATATGGAGTTGGTCCCCCACTTTGCTGCTATAACAGCCTCCACTCTTTTTGGAAGGCTTTCCTCTAGATGTTGGAACAATGCTGCGGGGACTTGCTTCCATTCAGCCACAAGAGCATTAGTGAGGTCGGGCACAGATGTTGGGCGATTAGGCCTGGCTCGCAGTTACCGTCTGAATTCATCCCAAAGGTGTTCGATGGGGTGATGGGCAGGGCTCTGTGCAGGCAAGTAAAGTTCTTCCACACAGATCTCGACAAACCATTTCTGTATGGAACTCACTTTGTGCGCGGGGGCATTGTCATGCTGTAACAGGAAAGGGCCTCCCCCAAACTGTTGCCACAAAGTTGGAAGCACAGAATTGTCTGGAATGGCATTGTATGCTGGAGCATTAAGATTTCCCTTCACCAGAACTCAAGGGCCTAGCCCAAACCATGAAAAACAGCCCAAGACCATTATTCCTCCTCCACCAAACTTTACAGTTGGCACTATGCATTGGGGCAGGTAGCATTCTCCTGGCAGCCAGATGGTGAAGTGTGATTCATCACTCTAACTGCTCAGCCATGGAAACCCATTTCATGAAGATCCTAACGAACAGTTATTGTGCTGACGTTTCTTCCAAACACAGTTTGGAACTCGGTAGTGAGTGTTGCAACCGAGGACAGGCGATTTATACACGTTACATGCTTCAGCACTCAGTGGTGAGCTCTTTTTCTGTGAGCTTGTGTAATGGCCTACCACTTAACGACTGAGCCGTTGTTTCTCCTAGACGTTTCCACTTCACAATGCCAGCATTTACAGTTGACCGGGGCAGCTCTAGAAAGGCAGACATTTGACAAACTGACTTGATGGAAAAATGGCATCCTATGACAGTGCCACCTTGAAAGTCACTGAGCTCTTCATTTTCATTCTACTGCCAATGTTTAACTAATGGAGATTGCGTTGGTGTTTGCTCGATTCTTTTCACCTGTCAGCAATGGGTATGGCTGAAATAGCCGAAACCACTCTTTTAAAGGGGTGTCCACATACGTTTGGCCATGTGCATACCATTGCTGACACTATATATACATAGTGTATACCATGATATATATATATAGTGTATACCATGAACCCAGGTCTCCATGCCACCTCTGAACATCCATTGCCACCTTTCCACCTTTCCCATTGAAGGAGAGCATATCTGACAGAGCATGGCAAGGCCACACAAAGTCTACAGTCAAAGACAAAGATAAAGCCACCCAATATATCAGAACCAGAAGAGGAAGGATAGCATATCTGATACATCTGTACAACAGGTTCAGAGCTTGACGACACTGTATCAACAGAAGTGCGAGTTAGAATGGCGAATGCACATCATGAATCGATGGCGACACATTAATAATCTTAGACAGGGAGGGTTCACATGTCCCCTTCAGGTAGACACTTGAACCCTTTAAATGAGAACTAAGATAAGTTGGTGGCCTGTGAGGATGAACACTTGTGCTGTTCTGGTTGGGCTTTGCCCGGGGACGCACAGAAAAAGGAGTGGATGTGACATATGGCACTAAGAGTTGAAGACCCTCTGTGCCTCCGACCTCTTCTCACAGTGGAGCCGTCACCAGGCTGGACGTGTATGGAGAAAATTGAACCAGGAATGATTCCTTCTGACCAGGGCTACAAGGCCATGACTGTTTAGTGACTCACAAAGCCCACTGACCACAAGATGTGGCATGTTACAACAGCCAGAGAGGGTCCTCTGGTTTTAATGGAATTCACACATGATCTACTGTATGCCTTTAAACATATAGATCAACCTAAGATCCTACAAAATACAACTACATAAGGACACCATGGAGAACAGACTATAGGCTGTGTACTGTATAATCATTCTTTATATAGACATCGGACTCAGCTGCCACAATAAATGGCAGATGTCTGGCCAGCTCCCTTCCTTTGATATCTCATTCTATGTGATTGTCCTGTGTATTTGTCTCTGCCCTCTATGGAGGCATGAAAGCCTGGTCCCTCCGAGCAGATGGCCTTCCTTACCTATAACACCAGGGTTCCTATGGCCGCAAATCAAACCTAGAGCCCTCTCCGGGCCTCGGCTTTAACCTGCCTCCACCTCTCAGCCCTTCCCCATCAGCCCCAGAAACCCACCACAACCACAGACACCATCAATGGCTCCATCCTCTCCCACACACTGTGGAGGATGCTGCTTCCCTGCCTGTGACCTGTGAACTGTGAGCTAGTTGGCACAGGGCCCAAATACCTTCCGTTTCATCTTCAAAGCACCAGAGCCCATCTACAGGGTTGGCCCAGCTGAGCTTTGTTCCTGGACTTGGAAATCAGGTTTCCTGAAGCTCCTATGTTGCTCAGACCCGCTCCCTGCCTCCCTGCCTGGCCTGCTTCTCCCCCTCTCTCACCTGGGTTAATCACGGGATCAGATGGAATGAGGTGTGTTTGCCCTGATTCCGTTGCTGGATGGCTGAGTTCAGAGTCGTCTGTATTTGGTGGCCACTTCACCACCTGACAAACCCTCTGTGTTCCTGTGAAATGAGTTCATGCTCGGCCCCAGAGAACTTGACTTGATGACTGACGGAAAAAGTGCAACATATATTTGATTTTCTTTACAGACTTCATCTAATAACACAGCTCTCATTGATACAACAGAGCATTATAAAAGTCCATTACAACGGCAGATTAAATTGACTGTCCTAATCCATTGTGTTCTATGTTGTATTGCTATATAATAGTGACTGAAAGAAGTCTCTATTCTGACGCATGTTTCTCTACGCTTTGTTCACAGGCCAAGCGAAATCACTTTTACCAACCACACGCTGATGCCTGAAGCAACAACAAGCCATTCAAGAATTCACAAAACAAGCTAAGAGCAGGAGCATTACATAAACATCGCAAGTGTCTTTTACTGTCCGTTTCGAGGTGAAAAGTAAGTGAGAAAGGGAGCAGCTGTCTCGCACAGACGGTGAGTTTCTGTTGTGTAGCCTATCGCCTCTAGGTGGCAGTATTGTCATGTAAGCGGCGTCAAAAGTCCTACACCATACTGACACTTTGAGAGACCGAGATCTATACCCTCTCACGACAAGACCAAAGGAAGCGCGAGGCGATGAAGTCTTTCATTGATCACATATATCACACGTTTTTTTTCTCTCTCTCTCAAAAGCCCTTCTCTTCTGTCACGGCAAATATTCACCTTATCCACTGAAGCAAACTGCCGACACCTTTTTAAGAAGTGACAACTGTGTAGCCTATATTTCATGATCACAAATTCCATTTTCATATCAAGCCAGACGAGAATGCAATTTTCACTTCATTTAATCGGCGTGGGGACTTGGGTGGGTTGGGGCACTCAGACCTGTCAGAAGTTTAAGACAGCCTGATGCTGTCGATCTCTCACTTCGATACCTAACGAGCTCGCGGCAGTTCCAGCCGGCGTTCCTCCAATAGGTTTGCTAATTAAGCTCCACACCAGGGTTTGGCGTATGACGACAGGGACAGTAAAAAGGACACCACCGCAGGAAGAGACTTTTAGGACTAAAAATATGAACTTGGGACAAGATAATATACATGACAAGCTAAAGTAAACTATTTCTATGGGACTTATGAAAAGAGGGAAATGGCATTTATTTGAAAATAAGAGACAGGTAAGGGGACTGTGCATGCTCGAATAATCCAAGACACCTGTAATCTTCCTCTGAATAAACGATATGAGACAATACCACCCTGTTTTCAAACCATCACGGGTCTACGTGATGCACCTTTTTAGTCATATTTTAGGGTGAGAAACATAACGGAATACCATGTCTCTTTTGCCTCCCCTCCCTCTCTCCCTCTCAATATCTCTCTCTCTCTCTTTGCCTCCTGGAGAACGGAGCATTGAGTGACAGCTCCCCAGCCTGAGAGAGGTGGTCCTCCCCAGCCCCTTCCATTCAGCGTCAGAGCCCAGGCCCTTTCACACTCACCCCACTGTGGGCCTGTTTGTCCCCAAACATTACCCACCAAACCCCACAATGGCATTCCGGGCGTCTCAGAGCCTCCATTGCCAGCCGTATCGTAATGGAATGTTAATGTGAGAGGACAGCTCATATCACCAAAAGTGTTATCTCATTTAAAAAAAGAAAAAAAATCCTACAAACATGTACATACACACACACACTATATGGATGACTAGACACATAAGTAAACTCACACGCACACACTCCCAAACAGTCACACCCTGGCATAAACATGTTCAAAACAAGACTGTGGCCTCTTTTTCTCCCCGTCACACTGGAGACAGAACTGAAAAGAAAATGCAACAGGGTTGACACAAGGAGGAAGTCCTGTCTGTCTGCTTGCCTGCATGTCCCTCTGTCTGTCAGTCATTGTGGTGCTCCAAGGAGCTGAGACGAGGGCCACTTGTAAAATTAGAGGGATAGCCAAAACAAACTATGATTCATTGACATATTTCGTTATGGGAAATGTGTTGATTGTGATTTTGTTTGATGAAGGTACTCTGGAATCTTTGCACTCATAATCCAAATATTGAAATAAATCTGCTAAAATATGAGTCACTCCTATCTGAAAGGCTCTACTGTGACCGTTAACTTCCCTGACCCTTGAACTTGCACCACCCTGTGTAAAAGCCAAACGAATGGAAATGAATATATACACTTATATCGCAAGTGAAACTCATCTCAAATACCCTGAATATTTTCATTCACAATGAATAATGTTTCTCCTCTGAAAAAAGTAAAATCATAATTGCATGGAGATTTGCAGAAGAGCTACTGAATGGTTGATTAAGCTCATTTAAAATGCACCTAATTTCCATCGCGCAATGTAAATTATTTTTTTCCCTGACCTTCCTTGCCAAAATAATCTACGAGGTAATCATATTTTAAAGTATTAGCATCTCAGCCTGTAAGCCACTAAACCTCCGTTTACCTACGCTATTCTACATACAGTACAGTCAAGGTAGGCAGCTCTATTTGGAGAAAGGGAGGGAGGACAAAATGACGGAATTACCTGTGAGATAGGAAACCAATGAGGCAAAAGAAACAAGCCCAGAATAAAACAAAAACCCAGGAGAAAAAAGAGAGGAGCTGTAACATGAAAGGGAAGACAGACACTGCTAGGTTCACCTACAGTAATCCAGTCACACTCGTCACGTTCACTCCACAATAGAACAGTAATCAAGGCCAAAACCATGGCAACGTGGTGCAGCTGAATCTCTCTCTCCTAGTCCGTTCACTCCCTCTCTCACCTGTGTCTTGGTCGACCGCAGCCTTGCCCGCAAGGCCCCCAGGACTTCCTGGATGTAGAGCCTGACCCCGTCTGGGCTGAACTTCTCCCCCCCCCTGGACACTCACAGTGGCCCCCCGCAGCAGGTTGAGGGAAATCTGCAGACAGCCATCCAACAGGGAAACTGCACCATCAGGAGAAACACACGCACAGGCAGATGAGTCCACTCTGCCCTGGTCTGATCCACACATCTCCTCTGGTGCTGCTTAGGGAACAACCTACGGTCCAGGTTTGCAGGCATTTCAGATACCACTGACGCAGTGGGGCCTGCTGCACACAAAAAGATGAGCATGATAAGGAGAACACGGAATAAAGTGGCCACCATCAGGGGTGTGTGTTACATATATATATTTATATATATATTTATATATATATTTATATATGAAGGCTCCCCCAACCGTAGGGCTTCACAAGCACACCTGAGTGGTCTCAAAGTGTGCCTAACTAGCTGCACACAGTGTCATGGTGTGCACTGATTGCCTTATCTTCTCATTTATCACAGTTGAATTGGAACCAGCCTTGCTGAAAGCTCCTTTCATTGTTGGGCTGGAAACTGTGTGAGTCTCGGTGTGCATCCGAACAAGGGGCCTCCTGCTCAGGAACTCTTAGTGGGAGAGGAAAGGTGAATGGGGAGGGAGAGAGGGAGGGAGAGAGAGGAGGATGAGAGACGGAGAGAGTGAGAGCAATGATAGATCATATAAAATAGAGGTGAAACATGGGATTATATAAGCCTCAGAGGTTATCGAGTGTGTTCCCAAAAGGTAACAAGAGCCATGATGCTTAACAACCAGCTCCACTCAAACCAACCGTGGACCAAGTGAGCATGTTTCCGCTAAGTCAACCCCCTGCTTAGTTCCCAAACAACTGCTTTCATTGGCTAAAACGTGACGCGGGTTTCTCCCACAAGACGTGAGGTGGATGTTGATAGGTCTAAGATCTCATACAGAATATTTATGATGTTCCACTGTGCTCCAGTCTACACCCATCTCACTTCTTGGCAGGTTTGTGGTTGAAATTGAACTACTGCTGAAAATGTAAAATACATGCTTTGCTACACAGTTTACGGGGTACAAGAGGAGATACTTCATTGAAATATTTGAATAATCATAATATGTAATCATGTAAGTACAAGTATATCCCAGGCTAGAAAAGCAAAACAATTATGCAAAAGGCCACATCTTCAAGATGTCTGGAGTCCCAAAACAATTCTACATCCCTCAGTCTAAAGCCACTAATTTGACAGCTGTCCTGTTTTGTTGACAGTTTCCGCGGTGGCCCTATTGTCCCCAGGTGTTTGTTTTACTGCTTGTTTCTTAAACATTGATGCCTCTCTCAATCTGGATCTCCGTGGTGACGAGCGGAGTGACAAGTGCACGACGGACGCACTTGAAGCAATCTCTCACAGCGGCTTTGCTTTCCAGTGATCCCGTTCAATTGACAGCGTTCACCCGAGGGGGCCAGCAGAACTGCAGTACAGTCTACCACAGCAAGCTAGCGATTTGCACATTGCGACCTAATGGGACATACCGTAGCTTTATCCGCATGGTATAATTATAAAAGCAGAGGAACAACTAATGGTAGAGAATCAATGGATGTGGTCTTTTTATTGTACCTGGGAGCATGTTTTGTAATTGGATGAGGAGTGTTCTCTGCAACTAATTGATTAGTGGGAACTGGGAAAGCAACTGTGTAACCCTCTTCCAGTGCTATAGAATTCCTCATGAGTCACGCGTTCCTTTAAATTGAGTGAGAGAGTTGTGCATTAAATATGCCGGCTGATCTTCTGCTCGGGCGAGTGGACTGAAAACGATGGGAATTCTTAATGCATTGACGCCTCAGTTCACGCCTGGTGATTGATCACTTGCAACTATATCCACTTTCTTCCATTAAGTCTGGTGTGTGTGTGTGTGTGTGTGTGTGTGTGTGTGTGTGTGTGTGTGTGTGTGTGTGTGTGTGTGTGTGTGTGTGTGTGTGTGTGTGTGTGTGTGTGTGTGTGTGTGTGTGTGTGTGTGTGTGTGTGTGTGTGTGTGTGTGTGTGTGTGTGTGTGTGTGTGTGATAATAGGTTCATCAGATTTCGGCTTAAATTGAGAGTGAAGGGGTTTGCTGTGTGGGTGAACAAGAGGGGACATGTTGGGGCCCTGCCTCTAAGCAGCATGGGCGCAAAGAGAGACATTCAGAGCCACTCCACCAATCACACGCTCCCTGAACCCCAATGGGACCCAAATTACAAGGGATGTGTGGGGCTTTTCTGACATATTTATATCTTTTACTCCTTACAGACCCACTCAAACGGGTTTGTATGGTGATGGGGTTTACAAACAGGGACAGTTCTGTGGCGGTATAGGGGACTGGAGAGTGGGGGTTAAGAGAGAAGTAAAATAACGGACATTTTTACTTTGGGAGACATGGCACTGTCTTATAAATTATTCATGCTAGTGTATATCAAGAGGGGGGTGAGCTGTGACTTGTTGCATTGTCTTTGATTCTATAGGAAGGCGAGATTGGCGATCTGTTTTATTTTCTCACGAAGGTAATTACTAGAGAGTGGGAACGAATGAAGAGTTTATTTCCAAAAACAATAATCCACCAATTTTTCACAGAAATGAATGCTTATGGGTACCTTTATGTATGTGTAAAATATTACTGTCCTCAGATTTTTTTAATTCATAGGAATAAGATGTGTATTACAATTGAGTTTGTTGCAAAACGCTATATATCCATTGTTTAGCTGGAATGGAATCTTCGTACCCTGTATATTTAACATGTCAATTAAACACATCACAAATCGAGCCTCATACTATAGTGTTTGGTCAGAGCTAGGCCTTGTCCCAAATGGCACCCTATTCCTATATAGTGCACTACTTTTGACCAGAGCCTAGCTCTCTTATTATTGTATTGATTGATTTTAACATATACATTTTTAAAATATTGTCACAAATGTATAATTTGTACAGTTATTTATTAAAATTGTAATTATTTGTCACACAGTGTAAAACCTTGCAGTACTACTTGTTTCTAAGAGTGAGGCGGATATACAGTATGTTCATTAATTTGGCTATTTCAGACAAATTATGACTACATTACAGATGTATTAACCATCAAACAATATTTCCCAAGCTTTTGATCCATTTCGATGAGATTTTAATAGAATTTCATAGTTTTCTTCACAAAATGTTCAACAATCTTGCATTGTTGCATTTTTTGCAACATTTCCAGAAAATAGTTTAACAAACTGGTAATAAAGAATATACATTATTGTCATAATCACAGAGGCCTATTGCAAGTAACATGTTTTCCTCATTCGGATCTATGCTTTGGTCTAACAGGGTTAAATAACCTCATGGTAAGATTAATAGGGAAAAAGACACACCAACCTCTTTCTTATGAAACAAAAAAAGCTACTTAACCAATATTTCTGTAAATATATATTTAGCATTCCAAAACACTATACATCATTTTCAGAAATCTTGGTATTTTAGCTTTTTTTTTGTTTAAAGAACTTATGAAAGATATTGATGTGTTTTTTCCCCCTATTTAATCATGTATTTTATATATTTAATATATAAAGGACACACCAATATACAGTCAAGTGTCTTAATAGGGCGTTGGGCCATCCGAGCCGCCAGCACATCTTCAATGTGCCCTGGCATTGATTCTATAAGTGTCTGGAACTCTATTGGAGGGATGGAACACTATTCTTCAATGATAAATTCCATCATTTGGTGTTTTGTTGATGGTGGTGGAAAACGCTGTCTCAGTTGCCGCTCCAGAATATCACATTTTTAGACATGACCCGAAGCATGATGGGATGCTAATTGCGTAACGTGATGCTCCAGAACTTTTGTATAATTTCAGCCAGTAGTTTTGAAAGTGGTGCTCATGAGCCAAAATGGGTCCCTATTTCTTTGTATACTACGTCATCCATTTCATATGATAGGTTACTTCCTGCTAATTCTATAATTTTGTGGTCATTCATATGATATGTTACGAATCCAATTCGTACATTATGTTATGAATTTGTTGTGCTTTGAGATCCCCGATTGCATCTTTAATTAACTCAGGAACTACACCCGTGTGGATGCACCTGCTTTCAATATACATTGATGATATTGCATCCTTACATCTAAAGAAGAAACACAGGCACTGCCACTTCTCATTTAAAACATCAAGGGGACGCAGCATGTGTGTGGCGTGGCAAAAGAGACTGAGAACAAGACCAAGAAGTGTGAAGACCAGAGCAGGTGACGAAGTACAATTCACAGTGCCAAATAGCACTCGAAGGAATTAAAATCAGAGGTTTCTGGGTGCGTGTTTGTGTGTGTGTGTGTGTGGCGGGGGGCTACTCCAGTCAATAATCACATTCACACTCTGCTCCAGGGCAACTAAGCGTGGCAGGCAGGGCAGTGAGATACGGTTCAACTCCCATATGTAGCTCCACGCTGTGGAGGCGCTATGCTGAAGTGTCAGAGAGAAAAAGAGGAACCCTGGCACAATACCTGTTCCTACTGAGGGCCTCTCCTGACATGCAAGGCACAGCGCTTGTGGCCATCGCAGCAGTAGGCAACAAAGATGGCCACTGGCCACAGTATCCACAGCAACCACTTTCATTTGATTTTTTTATTTTTCAAGTATAACTAGACCAGCATTTCCCCAAACTCGGGATTCCAAGGGGTGCATGTTTTTGTTTTTGCCATACTACACAGCTGATTCAAATAATAATTTAATCATCAAGCTTTGATCATTTGAGGGCCAAGTTTGGGAAACCCTGAGCTAGGCTGTCTGAACAGTGACATGTTCAGCATTAGAGGGATTTGAAAAATCAAATGTGTGTAATTGTTGGAAATTGAATTCCTGGAATTTACCTATCATTGGAATTGAGAAAAATTCAATTATTCCGGAATTCAAAGACTGATCAAGAATTTGAATTGAATTCAATGGCATTTACAGGGAGAGAATTTGTTTTAAATCGATAGGGTTTACCAGCGAAGGTGTAAAACCTATTGTTATTCTCTGATTTATTTTCCTTCACATGGTCAAATAACTCGAGCGTAGATTGGTAACTTTTTTCTAATTTGGCCTGAGGCCATGAGTAACTTCATCAAAATGAATGGCACCTTTGATTTGATTTATTAGGATCCCCATTAGCCGAAGCCAATGGCGACAGCTAGTCTTACTGGGGTCCAACACATAAGGAAAAAGACATTACAAACAAAATACTTTACAATTGACATATATTTAAAAACATTAACATGCAGTGTGTGTGTGTGCATCTATCAGTTACCGTACACATCTGTACATACACACAACAAGTAGGTCACATGGGGGAGAGGCGTTGTGCCGTGAGGTTTTGCTTTATTTGTTTTTTGAAACCAGGTTTGGTGTTCACTTGGGCTTCATAAGATGTAAGGGAGTTCCATGCTTCCATGGCCAATGTTCCCTTCAAATTTCTTTCAGCACAGAGTAAATTTCAGGTCTGGATAGCACAAACTTTAACATCGTGAAAATTCTGTGCAACTTCCAGTGCAGGTTTACTGTGAACACTGAGGCTGTACCTGCTTAATGTTACAGTTTTAATAGTGGCCAAGTAGGCTACTGTAGCTATTTGATCATAATGTAGGCCTACCAAAGTGGCCTACCATCAAAAACAATGGAGAAAATGCATCCCTTTACATTTTAACATGGAAATAACTGTTCTATCGTTCACTTTCAGCAGCCAATGTGTGTTGTTCAATGTAGAGTAGGCCTACATTCCATGAGACTTTTGAAAAAAACATGCAGGGCTTGACATTAACCCTTATTTCTACTTGTCCTTCAGACAAGGAGGTGACAGAAAATGTTGTTGTGTTGTTTGATGCAAGAAACCACTTTACAAAATAAAATGCATTATTATTCCCATACCATTATAACAGAGAATCAGACAAATTATGCTACCCTCTGCCTACTGGCTACTTAGCTTCGTCAAACGTGTCTCAAAATACAACACTGCCCCTTTAAGACCAAAAAAAAAGCTCTATACCTGACTTGCTTTCCAAAGATCTAGAAATGTACACGTTTTGTGCTCTTGTAGGAAGCAATCACTCCCCTTTTGCTGACTACAAATGATCTATAATTGGGCTAATAACTCGCAAACTAGAGAGCAAAGGATCTGAAAACAAATTGTACACGTGGCTTCGTGCAGCTCTCGCTTTGATCTTAAAACAAGCGGATCTACTCACAACCGCTCATGCTGTAAACACAGTCCAGTTCAAAGTAAATGGCACAGATCCATATATGGCAATGATCTATTTGCATATTTCCCTAGTGCAGCTCTGATTGTTTATGCCACACCGGTCTGTGTGGAGTATGGGCTGAGTCATATGTGTCAATGCAATAGAATCCTACTCCGACGCATTCTGCCTACAACAAAATCTCTTGCAGTTTGCTTTGTTTTGGTATATTGCATTGAAAGTGGCTAATATTGCGTTGATTCGAACACAATAACCACAGTAAAGGGAAAACGTGTTAACAGGGAAAAATTTCCTCATGCTCACCAACCTTTTGGGAGTCAAGATCACTTTCTGAGTCAAAAAGCAAGCTAAAATCTACCGCACAGATTTTTTTGGAACATGATTTAAAAAAACAAAATCCCATGCAACATTAACCAATTAAAACAGTACTGTAGCAATGAGGTGTGTGCAGTATGCTATAGGCCCAATACATTATCACCGCATATTGGCTTTGCTTGAATTGCCCTGCCAATGCATTGTTGTTTGGGCAATTTAAGTAGGCTATACGCTCACACCGGTTAATAATGTGTTTTTTATTTTTTATTTACTGGGCTGATGGTGCCTGCATCTGATGGTCATTCTCAGTGGAGGGAGAGAGCAGCAGACGGAGGGTCCGTCTCTCAACATCCCTCCGCACTCCCTTTCCTCAACTGACAATGACCAAAAAGAGACTCCGTCTTCCAGCTGATAGCGAAACCTGAGTAGCACCGCATTATTTCTACCTCATGCACAAATTCATGTTGTTACTCCTAACAAGAATTGACACAGTCAGTCTTTCATTAACTCTTAGCCAAGAGCGACTGGCATGCATAGTATCAATATTAGCCCTCTGACTACAATGAAGAGCAAGATGTGCCGACTCTGTTCTGGTCCAGCTGCAGCTTAACTAGGTCTTTCTTTGCAACACTTGACCATGACTGGACAATAATCAAGATAAGGTGCCAAAAAAGCAAAGCATCTCTTTATTAGACAGACCTCTCCCCACCTTTACAACCATTGAATCTATATGTTTTGACCATGACAGTTTACAATCTAAGGTAACACCAAGTAATTCAGTATCCTCAACTTGTTCAACAGCCACACCATTCATTACCAGATTAAGCTGAGGTCTAGAATTTAAGGAATTATTTGTACCAAATACAATGCTCAGGACCAGTTTATTACTGGCCACCCATTCCAAAACCGACTGCAACTCTTTGTTAAGGTTTTCAGTGACTTCATTAGCTGTGGTTACTGATGCGTATATGGTTGAATCATCAGCATACATGGACACACATGCTTTGTTTAATGCCAGTGGCAGGTCATTGGTAAATATAGAGAAGTGTAGAGGGCCTAGAGAGCTGCCCTGCATTACACCACACTTTGACATTAGAGAAGCGTCCATAAATGAAAACCCTCTGACTTCTATTAGATAGATAGCTCTGAATCCACGATATGACAAAGGTTGAAAAGCCATAACACATGTGTTTTCTCAACAACAGGTAATGGTCAATAATATCAAAGACTGCACTGAAATCTAACAGTACAGCTCCCTCAATCTTCTTCTTCTTAATTTCATTCAACCAACCATCAGTCATTTGTGTCAGTGCAGTACATGATGAGTGCCCTTCTCTATTAAGCATGCTGAAAGTCTGTTGTTAATTTGTTTACAGAGAAATAGCATTGTAATTTGGTCAAACACAATTTTTTCCCAACAGTTTACTAAGAGCTGGCAGCAAGCTGATAGGTCTGCTGTTAGAACCAGTAAACACTGCTTTACCACTCTTTGGAAGTGGAATGACCTTGGCTTCCCTTCAGGGTAAAGACTTTCCTCCAGGCTCAGATTAAAGATATGACAGATAGGAGTGGCAATCGAGTCAGCTACCATCCTCAGTAGCTTTCCATCTAAGTTGTCAATGCCAGGAGGTTTGTCATTATTGATCGATAACAATAATTGTTCCACCTCTCCCACACTAACTGTACAAAATTCAAACTTGCAATGCTTTTCTTTCATTATTTGTTTTTTAGGCATGAGTATGATGGCTCACTGCACAGATTGGCCTATACAGGGTGCTGTTATAAGCAAACTCACTTAAACCCTCATATCCGTCGCCCTGTTTGACCTGAGAGACTTTGTATTTCCTCATGCTCAACAAATTTGCCTCAAGGACCCATAAGTTCCATCAGGATAGATTTTCCACCATCTTGGACATTTTGGGGAACCTTTGAAAAACATATTCTCATGAACCTCATGAAGTCCATATAACGAAAGCCCCATGATACATCTCTTAACTTAGTTTGAGAAAAGCTAAGGGAGGGGTTAAGAGATGGCCATTAATAAATCAGGAAATCGGATTGTATGTGTCCATTTGAATCCTTTGTAAAATCCACTCCACAATGGCCTATAAGCTTGAAACTTTTTAGGGTCATCAAAGACATTACCATGATGAATCAGGATTAGTTTGGCATTGATAGGGAAAATACAGTATAACAATTCACTTTTTTGACTATTTAACGCTAATGCTTAAAATAATCATAAAAAAATCTTCTTCTCATGGACAAAAAGTCAGATTCACTCCAAATGTGGTGTTTGGAATCATCACAATAGTCCCTAAATCGTTTGAGAAAATAATGTTGATGGGTTCAAAGAGGGCCACTCTATACCAGTAGATGCATATTAGCACATACACTAATATGTCGCCTGTTTTAAGAAGCTAGGCATATGTCGCACGCCACTACTTCACAAGAATAATAACAAACTTGTATGCCATTTGTAAGTACAAATAAAATTGTTAAATTACGAGCCTAGTTGGTTTAGCCACGGAAAAAGTCAGGAACCTTCCCGCTAGTCATGATTGACTGAGATAATGGATGGACATGCCGAGAGATGAGTTCTACCATGGAGCAAGCTTCTGTCTATAACATGAGCTGCTCAGTATGTGCAGATAATCCTTGCTACTGAATATTTTTAAAGGTCTAAGGTTAGCATGGAGAACCTCAAAAGTGTTGCTACTGCTCTCAACAACATTGCTGCCCAGAATTTAGCAGGAGCTATCAATGAAGATCAGTGGGAAAAAGTTGTGATGGACTACTTTCTGCACATGGTCAGTGTGAACCGGAGTGTAGCTAGCTACAAACCAAACGTAAAGACACACTGGCGTGAAGCATTCATCCACGTATTCTGGTAAGAGTCTAGCTACATTTAAGCTATAAAGTCAGAGGCGGGGTGGTATACGGCCAATATACCATGGCTAGGGGTTGTTCTTACGCACAAAGCAACACGGAGTGCCTGGACACATTCCTTAGCCATGGTGTATTGGCAATATACCACAAACCCCCAAGGTGCCTTATTGCTATTATCAATTGGTTACCAATGTAATTAGAGCAGTAAAAACAAATGTTTTGTCATACCCATGGTTTACGGTCTGATATACCACGGCATCAGCCAATCAGAATTCAGGGCTCAAACCACCCAGTTTATAATTTCAGATATTATACGTTTCTAATTTGGTCAGACAGTAGTTTTCATTGCAAGTTAAAGCGTACTGTTAGCTCGGTTAGTGAATGTTAGCTTGATGGCTCGCTAGCTAATGTTAAATGTATGATCTGTGTTGTAATATTATTTGTATCTCAGAAAACCATTTGCATTGCTTTTAATAGCGTAATCTTAGCTAGCTAGCTAGCTAACATTGAATCTAGTTAGTTAGCTTTAGCTACCTGCAGATTCATACTCCAACATTTCATGCATGGTGGCTAGCTATGACAATCTGTTTGTACTGTAGCTATGGGTTGGGATTATGTTTCGTTGTTTAGCTAGCTAGCTAGCTACATGTCTAAACAAAAGACTCCACTTCGCAAGAGAATGATTACACTACCCATCAAGTTAGCCAGTTGTGTCTGGGGTGATTACGGCCATCTATTGTATTTCATAAACATGTGTACATGTCTAGACAATAGTTACCCATCCACTTACCTAGATGTGGCTGGGGGTGGTTATAGCATTTCTTTCACATGACCTAACAATTTAGACAATTGTCTGGGTAAGCATCATATAGGGCTCCGGGCAGCCGAGCGGAAATGGAGGAAAACTCGCCTCCCTGCGGACCTGGCATCCTTTCACTCCCTCCTCTCTACATTTTCCTCCTCTGTCTCTGCTGCTAAAGCCACTTTCTACCACTCTAAATTCCAAGAATCTGCCTCTAACCCTAGGAAGCTCTTTGCCACCTTCTCCTCCCTCCTGAATCCTCCTCCCCCCTCCTCCCTCTCTGCAGATGACTTCGTCAACCATTTTGAAAAGAAGGTCGACGACATCCGATCCTCGTTTGCTAAGTCAAACGACACCGCTGGTTCTGCTCACACTGCCCTACCCTGTGCTCTGACCTCTTTCTCCCCTCTCTCTCCAGATGAAATCTCGCGTCTTGTGACGGCCGGCCGCCCAACAACCTGCCCGCTTGATCCTATCCCCTCCTCTCTTCTCCAGACCATTTCCGGAGACCTTCTCCCTTACCTCACCTCGCTCATCAACTCATCCCTGACCGCTGGCTACGTCCCTTCCGTCTTCAAGAGAGCGAGAGTTGCACCCCTTCTGAAAACCTACACTCGATCCCTCCGATGTCAACAACTACAGACCAGTATCCCTTCTTTCTTTTCTCTCCAAAACTCTTGAACGTGCCGTCCTTGGCCAGCTCTACCGCTATCTCTCTCAGAATGACCTTCTTGATCCAAATCAGTCAGGTTTCAAGACTAGTCATTCAACTGAGACTGCTCTTCTCTGCATCACGGAGGCGCTCCGCACTGCTAAAGCTAACTCTCTCTCCTCTGCTCTCATCCTTCTAGACCTATCGGCTGCCTTCGATACTGTGAACCATCAGATCCTCCTCTCCACCCTCTCCGAGTTGGGCATCTCCGGCGCGGCCCACGCTTGGATTGCGTCCTACCTGACAGGTCGCTCCCACCAGGTGGCGTGGCGAGAATCTGTCTCCTCACCACGCGCTCTCACCACTGGTGTCCCCAGGGCTCTGTTCTAGGCCCTCTCCTATTCTCGCTATACACCAAGTCACTTGGCTCTGTCATAACCTCACATGGTCTCTCCTATCATTGCTATGCAGACGACACACAATTAATCTTCTCCTTTCCCCCTTCTGATGACCAGGTGGCGAATCGCATCTCTGCATGTCTGGCAGACATATCAGTGTGGATGACGGATCACCACCTCAAGCTGAACCTCGGCAAGACGGAGCTGCTCTTCCTCCCGGGGAAGGACTGCCCGTTCCATGATCTCGCCATCACGGTTGACAACTCCATTGTGTCCTCCTCCCAGAGCGCTAAGAACCTTGGCGTGATCCTGGACAACACCCTGTCGTTCTCAACTAACATCAAGGCGGTGGCCCGTTCCTGTAGGTTCATGCTCTACAACATCCGCAGAGTACGACCCTGCCTCACACAGGAAGCGGCGCAGGTCCTAATCCAGGCACTTGTCATCTCCCGTCTGGATTACTGCAACTCGCTGTTGGCTGGGCTCCCTGCCTGTGCCATTAAACCCCTACAACTCATCCAGAACGCCGCAGCCCGTCTGGTGTTCAACCTTCCCAAGTTCTCTCACGTCACCCCACTCCTCCGCTCTCTCCACTGGCTTCCAGTTGAAGCTCGCATCCGCTACAAGACCATGGTGCTTGCCTACGGAGCTGTGAGGGGAACGGCACCTCAGTACCTCCAGGCTCTGATCAGGCCCTACACCCAAACAAGGGCACTGCGTTCATCCACCTCTGGCCTGCTCGCCTCCCTACCACTGAGGAAGTACAGTTCCCGCTCAGCCCAGTCAAAACTGTTCGCTGCTCTGGCCCCCCAATGGTGGAACAAACTCCCTCACGACGCCAGGACAGCGGAGTCAATCACCACCTTCCGGAGACACCTGAAACCCCACCTCTTTAAGGAATACCTAGGATAGGATAAGTAATCCTTCTCACCCCCCTAAAAGATTTAGATGCACTATTGTAAAGTGGCTGTTCCACTGGATGTCATAAGTTGAATGCACCAATTTGTAAGTCGCTCTGGATAAGAGCGTCTGCTAAATGACTTAAATGTAATGTAAATGTAATAATTATTCTAAAATATGTATACAATATTTTTATCAAAGTAATATTAGGATGTAGGCCAAGGACTACATGAAGTGTATTTTTACTTGGAGTTTTCCCTTATTATAGGCTACTACTTAAACCACTTTTCATCTTGAAATCTTTGGTTGTTTACTACACAACCTTACTCACTCTGTTTAGCAAATGGCCTTATATGTGAATCCTTAAAGAGATGGGCGGGGCTAAGGCTTAAGAGGGTGTAAACAATATTGAATAGCTCAAGACAAAGAAGAGCTCTCCAGTAGGTGTACCAAAATATTCAAACGCCATTTTCTCAAAAGTGGGGTTACAAGTTTATCAACTGTCAAAGCACAATTACTTTCCCATTCTTCCTCAACTGTAGTGTATGATATACCATGTTCTAGCTCTGAGTCTCTACTTCTATTCAATGTAAAACAATTATAATAATGTTGCTACATAAGATCGAATCGAGGCGGTAGGTCACGTGTGCTAAAATATGCTGAAAATACTTCAACAATTTTCTTCGCATTAACCATAGGACCAAATGACACCAACTTTGGAATTTACATGGATAAAGAATTAAATTAGAATTGAATTTGTGGAATTAACCCCAACACTGACCAACATGCCCCCATGTACCTCATAGCTGTCCTCCCTCCCAATGTCCTTAGTTGAAAGAAGAACTTTTGAAATGTTGACAGAAGATTGTCTTCTTTAATATTTTTTATTATTATTATTGACATTTTATTTGGCATATCCAAAACTTGATATCATAGTTAACTTCTGGTTGATCATGAATTTAAAAAAAGGTTCAATCAAAAAATCAGAACCAGGCAACATGTGGAAGCTGTCCACCTGGACTCCACTCCTCCCTCTGACAGTCATTTCACTACCACAAGGCCCCACCCACTCTGACATTACACACCTCAGCCTCTCAAAGAGCTTATTGCCACCAACACGCGCAAATCCATCATTTTACCACATCAAACGATAGACGCTGAGACCTCTCCAAAATGATGTGTGCTGTATGTCTCTGTTGAGCATTCTTGATGTGTAAGGAGACAAAGCTGCTAATGTATCATTTAGCATACAGTATGCAAAATCAGCAATAATTGCTTTAATATGGTCACTCATTTATTACAAGCAAATGTCCAGTAAACGTAATATTGACAGTGGGGACTACATGGTAGAACATGAGTTATACTGTACATTGACTGATGTCCTTCATGTGTCTCCCATCCCAGTCGTAGACCAGCTTAGCCACAGAGGTGACATGCACAGATCCAGCAACTGTAGATTAGGGAGAAGAGCAGCATATCATAAAGCATGCACTGTACTTTAGCAAAAAAAAAAAAAAAAACAGTGTTTCACTATACTGTCCGTCCGGCAGCCCAGGCTACGATGGCTAGGATATAGGATAAAATGTTACTGTGTGGCATGGGACTGTGGGGCACCATGCAATTAAGACTTGATGCTTTCTCTGTCTGTCTGTCTGTCTGTCTGTCTGTCTGTCTGTCTGTCTGTCTGTCTGTCTGTCTGTCTGTCTGTCTGTGCGTGCTAGTCAGTTTTCAGGGCCCTTAGATGTCAGTGGATGAGGCCCTGTCCTCTGTGAAATACTAATTCATCCTCCGGGTTCCCACAGAAGGTTGCAATTATCCCTTGAAATTCATAGGTCTGGAAAAATTACATTACATATCAGGGGGCCACGGCGCTAGCTACAGCAGTAGCAACCTTGTGCGGTGGATACCACAGTGAGAATAAAGCAGTGTGGTCGAGCAGAAGGAATGCGAGGCATCAGGGAGATGTTCTGCTCCATTTTAACGCATGCTGAGGAGAATCCTCACCAAACTCTCGGAGGACGCCAGACAGAATGGACGTGAAAATTGACTGGCAATGATTGCAGAGGCAGTGTGAAGAAGTCAAACACCACATTCTCCCAAAGAGCTGTTTAAATTCCTGAAATCCACACTTCAATATCCCACTATTGTGGTCCTGTCTACACTTAGAAAAAAAGTTGCTTCCTAGAACCTAAAGGGGTTCTTTCCACAGAGGGTTCTACATGGAACCCAAAATGGTTCTACCTGTAACCAAAAAGGGATCTCCTATAGGGACAGCTGAAGAACCCTTTTGGAACCATTTTTTCTAATAGTGTAGGAAATGTTTTAACACACACACACACACACACACACACACACACACACACACACACACACACACACACACACACACACACACACACACACACACACACACACACACACACACACACACACACACACACACACACACTTTGTTCCAGTTGGATCCGCTCAGTCGGTTTATGGACCCCATTAGGCTCAGATTAGGTTAGTCCACTGGAGGAAGAAGAAAAGGACAAGAATCCTATCACCCTGTAAATTCACCCACTAAAACCTACAGTAGGATCAGATTACCCAAAAAAGAGGGGTTCCACTTCACAGATCAGAGTTCTCCATTACATTTAACTCGTTTTATCTGGGGCAGCTCCGTGGGCCAGGGGATTTCCTTCGTTGCACAGAAAAATTAATTGTGTTTCCCCCCACGTATGTTGTAAATGATAACATGAGCAAATATGTGCACTTCAGTGTGATGATTAACGCAAATACCACTACAACAGGAATACACACATCAAAAACATAATTATTCTATTGGCACCTTCTTAATTCTACAAAACATATTTGAACGAGACAAATGACTCCCAACATGCAATGAGCCCCAACCAGAGCTAGAGTAAACACAACCCGAGTGACCTCCTCTAGTCCTCATGCTGTGTGAATGTGACTACCTGTTCTAAGTGGTCAGTGACAGAGGACACCACGCACCCGTTGCTGCCCGTCTCGTTCTGAAAGACTCATGACCCTCAGGGTGGCCGTAGCCTGGTACAGGCTCTTCAACCGCCGGGAGAGACTAGCCTTGGTGCGACCCCGCCCCTGGTCCATAGGAAGCTCCACCCCCTCCAGCGTCCAGCTTGACTGCTCACACAGTGACAGATAGGCTGGGGAAGAGGACAGGTGAACACACACACACACAGTTTGCCTAGAAACTCAGTAAACTGCCCCCTCTCTAGCTTTGTGATCACTCCATCTTAACGTACACAGGCCATCCTACACACGGTGGTGCTCATCGCAGCAGCAGTACTGTCGTCTCCCACTAAGTTTAACATAAGCTGCTGCAGCAGGCTGGCCGCACTGATAGGGACCATAAATCACTAACCCTGAAGGGAGCAGATGCCGCTGGTATCGGGGAGTATTACCACAATTTAGCCCTAATTAAAATCCACCTTAGCATGCCTCTGCCACTAATCAACTGATTATTTCCCTCTGACTCAATATTGTGTTTGTTGAGAGGGACTCCTCCCCGCTAACCCCCCCTGCTCCCCTAACCCTCCCTCCCATTGTGTGTGGAGTCAACCCACGTGAATACCTGAACACGTCAAGAGGCCACACCGTCTTTGTGGAAACATCTAGCCACTTACAACACACTGGTTGTCACATCTTTGTGCCCTCTTTCGTATACATTGCATTGCATACGCAGTACATCTCAGTCAGTGGCCTCTTTGTCAACATCCAACTTGGTGTATTTTTGCATGTCATTCTCTTGTTTTGACTCTACCGCAGTTTGCTTACAGAAGAATCAGGTCCACCTGCTTCAATGTTGTGACAAGGGGCTGAATTCTTATCGGATTACAGATTGTACCTCTTGAGGAAAAGGTAACTGACACGCGTAGGCTTTTGTCTGGAACACTGAGAACACTATACAGGTAACTGCTCAAATAAAGGAAACACTAACTTAAGGTGTCTTCATAGGGCGTTGGGCCACCACGAGCCAGAAAAGCTTCAATGTGCCTCGGCATAGATTCTACAAGTGTCTGGAACTCTATTGGAGGGATGCGACACCATTTTACCACGAGAAATTCAATATTTTGGTGTTTTGTTTATGGTGGAAGAAAACACTGTCTCAGGCGCCAACCCGGAATCTCCCATAAGTGTTCAATTGGGTTGAGATCTGGTAACTGAAACATGGCATATGGTTTACATTGTTTCCATGCTCATCAAACCATTCAGTGACCACTCAGGCCCTGTAGATTGGGGCATTGTCATCCTATGGGGGCATAGCCATGATAGCCAAAATAATAGGCAACTGGGACTGTCCAGCATTTTTATACATGACCCTAAGCATGATGGGATGATATTTGCTTGGGAATTGCTTAGGAACCTGCTTTCAATATACTTTGTATCCCTCATTTACTCAAGTGTTTCCTTTATTTTGACAGTTACCTGTAGGTGTGTGTGTCTGAGTGAGAGATACAGTACATAGGGAAACTACCATGGGCATTGCCAATATTTGTCTATGAGAGGGAGATTAAAACAAATACAGGCCATAAAAGGTTCATAGAAGAGTTATGGAAGCCCTGGGGCTTGACTTGTGAGAATGCTGCCTTTAATAACTTGGCATGGTCTCTAGGCCTATGGGACTGACATTGCATTCAGGCCCTCATTATGAGCAGCCCATTAGCGGTGCCAATCAGCCTGTCAGATGGAGCACAGAGCCGTAGCATTAAAGGTAGGAGCAGCACATTCTTTAAAAGCTTTCCTAGCCCCAGACAAGACAGTTGTGAGCCTTACCTCAGACCTAGTGGCTTTCACATACACACAAGCATGCATGCCAGATGAGGCTGGTGAGAGGAGGATGGCTATTATTAATGAATGGGATGGAGTGAGTGGAATGGTATCAAACACATGGAAACCAGGTGTATAATGTGTTTGAGACCATTCCGTTTATTCCGTTCCAGCCATTACTACAAGCCTGTCCTCTCCATTTAAAGTGGCACCAGCCACCACTGATGCACGCATGCACACAGTCATGCACCAAATACACAAACAGATCCATGCGCATACAGGGGCACGCACACACACAGCCTAAATGACAAAATAATCACTATCAAAGGATAACATTTTGCCAAAATTCTACACGTAATCATTACACCACCAGCCAATACTACTTTGATGGAATCAAACAAACAATTACGTTTCAAGTGAAGAAGTTTCTTTCTAATATAAGAAATAAGAAACAAACATACTGTATAGCAAAAAAAGTGTGTAATTTGTTATTTTGTGATGAGAGAAAAGGTCATGACCCCAGAGTGTAGGAAAATAAATGTGTGGCACCATATTGCAATTACGCTCCACGTGAGTGTCTGTCTCACCTCACCTCTTCTTACTCTACACAACGCTTCATAAAAAAAGAAGTGGAAAACATTCTGGAGAACATTTGCTGCAGGAGGTAAGCCATGCTTCATTTAGCAGCACCCCGGCTCTTCGTGAAGTACAGGAAATGACAGAGCAATTAAACGTTGCCTGTGTGTGACGCAGGGAGTATTACAGCACTACCTGGCTCCCTGACTGCCACCGTTCCCACGTCGAAATAAGTCAGCAATTAGAGCGATGTAAACACGTCGCTTTCGCCGACAACACAGAGGACGGCTGCAGCTTGCCAGTCACACCTTTCCGTGTCAATCCCGGCCTGTCAAAATACATCAGCTCCGTGGGCAAAACAGTGGAAAACTCTTCCTGACAGCCAGGCCTGTTTCTTACAGTGTTACGCCTCACACCTGTGGTAGGCACTTTACCTTTACTGTGGCCCTGCACTCAGCCCTGAGAGGATCCAACACACACATCATACATATACTTTTCATTTGGAGTGAATTAAAGTTAAAGCCTCAACTTTGACTAATTTCTTAAATTATATTATCTTTGAGTTATTCATAATGTCTATGAGGGCAAGTCCACGCCAGGACAGCCTGAGAATATTTTGCCTGAAAATACTTTGAGTATCTCAGATTGTTTTGCCACTGACCTAAACACAATAACCCATCAAGTTGAATGACATTTTTTCTATATATTTTTTTAATTCATAAAATATAAAAGCTGTACTGTCAATAAGTATTCAACACCTTTGTTATGGCAAGCCTAAATACGTTTAGGAGTAAAACTTAACAATTAACATTATGTGAATTGCTTAAACAATTCACATAATAAGTTGCATGTACTCACTGTGTGAAATAATAGTGTACCCCACACATACAATTATCTGTAAGGTCCCTCAGTCTAGCAGTGAATTTCAAACACAGATTCAACTACAAAGACATTACATTACATTACATTTAAGTCATTTTCCAATGCCTCACAAAGAAGGGCACCTATTGGTAGATAGGTAAAAAATAAAAAATAAAAAAAGCAGACATCGAATATCCCTTTGAACATGGTGAAGTTATTCATTATACTTTGGATGGTGTATCAATACACCCAGTCACTACAAAGATACAGGCGTCACTGCTCAGGAACTTCACCATGAGGCCAATAGTGACTTTAAAACAGTTACCGAGTTTAATGGCTGTGATAGAAGAAAACTGAGGATGGATGAACAACATTATAGTTACTCCACAATACTAACCTAATTGACAGAGTTATTTTATTTCCAAAATATGCATCCTGTTTGCAACAAGACACGAATGTAATACCGCAAAAAAACTGTTAAAGCAATTAACTTTTTGTCCTAAACACAAAGTGTTATGTTTGGGGCAAATCCAATGCAACACATTACTGACTACCACTCTATATTTTCTAGCATAGTGGTGGCTGCATCATGTTATGGGTATGCTTGTAATCGTTAAGGACTGGGAGTTAAGGATAAAAAAGAAACGGAGTGGAGCTAAGCACAGGCAAAATCCTAGAGGAAAACCTGGTTCAGTCTGCTTTCCACCAGACACTGGGAGATGAATTCACCTGTCAGTAGGACGATAACCTAAAACACAAGGCCAAATATACACTCATTTATTCAACATTAAATATGTTCATGTGAATATCTCAAAAGTACCCTTTTTGATTTTGCTTATGATGATGGAAACAGTGTTTTTCGAATAAATCATGATTGCCAAATCATTTAGAAGGTATTCAGGGCACGTGATGTCAATACAAGCTCAACTCCACATTTAATTAGAGATGCTTACTGCCTGCTGAATGCATTTTTTCAACCATAACAATTGTGTTTTTTTGCAGGACCTTTCAAGAATGGCTGACTATTTTGCAATACATTTGCAAAACCAAAGACAAGCGGGTTGATACAAATCATCATGATATCATATATTTCTGCCACTTAGAAAGGACTGTTTCGCCGCTAACTGGCTATACAAAGTGGTAGACACAAGCAATGTTTCCATTAACTTTTCCAGTGATTTTTTTTGTCGACATTTAGAAAGTTTGCATAGGAAATAGACAATTGCCTGGTAGGGTGCATCAAATTCAAATGTAGTGGTTGAAGTGTTTCCATTACCCATTTAGGCAAATTGCGCATTAATAAATTGGCGACAGCCTGTATGCCCTCCCATCTATATGTTTATGTCTCAGATAGATCGCAAAAGCCAACATGGATCAAAGGCAATAATTGACTAATATTTGCCATATTCTAATAATTCTCATCGGCCAACCAATTGCCACGGTACGTGCCATGATGAAACTTGCACTGACAATAATTGGATGGTAAAACTTGCATCCAGTCAAACAGAAAATAAATTAATACGAAGCAATTCAGACATTTTTTAAAGATCCTGTCGATCTGAAATAATTAGATGGTGAAACTTACCAGCCAACCAGAAAATCAAGGCGAATCAATTCAGGCATTCTTGAAAGTCAGGACCCAATCCTTGTCCTGCAAAGAAACATCATTTTTTATAGTTGAAAAAATAGATTTTGCAAGACGTAGGCATTTAGAAATAATTGTTGAGTGGAACTTAAAATGACACAATGACATCACGTGCCCCTCATTTCTCAGTCGGGGTTTTAACTTACTGTTGAAAGTAAGAATAGTAAAATACACAATGTGAAAGTTCGAAATATGGTTGTGCATCAGAATTTTTTATCGTGCTTTGCCAGTCACATTTTCTAGATTGGTAAGTAAGTCTTGCCAGTAATCTACATTTGTGGTAATCATGACTGAATACCAACTGGGCACACGTGCACAGGGGCCCTGGCCTCCAGTGGGCCCCCACTGATTTTGTTAATCACTCTCACTCAGATATCATGGCATAAGCCATAGCAAAATGGGTAGAATTGCAGGAAATGTGCTTTAAAACGGCATAAATGTTTCTCTGCCCACTGTAAAATGAGTAGAAGTGCATGAAATCTGCTTTAATATTGCCATATGATAAAACGTGTAGCACTGCAGATCTCTGCAAATCTCGCTTAGGGCCCCAAAAAGGCAAGAGCCATCCCTGTTCTTTACATGTAAGCTTTGGATTGAACCAATCAGCGCTAGATTTCTTTCTCTTGGGCACTCAGAAACAACTGCACAGTGAAGCCTATCATTCCAACAATTCTTATCTGGGTGATTTATATTCTGGTTGCACTGGGTGCTCCCAAAATAAAATGTCAGGTCACACAGAAAAATATCTAGTAGCATATGCAAACTAAATGGTCGCACTTACTGGAGGCATGTGTACTGTAGGTCAACTTTCATCTTGATTTTCTTTACAAGTATTTGTGATACAAATGTACAAAGCATCCTCCCTTCCAATGAATGTTATTTGTGAAAATTGCCAGAACAATCTGAGACACCAAAAATATTTTCAGGCTTTCCTGGCTTGGAATCGCCCATGATTAACTTTGGTCCTCTTTTCTTTCCTGCTTTGAAGCCCTTTAATGTCACTGAATCAATATGGAAAATGAATCCAAGATCATTATCAAAAGAGAAAATGTGTTAGGTAATTTCTCCAGACACAGTACAAGAAATCAAAAGTTAATTTAACTTATAAAGTGTCCAATATGCATGACACCACCCACTGGGCATACACTGGTTGAATCAACAGTGGTCCTTCTGTGGCTCAGTTGGTAGAGCATGGCGCTTGTAACGCCAGGGTAGTGGGTTCGATTCCTGGGACCACCCATACGTAGAATGTATGCACACATGACTGTAAGTCGCTTTGGATAAAAGCGTCAGCTAAATGGCATATATTATTATTATTATTATTAACATTGTTTCCACGTCATTTCAATGGAATTACTTTGAACCAACGTGGAATAGACGTTGAATTGATGTCTGTGCCCAGTGGGCAGACCATAGGCCTTGTCTTGTCACCCCAGATAACTGTGGTTTATTGTCTGAATTATCCCCTACTCTGAGTTTGCTAGGACCCTCTTCTCCTCCCAGTTCCTATCTGAGGTGTGCTAATTCTGGGCTGTGCCCTCCACTTTGCCCGGCCTGGGCACACACACACACTCACAACTAGCGGCTTGGGTCTCTGCAGACAGGGCCCATCTGCCACCTGCTCCACTCCCTGTCCCAGTGACAACTGTCGAGGAGCGTGCAAGATTGATTATGAGTCAAAACCCATCGTGCTGCACCAGATTTCGCTGGGTTAAGCTTGCTGATCCAGCAAAGAGCCGGTGCAAAGCCTTGGTGCGTCCTGCCAACGGCGCCGGCATCATGGCGCTCGGAGAACAGCAGTGCGTGTCGCCATGAAACCCAGCCAAGGAAACACAGCTGCAGCACAGAAGTTCCGGGCTTCAACTTGGCGCTCAACAAAGGGTTCATAAATAAACTTAGCTGTCGGATGGCAGTTTTAGCATCTCCAGGGGCAGGATAAATGGCACATGAACTTTTGAAACCCCTCTATAAAGAAAAACTAGAGGAACATCCCAATAGGGTTTCAAATCAGGTGTTCTCTGTAACTGAATGTATGGCATTTTCTTTGATTTGAATGTCATTCATTATTATTTACAAATAAGCAAATGCAAAATGAATAAACGTGTAAAAATGTATACCTAATTTTTGTCTTGTGCATGTTATTTGAAGAAATACAAATATCATTTAGATTCAAATCCAATCTGATGCTAATAAGGCTATTGTGTTAACCTCAGCAGAGCTCCTTGCCCAGAATCTTGTCATCTCTTCAGCTCCCCCAATGGCTGAATAGGGATGAACCACTATTCCCTATGGATGAAAGCAGTGCTGTGGATTTAGCTTGCAGCTCCATACCTCGGATTTCTCTCTGTGGTTCCAGGAAGGCCTCTCCCATTGAGACGAACACCTCTGAGTCAATGGCCAGGTCCTCAGCTAGAGAAGCCTCTGTACCGTCGGACAAGGAATATCCTTCTGACTGCAGAGTTCAGCTTCAGTTTAGATGTGCACTCCTCCAGATGCTGAAACATCAACAAGCATCATTAGGATTCAAGGGGGCTTTGGAGAAATTCTAAATGTCAAGGTCTTAGTCTTTTCAAGAAAACATTTGTGAATGAGGTAGAGAGGAACTTCACCATGGTAATGTTAGAAGCAGAGGTTTGTCTTGTCCCATTCCTGCAGGAAATCACTCTGATGGTTTGCGGCAGGCGCAGGAAGATGGGAGGCTTCCCGGCAGATATGATTTTTAACTTCTTGGTGACGGGGCAGTATTTTCACGTCCGGATGAAATGCATGCCCAAATTCAACTGCCTGCTACTCATCCCCAGAAGATAAGATATGCATACCATTAGTATATTTGGATAGTAAACACTATGAAGTTTCTAAAACTGTTTGAATCCTGTCTGTGAGTATAACAGAACTTATTTAGCAGGCGAAACCCCGAGGACAAACCATTCAGACTTTTCTTTTGGAGGTCACTCTCTTTTCAATGGGTTTTCATTGGGAATCCAAATTTCTAAGGGACCTTCTTGCAGTTCCTATCGCTTCCACTGGATGTCAACAGTCTTTAGAAATTGGTTGAGGTTATTCCTTTGTGTAATGAAGAAGTACGGCCATCTTTAACGAGGGTCACTTGAAGTGTACTGTTAGATAGAGGCGCGTGACCAGAAAGCTACAGTTTGTTTTCTTCCTGTATTGAACACAGATCATCCCGTCTTTAATTGTATTGATTATTTACATAAAAAAATACCTAAAGTTGTATTACAAAAGTAGTTTGAAATGTTTTGGCAAAGTTTACAGGTAACTTTTGAGATATTTTGTAATCACGTTGCACAAGTTGGAACCAGTGTTTTTCTGGATCAAACGTGCCAAATAAATGGACATTTTGGATATATATCGACGGAATTAATCGAACAAAAGGACCATTTGTGAAGTTTATGGGACATATTGGAGTGCCAACAAAAGAAGCTCGTCAAAGCTAAGGCATGAATTATATTTTTATTTCTGTGTTTTGTGTCGTGCCTGCAGGGTTGAAATATGGTTTCTCTCTGTGTTTACGGAGGTGCTATCCTCAGATAGTTGCATTGTTTGCTTTTGCTGAAAAGCCTTTTTGAAATCTGACATGTTGGCTGGATTCACAACGAGTGTAGCTATAATTTGCTATCTTGCATGTGTGATTTGATGAAAGTTTAATTTTTATAGTAATTTATTTGATTTTGGTGCTATGCATTTTCCCTGGCTCTTGGCTAGGTGGGACGCTAGCGTCCCACATATCCCAGAGAGGTTAATAAATAATAGAGAGAAATAAAACAACTTTGCTACACACACCATGCCTACTGTACACGTCATGTCAAAATGTAATATGATCCTAACATTTATTTTAGTACATCAAGTTAATATTTAGAGGATTTGTTCTTTAGTATTGTAGGTGATGGTCATACGTGCAGTACTACACTACCCTACAGTAGATGGGACTTGGGGATGGTATAGATGAGGTGGAAAGACAATATAGTTCTGGGTACCTGACTCTAGAGACAGGGGTACTATGGGTTCTTCTTCCCTGGGGTGGGGGTCCTGAACACGACTGCTTCTTTACCGTGTGCATGCCACTCTCTTTAAGGTCAAAGGTTGTCGGAGCATGGTGCTTTCTCCTCCTCCAAGAGCCCCCGTTGCCAGCATATGGGGAGGAGGATTCCCTGTAGTCAGAAGAACACAAGACAATGATAAATTGTACCTTATCTCATACTGTACTTTACAAAAGCTATGAGACAATCCTTCACATTTAAGCACGTTTTTGTGATTAAGTGTGGTGAAAAGGAACACTTTGTACATTAATTAAAGTTCATGGGATTTTGCAATAATAGATCACACCAGTCCTTCCTTTCTATAAAAGCATTCCCTCACATGCACCATCAAGTGGTTGTATATACCTAACCCCCACTCTAGTCAGTTTGCCTGCTCTCCGGAACCATTCCCTCATGAGGTCAGAGATTCCATTGAAAAACAAAACAAAAAGAGAAAGTTGGCTCCTCCACTGTGACAACTTACTCCAGGACAGGTATGCAGTTTGGGCCTATGAGGCAGCACTCTGGTGGTAAATTCACTCCATGGATAATGATAGTTGGCAGGGGCGCAGCCATTCCCCCTGGCTCCCAGGCAAACGGCTGTCGGTCAAACTCCCCTCCTTTGCCTCTCCCTTCATTCTGCCGATGGAACTATTGTGAGAAATGTGTATTGGCTGGTAATGCTGTGTGGACACAGTGTTTCACGCTGCGACATAACTCTTTAATCCGTCATTACTCACGTGTGTCCCTTTCTCTCCGTGCTCCGCTGGTCTACCTCGAATATCATCGCAGGTGCTGCAGAGACCTTTGCAACAAGTGCATTCTCTCCTTGGTCCTCTTTTCATTCTCTGACATGTAGGGGGTATGCCATCTTGTGTTACATTTCACTGTAAAGGAGAAAAGCAAAGGGCCTCCCGTCCTGACGGAGACATCAGCCGCATAGCCTGGCAGCCAGCCAAGACCTCCACATTCCTCCCCCTCTTGGATGCTGGGGCAGGACATAGACTTTTTTTCTTTCTTTCTTTCATTCTTTCTTTCTTTCTTTCTTTCTTTCTTTCTTTCTTTCTTTCTTTCTTTCTTTCTTTCCTTCTTTCTTTCTTTCTTTCCAATCCTCCCAGTGTCTGTAGAGGCCCTCCACACAGCCTGAGTTAGGGGGCACGTATGTTGGTGAGAAACAATGGGAAAACTGTGGTACAAAGCTGCCCACTCTACTTGAATTACAAGTGGTTGGTACTCATCGTGAATAATAGGTGCTTCAATGGCCTATTCAAGAGGCACCATCAATCCTCACCTTAGGTACAGGCTCTGCCGTGCTGGGCAGAGACACACAGGCTGGTAAACGTTCACTAACAACCCAGAGTCTCATCGTAATTACTGTACAAACAGCCTGGGTCTCTCTGGACATGTTGACCTGGTTATGTTGTGCTTACACACAAAAGCCTGGGCATTATAATGCATTTGGAGAGATTTGCCAACTTTGCTGATTTAAAGGCTAGCAAACATCATAGGACTGCTCTTGGTCAACCCAGTTCAGAGTACCAAAAAGTATATTTAAACTACAGCATTAGGACAAACTCTATAATTTGAGATGCAGCGCACAGGGCTCTTAGGTAATTCTCAGGGGAATTGGGAGAGATTCCTCTATTCTAAATGGAGTTACCATGTAACAACAGCACCCATGTAACAGCACATCTACTGAATTCAATTTACATTACAAAAGACTGCACTCGCAACTCATCTTCTATGTGAGGGTGTGAAGACGCTGCTTTGTAGGAATGACATCAGAGCAGGTGACCCGGGGCAGATTGAGGGGAGAGGAGGATGTCAGAGGGCTGGTAGTTGTGCTGAAGCGCTGGCTGTACTCCTTCACCAGCTCTTCCTCTAATGTGTGCCCAGGAGAGGAGCATGACATGCTGTTTCTTCTACTCCAACCTGAGTCTTACCAATGGCTGCCAAGGGTGCTGCCGCTACCACTGGCCGACCCTTCTCACCTCAGCCATCACTGGAAGGGAGATCATCATACCGTCATCATTATTGTCAAAGACATTCACAACATATTCTGTTAACAGATGTGTTTTGACGGAGACAGGTTTAGGCAGGCAACCTGTCGGCCTACCGTCTGCAAAAGAGTAAATCATTATACCATAATCAATGTTATACAATTGTAGCAGCATTTCTACAGTATAGGCCTTGGCTATATCAACCATACTGTAGGTCATGTTTGTGTAACAGTGAACCATAATTCCACAAACTATGGAATGCCATCCCAGAAGAGTGGAGGCTGTTATAGCAGCAAAGAGTGGACCAACTCCATATGAATGCAGATGATTTTGGAATGAGATGTTTGACGAACAGGTGTCCAAATACTTTTGTAGTGTATATCAACACCGTTAGTCAGACACCAAAAATGGACCCATAATTGCCCCCAAAATTGTCACACATTGGCCCATAGGTGGCGCTGTAATAAGCATTCAAGGTCTAAGGCTCAGCCCTGCTGCCCGGTTTGACATACAACCACAAAACATGGTATATACAGTGCATTCTGAAAGTATTCAGACCCCTTCACTTTTTCCACATTTTGTTAAATTACAGCCTTATTCTAAAAGGGATTCAATTAATTAAATCGATTGGACATGATTTGGAAAAGCACACACCTGTCTATATAAGGTCCCACAGTTGACAGTGCATGTCAGAGCAAAAACCAAGCCATAAGTTTGAAGGAATTGTCTATAGAGCTCTTTGTCGAGGCACAGATCTGGGGAAGGGTACCAAAACAATTCTGAAGCATTGAAGGTCCCCAAGAACACAGTGGCCTTTACCATTCTTAAATGGAAGAAGTTTGGAACCAACAAGACTATTCCTAGAGCTGTCCGCCCGTCCAAACTGAGCAATCGGGGGAGAAGGGCCTTGGTCAGGGAGGTGATCAAGAACCGGATGGTCACTGACAGAGCTCCAGAGTTCCTCTGTGGAGATGAGTGAACCTTCCAGAAGGACAACTATCTCTGCAGCACTCCACTAATCAGGCCTTTATGGTAGTGGCCAGACAGAAGCCACTCCTCAGTAAAATGCACATGACAGTCCGCTTGGAGTTTGCCAGAAGGCACCTAAAGGACTCTCAGTCCATGAGAAACAAGATTTTCTGGTCTGACGAAACCAAGAATGAACTCTTTGGTCAAGTGTCACGTCTGGAGGAAACCAGGCACCCTCTCTGGATTGAGGGAAAGATGAACAGAGCAAAGTACAGAGAGATCCTTGATGAAAATCTGCTCCAGAGCACTCAGGACCTCAGACTGAAGTGAAGGTTCATTTTCCAACCGGACAATGACCCTAAGCACACAACCAAGACAAACCAGGAGTGACTTCGGGACAAGTCTATGAATATCCTTGAGTGGCCCAGCCAGAGCCCGGACTTAAACCTGATTGAACATCTATGGAGAAGCCTGAAAATAGCTGTGCAGTGATGCTCCCCATCCAACCTGACAGAGCTTGAGCGGATCTGCAGAGAAGATTGGGAGAAACTCCCCAAATACAGGTGTGCTAAGCTTGTAGCTTCATAACCAAGATGACTAGGATGTAATTTCTGCCAAAGGTGCTTCAACAAAGTACTGAGTAAAGGTTTTAATAGTTATGTAAATGTGATATTACCGTTTTTTTTCTAAAACCCTGCTTCTGCTTTGTCATTATGGGATATTGTGTGTAATCCACGTATTTACTACATTTTAGAATAAGGCTGTAACGTAACAAAATGTGGAAGAAGTCAAGGGTTCTGAATACTTTCCGAATGCACTGTATGTGTTTCTAATCATAAGGAACAAATTTGCCTCAAGGAACCATGAGGTCCGCACTCAAAGGCTAAGGCTCATCCCCGCCACCCCGTTCAACGTACAACCAAAGATAGCACACTATGAAGGTAGGCAGAAACTGCTTCTCCAATAGAAATCCCAACAACGCTCCCAACACATCAAAAGATTAGAGAGAAAATAAACCCCTCAAATAAATCCTAATAACTCCACTTCTCTTCGATCTATCAACGTAACATTTGCACATAGAGTGTTTTGAATTGCTACATGTATATGAGGAATGATGTATAAAACTTCCATTACTTACTTTCATTCTGCTCATAATTCAACACGCCTTGTATTGCTGCTCCTCATTTTCCGAAGCCTTACCGTTAATTCTACACCACCGTTTTTTTGTTATCTAGCTAGCTGTGTTGTCGAGTTAGCGTGTTGGGCCAAATTGAGGGCCACATTTGGTATGCTCCAATTAGAGGTGAGTCCGTGGGGGAGGTCCTATATATATACAGTACCTTTGTAGAATCCCGCCAAGCTTTTGCCAGTGTTGGATTTGTGATAGGAAGGCTGGTTAGAGCCCGGTAGACTCTTTTGGCAGGAATACCTGCTTAGGCCTCTTCTTTTACTTTATGTTCAGTCTTTCGTTTGTTTTTGCCAGTCTTTTCTAAATATTTTGCTGACATTAATTGTGTCAACTTATTATTTAATAAACCTATTTTTCAAATGTTTTACTTTGTCTCCTGCTGTGTCATGCCCTTAAGAAACAACGACTACCCTTTTCACTAAGCCTATTCCAGCATGTGATGCGATGGCCATGGCACACGCACATCAGCGTCAAAATCACACAGCTATTTCTAATTTGATCAGTAGCCTGCATTCAAATGATTTCACACGATTGAAGCGAAACTCCACTCATGGTACTTTTCCAGACAAAGACTGGCTTGCTCCTTATTTAATTAGTGTCTTGGCATTCACAGGATCCATCAACCTACGCATCTGCTCCTGAAAATGAATACGTTGGTAGGGAGCGGCTTTGCCTCCCTCACTCTGGGAAGAGGGTCAAATTGAGCACCACCTGACAGTTCTCTGGTTCGCCCTGCACACCTTTGCAGACACCTAGCCCACGGCTGTGCCACGCTCACAGCTTCAACAGTTTCTGCAAATTGAGACGGGTAAGATGTGTGATGTACTGTAAAACTGACACCTTTCTACACTACTTCAATTTTCAGAGACAAAAACATCTGCAAGCTAAATCTTTCAGGTCTCACTGTATTTGGTTTTTAATAGCTCATTAAGCCATCAACAGTAATGATAGTTAAACTAATGCAAACTTTAATGCTATAAAACTACGTTTGTGTTCTGGAGATGCTAGATTTATATGATCATACGTCTGAAATGTTTCCTTGAAAGAAACAAATACATTCCTGTAAGGACCTCATGAAAAGGTTAAACTGAAGGGGATTTCAGACACGAACCAAACTACAGGTGGGAGAGAAATCCAGTCCAAGTCCAACAGCATTAAAAATGGATGCATTCTTGAGTCATGGACACCACGGGTGATGGATATCATCCAATTTCCAGAGGCCAACTTTCAGAGAGGTTTATCAGTGTGCAAATATGTTTTATGATTCAGACATCTATTCATTCACCTGTGATTTGAATTTCAAATGTTAGTTAAAAGTTAACTTGATCTTATCAAATGACAAAGAAAATAATGAAAGGTGTTTTGATGCACAGTACTTTATAAGTACTTTGTTTGTTTCAGATGCAAGTAAATATCCTGCCAGCAGCATAATCAACATATGACCAATTCAGTACAGTAACTAATACGGGCACGGAAAGTGAAACATCCTTTCAATTAAAACAGAAGAAATATATATATATATTTTTTTTCATTGCCAAATGAATGACTCAATGACTCATGGGTCAGTAATTCCATAAGTGAATAGATGTCTGAATCATAAAACATATTTGCACACTGATAAACCTCTCTGAAAGTTGGCCTCTGGAAATTGGATGATATCCATCACCCGTGGTGTCCATGACTCAAGAATGCATCCATTTTTAATGCTGTTGGACTTGGACTGGATTTCTCTCCCACCTGTAGTTTGGTTCATGTCTGAAATCCCCTTCAGTTTAACCTTTTCATGAGGTCCTTACAGGAATGTATTTGTTTCTTTCAAGGAAACATTTCAGATGTATGATATTATAAATCTAGCATAGATTTCTAAGAATCTCCAAAACACAAACTTAGTTTTATTGCAGACCCTTTACTCTGTACTTTGTTGAAGCACCTTTGGCAGTGATTACAGCCTCAAGTCTTCTTGGGTATGACACTACAAGCTTGGCACACCTGTATTTGGGGAGCTTCTCCCATTCTTCACTGCAGATCCTCTCATGCTCTGTCAGGTTGGATGGGAGCGCCGCTGCACCGCTATTTTCAGGTCTCTCCAGAGATATTCAATCGGGTTCAAGTCCGTGCTCTGGCTGGGCCACTCAAGGACATTCAGAGACTTGTCCCGAAGCAACTCCTGCATTGTCTTGGCTGTGTGCTTAGGGTCGTAGTTCTGATGGAAGGTGAACCTTGGCCCCACTCTGAGCGCTCTGGAGCAGGTTTTCATCAAGGATCTCTCTGTACTTTGCTCCGTTCATCTTTCCCTCGATCCTGACTAGTCTCCCAGTCCCTGCCGCTAAAGAACATCCCCACAGCACGATGCTGACACCACCATGCTTCACCATAGGGATGCCAGATTTCCTCCAGACATGACACTTGGCATTCAGGCAAAAGAGTTCAATCTTGGTTTCATCAGACCAGAGAAACTTGTTTCTCATGGTCTGAGAGTTCTTTAGGTGCCTTTTGGAAAACACCAAGCGGGCTGTCATGTGCCTTTAACAGAGGAGTGGCTTCCATCTGGCCACTCTAACATAGAGGCCTGATAAGAGGAGTGCTGCAGAAATGGTTGTCTTTCTGCAAAGTTTTCTCCACAGAGGCATTCTGGAGCTCTGTCAGAGTGACCATCGGGTTCTTGGTCACCTCCCTGACCAAGGCCCTTCTCCCCCAATTGCTCAGTGTGGCCGGGCATCCAACTCTAGAAAGAGTTTTGGTTTTCTTCCATTTAAGAATGATGGAGGCCACTGTGTTCTTGGGAACCTCCGATGCTTCAGAATTGTTTTGGTACCCTTCCCCAGATCTGTGCCTCGACATAATCCTGTCTCTGAGCTCTACAGAGAATTCCTTCGACCACATGGCTTGGTTTTTGCTCTTACATGCACTGTCAACTGTGTGACCTTATATAGACAGGTGTGTGTCTTTCCAAATCATGTCCAACCAATTGAATTTACCACAGGTGGACTCTAATCAAGTTCTAGAAAGCTGTTTTTATGAATTTTAGAATAAGGCTTTAGTGTAACAAAATGTGGAAAAAGGTAAGAGGTCTAAATAGTAAAATAGCTGCCTGGGCAGTAGTTAATCTGGATAACTAAATACAAATACAAAAGTACAAAAAAGGTTATGCCATTGAAAGGTTATGCCATTTCTGAGTTTCTCTACATTTTGAAACTACTCCAACTCTAATCATTTCAGTTTACATTTGGACATGCCAGGTTTCTTCAATAGTCAGGGGCAAGTAGTATGCAATGTGATGTGTCTGTTTGCATGCTATCATGACAACTCTCTCTGTGCTATTAAAACAAACAGATCTTGAGAGTTCGGCCTAGTAGCTTCACCACTAAGAAAAAAGTATTTATAAAGGTGGATGAATAGTCCAATACATTGTGATTCTAAACTAGCAATAATACAAGTGTTACAGTGTCTCAAATGTCTATGCTAAAAACACATAGAAAATAGCTATAGAAATGTGCCTACAATGCTTATATGGAGGATGTTAACAGTGCCCATTCTCAGGATGACCCATTTTTGCCCCAAATCCCTATGGATGGCATGCAATGTGAGGAGAATATTTTGTCACATTTCTAATTGCTCTGTAATTCACCCAAAATGAGGAAATAATTAAAGGCAAACAATATGCCACTTGTCTGCTACATGAGTTATCTATCTATCACAGTGCTAATTAAAGCATTTTGTTAATGAGCTACAAGAGATGAGCTGAAGGTGTGTGTAGGATTTTTTTTGCCCTCTATATCACCTTAAAATATTTCCTGTTACTGTATTCCCAACTCAATTAACAAATTACAGCTTTTCTGTAAAATGCAATAGGATTGTCATGGTTTGCATTTGCCTAAATTTCAGAATAAGTGATTGGTGTCTTATAACAAATAATTGATATTTAATCAAATATACAGTACAATGTGTATTTTCTTCATCTGATATTGAAAATACATCTGGGCTGAGATGATGCAGGCCAACCCTCTTGCATGTCAAGTCTTATTTGATAAAACCTAGTTGGTTATTTAGATTAAATAAATGTACATTCCAATCAATTCAGCTATTATCTATTACATTTTGTATTAGCTGTAAAGGCTCAATTCAACCCTTGATTTGAGGATTTACACACTCCATATTTGTGTTGACAAAAACAGCTCATGCACATTTTGAGAGCTTGAAGGGGGTGGGCAGGAAGGAATTTCCTATTCTATTGAAAGCCTGGAAATCCAAAAAATATGTGGCCTAAAAAAAAGGTAATTCCTACAATGTGATACCAGTTGGACCTCAAAACATTTCTGGTGGAAAAAAATGATTTTTATTTGAAAAGGGACATGTTTGACTTTCAGAAAAACATATTGATCAAGCTCAGGCACTTAAACATTTTTTGGGTGAATTTTCCAGTTCATTAGGAGCATAATCCTAACATGGTGGAACCTAACAGGGTGGACATTTTGAGCCTAAATGAGCCATAGCGCTATGAGTGAGCAAGATTGAGCGAGCATAATGGTGAACATTTGAATATGATTTTAACTTCTCCATTAAAAATATTATATTATAGAGAAAATACGTTTTTTTTAATGCAAAAAAATGTACCTATAATTTAGATGAACAAGGTGGACACAAACAGATAAAACTGAGTGTTGATATTTATTTCGCTTTGCGCCATAGTTTTCCCACCAAATAAATGATTACACTTCCTGAATGTGGGGTTGTTTTCTTAAATGGAGAATTACAACAAACTGGCAGGGTGGAAAGAAAAGCTTAAATAAAATTATTAATAAATACAATAATCGTGAAGAAAAAAAACGTTATTGATGAAAGAGACTTTAACTAGGACTATAAAATAACGAAGAAACATTTTATGGCTTATGTTTCTTGTGGAAGTTGATAAATAACACCTGGGGCCATGGCAAAACGCCAAAACCCACTGATACAATTCCAGTTCAGGATCCACATTTTGGTGTTTTTAAGGTAAAGGCTTATATTTAAAACCTTTTGGAATCCACGTTACAATAAATTAGAACTTATATTTCCTTGGGACAGAAAATGCACCGCATACTAGGAAAGATCTTTTGAAAAGGAGTGAGTGAGAGAGAGCGAGAGACAAGGGAATTATTTCCCTGTTGAATGAAACATGAGCATGCACACTTCTTTGCATATGCCTCGTACTCAAAACAAATGCCATTTGCAGAGACATGCACTTAAATTGCATGCAAAGTAATTCCTGATTTTCGAAACGTTTGCAACACAATGGAAAGATGATAACCCGATGACGGAAGTTGATTTTTTTACCCCAGATTTGCATGTCTTGTGCCATGCTTTGTCACTAGTTTCCATGGAGATCCTCTCATTCGCGTTACGTCTGTGTTACAATATTTACTATTCGGGTAGAAAAAGGAAATATACCGTTCTCTTACAGTGAATGGCTAAAACGAATGATAAATTAGTAGTTGTACAAATATTATATTCCGTTTCTATATTTATAATATATCATATTTTACGCCTAAAAAGCTATAAGACATGTTTCCGCGGTGCTGTGAAAACGGATGCACATGTTGACACCGGGGCATCACGTGACACAGCTGGAACTGAAACGTGCCAAATATTTGTGTAATGTGCTGGTTTCAGCTTGCCACATTTCAGTGCTTTTGCGTAAAGCATTTTTTTTTTCAAGTACGATATCCAATGCAGTTTAACAAATTCATATTCTGGTGTCATGTTTAAGAAAACTGATGTATGACTTGGTTAGCCTGCAACGAACACGTGGACGTTGTTAGCCTAATTGTGGCTAGCTAGCTACTGCGAGTTGGTAGCTGTCATTCATACGTGACAAAACGATTATTGCACACTATTCTGGTAGCACAACTACTTCGCTATGATCACATATTCCACTAGAAATATATTGTTTTCTCAGCATGAAAAGTGAAGGCAGATCTCAGAAAGGCTGGTAATCTATACTTGAAGCCAGTCCATCGGATGGGGTGGGTATAATTTGTGGAACGTTCCAACAGGAATCTGTTCCAAAAACGTAGTAAATAACAAGGTTGTAAAGCAGCAGATTAAGATACTGGGTAGGGAGTGGGCAATTTATTTACGTCTTTCACTTACCACGTTTATTCCGAAAAATGTCTGTCCTCACTCTGATAGACCATGGACAAACATTAAGAATAAGCTACATGGCGAGTTGATGCATATTTGGCATCTAGTTAACTAGGTGAATTGATCATGCTACTTTGTATGCATTGTCTGTTGGCATCCTTGTACTTTACAAAGTTTTTGAAACAGATTCCTGTTGGAAAGTTCCACAAATTATACCCACGCCATCGGATGGGCTACAAGATCTTTGACATAAGTACCAAAGACTGGCTTTATTTGTATGTCTAAGCTCTTTAGCTATACAATGGCGTTCTCCTGTGTCAATTGTACAGATTAATAAACTGCAGTTAGGTTTATTTGCATCTTGATGAACCATGTCCAAAGAGGTTCCAGGAATTGAGTGAGACATTGAGAGAGACAGTAGCTTATTATAACATCACTGTTGCAACATTAGCCCCTAGAAATACCATGTATGTATGTATGTATGTATGTATGTATGTATGTATGTATGTATGTATGTATGTATGTATGTATGTATGTAAGCACACCCTTTCTACTAAACATCATATGTGTAATGACTGGGTTTTTATTCTGGGTCATCTGTGCAACTCAAGACTACATTGACCCACTGGTGCAGCATAGGGTGTGTTCATTAGTCGTAGACTGTTTACCGTTTCCCAGTGTTGCCAGAAAAGAAAATCTGTGAAAATTGCTATTGGCTCCTTGATTTGTCGCTAGATTAAGTTGTCGTGACATCATAGCACCAATTTGCCTTGCTGTGGCACAACCTTCTGTAGCTCAGTTGGTAGAGCATGGCGCTTGTAACGCCAGGGTAGTGGGTTCGATCCCCAGGACCACCCATACGTAGAATGTATGCACACATGACTGTAAGTCGCTTTGGATAAAAGCGTCTGCTAAATGGCATATATTATTATTATATTAACCTACGTCCCGACATGAACGTTTTCGCTCTCTCTCCCACCTCACACCCCCTCCCATTGTGCCTCTCTACCTGTGTGTGCACTGTTGCTGTGACTTCTGTAGCACAGACAACTTCTCCCACTCTTGTTTGCATCAGAAATTAGTGGGAAAAGTCATTAAATGATATAAAAACCATAGAAATAATTTTGTCAATGGGCATTTTCACATGAGATTCGGTATGCTGATTCAGTTCCCTGGAGCATTTGTGAGAATTTTACAGAGTATGTTTTGCTTTCACAAGACCTGAAAATAAAAAGTGCAATTAGTAAGACCCACAAACATTCTACATGTTAGTGAACTAGCTTGTTTACAACGGGCAAAAAAGTTCCATGTGACTCACACTGTGGCGTCACAATACCTGCCACTCTGGTCCTGGACCTTGTACCCACTACTCAAACAGTTCCAGGATTTGTTTCAGCCAGGGTTTGTTTGCGATTTTCACACATGTTTTATAGAGCGGATCAGGGTACCAAACATTGCATAATCCGGATCATAAGGGGATATGTGAAAGCGCCCTCAGACAAATTAATAGGTCATGATGTCTGGGAGTGTCTTCAAGATAGGTCTTCAGTTGTCAGGCTAGCTGCTATTTACAACACTAGTGTATTTACTAGTGTATTTACACTACAGCGTTGCTTTCTATTGTTGCACAAAAACTAAATTCAATTTCAACTTTCTGTGCCAGTGGGCAGGACGGTTGGTCATTAAAATGGGGGAATCTGCTTACCTTCCAAATAAAAATAAAAGTCCTGCACGTTCGCCATATGTGGACAAAAAAGGAATAACTTGTGGGGTACTTTTATTTTGACATGAGGTAAGCAGAGAGGAAATGGGTCGACAACAGACCCAAGTTTGGAAACTGTGTTTAATAATACGTTCCTTTGGATATTTTGTCTCAATCCCCCCCCGTTTTAATGACCAACCATCCAGCCCACTGGCACAGTACGTTGAAATGGAATGTTATTTAACTTCTGGCTTCCCACACTGTTTTTGTGCAAACCAACACAATAGGGTGCTAGTGTAGTGTAAATACACCAGCGTTGCTAGTAGCGAACTAGCTTGAAGTAGAATGGCACCGGAGAGGACGTTTTACATGCTCCTAACCAACTGTGTTATTTTGCTAGTTTTTCTTTTCATTGCTTGTAACTTATTTTTTTCCTTATTTCGTGCATAATGTTGCTGCTACCGTCTCTTATGACCGAAAATAACTTCTGGCCATCAGAACAGTGACTAGTCAAGAGTTTTTATCTGTATTTTTCATAGATGTCTACATACCACCACAGACTGATGCTGGCACTTAGACCGCACTCAATGAGCTGTATATACCGCAGTAAGCAAACTGGAAAATGCTCATCCAGAGGCGGTGCTCCTAGTGGCCGGGGACTTTAACGCAGGAAAACTTAAATCCGTTTTACGAAATTTTCACCAGCATGTGAAATGTGCAACCAGAGGGAAAAAAATCCAGACCACCTTTACTCCACACACAGAGCAGAGTACAAACTCCCTCGACCACCATTTGGCCAATCTGGCCATAATTGTATCCGCCTGATTCCTGCTTACACACAAAAATTAAGACAGGAAGCACCAGGGACTCGGTCAATAAAAAAGTGGTCAGATGAAGCAGATGCTAAGCTACAGGACTGTTTTGATATCACAGACTGGAATTTGTTCCTGGATTTTTTCCGATGGGTACACCACATCCATTGAGTACACCACATCTGTCACTGGCTTCATCAATATGTGCATCGATGATGTCGTCCCCACTATGACGGTACGTTCATACCCCAACCAGAAGCCATTGATTACAGGCAACATCCGCACTGAGTTAAAGGGTAGAGCTGCCGCTTTCAATGAGTGGAACTTTAACCCAGAGGCTTATAAGAAATCCCACTATGCCCTCTGACGAACCATAAAACATGCAAAGCATCAATACAGGACTAAGCTCTTACTACACCGGCTCCGACGCTTGTTGGATGTGGCAGGGCTTGCAAACTATTTCCGAGAGCTGCCCAGTGACACGAACCTACCAGACGGGCTAAGTTCTATGCTCGCTTTGAGGCAAGTAACACTGAAATATACATGAGAGTGTCAGTTGTTCTGGACGACTGTGTGATCACGCTCTCAGCAGCCGATGTCAGTAAGACCTTTAAACAGGTCAACATTCACAAGGCCGCAGGGCAGATTACCAAGACGTATATTCTAAGCTTGCGCTGACCAACTGGCAAGTGTCTTCACTGACATTTTCAACCTCTCCCTGTCTGAGTCTGTAATACCAACATGTTGCATGCAGACCACCATAGTGCCTGTGCCCAAGAACACTAAGGTAACGTGCCAAAATGGCTACCGACTTGTAGCACTCACGCCTGCAGCCATTTAGTGAATGAAGTGGGTTGAAAGTATGGTCATGGCTCACTTCAACACCATTATCCCAGAAACCCTAGACCCACTCCAATTTGCATACCGGCCGAACAGATCCATAGATGATGCAATCTCTATTGCATTCCACACTGCCCTTTCCCACCTGGACAAAAGGAACACCTATGTGAGAATGCTATTCATTGACTACAGCTCAGCATTCAACACCATAGTGCCCTCAAAGCTCATCACTTAGCTTAGGACCCTGGGACTAAACACCTCACTCTGCAATTGGATCCTGGACTTCCTGACGGGCCGCCCCCCAGGTGGTGAGGGTAGGTAACAACACATCGCCACGCTGATCCTTAATATGGGGGTCCCTCAGGGGTGCGTGCTCAGTCCCCTCCTGTACTCCCTGTTCACTCATGACTGCATGGCAAGGCACGACTCCAACACCATCATTAAGTTTGCCGATTACACAACAGTGGTAGGCCTGATCAATGACGAGACAGCCTATAGGGAGGAGGTCAGAGACCTGGCCGTGTGCTGTCAGAACACCAACCTCTCCCTCAAAGTGATGAAGAAAAATGAGAATTATTGTGGACTACAGGAAAAGGAGGACCGAGCACACCAACCTTTCTCATCGACTGGGCTGTAGTGGAGCAGGTTGAGAGCTCCACATCACCAACAAACTAACATGGTCCAAGCACTCCAAGACAGTCGTGAAGAGGGCACGACAAAACCGATTCCCCCACAGGAGACTGAAAAGATTTGGCAAAAGGTTTTACAGCTGCACCATCGAGAGCATCCTGACTGGTTGCATCACTGCCTGGTATGGCAACTGCTCGGCCTCTGACCGCAAGGCACTAACAAAGGGTAGTGCGTATGACCCAGTACATAACTGGGGCCAAGCTTCCTGCCATCCAGGACTTCTATACCAGGCGGTATCAGAGGAAGTTCCTACAAATTGTCAAAGACTCCAGCCACCCTAGTTATAGACTGTTCTCTCTGCTACCGCATGGCAAGCGGTACCGTAGCGCCAAGTCTAGGTCCAAGAGGCTTCTGAACAGTTTCTACCCCCAAGCCATAAGACCCCTGAATATCTAATCAAATGGCTACCCATACTATTTGCATTGCCCCCTCCCCCTTTTACACTGCTGCAACTCTGTTTTTATCTATGCATGGTCACTTTAATAACTCTATCTACATGTACATACACCTTCTCCATGCTTCATGGTGGGAACCACATATGCAGAGATCATCTGTTCATTAACTCTGTGTCTCACAAAGACATGGCGGTTGGAACAAAAAGACTGACATTTGGACTCCAGACCAAAGGACAGATTTCCACCGGTCTAATGTCCATTACTCGTGTTTCTTGGTCCAAGCAAGTCTCTTCTTATTGGTCTCCTTTTGTAGTGGTTTCTTTGCAGCAATTCGACCATTAAGGCCTGATTCACACAGTCTCCTCTGAACAGTTGATGTTGAGATGTGTCTGTTACTTGAACTCTGAAGCATTTATTTGGGCTGAAATCTGAGGTGCATTTAACTCGAATGAACTATCCACTGCAGCAGAGGTAACTATGGGTCCTCCTTTCCTGTAGTGGTCCTCATGAGAGCCAGTTTCATCATAGTGCTTGATGGTTTTTGTGACTGCACTTTCAAAGTTCTTGAAATGTTCCAGATTGACTGACCATATCTTAAAGTAATGATGGACTGTCATTTCTCTTTGCTTATTTGAGCTGTTCTTGCCATAATATGGACCTTCTATTTTACCAAATAGGGGTATTTTCTGTATACCACGCCTACCTTGTCACAACACAACTGATTGACTCAAACGCATTAAGAAGAAAATAAATTCCACAAATTAACTTTTAACGAAGCACACCTGTTAATTGAAATCCATTCCAGGTGACTACCTCATGAAGCTGGCTGAGATAATGCCAAGAGTGTGCAAAGCTGTCATCAAGGCAAAGGGTAGCTACTTTGAAGAATCTCAAATATAACATATTTGGATTTGTTTAACACTTTTTTGGTTGCTACATGATTCCATGTGTTATTTGATAGTTTTGATGTCTTCAATATTGCAAACCGGCTTTTTTATGGCGGTTTTGGAGCAGTGGCTTCTTCTTTGCTGAGCGACCTTTCAAGTTATGTTGATAGAGGACTTGTTTTACTGTGGATATAGATACTTTTGTACCTGTTTCCTCCAGCTTCTTCACAAGGCCCTTTGCTGTTGTTCTGTGATTGATTTGCACTTTTTGCACCAAAGTACGTTCATCTCTAGGAGACAGAACGAGTCTCCTTCCTGAGCGGTATGACGGCTGCTTGGTCCCATGGTGTTTTTACTTGCGTACTATTGTTTGTACAGATGAACGTGGTGCCTTCAGGTGTTTGGAAATTGCTTCCAAGGATGAACCAGACTTGTGGAGGTCTACAAACAAAAATCTGCGGTCTTGGCTGATTTCTTTTGATTTTCCCATGATGTCAAGCAAAGAGGCACTGAGTTTGAAGGTAGGCCTTGAAATACATCCACAGGTACACCTCCAATTGACTCAAATTTTTTCAATTAGCCTATCATAAGCTTCTAAAGGCATGACATAATTTTCTGGAATATTCCAAGCTGTTTGAAGGCACAGTCAACTTAGTGTATGTAAACTTCTGACACACTGGAATTGTGATACTGAAATATAAGTGAAATAATATTTCTGTAAACAATTGTTGGGGTAAATTACTTGTGACATGCACAAAGTAGATGTCCTCACCGACTTGCCAAAACTATAGTTTGTTAACAAGAAATTTGTGGAGTGGTTGAAAAACAAGTTTTAACTTCAACTGTAAATCATTCATATATATGTACAGAAATAAGACAGAGCTTGCTACTGTTGCCCGTTTAAGTGTTTGTTTAATAGCCTACTGATTCCGTGAGCACCAAGCCCCCTGCAATGGCAAAATGTCAAATAAAGCAAATTCACAGATTGGGCTGTTTTTAATCTTTGCTGTGCTTTAATAAAGGCTTCACATTTTGGGGGGTTAGAACAGACTGTTATTACTTATAATTGATTTAGTTTTGTTTACACTGTTCCAAACAGGAAGAAAGATCATATTGTAATCTAACAGCAGCTGTTTGTCACACATAATATGCACACATCTCTTGCTCCTATACCCTCTTTTTCCTTAATCGCCTTCTTATTGTTATTATTACAATAATTATGATCATTATAATAAGTAATGTCATTATCGTTAGTGGTCTTTGTATAGTAGCCTTGTATAACCAAAATCGAGCTGTAGGCTTAAGAGCGCGCCCTGTTTAGTCTTAATACCGTAACTTACTTAGGCCTATATTTCAATATATAGGCTACTGTATCAATCCATCATTCATTCATTCATGCCATCATACAGCATACGAGACATTCATACTTTGAAATGCAATCAAGCATTTTAGTTAGATTTTTAATTTTGATAATTAACCTAAACAATAAATAAACCGCAATTCACGAATGCATGCAACTGTTTTTAGACTGCTGAAATAAAGGCTTTATATATTTTTTATTTTTGTCGTTAGAACAGACTCTCTGGTACACTTCTTTATTTAGTGTAGTTTACTTTGTTCCAAGTGGTCATATTTAAAAAAGGAAAAGTGTAATGAATTTCCTCCTCTTCTTCCGAAGAGGAGAGGCGAAACGGATCAGAGGACCAATACGCGGCGTGGTAATTGTCCATGGTTCTTTTTAATGCGTTAAGGTACACATGAACAACTGACTACAAAAAACAAGAAATGTGAAAACTCAAAACAGTCCTATCTGGTACAGAGACAGGAACAATCACCCCCAAACACACAGTGAAACCCAGGCTACCTAAGTATGATTCTCAATCAGAGACAACCAATGACACCTGCCTCTGATTGAGAACCATACTAGGCCGAAACATAGAAATTCCCAAAACCTAGAAAAACAAACATAGACTGCCCACCCAACTCACGCCCTGACCATACTAACTAAATACAAAACACAGGAAATAAAGGTAAGAACGTGACAAAAAGTAATCTAACAGCAACTGTTTGGCACACATAGTATTCACGCTCCTATACCCTCCATTTTTTCTTGGTCTTCAGTAGTTTCCGCAACTAAGTTAAATGTCTTCCACATATCTGACTTCCCCTTTCCCTCCTGAGCAACCAGTAAACATTTGCCCGTTTTCAAGTTTATTTTTCACGTCCTGTGCATCCATTTTGCTGTCACGTGTTACTGTGTTTGGAGTTTGTTATAACCAATTTATTGATGTGATTATGATAGGCTATAGGTCAGGCCTTATTGGTCACATGCATGCGATGCTTACATGTTTAATGTAAAGAGAGCAAGGGTTGAGGGAATAGGGAATGTTTTTCCTAAACAAATGAGGGATTTTGGTAACAGAACTTTTCAGTTAGAAACAAGTAAGAAACTAAATTGCTGACATGATTTTGCAGCTTCAGCATGGACAGCGTAATAAACACTTGCTGTGCTGTGGTGCCTTTTCGCAGCAGAAGGGAGGAGAGCGAGACGACGTGTGCCAATCAGTCACTGTTATTTTTTCTTAACACAGTGGTACCATCATGGGACCATCGGGCTCTTTCTTCATTTGTGTGTCTTATTTAATCAAACCGTGTGCTTAAAGATTCAGACAAGCTCAGTGCATACATAGGGTGTGTCTATATATGGGAAAATAAGGTTAATCAATTGGTCGAAAGAACCGGAAAAATAAAGAACGGGAAGGAGAGGCGCACCAAAACGCAGAGTGGTTATAGTTTATGGTTTTTTAATAAGAAAACTCAAACATCAAGAAACTACAAAACAATAAACGTGAAAACCGTAACAGTCCTAACTGGTGCATAAAACACAAAGACAGGAAACAATCACCCACAAAATACCCAAAGAATATGGCTGCCTAAATATGGTTCCCAATCAGAGACAACAATAAACACCTGCCTCTGATTGAGAACTAATCTAGGCAACCATAGACTTACCTAGACACCTAAACTGAACACAACCCCATAAATCTACAAAAAACCCTAGACAAGCCAAAACACATAAATCACCCATATCATACCCTGGCCTAACCAAAATAATAAAGAAAACAAAGATAACTAAGGCCAGGGCGTGACATCGATAGAACAGGACGACTCTCGGTTCGACCAAGATTTCTTTTAGTGGGGACAGCCCTACATCTTTGTCATAGGAATCATTGCAAAACCTCTTGCATGATCGTATTTGGAACTTTGTTTTTTTCCAGATATGGGAATTATATTATGATCACTACATCCGATGGGTGTGGATACCGCTTTAGAGCAGATATCTGCAATATTAGTAAAGATGTGATCAATACACATGGATGATTTAGTCCCTGTTCTATTTGTAATTACCCTGGTATGTTGACTTCATCCAGATTGCAGGTGCTGGTTACAGCTTGGAGCTTCTTTATGAGTGGGCAGGTTGGTGACTACCAGTCAATATTTAGGTCACCTAGAAAATGTACTTCTCTGTTGATGTCACATACATTTTCCAACATTTCACACATATGGTCCAAATACTGTCTTTTAGCACTTGATCTATAGCAACTTCCTATGAGAATAGGCTTTAGGTGAGGCAGATGAACCTGTAACCATATTACTTCCACATCATCTGACATGAGATCCTCTCTCAGCCTAACAGGAATATGACTCTGGACATACTGTACATGGCAACACCTCCTCCATTTGCATTTGTATCTGTCCTATATATTCTATAACCATGTATAGCTACTACTGCATCATCAAAGGAATGATCTAAGTGTGTTTCAGAGATGGCCAGAATATTTAATGTTTTCTGATGGTAATAAGTTGTCAATTTCATGAACCTTGTTTCTCAGGCTACATATGGTGATAATATGGGCTATTTTTAGTCATTTTCTGGGTTCTTCCTGGTTGTTAGTACTATTCTCAGTGACATTTACATTTGAGTCAATGGTACTGAATGGGCTGCCCACAAAGGGCTTCTTCCTAAAGCAGACTGCTCCAGTGCAAACTGTGGAATTCAATTCTATCTGCGTGTGATTATTGCAGACATTATCCTCAGAGCTAACAGTTAAAGTAACATTCATTAGGTTACTTACATTTACTGCACATCTATTTCTCAGGGATATCATACGATTTCCATGTCCTCTGCTTCTTATTATGACAGGGAGGACTGGAACGCTACCAAACAGTCTCTTAAGTAGTTCACTATGTTGATGGAGATAATCCTGGAACCCCTGTGGTTAGGGTGAATCCCATCTCTTTTTTAAAGAGTGTTGATTGCTCCCACTCCAAGTCAAAATTGTCACAAAAGGAGAAATTCCTGTCTTTGCATTGTTTCTTTAGGAACTCGTTTAGCGCAGCAAGGCGGTTGTAACGTTACGAAACCCTTCTTTGGCACGGCAGGGGGCCAGAGATGACTGTTCTCTCCCCTGTGCAAACAAGGGTGTTCAAGAGAATGTTGTAGTCCTTCTTCAATTCCTCTGAAAGTGAATGTTGTTAAATCCAACGTGAGTGACAATGGTGCCAATATTAGAGAAGTTGGTTAGAACTGTGGGCAGGAGGAAATTGATGTCTTGGATACGGGCGACTGGTTGAGAGTGGACCTGTCCACAGACCAAAGGCAGGCCAAAATCTCTCATCATCTACCTGCCCATGACAATAATGGTCGTGATGGAATCTGATGGGGAAGGAAGAGGAGGAACCGAACAGGCCTGCCTTCGGGCAGGGGGGAGAAGGTGTGCTTCAACTCATGCCAGCCTGACTCACCAGCAGCAGCGGATGGCGTCTGGAATCCTCGGGTAGATGGAGAGCCCAAGACCTTGTTTCCTTTGGTCAGTGACCGGCTCAGCTGTGGAGGAAGCCCCTGGACGGCTGCTGGCTGTTGGTGTACTCCCAGGATCAGAGCTGACTCCCGGGATTGGTATCTCCATCTCCAGTGGGGCATAGCTGCTTAATAGCTGGGTCTTATCTTCTAGGATATATGGAGGTGAACAAAACTGCCTCCCACCCGACCTCCTTCGCCTTGCTATTGTCCAGTCTCCCACTGGCTGCAAAGTTGAGCTCACCATCTGTCCAGTGGATTGGAGCAGGTCAGTACTGCAGGTCAGTACGGTCACAGCCCCGCCCTGTGCAATTGGGTCCTGGACTTTATGATGGGCCGCACCCAGGTGGTGAAGATAGAAAACAAGATCTCGACTTCACTGATTCTCATTACTAGGGCCCCACAAGGGTGCATGCTCAGCCCTCTCCTGTACTCCCTGTTCACCCATGACTGCTTGGCCATGCACGCCTCCAACTCAATCATCAAGTTTGCAGATGACACAACAGTAGTGGGCTTGATTACCAACAACGGCAAGACAGCCTACAGGGAGGAGGTGAGGGCACTCTGAGTGTGGTGTCAGGAAAACAACCTCTCACTCAACGTCAACAAAACAAAGAAGATGATCATGGACTTCAGGAAACAGCTGGGGGAGCACATTCACATCAACGGGATAGTAGTAGAAAAGGTGGAAAGTTTTAAGTTCCTCGGCATACACATCACGAACAAACTGAAATGGTCCACCCACACAGTCAAAATGGTGAAGAAGGCGCAACAACAGAAGGCACAACAAATTTGGCTTGTCAGCTAAAACCCTCACAAACTTTTACAGATGCACAATCAAGAGCATCCTGTCGGGCTGTATCACCGCCTGGTATGACAGCTGCACTGCCCTCACCCACAAGGCTCTCCAGAGGGTACAACGCATCACCGGCGACAAACTACCTGCCTTCCAGGACACCTACAGCACCCGATGTCACAGGAAGGCCAAAAAGATCATCAAAGACAACAACCACCCGAGCAACTGTCTGTTCACCCCGCTATCATCCAGAAGGCGAGGTCAGTACAGGTGCATCAAAGCTGGGACCGAGAGACTGAAAAACAGCTTCTATTCCAAGGCCATCAGACTGTTAAACAGCCATCACTAACACAGAGGCTGCTGCCAACATACAGACCCAAATCACTGGCCACTTTAATAAATAGATCACTAGTCACTTTAAATAATGCCACTTTAATAATGTTTACATATCCTACATTACTCATCTCATATGTATATACTGTATTTCATACCATCTATTGCATCTTGCCTATGACGCACGGCCATCGCTCATCCATATATTTAAATGTAAATATTATTTTTCCATCCCTCTACATTTGTGTGTATAAGGTAGGGGTTGTGAATTTGTTTGATTACTTGTTAGATATTACTACACTGTCGGAACTAAAAGCACAAGCATTTTGTTACACTCGCATCAACATCTGCTAACAACCATGTGTATGTGACCAATAAAATTAGATTTGATTTGATATCATCTAGCGCATTTGATCCCAGACACAAATACCACTGGTGTTTTGACTCTAGTACTGCTAACGTTATCTTGCTTTGTTGACATGATACCTAACCACTAACTATTTTTTATTTTTTTGCAGGAATCCGGGCCTCAAAGTTGCGGTCCCAGCCGATAAAGCTAACCGCATCTCGGAATCGTTAGTTATCAGAACTTCCGATGGTTAAAGATGTTGTTGATTAAAAATGATTGAATGAAAACCATTTCATAAAAACAGCAGACCGAGTGTAGATCTGTTTTTCTAATTTCAATTAAATTATCCATCTGACATTGTTACATACAAGGATATACCATGACATTTCAAACGATTCATTTAATAAAACAAACAAAATATAGTTTTTATGATGTGCGCCCCATAAAAAGACTGGTAGTGGTAGCCTTCAGGTGTTTAGCTTGTTGTTTATGTTGGCCAATCAAAGCGACACAGAGGCTTAATGTGTAGCAAGTGGAGTGGAAGTTCACTATTGCAATGCAAGACGTAATGAAACTACAGAATTGAAAGTTAACAAGATGAGAAGGAGTAGTCTTCAACGGGGCAACAAACAGGTAGTTGAGGGAAAAGCGCAGCATGTGGCCCTAATTAGCCTAGCTAGACATAGCTAGATAGCTTCTCCAGGCTACTCCAGTCACGACAGGCACTGTTATATGGGATGATTAGCTAGTCTTGGCTGTAGCTGGGTTGCCTTGGCTGCTTCTCTCTCTCCCTCTGTCTGCTCTCTCCCATCTGATCACACACCTCTCAGCAGCTGCAGCAATAAAGCTCCAGCCTCTCGCACAGCAGTGCTCAGGTTAAAAACGTAAGTTTAAAAAAACAACCGCTTGTATTTCGAATATTGGGATATCCAACATAAATGTATGATACTGTTCAAATAGTGAAATTATTTCAAACCCCACCATCCTTGGTGTTCAGGTTACAGTACACATCCCTCCCATTAGGCTCCTCCTGTCACGTCCTGGCCTTAGTTCCTTGATTATGTCTCTATTTTAGTTTGGTCCGGGCGTGAGTTGGGGTGGGCATTCTATGTTTTGTGTTCAATATTTTCTATTTCTATGTGTTTGGCCTGGTATGGTTCCCAATCAGAGGCAGCTGAAGGAGAACCATACTTAGGCAGCCTGTTTTCCCACTATGGGGGTGGATAGTTATTTTCTGTTTAGTGTTTTTGTTGCATCTTGCAGAATTGTTTGTTTGTCGGTTTATTGTTTTTGTTTCCAGTATTCATCTTTATTAAAATCATTATGAATACGTACCACGCTGCTCTTTGGTCCTCTTCTCCTTCTCCCGACGACAATCGTTACACCTCCAATTAGTCCAAGCAAAATTCCTGCTTGAGAAATCGCATTTAGATAAGGAGCTATTTTTTGTATCTTTTTGAACCTTTTAATGGAAAACAATCATAGAAATGATTTGATATTGAGATAAAAACAGCTGCATTGGACCTTTAGTACTTGACAGAAGAGTACAACATACACTAGATTTGTATAATCCAAAACTCTTTTGAATTACTGCAATCACCTATTAACTGCCAAATCAATAATTGTATTCTAATTACTAGGTTATAACTTGGAAGACTCTTATGGTGTTGATGTATAGAATAATGTTTGTCTGAAAGTAGCCTCACAGGGCTTTGAGCAAGAGTAGGAGCAATTTTTAGGTCTAGTAATAAGGAATGTTTATTAGGTCGGTAGGATAGGCCTAGGGCACAGATGCCACCATTAACTAATTACTGGGTATTATTTTGTCAGACTTTTTGGATTCAAGGTGCTATAGGTTTTCACATAAACCACAGGCTCTGTTCTTATCAATTGTAAAAACACCCAACAAACCTCAAGACATTGACCATTGATGTCAACAATAAATCAAATAAAGAGATTATTTCAATCCAGTGTAACTTTGAATCAAACAACCTTGACTTGGCTGGAGGCAGTTTGAACACCAAGCTTTCCACCTTCCCCCCTTAGTAATGCCCGCTGGACTGTCCAGCCTCCCTCAGACATTAGGGGGCAGTAGTGTGATGATGGTGGCCTTTTGCTCTGCCCTCTATTCCTCTGCTTTCCTCTCCCATCCCCTGAATGCCTGCACAGTAGACGCATCAGCCTCGTGGTAGAAACAGGCAAGCTTGATACAGTAGAGCACAGAGGCAGTGAGAGAGAGGGAGATGTATGGTCAGAAGCAAGCACCTAGTGCTCCGAATTGCCAGCCGTTTATATTATGTTTCTGCCTCCAAGCTCCATTAGCCCCAGTAAATTAATATTTTACAGTGCGTGCAAAGAGACAGCAATTAAAGCACGTAACTCCAAGGGGAAAGAGGGTGGGACATTTTATTAGAGCTGGGTTTTTTCATTGGGTTATGTATTTATGACAAATACCTGAGCTGCATAAGGACTCAGAAGTGATGGAGAATAACAGGAAATAGGGTCGTTGCTGTAAAATATAGTTTTTTTATGCAGTAGATTACATTTTTTGTTGAAATCTGACAATCAGAAAATAGCATTGGCAAATAGTTGAAATCACCAGGCTAAAGGGTGATTCCAGGATAGCCCAAAAATATTTTTGGTATCTCAGATTTCTCTGGAAAGGATGTTTGACATACTTTTTACATGTGTGTCACATTTTTTTTTAAATTCATGATGAAATGGCGATAGGTTGTCTGAGGTCCGATACATAACTAAACATACATTACAGACAAAATACACAATTTACATACATTTAAAAACATGAACATGTAGTGTGTATATTTGTGTGTGCATCTATCAGTTACACTTACATGTCAGTACATACACACAAGTAGGTCACATAGGGGGCGGCGTTGTGCCGTGAGGTGGTGCTTTATTTGTTTTTTCAAACCAGGTTTGCTCTTCACTTGCGCAATATAAGATTGAAGGGAGATCCATACACTCATGACTCTGTATAATGTACGTTTCTTTGAATTGGTTCTGGACCAGGGGACTGTGAAAAGACCCCTGGTGGCATGTCTGGTGGGGTAAGTGTGTGTGTCGGAGCTGTTATTAAGTTGATTATGCAAACAATTTGGAATTTCCAACACATAAATGTTTCTTTCTAGTCTTTCCTCAACTCTTAGCCAAGAGAGACTGGCATGCATAGAATTAATATTAGCCCCTGATTACAATTAAGAGCAAGATTTGCGACTGTTCTGGGCCAGCTGCAGCTTAACTAGGTCTTTCTTTGCAGCAGTTGACCATATGACTGGACAATAATCAAGATAAGACAAAACTAGAGCCTGCAGGAATTGCTTTGTGGAGTGTGATGTAAAAAAAGCAGAGCTTCTCTTTATTACGGACAGACCGCTCCCCATCTTTACAACCATTTGAATATAACTGTCGGGACTCGGTAATTTACCGTTAATTACCATAAACACATTTAGCATCTCCTGGCTTCCACACATAGCCACTGATGCAGACCTTCGGAACATCTACATTTTAAAAAGTCTAATAAATCAATTTAATATAGCCTACATCTTCACAATAAATCCATTGTACTTATATTTATTTTAGACAGGTCTAAGAAGCATGATATGAAGAAAATGTAGTCTATTTCAGAAGGACATACTCTGAGTTGTCCTCATGTTAGGTCCTGATCTGGCCATGCCAAATGGCTGTGGGCTACTCTACTGTAGTTCATTTAGCAGACAAGATTTACTTAGAATTCCGCTGCATTATTTTATAGTGTGAAGAATACAATTGAACAAAGATGAATAAAATAGAAAGGATATTTTCTGCAAACAATTTGAGGGAGTGCGCACATGCGGCTATTCTGTGTTGAGCAGTTAACAAAGAAATAGGTACTCCTATATGATTCATTTAGAGTTATTAATGTAACTTTAGTTGTTCTACAATTTTTGGTCTATATGTTTTGATTTTTAATACATTGTAAGGCTGCATGATGCGACTCAAATGATGATTTGAAAGTTGCTTGAAAGACATGAGTTCTGCTTTGTTTTTTGTGCAGGCTGTACACACTACATCAGTCACTCATTCACAATTTGACAAGCACTTGATAATGCCTAGAATTCCACGGCAGCATCCCCTTTGTGTGGCCGTAATCAATGCTTTTTGCAGCCAGTGGCCATGGTGCTGCTTCTCCCTCAGTGCTGTGCGCTCCATCATGTTTCTCACAGGCTACAAGTGGAGACAGACACATCGGGGACATAACTGCATGCCTTATCCAATTCCGAGGTTGAAGATATTGGTAGAACTGTCCCCATTTACTTTTCGTCAGCCAACAATATGAGTAGGTCTAACGAACAGCAAAAGCACTAGCCTATGTCATTCTACTATTCCCCATAGTACAAAGGTCTACCTATTATATTCTGTGCGAGAAATAAATGTTCCAAACATAGTCTGGGACAGTTGTGGGATGTGATAGATCCCAAATTAATACAACCACTAGCATCAAAAAAATTTTTTTAGCTTAAAATGTTGATAAACTATTAGGCTCTTTCTTCACATTATAAGGGCAGCAATGCACACATGGTAGTAGGCTATGAGCGCAAATGTTCTATTAGCGGGAAACACCAAAAGTGACCGCAAATGCAATTATGCATGTAATACTTTTATTATAAAGGTGCATTTTTATGGTGAACATTATTTACCCCAAACTTGAAACTCACACGCTGCTCATGTATGCCAGTTAGGCTCTACACCCTAAAGCGGATTAATGTCCTTAATTTTAAGAACTTATTTGGCCACCTATGGGCTAGGCTACATGATGTGTGCGACTATGACTCGAAAAAGTCACAAAAACAAGGAATTGTTTCTTATACTGAGCATAATTTGCAAGTGCTAATATATAATCCACAAGTGATATGCTAATATTGTCACCCATCAGACTATTCTTGATTTAATCTTGTCTCTACATATACTAAATAATATGTGTGAAATTAGTTTTGATTTATAATGGGTTATTATCATGCACCTGTATGGAAACAGGGTCAGTGGGGAAAAATACATGTCATCTATGCACTTAAATAGAGAATGAAGGACTCTTTTCCCTGTGGTTTATTTTCATGCCAGCCAGGTAGGTTATACTCTTGTTGTAAATACTATCAATGTGCTTAATATTAGGAAAGTTGAAAAATAAATATAGTATGCCTAGCCAATAGAAAGCTGATCCTCCTATTTTTAGTAGAGGCCATCAAATCAAATCAAATCAAATCAAATTTATTTATATAGCCCTTCGTACATCAGCTGATATCTCAAAGTGCTGTACAGAAACCCAGCCTAAAACCCCAAACAGCAAACAATGCAGGTGTAAAAGCACGGTGGCTAGGAAAAACTCCCTAGAAAGGCCAAAACCTAGGAAGAAACCTAGAGAGGAACCGGGCTATGTGGGGTGGCCAGTCCTCTTCTGGCTGTGCCGGGTAGAGATTATAACAGAACATGACCAAGATGTTCAAATGTTCATAAATGACCAGCATGGTCGAATAATAATAAGGCAGAACAGTTGAAACTGGAGCAGCAGCACAGTCAGGTGGACTGGGGACAGCAAGGAGCCTTCATGTCAGGTAGTCCTGGGGCACGGTCCTAGGGCTCAGGTCAGTTGAAACTGGAGCAGGAGCATGGCCAGGTGGACTGGGGACAGCAAGGAGTCCTCATGTCAGGTAGTCCTGGGACATGGTCCTAGGGCTCAGGTCCTCCGAGAGAGAGAAAGAAAGAGAGAAGGAGAGAATTAGAGAACGCACACTTAGATTCACACAGGACACCGAATAGGACAGGAGAAGTACTCCAGATATAACAAACTGACCCTAGCCCCCGACACATAAACTACTGCAGCATAAATACTGGAGGCTGAGACAGGAGGGGTCAGGAGACACTGTGGCCCCATCCGAGGACACCCCGGACAGGGCCAAACAGGAAGGATATAACCCCACCCACTTTGCCAAAGCACATCCCCCACACCACTAGAGGGATATCTTCAACCACCAACTTACCATCCTGAGACAAGGCCGAGTATAGCCCACAAAGATCTCCGCCACGGTACAACCCAAGGGGGGCAACCCAGACAGGCCGACCACAACAGTGAATCAACCCACCCAGGTGACGCACCCCCCAGGGACGGCACGAGAGAGCCCCAGCAAGCCAGTGACTCAGCCCCGTAACAGGGTTAGAGGCAGAGAATCCCAGTGGAAAGAGGGGAACCGGCCAGGCAGAGACAGCAAGGGCGGTTCGTTGCTCCAGAGCCTTTCCGTTCACCTTCCCACTCCTGGGCCAGACTACACTCAATCATATGACCCACTGAAGAGATGAGTCTTCAGTAAAGACTTAAAGGTTGAGACCGAGTTTGCGTCTCTGACATGGGTAGGCAGACCGTTCCATAAAAATGGAGCTCTATAGGAGAAAGCCCTGCCTCCAGCTGTTTGCTTAGAAATTCTAGGGACAATTAGGAGGCCTGCGTCTTGTGACCGTAGCGTACGTGTAGGTATGTACGGCAGGACCAAATCAGAGAGGTAGGTAGGAGCAAGCCCATGTAATGCTTTGTAGGTTAGCAGTAAAACCTTGAAATCAGCCCTTGCTTTGACAGGAAGCCAGTGTAGAGAGGCTAGCACTGGAGTAATATGATCAAATTTTTTGGTTCTAGTCAGGATTCTAGCAGCCGTATTTAGCACTAACTGAAGTTTATTTAGTGCTTTATCCGGGTAGCCGGAAAATAGAGCATTGCAGTAGTCTAACCTAGAAGTGACAAAAGCATGGATTAATTTTTCTGCATCATTTTTGGACAGAAAGTTTCTGATTTTTGCAATGTTACGTAGATGGAAAAAAGCTGTCCTCGAAATGGTCTTGATATGTTCTTCAAAAGAGAGATCAGGGTCCAGAGTAACGCCGAGGTCCTTCACAGTTTTATTTGAGACGACTGTACAACCATTAAGATTAATTGTCAGATTCAACAGAAGATCTCTTTGTTTCTTGGGACCTAGAACAAGCATCTCTGTTTTGTCCGAGTTTAATAGTAGAAAGTTTGCAGCCATCCACTTCCTTATGTCTGAAACACATGCTTCTAGCGAGGGCAATTTTGGGGCTTCACCATGTTTCATTGAAATGTACAGCTGTGTGTCATCCGCATAGCAGTGAAAGTTTACATTATGTTTTCGAATAACATCCCCAAGAGGTAAAATATATAGTGAAAACAATAGTGGTCCTAAAACAGAACCTTGAGGAACACCGAAATGTACAGTTGATTTGTCAGAGGACAAACCATTCACAGAGACAAACTGATATCTTTCCGACAGATAAGATCTAAACCAGGCCAGAACTTGTCCGTGTAGACCAATTTGGGTTTCCAATCTCTCCAAAAGAATGTGGTGATCGATGGTATCAAAAGCAGCACTAAGGTCTAGGAGCACGAGGACAGATGCAGAGCCTCGGTCCGATGCCATTAAAATGTCATTTACCACCTTCACAAGTGCCGTCTCAGTGCTATGATGGGGTCTAAAACCAGACTGAAGCATTTCGTATACATTGTTTGTCTTCAGGAAGGCAGTGAGTTGCTGCGCAACAGCCTTCTCTAAAATCTTTGAGAGGAATGGAAGATTCGATATAGGCCGATAGTTTTTTATATTTTCTGGGTCAAGGTTTGGCTTTTTCAAGAGAGGCTTTATTACTGCCACTTTTAGTGAGTTTGGTACACATCCAGTGGATAGAGAGCCGTTTATTATGTTCAACATAGGAGGGCCAAGCACAGGAAGCAGCTCTTTCAGTAGTTTAGTTGGAATAGGGTCCAGTATACAGCTTGAAGGTTTAGAGGCCATGATTATTTTCATCATTGTGTCAAGAGATATAGTACTAAAACACTTGAGCGTCTCTCTTGATCCTAGGTCCTGGCAGAGTTGTGCAGACTCAGGACAACTGAGGTTTGGAGGAATACGCAGGTTTAAAGAGGAGTCCGTAATTTGCTTTCTAATAATCATAATCTTTTCCTCAAAGAAGTTCATGAATTTATCACTGCTAAAGTGAAAGTCATCCTCTCTTGGGGAATGCTGCTTTTTAGTTAGCTTTGCCACAGTATCAAAAAGGAATTTCGGATTGTTCTTATTTTCCTCAATTAAGTTAGAAAAATAGGACGATCGAGCAGCAGTAAGGGCTCTTCGGTACTGCACGGTACCGTCCTTCCAAGCTAGTCGGAAGACTTCCAGTTTGGTGTGGCGCCATTTCCGTTCCAATTTTCTGGAAGCTTGCTTCAGAGCTCGGGTATTTTCTGTGTACCAGGGAGCTAGTTTCTTATGAGACATTTTTTTAGTTTTTAGGGGTGCAACTGCATCTAGGGTATTGCGCAAGGTTAAATTGAGATCCTCAGTTAGGTGGTTAACGGATTTTTGTCCTCTGGCGTCCTTGGGTAGGCAGAGGGAGTCTGGAAGGGCATCAAGGAATCTTTGTGTTGTCTGTGAATTTATAGCACGACTTTTGATGTTCCTTGGTTGGGGTCTGAGCAGATTATTTCACACTGTTTTCTCGCACAATTACATAGCCGATTGAAATTTTGCGCAACTTGAGCTCATGAGCTCTCATGAAGTGTTTGATTAGATTTCCGAACACATTTGCATTGATGTCAGGGTGATTAGAGGGACAATAGAGTGCTGAGTACCAGGCAGTTAGCAAGTTTGCTAGGCTACTAATGACCATCAGCGGCATCAGAGCTTAGAGAAGCCTAATTACCGTGACTAAATGGTCACATGGTATTTGAGTGCCTTCATGACTCGTGACCGCCGGTGTAGAGGTAATACGGTCTCCTTAACTGCCCTAGCCATAATACATACAGTACATAAAGTCAAAAGTTTGGACACACCTACTCAAGGGTTTTTCTTTATTTTTACTATTTTCTACATTGTAGAATAACAGTGAAGACATCAAAACTATAGTAACCAAAATAGTGTTAAACAAATCCAAATATATTTAAGATGAGATTTTTTTTAAGTAGCCACCCTGATGACAGCTTTGCACACTCTTGGCATTCTCTCAACCAGCTTCATGAGGTCGTCACCTGGAATGCATTTTAATTAACAGATGTGCCTTGTTAACAGTTAATTTGTGGAATTTCTTTCCTTAATGCTTTTGAGCCAATCAGTTGTGTTTTGACAAGATAGGGGTGGTATACAGAAGATAGCCCTATTTGGTAAAAGACCAAGTCCATATTATGGCAAGAACAGCTCAAATATGCAAAGAGAAAAGACAGTCCATCATTACTTTAAGACATGAAGGTCAATGAATCTGAATAATTTCAAGAACTTTGAAAAAACTATGAAGCGCTATGAGGAAACTGGCTCTCAAGAGGACGGCCACAGAAAAGGAAGACCCAGAGTTACCTCTGCTGTAGAGGATACGAGTTCAAGTAACAGACACATCTCAACATCAATTGTTCAGAGGAGACTTTGTGAATCAGGCCTTCGTGGTCAAATTGCTGCAAAGAAACCACTACTACATGACACCAAAAATAAGAAGACTTGCTTGGGCTAAGAAACACGAGCAATGGACATTAGACCAGTGGAAATCTGTCCTTTGGTCTGATGAGTCAAAATTTGACATTTTTGGTTCCAACCGCCGTGTCTTTGAGACGCAGAGTAGGTGAACGGATGATCTTCGCATGTGCGGTTCCCACCGTGAAGCATGGAGGAGTGGGTGTGATGGTGTGGGGCTGCTTTGCTGGTGACACTGTCTGTGATTTATTTAGAATTCAAGGCACACTTAACCAGCATGGCTACCACAGAATTCTGCAGCGATACGTCATCCCATCTGGTTTGCTCTTATTGGGACTATCATTTGTTTTTCAACAGGACAATGACCCAAAACACACCTCCAGGCTGTGTAAAGGCTATTTGACAAAGAAGGAGCATCAGATGACCTGGCCTCCACAGTCACCAGACCTCAACCCAATTGAAATGGTTTGGGGTGAGTTGGACTGCAGAGTGAAGGAAAAGCAGCCAACAAATGCTCAGCATATGTGGGAACTCCTTCAAGACTGTTGGAAAAGCATTCCTCATGAAGCTGGTTGAGAGAATGCCAAGAGAAAAGCTGTCATCAAGGTAAAGTGTGGCTACTTTGAAGAATCTCAAATGTAAAAGATATTTAGATTTGTTTAGCACTTAGTTGGTTACTACATCATTCCATATGTGCTATGTTATAGTTTTGATGTCTTCACTATTATTCTACAATGTATAAAATAGTAAAAAATAAAGAAAAACCCTTGAATGAGTAGGTGTGTCCAAAATTTTGACTGGTACTGTACATTTTCTCAACAATAGGTTATGGTCAATTATATATAAAAGGCTGCGCTGAAATCTAACAGTACAGCTCCCACAATCTTCTTAATATAATTTTATTTTAACCAGTCATCAGTAATTTGTGTCAGTGCAGTACATTTTGAGTCCCCTTCTCTATAAGCATGCTGAAATTATTTTTTACATTTATGACTCGCCACCTGGATTCAGTCTTATGTAGCAAAATTAGAATTTCTGTTTTTTACATTGGATAAAAGTAGAGACTCAGCTACAAAATGGTATATTATACACTGCAATCGAGGAACAATGGTTAAGTAATTCTGCTTTGAAAGTTAAACTTGAACACTCACTTTTTGAGAAAATGGCATTTTAGTGTTTCGGTGAGAGAGCTCTTCTTTGTCTACACCCATTCAGCATCGTTCACACCCTCTTAAGCCTTAGCCCCACCCATCTCGTTTCTTTCTAGGAGAGTTCAGAGCACACACTTGACGCTCTGGCTGATGATTCGTTTACCTCTGGATAACATGAAAACAGTCTAACTGGCTCTGCAGGCAACAATTTCATAATGCTTTTTTTACTGACACCTGCCATATTCAACGGTGTAAGATTCAAACATGTGAGACCACACACATCACGTCATGTTAGCTAACGAGCAAGCCACCTAATGTTAGCTAGTTAAACAACAATGAACAGCGCCAAATCATGTCATTACTACCCTGCATGAATGCTGGGAGCTAACATTAGGCTCAAACGAGCAAAGCTAACGGATCTGGGATACGAATAATAACGTCATAAACGCAACGTTAGCTAGGGAGCCAGCCAGCTAACATTAGCTAGCTAACAGTACACTTTAGCTTAAGACATGTAGCTAGCTAGGTAATCAACGTGTAATATCACACACATCATAATGTAATCTAACGAGCCATCCACCTACAAAAATGAATAATAACGATATACACATAGCGTTAGCAAGGAAGCCAGCCAGCTAACATTAGCTAGCTAGCTAACAGTACACTTCAGCTTGAAATGAAACCACTTTCTGTCAAAATAAGAAGTGTAATATCTGAAAATGTTGCTAGCTTGACTATACATCATCATGCAAGATGTACGTGTCTCTCTGTCACGGGATCCATGCCACAAGTGCCCTTAGTTTGAAGATGTCATCTTTTCGCTATCTCTATCATACTCTATTTTCAAATCTCAAGCCTCCAGAAAGTGGAGAGAAACACTTATGCAGCTACATTTAAAAAAGCTACGTTCGACAGGATTACCAACACAAATTGAGCTCAAAAGAAGCCTTCTATTTGGCAGACCATTATCTCAGCCAATCGCGGCTAGTGGGAAGGTTGCTGACTTTTTCTGTGGTTTACCAACAAGGCTAACAATTTAACAATTTTGTTTTGTATTTACAGATTGCATACAAGTTTGTTCACATGTTCCAGAAGGCATTTCTGCCAAAAAAACACATTTTGATAAAAAGTTGTTTATTTTAATCAAATTGCTCTCCTGTGAAGTTGTGACTTGCGACATACACCTAGTTTCCTGAAATGGGTCACATTTATACAAATTTTTCCCCAACTGTTTGCTAAGAGCTGGCAGCAAGCTGATAGGACTGCTGTTAGAACCAGTAAAGGCCGCTTTACCACTCTTGGGTAACCAAATTCTCTCCAGGCCTGAGGACAAAGAACTTCCTCTAGGCTCAGATTAAAGATATGACAAATAGGATTGGCTATAGAATCAGCTACCATACTCAGTAGCTTTCCATCTAAGTTGTCAATGCCGGGAGGTTTGTCATTATTGAGCGATAACAATAATTTCCCCACATCTCCCACACTAACTTTACAAAATTCAAACTTGATGGCTCACTGTTCGTTGTTGGCATTTCTTGCCTAAATTTGCCCACTTTGCCAATGAAGTAATCATTAAAATAATTGGCAACATCAAATGGTTTTGTGATGAATAGTCTGATTCGATGAAAGATGGAGTTGAATTTGTCTTTCTGCCCATAATTTCATTTAAAGTACTCCAAAGTTTTTTTTCCATCATTCTTTGTATCTTATTTTTGTTGTATAGTCACAAATGTTCTCAATTTGCAGTAAGTCAGATGTGCAGCCAGACTTATTAGCCACTCATTTTGCCCCATCGTTTTCAACCATACGGTTTTTCAATTTCTCATGAATCCAAAAAAGCCTTAACAGTTCTAACAGTCCGTTTCTTAACAGGTGCATGTTGATCTATAATTGGAAGAAGCAATTTCAGAAATTATTCAAGTGCAGCGTCTGGATGCTCCTCATTAATCACATCAGATCAACAAACATTTTTAACATCATCCACATAACAGTCACAGTGAAATGTTTTGTATGATTTCTCGTGCACTATTTTAGGCCCAGCTGTTGGAACTTTGGCTTTCTTCTATATATCCACTATATTGTGATCACTGCATCCAATGGTTATGGATAAAGCTTTAGACCAAATTTCTACAGTGTTAGTGAAACATTTGATCTATACATGTGGATGTTCTTGTTCCTATAGTGTTTGTAAACAGCCTGGTTTGGTTGATTAATAACCTGAACCAAATTACAGGCACTGGTTTCACTGAGAAGCTCCCTCTTGAGCGGACAGCTTGATGAAAACGAGTCAATATTCAGGTCCGTAAGAAAGTAATCCTCTCTGTTTACATCACATACACTATCAAGCATTTCACACATATTATTTAGATACTGACTTTTAAATCCTTGTATTGCTACTGCTGTATCATCAAATGAATTATCCAAGTCTCAGAAATGACTAGTATATGAATGTTATCAGATGTTAGCAATATATGGATTTCATTAACCTTATTTCTAAGGCTACATATATTAATATGGACTATTTTCAGCCCTTTCCTGTGTCGCTTATAAGAGATAGACATAATATGTGAAAGAGCAAACAGAGCAAGAGAAAAAAATATACATTCAGCAGTCCATTAATCAGTTGATGTTTGTAAGTACTGTATGTGTGTGTGCTGCTGGGCTGAAGCTAAGTAGGCTTGGCTCTCATCCCTTCCAGGCTTTTGGGAGGAAGGGTGGGCAATGAGCCTGTCATAGCGGATGTAAGGAATGTCCCCACGAGCTCTGGCAGCTTTCATGGGTGGGATAAGTTATTTTCTCTTCTGGCACACAGCTTCAGGATAGTCCTCATTGCAGAAGATATATATTCCTCTCAAGTTCTTGGCTCTTTCCAGAACAGCTATCTTGTCCTTGAACCTCAGGAACTTGATCAATATCGGCCCGGGCCTGTCATCTGGGCCGGTGGTGGGTTTTCCAGTCCTGTGGGCACGCTCTGCCTTAATCTTCCACTGGTCCATCTTCAGATTCTCCAAATTAACTTCCCCCACTTTGTCCTCAGACTCCATCCAGGTCTCGTGGATATTCTGCAATTACGTCCACAACCATGTTGTTCAGCCTTGATTGTCCCTCGAGATAATCCGATTTCTCTGTCATTGTTACCATGGATTTACATAGAGAACTGATATCCTCTCTCAATTTATTTTATTTACCTTTATTTTATCTACCTCAATGACTTACAGATTTCTGTTATCTTGCCGTTCTCCTGTTTAAACTCGTTGAGCTGACCTTGGGAGAACTGCAAACTGTTCTTCAGGTCCTGGACCTCTCTGGTCAGGTCATCCATTATTTTATTTAGTTGACTCCACCAGTATTTGGACACAACACTTGAAGTTATTTTTGTTGTTGTTGTAATGACTGCTTGTAGAAATATTTGTGTTTGTTTAAAAGATCCTTCACCTGTGATAAAGAGACACCACTATCCTCAACGGTAGCAAAGTAGGTTACGCCGTTACTCCTCGCAGTGCCAGACAAGGCAGGTCACATGGACGGTTGGAAAAAACAACAACAAACAGCAGGGAGCTAGACAGCCACAAGCCCGGGAAAATCAGAAGTCCCAGCCACAATGGCTAACTACGTTGTGGGTTGCGTTCAAGCCCTCAACCCTGCTAGCTAGCTCCCTATCAAGCTAGCAGGATTGAGGGCTTGAACAAAACCCACGACTAGGCTAGCTGCTACGCCAAGCAGCTCCTCAGACCCGGCATCACTGGACAGATAGTAGCGGTCCCAGCAACTGATGCCACCGGCGTTGCGGGATCCATACTCAAAAAGTAGGTAGCTAGTTAGTAGCCAAACTTTTTCAATAGACTTTCAAAAACAACAAACTTTCCAAAATAACAACGCAAGCTCTACATCGGGGAGGGGTGGCAATATCTGAGGTGTCCTTCAAAATGTGCACCAAAGTGCCAATATCAGGTAGCGTTGGTTTGGATATTTAAGAACAACCTAAAGCTGGTCTTAGCGGTAACGCGGTTGGTTACGACATGGATTTTGACAGCAGAAGCGCATCCTTTCAAGCCATGGCGTACAGTGCTCATCTGCACATGGATCAAGATAGATGTGTTTTTGTGCCTGTAAAGCTTGTATTTAGAAACAAAAAACAAATGTTTTTTCCCATTTCATTTAATTTGTTTTAAAAACCAAGCATAGCCTCTCCTCCTCTGAAGGCAGCTTTTTTTGTCCTGCCTAATGCAAGAACAATTAGTCAAGACTATCGATAAAGGGTTTGGCCTGTGAGACCGCTTTGAAAAAAATCTTAATCACCAAAGTTTTATTGTAAGATCAAATTTGGGGGCAGCTAAACAGTAAGTGTACATCCCCTGTTTATCTATGTAGGTTATTGTACATTATTTTTGCCAGGTCCTGTTATTATGTAGGATGTGCTCAAAAGACCCTCCAAGTAGGCTATATGCGACCCGTTTCAAGAAGCTAGTGCCTTCGGAAAGTATTCAGACCCCTTGACTTTTTTCAAATTTTGTTACGTTACAGCTTTATTCTAAAATGGATTAAATAAATAGAACATCCACAGAAATCTACACACAATACTCCATAATTATAAACCGAAAAAATGTTTTAAGAAATGTTACAAAATGTATAAAACATGAAAACAGAAATACCTTATTTACATAAGTATTCAAAACCGTTGCTATAAGACTCTAAATTGAGCTCAGGTGCATCATGTTTCCGTTGATCATCCTGGAGATGTTTCTACAACTTGATTGGAGTCCACCTGTGATAAATTCAATTGATTGGACATGATTTGGAAATGGACCCAACTGTCTATAAAAGGTCCCACAATTGACAGTGCATGTCAGAGCAAAAACCAAGCCATGAGGTCGAAGGAATTGTCCTTAGAGCTCAGAGACAGGATTGTGTTGAGGCAAAAATATGGGGAAGGGTACCAAAATATGTCTGCAAAATTGAAGGTCCCCAAGAACACAGTGGTCTCCATCAAAGTTTGGAACCACCAAGACTCTTCCTAGAGTTGGCAGCCTGGCCAAACTGAGCAATCAGGGGAGAGAGGCCTTGGTCAGGGAGATGACCAAGAACCCGATGGTCACTCTGATAGAGTGGCTCTGTGAACCATCTCTGCAGCACTCCACCAAAGTGGAGACCGTTATGGTTTAGTGGCCAGACAAAAGCCACTTTTTCAGTAAAAGGCACATGACAGGAGTTTGCCAAAAGGCATCTAAGACTCTCAGACCATGAGACACACGTTTCTCTGGTCTGATGAAACCAAGACTGAACTCTTTGGCGTGAATGCTAAGCTTCACGTCTGGAAGAAATCTGGCACCATCCCTATGGTTAAGCATGGTGGTGGCAGCATCATGCTGTGGGTATGTTTTTCAGTGGCAGGGACTGGGAGACTAGTCAGGGTTGAGGGAACGATGAATGGAGCAAAGTACAGAGAGATCCTTGATGAAAACCTGCTCCAGAGCCCTCAGGACCTCAGACTGGGGTGAAGGTTCACCTTCCAACAGAACAATGACCCTAAGCACACAGCCAAGACAGCGCATGAGTGGCTTCGGGACAAGTCTCTGAATGTCCTTGAGTGGCCCAGCCAGAGACTGGAATTGAACATCTTTGGAGATACCTGAAAATAGCTCTGCAGCAATGCTCCCCATCCAACCTGACAGAGCTTGAGAAGTTCTGCAGAGAAGCATGAGGACAAACTCCCCAAATACAGGTGCACCAAGCTTGCAGCATCATACCCTAGAAGACTTGAGGCTGCAATTGCTGCCGAAGGTGCTTCAACAAAGTACTGAGGAAAGGGTCTGAATACTTTAGTTAATGTGATTTTAATACATTTGCAAAAATGTCTAAAAAACTATTTTTGCTTTGTCATTATGGGTATTGTGTGTACATTGATGTGGGAATTTTAATATATATATATTTTAGAACAAGCCTGTAACGTAACAAAATGTGGAAAAAGTTAAGGGGTCTGAATACTTTCCGATGGCCTGTATTTCTGATACATCCCCGGACCTTATAGTGTAACCTCCAGCTCTAATATTTAACATTGGGCCCTATAAGTACATGATATTTCCAGAGTGGGTGTAATTTCTAAGTAATGATACATTTTGAGCACCACCAACACGTGAATGGGAAAATAGATTAAAAGGGAACTCCCTCTGCTGGTGATTTTCTGAATGTGCAATACCAAAGGAGGAATTTTATTGGTTAACGACCTATAACGTCAATTTCTATGCATAAAATGGTTTATATCTTCAAAATTAGCAGAACACTCTTGAAATGTGATGTACTTGTTGAGTATATTATTCCAAACAATGTCTTGAAATGAACTAAATCAAAAAGGGTACTTTAGAGATATTACTATTCATATTATGTACTTTGAATAAATTAAAGTGAACATTTTTCATTCAGAATCTAGACGTACTGCATATTTTAGAGCACACTACAAGGAGTATATTGATACCAAGATGTTGCCTGTATAATGTACGGTTCACAGATCAAAGGGTCTTATAGGTGGCATGTATACTGTAGGTCTAAACATACCTAAAATTGACACTTTCTAAAAAAAAATAGTTTGTGAAACAAATGTAAAAAAGCATGTCACCCACCCTTTCCCCCAATGAGGTTTCTATGTGAGAATTGCCAGAACAATCTGAGATACCAAAAATGATTTCAGGCTATCCGGGTGTGGAATAGCCCCATAGCGGGTTAAAACCGTCTCTGTTCAGTGTAGCAGTAGGTCTATTAGTTTCATTTTAAACTGGGTGTTACACAGGAGGCTACCTGGTCCTGTGTTTGACAAAAGCACTCAGGAAAATGTGTGATAACTATCAGCATGGGCTAGTAGGGCTGGAGATGGAGAGGTAGGCTATTTTCAAGGCCACGATCCACAGCCAGACACTTCACACCTGTAAGCATCCAGCGTATAGCACTGTCACAATCAGACCACAAAGTGGAGTTGCACATGCAAACCCTGTGGGACTCTGTCACCACCGTGGAAACAAGCAGCTTCTCCAGGATTGCTTTGATTTCCTCCAGACGAGAGAGGGCCAAAAAGCTGTTTCAATGGTGTGGAGATTTTGTAATGTTCTTTAGAAAGAGGGCAATGTCTTTTTCAATCAAAAATGTTGACTGAGTCAGTTCCTCACCCCATCCATCAAAAAAAACAAGAACCATGTCTGGAGCGTAGGAGCCTGACCACTGAATGTTTTAGCAAATGACCTTCCCCTCAGCCTTCTGTTGAGTCTTTGCCCTTTTAAACTGTAACACTGCCATTGGTCAATAATTATTGGAAATAGACTAGCTAGACAATAAAGCAGTTGGCCCTAGTGAATGATGTCCCCTCAGTCACAAAACAAATTGCTGCTTCAGATTTCAGTGCAAAGAGCTGTTAATGATTCTTAATGATTCTCTCAATCAGGAAGTTATTTTTTATCTTGTTGTAAAGTTGCTGTTTTCTCAACCCTCTGGTCCTATTCAGATTGTCCAATTACAAAGCGAAAACAAAAACACAAGAAAGAAAAATATTTGGAGCACAACCGCCCTTACATTTTAATTAATTCAGCCATTCTTTTTTTGTGTTACTTAAAATTACAAATATAATTGTGGTGGACAGTAATTGGCCTGCCCGGGACCGTTGGTTATTGTAGTTTAGTATCACCCCATGCATCATTACCCAACTTTGGAAGAGGTTCAGCTTCTGAACTACAGCGACCATACAAAAACACAAACACACACACACGCAATGGTCTGCTTGCCAGTGCCAGTTTATAATCACCATCCAGGCGAATGTTTGTCAGGAAAGATCTAAGTAGTTTTCCAAAAGCCCCATCACCACCACCTCCCTCCTCTCCCATGGCCAGATCAGGACCATCACTAATCGGTAGCCAAAGCCTGGACTTCATAGACCTGCAGGAGGAAATGAGAGCGGTTTTGTGTGTAAGGAAATGCACGCAAACAGGGACATCAGTATCCAGGAGAGAGCAGGGACATACCTCAGGGCCAATCTGAGAAGTACATGAGGATGGGATCCTTCCATATTGATGTTAATCAACGGATGACATAATGCGGATATCGCTATACCCCCTCGTCCCTCCTAACGAAACAACAATAAAACGCAAAAGAGAGCAAGGGTGGTATCGCTACTGCTTTTGGCTGGAGGTGTTGTGGGATGGCTTATGCCCTGTTCTCTGCCCCAAAGCTGTCTGGGATAACAGATCTGTCCTCTGTCCCTTTCTGTGTTGCCTCAATCTATTTTTGTTTGCTGTACTCAGCCTCGTCTGGTAAATTGTCCAGAAGAAGAGCATTGGTCCATCAGCAAATTACCCAGAAAATGCTGTCAGTGCAGGTTGTGACATGGGCTTTTTTTTCACTGGCAAATTGTCACAGACTACTGTGGTCTAATTAACCTAGCTTCTGTCTAGTGTGTATAAGCCACCATCACCCCTCTTACTCCCACACCTCTCCCATCCCACCCACCCCTCTACCATCTCAAACAAAGTACAGGTTCATGGGACTGATGACTGCTGTTATTTTGGTCATTGTTTCTGTTGTGATGGCTGTTGTCAGTCTTGTCGTTGTGACTGTCTAACCTGTATTTTTCCTGTCCTCTGTCCTGGCTGACAGTATCACCCAGACAAGCAGGGCCCAGATGTGTCAGTGACTGAGGCAGAGGAGCACTTACACAGGTTCATTGAGGTCAACCAGGCTTGGAAGGTCCTGAGCAACAAGGAGACAAATTGTCATTTTCTTTCAACCTTTATTTAACTAGGCAAGTCAGATAAGAACAAATTCTTATTTACAATGAGGGCCTACATTCGGCCAAACCCGGACGACACTGGGCCAATTATGCGTCAGCCCTATGGGACTCCCAATCACAGCCGGTTGTGAAACAGCCTGGATTCGAACCAGGGTGTCTGTAGTGACACCTCTACCACTGAGAAGCAGTGCCTTAGACTCGGGAGCCCAGCAAAGAGAGGGTGTGATCTGCAGTTACGTGGTACATTCTCCTCCTACCATAGTTCACAGAGTATTTCAGAGAGCACCCTGCAATCCAGGAGGACTCCGTTATGAAACGGTCACTCTCACATAATGTACCTTACATTAACACTAGCATACTGTACTCTCACCACTCTCTAATGCTCTTCTTACAGCCACTATCTCATTCTTCTCACTTACTTTTGATAGCTCTCCTATAATTCATTTGAACATGAAGCATGATTTAATTTCATTACACGTTGGAATTGTATAGCTTTATTTATTCTTCCCGGTTTGTTCATGCTCAATTAATCCCATAGCAATTCCACTTTGGACCATCTCTTGCTTAATATTCAGTGATTCACAGTGAAGTATGACATTAGTCACTAAGGCCACATATAACTAGTGGGACTATGTGGTGTCTGAAAAGGTCACACTAAATGAGGCATGAAGCAATCCAGTTTGCATAACTTCGAGGCCTATTTCCATTTCCAAGATTTCCTTAAAACCTGGCTTACAAATGATTGTAAACATCGGGCTGAGCTTGTCAGAGTGTAGTTTAGACCATAAACACAACTGGCCTGTTTTACAAAGTATGTTCCCGTGATCCTTCTCACTTATCCGAATGCACGAGAAAGGGCCGAGGGGGGGGGTTTCGCAAAGACCCACCATCCACCCACCCAATAGTCTACATGAATAAAACAGGCAAAAGATTGTGTCCGTCTCCAGACAATGGTTGTGTTTGCTGCCGTCCCTGTCCCTCACAAAACACCTCCTTCTGGAAGGAGGAGGAAGAGTGGCGAGCGAGGAAATGTAGGTCAGGCATGTCACACATGGCCTAGCGTTACATGAAGTGATAGGCTGCTTACCCCCCCCCCCCCTCCAGGAAAAAGGTCTCCCTAGCTAGCTCTCCATTAGGACCTTCAATAAATGTACATCCAGGCCCTCTGTGTGTGTGCACCATTAGCAGGGAGAGCTCCCATCGCCTTTAGGGAGGGAGGGACAACACTCACAGTGTCGCTCTGGAAGCCAACACACTCCAGCCACAGTATTGACATGTAGAGAGCATCTGTAGAAGAAGGAAAACCCTGTCTGGCCTTCATAGATGGTATTGACTTTGTCTTCCATTGTATGCTGTCATACAGCTTTTTAAATAATTATTTTTCCACTCATCCCCTGAATAGATGCAGTAAAGAGGTCAATGGAACTTAACAAAAACAATGGAATGCCATGGAAACGTGTGGGAGAAAAATTGGGATTTTCCTCATTGCCCCGTATCAAAATGATCCTAAATTTAAGCTATTCTTTATATGTGTATTTCAGACTGTGTTGAGGTAACAAATTGGAGTGGAAAATGCTTGTATGGATGTCAACCCCAATACAATGTCATGTTATTGTCACCAATCAACTGCATTAGAGTTAAAAACAACTTTGACTACCACCACCGAGTTCTGTATGCTAGTTATGCTACCAGCTCATACTAAAGGAAGTTAGCATTTAGCAGTCACTTCTTCTAAACTTGAAGAGGGACCCTTTCTAAATGTTATGCAGCGAAAACAGCCAAATATATCCAAATCGGACTTTAGTAATCACATTGCGGACCTGTTACAATACATAAATCATTTTGGATTTGACAAATATCCACTTAGTGGCAATTGATTTCAAAGTTTAACACACAATACAAACCTATGCACAAGGACTACTTTGAACAACTTACACTAAACATTTTACACAAACACATTAACTGGAAGAACTGTGTAAATGCAAAGTTTGGTAACAGCATTGACGTAAAATGTCCCTGTTTTTTTGGTGTGTCCTTGTTTTGCAAAATACTGCGGTGTCAGCTATGACATGACACATTGACTTATCTTTTGGTTATTGACCTACAGTAAGTGAATGTATATACACACACAAATGTATAAATATGCTATATCCTCCTTTGCATATTTGGGTATTATTCCACTCCCTGGCTATTATTTTAATTAGCTCTGACCCCAAACAAGACCACATTTTGTTGGTCTGGACCAGACCATATCTGAACCGATCATAGACCTCTATGTTTCACATCAAAGTACAGCACAAAACTGTAGAGTTCAGTACTGAAGAGTTCAGTACTGAAGAGTTCAGCAGAGTTTAGTACAGGAGAAGTTCAGTAGAGTACATTAGAACATAGTAGAGTACAGTAGAGTATAGTTCAGTGCTCTACGGTGTACATACTGTACATGCACACACTCACTACTGTAAGTCCAGCTGGATAAGAGCGTTTGCTAAATTACTCACATGTCAATGTAAAATGTACTGATCTCTACTGTGTTGTACTGAACTGTACTTTTCTTTACTGTGCTGTACTGTGGTGTGCTGTACTGTGCTCTCCAAACATGGAACCAAACTCTGTTTTGGGACTACTATGATTTCCCATTGTAGCCAATTCAACAGCAGAAATTCAGTGATCAATATTTTGGATATTTTGCGTTTTAATCCCTTAATTCATAAACAAAAATTGATATCAATAAAAATACTATTGATAAGTCTACCTTTACCCGTGCTTAAATGTTTTTATCTGGATGTGCCGGGACAAAACAGGTGGGTGACCTGGGGAGCTCTGAGGTACTGAAACGCATCAAAATAATGTGTCTTCATAATAAAGTATTTCATGCGTTGACATCACTTTTGCGTAGTGACATAGAGTAGAGTAGAGTAGAGGCGTTGCACACATGGGGAGCATAGACAAGCGTCTGGGAAGAATTTGGGCTTTTATGAACGCATTTCATACAATTCTACATGACTGAATCTTTTTTTAATATCACACAAATGACCGAAATGACAGGCTACTTTGACATTGACACACTGAGAATCTGAGATCAATAAAAATGACCTCTTCTTGAATCCAACAATAGCCTAGGTGTGTGGGGACATATTGTACCATATGAGCGGGAAACTAGAGTCCTAAAAAAAGCTTTCCAGGATTGACTCACAAGCCTATCTCTCTCTTGTTTTACTTTGTAGAACAATGCTGTTCGCTCAATAGGTCTATTTGGAAGATACAATATTTTGATAGCCTACAGACAGATTAGTGTCCTCTTTCCAGAAGGAGACATTTGTTTTCCAACCTGTCTGTCCCAGGTGTTTTGGCCTGTTTTGGCTAAATTACAGGCCTACTCCTGGTGTAGTACTCTGAATTATTTCATTTCAATAAATCTCACTGTAGTTATGTGAGAGATTCAGGCACACTTTTCTTTCTCACCACAGCAACTGCCACGTGTTGGTCTGTCTCTAGGCTACAATGTTGCGCAAACCATACACCCTGGCTGGCCGAACATGAATCAATTCTAAGAATATTAGGCGCATTTTCTCATTTAGTGTTTTAGGGGGCAGGAGAATTACAGAAGAGGCAACTCGGACTATTGGATTTCTTTCATTTGCAAACAATAAAAATCATGCCAGGAGAGGTACCAGATCCCGACAAATGGGTTCCGGAATGATACAGTTCGAAACTGAGAGATGCAGGAGGATCATATTCTGTCAGAATTAAGCACTGACCGTTACTTGTTACTTCTGTGAACTTTCATTATCCTCCCTCCTGTTGTCAGACAGAAATGAGAAAATATCTTACTGAAACAGTATGTGGGTTTTTGGTAATGGCACAAGGCAATGTTTCTTAAACTTACAGAAGGCAGAAAATGTTCTCAAAAACTAAATATGTATTGATATTATTTGTCAGGGGCCTTTACTTCAACTTTATTGGGTTTGTATGCATTTCTGATATCTTTTAAGACTTTTTCTAGTCAATGTTTTCTAAGCTCCCTTTTCCATGTGTTTGACCAGAAATCAAAGCCTTTTCTTATTCCAAATATGTTGGGTGGAAAATGGTGGAAACATGTATTTTAATAAAAAAAATAAAAAAATTTAACCCCAATTTTAACCCTAACCCTACCCTAATTTGACACCCAATTTGACATGCTCTTATGAACTTCACATGTTGGTGCTCATGGGTCCTTTTAGATGGAAATGACCTTTGTTAGGTCAGATTTGTTGAATGTGCACCAATGACAGGGTCACAGCGTCCCGTGTTCCATTGACCTCTTTACTGCATCGGTATCAAACATTTTAGATCTTCAGTGACAGTTTGTTGTCCATTTATAACCTATCAATGGATATATTAATATGCCATTGAGTATGAAAGAAGTGAAGGTTGTGTTGTCTTCTTTTCACATTTGGGTTGGCAGGTAACCAAGAGCATTGAGCCAGTAACCAAAAGGTTGATAGATCAAATCCCCAAACTGACAAGGTAGAAATCTGTCGTTCTGCCCCTGAACAAGGTAGTTAATTAACCCACTGTTCCTAGGCCGTCATTGTAAATAAGAATTTGTTCTTAACTGACTTGCCTAGTTAAATAAAGGTCAAATAAAAACAAATAAAAACAGCACGAATACCATGTGTCCACCTTCCCTTTTTAATAAAACAGAGTCAGAGTTTTCCTCTTGAACATGAAATCTGAGCCTTCTTTGATCGCTGGTCTGTGAGAGATTGTTGTAAGCACCCAATAGGGAGGGTGGGCTAGCAGACTAGCAGCACACTGCTCCCATCTGTCTGGCTACTATAGACCTCTGCAGTGTTCAGTCAGATCTCCACTAGTAAACATCACCATGGTGTTTTAATGTTGCCCAGCCATTTAGACGGACTGGCTCATCCTCCACTGTGATCAAGTGGGGATGTTAATTCAAACAAACACTTGGGTTCTACTGAAGCCAGCTCAAAATGCCTGTTTCATCCACATTTCACAGAGGAACTCGGTCCTCATCTTGTTTATTAGAGAGACGGCTGAAACTCTAAAGGAGTGTCTTCTTGAGGAACTGTTGCTATCTCCTTTTGAACTTCAGCATGATTGGATTGTTTTATCTTCATACTCATTAGAAATGAAGGGGGATGGATATTCATTCATTACTCATCCCCATGTGTATTAGATCTGGTGATACACAGTACCAGTCAAAAGTTTGGTCACTCCTACTCATTCCAGGGTTTTTCTTTATTTCTACCTTGTAGAATAATAGGGAAGACATCAAAACAATGAAATAACACATATGGAATAATGTTGTAACTAAAAAAGTGTTAAACAAATCAAAATATATTTTATATTTGAGATTATTCAAAGTAGCCACCCTTCGCCTTGATGACAGCTTTGCACACTCTTGGTTCCAACCACCGTGTCTTTGTGAGACGCAGAATAGGTCTGTACATTGAAATGCATTTCAGGTGACTACCTCATGAAGCTGGTTGAGACAATACCAAGAGTGTGCAAAGCTGTCATTAAGCCAAAGGGTGGCTACTTTGAATAATACTCAAATATAAAATATATTTTGATTTGTTTGACTCTTTGTTGGTTACTCCATGATTCCATGTGTGTAATTTCATAGTTTTGATGTCTTCACTATTATTCTACAATGTAGAAAATAGTACAAATAAAGAAAAACCCTTGAATGATTAGGTCTGTTCAAACTTTTGACTGGTACTGTATATACCCCATGAAAGTCACGGGATATTAGATACCAGTGTGACAAAGAAAATGTCATGGTTAAAACCCGTTGGTTAAAAGTCCCTTGTTCGCTGTTAAATAGTCTATATCATAAACAACTGGCAAATCAGCTCCGTGCTGAGACCAGGGTTGCATTTCCCCTGTGTTTAGGCAGACATGTATGGTAATTACTGGGGAAGGTAATTGTGTTGTGTGGCGGAGGGAGACGTCTGTGTGTGTGTGTGAGCAGGGTGGACGCGTTTTGCTCCGGGTCTCTGACACACCGTTGGGTTGTCGGGGAGACGCTGTGCAGCCGGCCCTGACTAACACTAAATCATCTCATCCTCAATGTGCACCACCTCCGCCGCCCCATCGCCAAAGACACAGTGGCCGTCTTCCCGGGCTGTTTCAGGGCACGTTGCAGCAGCAGCCCATTGGAGAGGCCTGTGAGAAGCTTTTTTCACTCTCCAACTCCACCTCCCCAACACAGACCATAAACCTCCATGGCCAAGTATCTTGAGCCAAACAACTAATAGCGCTTTAATGATATTGTCCATGTGACCTGGCAGAGCCTCTTTGAGCTCTCTCAATCGTGACTGGCTGTCGTCTGGGCCTTCTGGGCAGGGTGCATCAACTGGCTTAGTCACCCTATCATTGGAACATGGTCCCACTGACTCCCTCAACCCTAGCAAGACTACAGTGTTCTGACAAAACTACAGTATTCAGAGTAGTTGATCTGCTTTTGATTCATTTGCAAAACATTTTGAAGGCTCAGATCGGACTTGAAAATCAATTAGCCCAATATTGTTAGCTTAACTGTGAAGCACTGTGACTTAGGTTCCCAAGTGAATGTAAAGACTATAATTTGCACCTGACCACTAGCACCTTAAGAAACTATGGTCTCACAAGATTGCAATGCCTACGACAGACGTGAACCAAATCCACATTTTGATGGGTGTATCTGTAATTTGAGCCTCATCCGTGAAATGGTACAGTATATCGGAGTATGAATTAACAGACACCTTTAACTGAGAATTTACTGACACCTTTCCTCAGTCTTACTGTACAACTTCTTAAAAACCCCATGGGAAGAGCAGGTGAAAATTCTTACACCAAACCTATCAAATGATATCCCTACATAGCTGTGAGCTTGGCCACCTAGGATTGTCTCCTGACTAATTAAAGACCAACTTTAAAGAGTGGCATCAAAACGTGCTAATTACCGTTTCCTCACAAAGACTGGTGCAGGGGTACTGTACTGCTAGAGATGGAAGGAAGTGTTAATATCTATTACATTTGTTGTCTTTCTCCTTTGTTCTTATACTGACAATGGGCTGCCTATGTTACTGCCAAATGTCTGACTCAGTTCAATGTACAATACATAGACAATATCCACCATATCCTCTAGTCAGTGGATACCTTTTAAGTTCATGTCTTAAAACATTTTTACTCGTTTTACTGTATGTTCCCCTCATTTCAATCCATACTGAGACAGGCATATTGTCATCATTTTATTTCAGCAATAAGGCCTAATGTTACCTAAGAGCATGTCAGGGAGGTTCTGAGTGTCACCTGAGAATGCCTCATGAGTTACTACTCTGCAGACAGGGCAGGAGGTAGCCTAGCGGTGAGAGAGCCTAGCGGTGAGAGGTAGCCTAGCGGTGAGAGCGCTGTGCCAGAATCCCCGAAGCCGACAAGGTGAAAAATCTGGTGATGTGACCTTGAGCAAGGCACTTAACCTTAATTGTTCCGGGGTCGCCGTTGATAATGCCAGACCCTGGCCGTGACCCCACTCTCCGTGAGTGTGTCAGGGAGAGTCGGGATGTGCAAAAAGCTCATTTCCAATTGACATGTGTAATAATACACACTTAAAGTTGAAGTTGGAATTTATATACACCTTAGCCAAATAAGTTTCAACTCAGTTTTTCACAATTCTTGACATTTAATCCAGTAGAAATTCCCTATTTTAGGTCAGTTAGGATCACCACTTTATTTTAAGAATGTGAATTGTCAGAATAATAGTAGAGAGAATTATTTATTTCAGATTTCATTTATTTCATCACATTCCCAGTGGGTCAGAAGTTTACATACACTCAATTGGTATTTGGTAGCATTGCCTTTAAATTGTTTAACTTGGGTCAAATGTTTTGCATAGCCTTCCACAAGTTTCCCATAGTAAGTTGGGTGAATTTTGGCCCATTCCTCCTGACAGAGTTGGTGTAACTGAGTCAGGTTTGTAGGCCTCCTTGATCGCACACACCTTTTCAGTTTTGCCAACAAATTTTCTATAGCATTGAGGTCAGGGCTTTGTGATGGCCACTCCAATACCTTGACTTTGTTGTCCTCAAGAGTGGAGAGTGAAGAGTGGAGGCACTGGCTGGAATGAGCCGAACAGCCATTCCTGGTCTGGACCGACCATAAAAACCTGGAATATCTCCATACACCCAAGCGCATCAACTCCAGGTAGGTCCGGTGTGCCCTCCTGTTCACCAGATTTAACTTCACCATCTCCTACCGCCCAGAGTCAAAGAATGTGAAACCTAACGCCCTCTCCCGCCTATACAGTTCCTCTGCCACAGCCTCAACCTCTGAAACCATTCTCCATACCTCATGCCTTGCTGACACTGTAGATTGGGGCATTGAGAACTTGGTCCACGAGGCACAACGCTCCCAGCCTGGACCTGAAGGGGGCCTTGCTGTTGGGGGCCCGGCTAACCAGCTGTTTGTCCCTACTCTGGTCCCGGGTCCTGGAATGTGCTCATTCCTCAAGGCTGACCTGTCATCCAGGATCCTGTCTTTCACTAGCTTTCCTTCAACAACGTTTCTGGTGGCCCACAATGGTCCCTGATGTCTCTGCCTTCGTCACTGCATGCACTGTGTGTGCTCAAAACAAGACTCCACGGCAAGCTCCTTCTGGCCTCGTGCAGCCACTACTTCTCATATATCTCTGGACTTTGTCACTGGGCTCCCTCCGAAACACTCATTCTGACGGTAGTCGATCGGTTCTCATTTCATCCCTATCCCCAAACTACCTTCTGCCAAGGAGGCGGCCCAGCTTATGGTGCAGCATGTCTTCCGGGTCCATGGACTCCCGGTAGACATGGTCTCCGCTCGGAGTTCTCGTCTCAGTTCTGGAAGGCATTCTGCACCCTTATTGGGTCGTCGGCCAGCATGTCATCCAGATTCCATCCCCAAACTAACGGTCAGTCAGAGCGAGCAAACCAAGACCTGGAGACCACCTTAAGGTGCATGGTCTCAACTAAACCCACTACCTGGAGCCGTCAACTGGTCTGGGTGGAGAATGCCCGGAACATTCTTTCAGTTCTGCCACGTGACTCTCCCCTTTCGAGTGCTCCATGGGTTATCAGCCTCCACTCTTCCATGAACAAGAGCAGGAGGTCAGCGTACGCTCGGCCCAGATGTTTGTCCACCGCTGTCGACGTACCTGGAGAAGAGCCAGGGCGGCTATTCTCAAGACCAACTCCAGGTATCGTCGACAAGTGGACCATCGCTGGACCCCAGCTCCCCGCTACCACATTGGATACGGCTGTCCACACTGGACCTTCCCCTTCGGGTAGACTCTCGCAAACTTTCCCCATCTCCAGAGTCCTGAGTTCCATTGCTGTCCGTCTCTTGTTACCCGCTACCCTCTGTATTCACCCTACGTCCCATGTGTCTAGAATTAAATTTGTGTCTCAGTTCTTTGTCTTCTGTCCCCAGGCCTCCTCCTCCCCGTGTCATTGATGGCCATCCAGCATAGACAGTGAGACGTCTCCTGGGTGTTCGACCACGGGGCAGGGGTTTCCAGTACCTGGTTGACTGGGAGGGTTACGGCCCAGAGGAGAGGTGCTGGATTCCCGCTAGAGACATCCTGGATCCAGCCTTCATCACCGACATCCACCGCCGACACCCCGGTGACCAGGTATGTGCCCAGGTAGGAGGGGGGTTACTGTCACACCCTGATCTGTTTCACTTGCCCTCGTTATTGTCTCCACCACCTCCAGGTGTCACTTGTTTTCCCAAGTGTATTTATCCTTGTGTTTCCTGTCTCTCTGTGCCAGTTCGTCTTGTATGTCCAAGCCTACCAGTGTTTTTTCCAGTTGTCCTGCTTTGTCTTTTCTCCTTTTTCTAGTTCTCCCAGTTTTGACCCTTGCCTGTTCTGGACTCCTTACCCGCTTGCCTGTCCATTCTGCCTGCCCTGACCTCGAGCCCGCCTGCCAGTCTGTACCCCCTGGACTCTGATCTGACCTTTAGATCTCACCACTAGGTGAGACCTCAGACCTTTTGCTTGTCCACAACCATTCTCTTGCCTATTCCCTTTGGATTTATTAAACATCTTAAACTCCAACCATCTGCCTCCTGTGTCTGCATTTGGGTCTCACCTGGCATAGCCATACTCCCTGTGAGCCACCCCCCAAGACATTTTTGGGGCTGACTCTCAGGCTTCCATCTGCGTCGCCGTGCAGCTTCCTCATACCAGCGCCTCTCCGCTTTCGTCGCCTCCAGTTCTTCCTTGGGGCGGCGATATTCTCCAGGCTGAGCCCAAGATCCTTCACTGTCCAGTTCGTCCTCCCATGTCCAGTACCTCTCTCGCTGCACCTTGGTGCGGCTACACTCCCCTGGTTTAGCCCAGGGTCCTCTCCCGTCGAGGATTTCCTCCCAAGTCCAGAAATTCTTGTCGCGCTGATCCTGCTGTTGCAGTTGCCTGTTACCACGCCAATTGGTCCTGGTGTTGTGGGTGGTTCTGTAACGGCTCTCTTCTATCTCCTCCTCTGACGAAGAGGTAGAACAAGGATCGGACCAAAATGCAGCGTGATGATGATTCATGATATTTTAATGAAGGAAAAACTTACATACAGAAACTACAAAAATAACGAAATGAAATAACGAAAACCGAAACAGCCCTATCTGGTGCAAACACAAAGACAGGAATAATCACCCATGAAACACTCACAGAATATGGCTGCCTAAATATGGCTCCCAGTCAGAGACAACGATAATCACCTGACTCTGATTGAGAACCGCCTCAGGCAGCCATAGACTACGTAGACACCCCACAAAAGCCCAAGACAAAAAACACACCACAATAACCCATGTCACACCCTGGCCAGACCAAATAAATAAAGAAAACACAAAATACTAAGACCAAGGCGTGACACAAAGTGATAAGGAAATGTGTTTTAATAAATTATTAGAATGTTACAGTCCTGAAACCATAGGTCTGATACCATGTGATTGTATGCAATTAATTTGAATCATTAGATTATTAAAATACATGTGTGTAAGTGTTAGACTCATTCGATGATTATATTATAATACTGTGTGTGGTTTTAGTCAGAATCAACGTTTGGGAACAATGTGTCTAGTGTTTTGAGAACAGACTATCTGCCTGAGCCAGATCCGGGGAGACCTTGGCTGGGACACTGAGAACTTCCCAGTCCCAGGTCTCTCCCTATCTTAGGGGAGGGTAGGAAGACACTATTCTCACGTAGTCCCCTAGGCTCTATTGGCGGGCGGATTTGATGGTTGGTGTGGAAGTATGTGTGTCGCTATAAATTGAAGGTCCTGTACTGTACACGTCAGAACGTTCCCGTGAATAAACATTTAACTTTGGTAGACTGGGCCTCTGTCCATTTCCTTTTCTATCAGTATCTTCCAAATCCTGAAATAACAGACTAAGGGTAACTTAATTGAATTGGTAAATGAACAGGAGTATAGAATTCTCCTAACACAAAGTAACACAATAAATGTACATAACAATAACGAGTCAATGAGGGGGTGTACAGGTTAGTTGAGGTAATTTGTTTGACCACCCCCATTATTTTTAATGTAAGTAGTTTGGGTGGCCATTTGATTAGTTGTTTATCAATCTTATGGCTTGGGGGTAGAAGCTATTAAGGAACCTTTTGGTCCTAGACTTGGCGCTCCGGTACCGTTTGCTGTGTGGTAGCAGAGTGAACAGTCTATGACTTGGGTGACTGAAATCTTTGACAATTTTTTGGGCCTTCCTCTGACACCGCCTAGTATATATGTCCTGGATGTCAGGAAGATTGGCCACAGTGATGTACTGGGCCATACGCACTACCCTCTGTGGTGCCTTATGGTCAGATTCCGAGCAGATGCCATACCAGGCGGTGATGCAATCGGTCAGAATGCTCTCGATGGTGCAGCTGTAGAACTTTTTGAGGATCTGGGGACCCATGCCAAATCTTTTCCATCTCCTGAGGGGGGAAAGGTGTTGTCGTGCCCTCTTCACAATAGTCTTGATGTGTTTGGACAATGATAGTTTGTTGGTGATGTGGACACCAAGGAACTTGAAACTTTCGACCCGCTCCACTTCAGTCCCATTGATGTTAATGGGGGCCTGTTCGGCCCTCCTTTTCCTATAGTCCACTATCAGCTCCTTTGTCTTGCTCACCTTGAGAGAGAGGTTGTTGGTCTCTGACCTTCTCATTATAGGCTGTCTCATCGTTGTCAGTAATCAGGTCTACCACTGTGTCGTCAGCAAACTTAATGATGGTGTTGGAGTCGTGCTTGGCCATGCAGTCGGGAGTACAGGAGGGGACTAAACACGCACCCCTAGGAGGCCCCAGTGTTGAGGATCAGATGTGTTGTTGATGAGCTTTGTGTGCACTGTGGTGTTGAACTTTGAGCTGTAGTCAATGAATAGCATTCTCACATAGGTGTTCCTTTTGTTCAGGTGTGAAAAGGCAGTATGGAGTGCGATTGAGATTGTGTCATCTGTGGACCTGTTGGGGTGAATTGTAGTGGGTCTAGGGTGTCTGGCATTATGGTGTTGATGTGAGCCATGACCAGCCTTTCAAAGCACTTCATGGCTACCAACGTTAGTCCTATGGTGCGGGAATCATTTAGGCAGGTTACCTTAGTTTTCTTGGGCACAGAGGCTATGGTGGTCTGTTTGAAACGTAGGTATTACAGACTCAGGCAGGGGAAGGTTGAAAATGTCAGTGAAGACACTTGCCAGTTGCATGCTTTGTGTACATGTCCTGATAATACATCTGGCCACGCAGCTTTGTGAATGTTGACCTGTTTAAAGGTCTTGCTCACATCGGCTACGGAGAGCGTGATCACACAGTCATCTAGAACAGCTGGTGCTCTTATGCATGCTTCAGTGTTGCTTGCCTCGAAGCAAGTATAAAATGCATTTAGCTTGTCTGGTAGGCTTGCGTCCCTGGGCAGCTCGCGTCTGGGTTTCCCTTTGTAGTTCGTAATAGTTTTTGAGCCCTGCCATATCCGACGAGCGTCAGAGCCGGTGTAGTAAGATTCAATCTTAGTCTTGTATTGATGTTTTGCCTGTGTGATGGTTCGTCTGACGGCACAGCAGGATTTCTTATAAGTGTCCGGATTTGTGTCCCGCTCCTTGAAAGCGGCAGCTCTAGCCTTTAGCTTGATGCGGATGTTGCCTGTAATCCATGGCTTCTGGTTGGGAAATGTACATATGGTCATTTGCCAAATGGAGGGCGAAAGAGAGCTTTGTATGCTTCTCTGTGTGTGGAGTAAAAGTGTTCTAGAGTTTTTTCTCCTCTTTTTCTCCTCTGGTTGCACATGTACCAGACGTAGATGCTCTGTCCTCCTGAAACACAGAAAAGCCAGCCAGCTCTATATTATACGTGTCGTTGTTCAGCCAAGTCTCGGTGAAACGTAAGATACTAGTTTTTTTATTTTTTATTTTTTTATTGTTTTTTTACTCCTTTTTCTCCCCAATTTCGTGGTATCCAATTGTTTTAGTAGCTACTATCTTGTCTCATCGCTACAACTCCCGTACGGGCTCGGGAGAGACGAAGGTTGAAAGTCATGCGTCCTCTGATACACAACCCAACCAAGCCGCACTGCTTCTTTACACTGCGCGCATCCAACCTGGAAGCCAGCCGCACCAATGTGTCGGAGGAAACACCTTGGTTAGCGCGCACTGCTCCCGGCCCACCACAGGAGTAGCTCGTGCGCGATGAGACAAGGACATCCCTACCTGCCAACCCTCCCTAACCCGGACAACGCTAGGCCAACTGTGCGTCGCCCCACGGACATCCCGGTCGCGGCCGGTTACGACAGAGCCTGGGCGCGAACCCAGAGTCTCTGATGGCACAGCTGGCGCTGCAGTACAGCGCCCTTAACCACTGCGTGAACCAAGGATGCCCGGTGAAAACGCACTGTGTGACCCAGATGAGATTTGGCTAAACAGAGCCGAGAACCGGACACCCTCATGGTGATAACTCGAGACCCTGAAACGGAATACTCTGAGATGGAGTCAGACAGCTCTTTTTCTGGTTTCTTATGAAGCCTATAGACTGAATACGAGACAGTAGCATCGATGTGTGTAACATTGCATGCCCCCTCAACTCAGCCGCCACCAGAAATCCGGTTGTAATAGACGGCATCTCGTCTGCCGTTCCAGATCTTCACAATAAGAACCACTCTCATGTCTTGCTTCTGAAGACAGGAGGATATTTCCTCCCTCAAAACGGGCGCTGAGGCCTCAGGAACAGTTGACGTGATGATGCTGCTGAAGCTTGGGGGACACACAACAAATTGTAGCCTGTACCCTGACATTGCATGATCGCATGATCCAGGCCAACACTGCGCTTGCGCGCCATTGGTCGGAGCAGACAGTGAGACTCCCATGAAGTGCCATCTGAAGGGGCGGGCATCACCTTGTGGACTGGAAGAGATTGGTTATTTTTCCATGTTCACCTCTCTTGATAACCATGTGTCTGAACGTGGAGAAAGGACAGTTTTCATCAAACTCACTTGCAGGAGACACAACACTTTTGACACCCATGAAGACTGTGATAAGAGTTGCCTAAAGCCTGGCCCACTCTGTGTACCCGGGCTCCGGCAATCAGTGAAGTACCCCAAATGGCATTGCAACCTGGGGGCACTGTTGTCACAACGAGCCTCACTTGGTTGAGGCGGTAAGATGCATTCTGGAAACCGGCTGGCACCCAGTGCTGGACAACACACACAAAAAAATAGAACCTGGGAAAATAGCATTTTCATGGAGGTTACCCTACCGAGTAGTCATAGGTGCTGGCAACAAAGTGCCTTGTAACCTAGCTGGGAGTGGACAGACGGCTCTGAAAAATGTACCCCTTCTGTGGTGAATGGTTACTTGCATCGTGGAATCTTTTGTTAAGACATGTAGCTAGCTAGCTCGGTACACAATGGACCACAATCCCAACTCCTGACATTACAACCCTGCATGAATCTGTAGGTAGCTAACAAACCAGGTTCAATGTTAGCTAGCTAACATTAGGCTATAACTAGCCAAGCAAATGGCTCTGAGATACTAATAATAAGATCATACACATAACGTTATCTAGCGAGCCAGCCAGCTAACGTTAGCTATCTAGCTAACAGTACACTTTAACTTGAAATGAAAATAACTTTATCAAAATTAGAAACGTATAATATCTGAAAATGTAACTAGCTAGACTATCTTACCCATTAACCATGGTTGGATGCTTCTCCCTGTAACGGATGCCATGGTTGCCCTTAGTTTGAAGATGTAATCCGGCAACAAGTGTTTTCTCCATCGCCTTAGCTATCATAATCTAATTCCACTGATTTCAAAACTTCAGAAAGTGGAGAGCAACACATATAGTTCTACTAAGATTTTTTTTTAAAGCCACGTTAGACAGGATTACCTAAACATACTATCCAGCTCAAATAGATAGAAGAGTGCTACATGGCAGACCAATCTGAACTCATCTCTTGGTATGTCCGGGAAGGTTGCTGACTTTTTCTGTGGCTAAACCAACTAGGCTCATAATTTAACAATTGTACTCGTATTTACAGATGGAATACAAATGTGTCATTAAGGCACATGAAAGTTCACATGTTCCAGAAGGCAATTTGATAAAACAGTTTAAATGGCTCTCGTGTGAAGTAGTGACACGTGGCATACACCTAGTTTCCTGAAACAGATCACAACTGTGAATGGTCCTGGCGCACCAAAAAAAAGTGGAAGCCAGCTTGGATCTCATTGAGAGCATACGTCCTTGACATAAAAACTTTAATTGTTGCATCTCGTTGTGTTGTTGTCCTCTGGTGGCTAGCTAGCCAGCTAGCTAAAATAGTGCCTTTCCTAAATTAGCCATGGATGGAGATAGGATTGGGACTTGTGGTTTTACTTAATTCTCCGTACTGGCCAATGATCATAACGGCGATTCTGATCCAACCATTAATTCAAACATTGTTGTGCCCCTGGCCTGAGAGGATGGAAGTTCAATATGTAGTTAGATGTAGAAAGCTAGTGTTAACTAGCTAACGTTGCCCATGAATGAAATTTAGGCTAGCGAGCTAGGATTTTAGCCAGGTAGCCTAGGACAACAAAAAATTCATGCATGTATTCTATGAATGTCGTCTACGTGAAAGAGAGGATGGCATTGACATTTCTCTATAATTAGGGTGAGTCAACATGTTTCTCTACTTGCACGAACGCGCACGCACACACACAGAAATCAGAACCATTTACAGCCACATCATATTTAGCTATATTGGACTAAATTGTTTTTGGTATCTTTTAGTTATCACTGTATTAGACTAAGCAGAGGTGATTTAATGATGTTGAAGTGTTGAAGTTGAAATGGTGCTCGAATATTGGAGGCAGCTGCTATTTTCTTTGAGACTTGTGGTAACTCTCTGTTCTTCTAAATAAATAGTTGTTTCGTGGTCCAAAAATGTCCAAAACATTAACTTGCTTGATCATGCTGTAGGTCATGTAAATGTGTTTTACTGTACATGCAATATGCTTTGTGAACTTCAGTGGAAAGAGGTTGCGATCCGTTTTTGTGATAAAACAAAGGTGTGGTTGAGTTTATTCTGTGACTGTGTCTTATTGTTTCGGGCCTTTAGGCCTATATTTCAGTCACCATACATATGAATTAACAGGTTATAGAGGAAACAACACAACTATCCCCACACAGGTTGTAATATGGAGTTTTATCCACATACCGCTACTGGCACGCTTGTGGACAGAGACCAAACCTATCACTCTCACCCTGGGGAGATTAATATATACCTCTTGAACACTGTGGACCGTATAGCCCAGTACATGACTGGGGCCAAGCTTCCTGCCAATAAGCCCCCCCCGCCTTTTGTTTTAACACTGCTGCTACTCACTGTTTATTATCTATGCATAGTCACTTTACATTTACATTACATTTTTACATTTAAGTCATTTAGCAGACGCTCTTATCCAGAGCGACTTACAAATTGGTGCATTCACCTTATGACATCCAGTGGAACAGCCACTTTACAATAGTGCATCTAAATCTTTTAAGGGGGGGGGGGATTACTTTATCCTATCCTAGGTATTCCTTAAAGAGGTGGGGTTTCAGGTGTCTCCGGAAGGTGGTGATTGACTCCGCTGTCCTGGCGTCGTGAGGGAGTGTGTTCCACCATTGGGGAGCCAGAGCAGCGAACAGTTTTGACTGGGCTGAGCGGGAACTGTACTTCCTCAGTGGTAGGGAGGCGAGCAGGCCAGAGGTGGATGAACGCAGTGCCCTTGTTTGGGTGTAGGGACTGATCAGAGCCTGGAGGTACTGAGGTGCCGTTCCCCTCACAGCTCCGTAGGCAAGCACCATGGTCTTGTAGCGGATGCGAGCTTCAACTGGAAGCCAGTGGAGAGAGCGGAGGAGCGGGGTGACGTGAGAGAACTTGGGAAGGTTGAACACCAGACGGGCTGCGGCGTTCTGGATGAGTTGTAGGGGTTTAATGGCACAGGCAGGGAGCCCAGCCAACAGCGAGTTGCAGTAATCCAGACGGGAGATGACAAGTGCCTGGATTAGGACCTGCGCCGCTTCCTGTGTGAGGCAGGGTCGTACTCTGCGGATGTTGTAGAGCATGAACCTACAGGAACGGGCTACCGCCTTGATGTTAGTTGAGAATGACAGGGTGTTGTCCAGGATCACGCCAAGGTTCTTAGCGCTCTGGGAGGAGGACACAATGGAGTTGTCAACCGTGATGGCGAGATCATGGAACGGGCAGTCCTTCCCCGGGAGGAAGAGCAGCTCCGTCTTGCCGAGGTTCAGCTTGAGGTGGTGATCCGTCATCCACACTGATATGTCTGCCAGACATGCAGAGATGCGATTCACCACCTGGTCATCAGAAGGAGGAAAGGAGAAGATTAATTGTGTGTCGTCTGCATAGCAATGATAGGAGAGACCATGTGAGGTTATGACAGAGCCAAGTGACTTGGTGTATAGCGAGAATAGGAGAGGGCCTAGAACAGAGCCCTGGGGACACCAGTGGTGAGAGCGCGTGGTGAGGAGACAGATTCTCGCCACGCCACCTGGTAGGAGCGACCTGTCAGGTAGGACGCAACCAAGCGTGGGCCGCGCCGGAGATGCCCAACTCGGAGAGGGTGGAGAGGAGGATCTGATGGTTCACAGTATCGAAGGCAGCCGATAGGTCTAGAAGGATGAGAGCAGAGGAGAGAGAGTTAGCTTTAGCGGTGCGGAGCGCCTCCGTGATACAGAGAAGAGCAGTCTCAGTTGAATGACTAGTCTTGAAACCTGACTGATTTGGATCAAGAAGGTCATTCTGAGAGAGATAGCGGGAGAGCTGGCCAAGGACGGCACGTTCAAGAGTTTTGGAGAGAAAAGAAAGAAGGGATACTGGTCTGTAGTTGTTGACATCGTAGGGATCGAGTGTAGGTTTTTTCAGAAGGGGTGCAACTCTCGCTCTCTTGAAGACGGAAGGGACGTAGCCAGCGGTCAGGGATGAGTTGATGAGCGAGGTGAGGTAAGGGAGAAGGTCTCCGGAAATGGTCTGGAGAAGAGAGGAGGGGATAGGGTCGAGCGGGCAGGTTGTTGGGCGGCCGGCCGTCACAAGACGCGAGATTTCATCTGGAGAGAGAGGGAAGAAAGAGGTCAGAGCACCGGGTAGGGCAGTGTGAGCAGAACCAGCGGTGTCGTTTGACTTAGCAAACGAGGATCGGATGTCGTCGACCTTCTTTTCAAAATGGTTGACGAAGTCATCTGCAGAGAGGGGAGGAGGGGGAGGGGAGGAGGATTCAGGAGGGAGGAGAAGGTGGCAAAGAGCTTCCTAGGGTTAGAGGCAGATGCTTGGAATTTAGAGTGGTAGAAAGTGGCTTTAGCAGCAGAGACAGAGGAGGAAAATGTAGAGAGGAGGGAGCGAAAGGATGCCAGGTCCGCAGGGAGGCGAGTTTTCCTCCATTTCCGCTCGGCTGCCCGGAGCCCTGTTCTGTGAGCTCGCAATGAGTCGTCGAGCCACGGAGCGGGAGGGGAGGACCGAGCCGGCCTGGAAGATAGGGGACATAGAGAGTCAAAGGATGCAGAAAGGGAGGAGAGGAGGGTTGAGGAGGCAGAATCAGGAGATAGGTTGGAGAAGGTTTGAGCAGAGGGAAGAGATGATAGGATGGAAGAGGAGAGCGTAGCGGGGAGAGAGAGCGAAGGTTGGGACGGCGCGATACCATCCAGTAGGGGCAGTGTGGGAAGTGTTGGATGAGAGCGAGAGGGAAAAGGATACAAGGTAGTGGTCGGAGACTTGGAGGGAGTTGCAATGAGGTTAGTGGAAGAACAGCATCTAGTAAAGATGAGGTCGAGCGTATTGCCTGCCTTGTGAGTAGGGGGAAGGTGAGAGGGTGAGGTCAAAAGAGGAAAGGAGTGGAAAGAAGGAGGCAGAGAGGAATGAGTCAAAGGTAGACGTGGGGAGGTTAAAGTCGCCCAGAACTGTGAGAGGTGAGCCGTCCTCAGGAAAGGAGCTTATCAAGACATCAAGCTCATTGATGAACTCTCCGAGGGGACCTGGAGGGCGATAAATGATAAGGATGTTAAGCTTGAAAGGGCTGGTAACTGTGACAGCATGAAATTCAAAGGAGGCGATAGACAGATGGGTAAGGGGAGAAAGAGAGAATGACCACTTGGGAGAGATGAGGATCCCGGTGCCACCACCCCGCTGACCAGAAGCTCTCGGGGTGTGCTTTACCCCTACCTACATGTACAAATTACATCGACTAACCTGTACCCGCACATTGACCCAGTATATTCTATTTATTGTTACTTTTTATTTTATTTTTTACTTTAGTTAATTTAGAAAATATTTTATTAACTCTATTTCTTGAACTGCATTGTTGGTTAAGAGCTTGTAATTGTGCATTTCACGGTAAGGTCTACCCCTGCGGTATTCGGTGCATGTGATACATACATTTGATTTGAACACGGGTAAACAGAGGAGGCAGCATCTGCAGCTCTGGAAATGGCTTACGTAGTACTGTCACGCCCTGACCTTAGAGAGACGTTTTATTTCTCTATTTGGTTAGGTCAGGGTGTGATTTGGGGTGGGCATTCTATGTTGTCTATTTCTCTGTTTTTGGCTGAGTATGGTTCCCAATCAGAGGCAGCTGTCTATCGTTGTTTCTGATTGTGGATCATACTTAGGCAGCCCTTTTTCCCACTTTCTGTTGTTGGATCTTGTCTATATTTTGTTGCCTGTCAGCACTAGTTGTATAGCTTCACGTTTCGTTTGTTCGTTTTGTTGGTTTTGTTCGGTGTTCATTTATTAAAGAAAAATGTACGCCTACTACGCTGCACCTTGGTTCATTCCTTACAACGATTGTGACAAGAACCCCGTTTAGCTAAATGTGAGGGCACCGTTGTCACAGTAATGTTTTGGCAGAGGGGCGCACTGGTCACTCAGGCCCGTGCCAAGGCCCCTCGCACCAGGGGCTACCCCACAGCCAAGTACTCGGGCTGCTTCTTCATTGTAGATTCACGCAAACCCGGTTTCCTTATAGGAATCGGGATGCCATAACACCGAGGGAAATCTGTTAAGTTTCACTCGCCGGAAGGTAAGCATGCTAGCTGACTTTAGCCAGGAGGCATTTTAGCATAAGCTATGCTAGCTAGCTTCTTTGACCGCAGCACAGACCGTTTAGAATAACCAAGCGACTTAACTCTACGTATTCTAAACAAGAGAGCTACTGCAGCAATTCCACTGTGAGGAGGCAGAGATACAATTGAAGTCGGAAGTTTACATACACTTAGGTTGGAGTCCTTAAAACTCGGTTTTCAACCACTCCACAAATTTCTTGTTAACAAACTATAGTTTTGGCAAGTCGGTTAGGACATCTACTTTGTGCAAGACAGATTATTTCACTTATAATTCACTGTATCACAATTCCAGTGGGTCAGAAGTTGATATACACTAAGTTGACTGTGCCTTTAAACAGCTTGGAGAATTCTAGAAAATTATGTATTGGCTTTAGAAGTGCTGATAGACTAATTGACATAATTTGAGTCAATTGGACGTGTACTTGTGGATAAATTTCAAAGCCTACCTTCAAACTCAGTGCCTCTTTGCTTGACATCATGGGAAAATCAAAAGAAATCAGCCAAGACCTCAGAAAAAAAATCATAGACCTCCACAAGTCTGGTTCATCCTTGGGAGCAATTTCCAAATGCCTGAAGGTACCACGTTCATCTGCACAAACAATAGTACGCAAGCATACACACCATGGGACCACACAGCCGTCATATCGCTATGTTTGGAGGGAAAAGGGGTAGGCTTGCAAGCCGAAGAACACCATCCCAACCGTGAAACACGGGGGTGGCAGCATCATGTTGTGGGGGTGCTTTGCTGCAGGAGGAACTGTTGCACTTCACAAAATATCATGAGGAAGGAAAATTATGTGGATATATTGAAGCAACAGGAAGTCAGTCAGGAAGTTCAAGCTTTGGCGAAAAATTGGTCTTCCAAATGGACAATGACCCAAAGCATACTTCTAAAGTTGTGGCAAAATGGCTTAAGGACAACAAAGTCAAGGTATTTGAGTGGCCGTCACAAAGTCCTGACCTCAATCCCATAAAAAAATTGTGGGCAGAACTGAAAAAGCGTGTGTGAGCAAGTAGGCCTACAAACCGGATTAGGTTACACCAGCTCTGTCAGGAGAAATGGGCCAAAATTCACCCAACTTATTGTGGGAAGCTTCTGGAAGGGTACCCAAAATGTTTGACCCAAGTTAAACAATTTAAAGGCAATGCTACCAAATACAAATTGAGTTTATGTAAACATCTGACCCACTGGGAATGTGATGAAAGAAATAAAAGCTGAAATAAATAATTCTCTCTACTATTATTCTGACATTTCACATTCTTAAAGTAAAGTGGTGATCCTAACTGGCCTTAGACAGGGAATTTTTACTAGGATTAAAAGTCAGGAATTGTGAAAACTGAGTTTAAATGTAGTTGGCTAAGTTGTATGTAAACTTCCGACTTCAACTGTAGCTAGCAATAGCTAGCATGCCTTGGCAAGCTAGTGTAGCTAGCCCGGTCTCGAAAGTCCATGTAGGACCGGATCACTTCATCAAAAAGTCTGGGAAGAGAGGCAAGCGGTGCTTGACCGAGGCAGACAAAGGCGGCAAGGGGCCCATCACACCTGACCTCCCTCTTGTGGTTGCCTGACATCTCTCCATCCAGCTCTGTGCTGTTAAAGAGGATAATTTAATCTTCCCATAATCGAGTAACCTGCCAGTTTTGCTAAAACAAGCTGCTCATCAAACTACTAGGCTAGCCAATGATCTTACAGTATTTCCATTTGACATTTAAGACTTCATGGCTTTTCCATAGGTATTGTCCTCCGTGACATTTACATGTTTCTTCTGCGTCTCAATGCAGCCGGTGAACTGAATCAAGGTTGGCCAGTCGATGCCCGTGTCAGTCTGGACGACATGACTTCCGATGACGGTGAGTGAGTCAAGCTATGGTCATCTTCCTTTGTGTTGATCATTTCATCGTGCTCTCTTCTCTCCTGCCATTGGAGTCATAGTGGATGCATCCATCAAATCACACTCCACTTGTCTCGTCCCGTGTAGCCCTCTGCTCTTACCTGTATGACAGTGTCTGTGTTCTCTTTTAAGATAACGAGGTGTATGCCTATGGCTGTTGCTGTGGAGGGGAGTTCTCCATTGGAAGAGAGGCAGAGGATGAAAAGGCCATTGTGACACCTGTTCCCTCAGCATAAGAAGTCAAGAGGACAAATTGACTGATTGGTCTCGTTGTTGCTCTTTGAATCCTGAAGAACTGTTTGACGTCAAGGAGGTTTCAAACTTTTCTCTTCGTCTACATCCACTGAACACGTGTCCATATTTTAACCGTGCATTTATATGGACAACCCCGCGGGGCTTTTCTGGTGGACAATGAGTGGAAAGTTGTTTTTGCTCTGTAACAGACAACCTCCCCTGTTCTTTTAATACCATGTACTAAAATCATGGTGTCAAATTCAACGAGCAAACCAATTTAATGAACTGTCTTATGATAATGGCTATGTGAGTCGCACATGCACCATTTTCATTTGTCTCTAGTAGACCCTGAAGTTCTATTGAGTAGAGGAATCTGCTGTTTGTTTGCGCCCCACCCCCTTCCATTGTGAACAGCAAATGGCTCGGTAACCTCTTAGCTCTTGTTAACTTTGCATGTAAATAAATGAGGTTTTTTTCCCTCAACTCACAATGCAGTTACAAAGGGCCTCCACACTTCACCGCAGAAGACCCCTCTAGTGAATGACAACCTTTTTTGTCTTATTGTCCCTCATCCCCCAAGTTGGCAGATAGGAGAGGTTACAGCAACGGGATGGGGTCATGGGTTCATTATACTTCAAACAGAGTCATTAGGCTGTTCCCTAAAATCGGTCCTCTTTTAGCAGAAACAGCTTGAGCTGGGCGAACCACGCTTTTCATCAACGTCCTGTGGTCTGAACCAGGGCTAGACCTGCCAGTGGGCCAGCATCGGACCGAACCCTAATCGTCTGTGGCATCAATTAGGAATAATCTCATCACTTTTAGAGAGTGGGCTTGTCAAAGCTCTAATGAAGTTCTATCTGTCCCCCCCTACATAGCGCAGACAAGATCAACAATACATTATGGTACCGTGATGGACATCAGAATCCCCGGGGCGATTTGTGTGGACGTCACTTTTAACCTGGTGTAAGCACAGGTCTCAGTTTGGAGATTCACTTGATTATTTGGAAAATGTGTTCAGTATGTTCAGTATTGATTCAGTTACTTTCAATAGTAGTTGGAGTGAACAGTCGATATGATGGCATTTTGAGCTTTGTTTTTTCGTGATTTTGAAATGTAATAGATTCCAACGAGTCTAATAAATTTTGGCTTGAAAGGATCGAAACTTAAAGGTACTTCTATTAAATGTGTACTTCAGTAAACAAATCCTCTAACAGTAAAGTGGGCCACTATAATATTGTAAGATGTTTTTCCTTCTAAGCTTCTAAGAGAAATTCTGGACAAAAGAAAGGACGAGTCTTCCCCAACTCTCTCCGACAGTTGTTGTGACGATACTGGAGGTGAAGGAGTCCTGTAGCTCTCTGTGGCTTTCAGTGTGAATGGCAGCCGTAACCTGAACCCCCTGTCAAGTGTGAACTGAGCGGAGGAGAGAGTTTCACAGATCTCCTTCCAAGTTCACAGGTATCTTTGAAAAGAGAGCCTGAAAGAGAGGCTCAAACTCAAAGGGCGGAGGGAGATAAAGCCACTCTTTCTCCTCATCAACCTCCATGGATTTTCTTCTCTCATTTTTCCTCTGGAACTCCGACTTAATCTCAGACAAACAAAGGAAGGACCCCCCCATGTAATTCATAACCCAACACACAGATCTGTAGAAGTAGTGCTTCCCTGTTTGGGCTAGGCCCGCAAATGGAATTGCCTCTCCCAGAGACTGGACAAAAGGTGGGCTCCATAGTACACCGCAGGTGTTACTTTCTTTGAAAATCACATGCAGTATGTAAGATTGCAAGATTGATATTAGAAACCGCTTATCCTCTCGCACAAATACTTCATGAAGAACTTTTACCATTTCTTACGTACCATGGTTGTTAGACCAGTGTTGGAGAAGTAGTCATATCTAGCAGATCCTCTGAATGACAAGTAAATTGTTTGTCAATATGTTTACTCCCTCCTTTCAGTTGGAAGCGAGCATCTTGTGTTGTGCTATCTAATACCTCCTCATCATGGCATAATGCAGACAAGGGCCACCAAGACCTTTGCAAACAACACTGCCTCAGAGAAAACAACCCTAGTAAACGCTCTGCTTGTTTATTTGGAGTTTGTCTGGAGCCTCGTGTCAACACCGAGGCTTGTTTGATGGTGAGAGAGACTGTGAGAGTGACGGGCTGTCAGTACCTCAACCCACCATGCTCGCCCCCCCCATGTTTACCATAGAGATCAGTGGGCATCCATCCCTCTTTACACAGAGCCCCTCTTAAACCAAACGGTAAACAGAGGCGTTCCACAATGTGACATTGGCCCCATGCTTTATCCTAGCTGCCAGGAGGGGACAGACAGAGAAGGCTGGATAGAACATTGAAAAGTCGACTCTGTTTGACTACTACTGCTGAATGCAGGACAAAGCCAATACACAGATGTATAAAACCCACCTTTGGAATCATTGAGTTTTCTTCAGGTTAAAGGAACAACAATAATGCACTATTTTTTTCAGAATTACATTTGAATGACTAATCAGAATCGCTAAGGCGACGTTGGTGTTTGGGGTGTTAAGATACTCCTTTTTAATTACCGGGGTAGTATTGTGGTTTGTCAGTAAGGCCAGTCAGTATTGTGACAGCTACAGTATAGTAGTTTGAGACGGACTCTTTGCTTATTGCTGAGACTGTTTCAGAGCCAGAGGTTTTACTGCCCATCCCATCAGCCTGTCTACTCGGCTGGAACTAATACTGCAATTGCAGACGTGTTTGTGTGTCTGTGTGTGTTTTGAAAGAGAAAGTGAAAGGGATAGACTAATGAGAATAGGGTTACTGGTGTCTAGTTGAATAAGACATTTCCAAAATAACATTTCTAAAGGACTTATTGCACTGTTGGTTGCTTTCTGGTGCAGGTAGTCTGATACATTTTTTCATATTGTATTATTCTTCCCACGGCCGTTGTGAGCTGAGACTAATATTGTATTATTATGAAATTATAACATGGACTGAACAACAAGATCAGAGGTTTTAATAAAAGCAATTTACTCAACCATTGTGGGAGTGCTGGTGAGGGTAGGATTACTTGGTTGAACTCCCCTATGTACTCTGAGGCAGAGTGAGCGACAGCCATTTTGGTTAGAGAAGCCAAATAGCCCTTGGGTTTTGCCTGCAACATGTCAGGACTTGCACATGAACATAACTGCAGCTTGTTAGTGACACAGGAGCCCCCACCCTGGCATCCCCAGCTGATCACTAGTCTGTTCAGAAATGCTCATTATACGCAAACTAACCTTACACCTCCCTGTTACTAGTACCACCCTAAAATCAGGTAGCCCAGTAGGCACGCACAAAATGACTTACCTCACCTTTTCAGGGAAATCCTGAGAATCCTCACACTGGGAGATCTACTGACATAGAAAGTAGCCTCTGACATAGAACATTCCATCCCAATATGTAGGCTATATTACAACCCATTCCCATAACACACTGTAACCTCTCCCCCCAGTATATGTAGGAGGATGACTCCGCATCAGCTTGTTTTTTTTTGGCAGGGTATTGAGTTCTGGACTTTTCTCCACATTGCTCCTGTTGATGGCATTAACTAAAGCAAGCAGAGCGGAAACCACCGGGAGCTTTATGAATGGCATCCTACAGATGAGAACGGATTAGGCCTCGCTCTCATCCAGTTACAGCGCCAGGTGGCTTTTTTTTCCTCCAGCAAAGGTGTTACACTTAATCCCATTACGTCGCTGCTAAATCTCACAGACATCAAAATGATCACCCACCCTCTCTCTCTCTCTCTCTCTCTCCCTCCCTGTCCTCCTGCCCCTCCCGTGCAACCTACCCCCTCCTGCTCACTTTCCATCCATTCTCTTTCCGAGTGACTGGAGGTGGCTTCACCTGAAAAGAGTCCAAATCTACAGGCAGCTGCTGTTTTAGCCGCCGCGCCGACTCGCTGCGAATGCCAATCTTGATCCAATTTCAGCGCGCTGGTGGCCCCTTATTCCCCCGTCCAATAACTTGTCTGCTGGAAAAATCCCACTGCTACAAATCAAGTCTATAATCCTAGCAAGGGACCTCATGTCAATCTCGTCTTCCAAACCCATGCTGCAGGTTCCCCCTTCTTTCTCTCTCTCTCTCTTTCAGTGTATTGCTGCTTGGCCTCTGGGGACGGTCCTTAAGTCCCACGTCTCCTTAGAAGAATAGATCAGCGATCACGAAACATGACCTCCCAAAACCTTGATATGGCAATATTGTGACCCTTGGGGCATTAGACACAGGTGAGGATTAGAATTTTGCATAATAAGATTAGACGCTGACTGAATGATATCAAGGGAGGATCCATATGTGACCGGCTGGCTCACTGTCGCCTGCTGTAGGCTGAGGGATACGTGTCACAGAGGGGGGCAGCTGAGGAGCTGCTGGAAATCAAATGGGATTGGGTTCTGAATTAGCTGGCCATTCCCAGCCACTGGTGTCCCATACTCACAGGGTCAGACTCCATCCCCCACAGCTGCATGTGTGGGGGTTAGGTTGGCTTACATTTACAGTCCAGTTACTCAAATGTAGGTTTCTCCCCACAACCACAGGTCGATGTCAAGTCAGCTTCACTTATAACCCACTTGAATTTGGTTTACCAATAAACACTTTAAGAAGGCCTGAATAAAGCCTGGATAAAGGAGATTAAACAATTGATGACTTTTTTTTGTTTCTCAATGTCTTTAGAATGTGGCATCCGGTGTATTTGCCACTGTTGTATTCTATATACATATGTACAAAATTAATGCTTTATTGAATAAATCAGTAAGTGCCACGACCACAAGTAAATCCACTATGAGCCGAACCTTTCTCCTCTCTGTACCGGTTCCTTACCCCTCACAGAAAGTTGTGTGACCGTGCTTCTTGCTCCACCACAGGGTGACCCCAGGGTGTGGGAAACAGGCCCGTCCATCCCCTCGCTGAGCGGATCTATAAGCATTGGACACAATATCGACCGGCCGTCCCCCCAAATGACCATCAGGGAGTGAGCGTTGGCCTGCAGCTCAGGATATTCTACAACTGGTGGACACACAGGACAAGGGAAACACTTTCAGGCAAGGGGTGCAAATGGAACAATTTGAGTCAAAACGTAACACATAATATAGTGGGTAAAACAGTTGACTTTGCTCCTCCTTTACTGAACAGTTAGACTTGGTTAGCATTCTAACGGCGGTGTTAACAGGATCCTATTTGGATTATTTTTTACGTGTTTGTGTGTCAAGAATAATCAGCCCATGTGTTTGATGTTCCCCAGGCTGAGATTGAAAGAACTGGACTGGCACGCTAAATCATTAAGTTGACCATAAGCACTGATCTTTATGGCTGTTTAAATAGCACCATTACAAATGAGGGTCACTGCCTACCATCACGAAAACACATGTCACCTGACTATCTCCAAGCAGAATCACGGGAACGTATGGAAACCAGAGTAGAGATGGCCTGTCTTCGACCCTGCTGCAGGATCGACCGTGTTCCCCTGATGCCCTGAGGCGGTGATAGATAGTGATCAGTGGTAATCAGGCTGTTATACCCACACAAGCCAGATGGAAGGAGCTGACTGACATGCTAGAGAGGGCCAGGGCCAGCGAGAGTGATGCAGGCAGGCTGCCTGCTAAAAGCTAGGGAGACATGCTCCCATTACAGTTCTAAATTAGTCAAACATGAGAGGAGAGGGTCCGGGCTAAGCAGCTGAGGAGGAGGCAAAGCGGATTACAGGAAGCCCCGGACCCGTTTCGCATTGTTAAACGTGATAATGAAGCAGAGCAGAGGGATCACAGATGGGAGTCTGGAGACAGGAAGAGACAGGAAGAACTTGGTTAGCTACAGGAGGAACGTCTGGCGTAAATTACGTTGAGTATTGACGTGGCGTTGAGACCATTTGTTGTTTATTCGTTTTGACAATCTTGTACAAACCCTATGTGGCTGCTGTGAGGACTGACATTATGTTGGACACATTCAGAACTGTTAACTAACACCACAACTCATTTGTGTGAGACATATTATCTTAGGCCAAATAGTTTCGAAAACTATTGACTTTGAACGACGACTTAATGGACTCCCTGATTAACTAAGCAGATTGTGGCTAATTTGCCTATCTCATGTGATTTGTGAATTCCTGTGTTATCTCCTCCTGGGGGTAGTACAAGGCGTTACTCCCCTTTGGCCACAGCTCTGTGTGTGTCGAGGCTGAGATGAGATGTACCCAGACTGTAGGCAGGTTGGTCTAATCATGATGTGGGTTTAAGGTGAGGCTTCCAGTGGTGTTCACACTACTTAGTGTATGGAAGGATGTCAGGGGAGGGAAGCAGACACCTGCCTCAAGTCCCCTCAGTGAAGTTCACACTGCACAGTTCACCTGAAGTGTTCACACTTCGCGCTAACCCTTTCCCCCCCTCTGGATCTGAGAGGTTTAAGAAAGGACATGTTGTTCTTCGCTATTGTTTGATTGATACTTAACATTGTAAATGTGGACAGGAACTTAGTCAAATAAATTGTTGTTTTAACATTGCAGTAACTTAGAAAGTTGTTTTGTCATTCGAAAGCGTAATGTATGATGAGGAGATATCTGTCATTGGTTGCCAGGGTACAGAACTGGCAGGTGGTTTGAAGAGAATGTGGGCCAACCATTTCCCATTGATGCTGTGGAATCCGAACCTGTGGGTGTCGAGACTGAAGACGCTGACCTCAACAGGTCTTACAATATCACTAAAGTCTCTGGCCTCTGGGACTCTTTTGTAAAGCCCAACCAAGAGTTTATTCACCAATGCAAAGCATCTGAGAGCAAAATGAGCAAAGCCTTTTTCTTGAGAAAGGAGCCAGGCCACAACGGTTGAGATGACTGATCTGTGGTGGAAAATGTCATTTTTACCCCCCTACCACCATGAGAGGAGTGGCCACCCCTAAAACAATCCTGGGCCGACTAATGGCTCCTGCAGATTTCATTTGTTAGACGCCATAGAAAGCTCACCACAATAGGCTCCATCTTGAGAAGGCCCATCTGGAGGCCTTTTAGATCCTTTGAACAGCACAAAGGGTCGCTGACCTAGAAACCCATCAATAAAAGACAATCCCTCCGAAGACAAATTGAAGAGCAGGGGAATCTCTTGTCTTTCTGCCTATAGCTCTCCTCGGTTGTGTGGGTGACACAGACATTCTGAGAGGGCTTGACTGTCCCACCCATCACTCAAACCTCTCAATCCAGCGTGGAATATCATTGTATGTACTGTCACTGATTGATAGTCAGTGGCATGCCCATTTGATATGTGTGTGACCCCACTTCCACTGAAAAGGATGTGATGAGATGCTATGTCACCGTGTTTAGTTCCCCAGGAAATGAAGGCCAGATGACCTAACTGACACCCCTGTTCTGTCACAAGATTGTCGTGACAGCCCTGTTTGAGACATCATTCTCTCACCTCTGATGCACCTCTGGGACTCATGCAGTATGGTGCTGAACCACGTTCACGTTCGTCCTCACCTTTATCTCTCTGGGCTCGCGGTTACAAGCAGCAAGTCCCTCACACATAAACATTCATGCCATCAACACAAACTGTAGGACAGGGGTCTCAAACTCAAAGCCCTCGGGCACGAGATGCTTTTTTGTGGCCCCAAATTGATTGTTTCGGAACGCCTTTTCAAATGTGCCCTTGTTGTACATTCTTTCTACATGGGCTCTACATGGAACTGAAAAGGGTTCTATAGGGACAGCAGAATAACCCTTTTCGGTTCTAGAGAGCACTTTTTTTTCTAAGAGTGTAGACATCAAAACTTGTTGTGAAGGTCAAACTGAACCATTGTTAAGAAACCATGTGCCAAACAAACCGATTTAACCGTTTTGTCTACTTTTAGACCAATTAAAGAAACATGGGCACAGTGGTAAGTGCTTTATCATTTACCATCCATACTGTATATCAAACTAAATGTGCATATTAGTCATTAGAAAACAGTGTCATCTCAGTGTGTAATTAAGCAATAATGCCCGAGGGGGTGTGTTATTATGGCCAATATACCACGACTAAGGGCTGTTCTTACGCACGACGCAACACGGAGTACCTGGATACAGCCCTTAGCCGTGTGTCACGGGCGTCGTAAGAAGTGGACCAAGGTGCAGCGTGGTTAGTGTACATATTCCTTTTTATTAGAATGTCGCCAACAAAAACAATAAACAATATAAAGACCGTGAAGCTTAACAGGGCTATGATGCCTCTAACAAAGTTAACTACCCACACTGAAGGAGGGAAAAAGGGCTTCCTAAGTATGATTCCCAATCAGAGACAATGATAGCCAGCTGTCCCTGATTGAGAACCAAACCCGGCCAAAACATAGAAATAAAGAAACATAGAAAACAAAACATAGAATGCACACCCCACATCACACCCTGACCTAACCAAATAGAGAAATAAAACGTGACAGTACCCCCCCCAAAGGTGCGGACTCTGGCCGCAAAACCTGAACCAGTAGGGGAGCCGCGATGGCGGCTCTGGTGCGGGACGTAGACCCCTCCCCACCTCTGGCTCACCCCACTTTGGTGGCGCCTCTGGTGTGGGGTCCCTCGCCGCCGACCCCGGACTAGGCACCCTCGCTGCGGGCCTCAGACTGGGCACCCTCGCTGCGGGCCCCGGACTGGGCGCCCCTGCCATGGATCATCACTGGAGGCTTCTTGCCATGGATCATCACTGGGCTGGAGAGACACACAGGAGGCCTGGCTCTGGGAGCATGCACAGGACTCACCAGGCTGGGAAGACATACAGGAGGCCTGGTTCTGGGAGCATGCACAGGATACACTGGGCCGTGGAGGTGCACTGGAGGTCTCGAGCGTAGAGCCTGCACAACCCGTCCTGGCTGGATGGTTACTTTGGCCCGGCAAGTGCGGGGCGCAGGCACATGGACGCACCGGGCTGTGCAGACGCACCAGAGACACAGTGCGCAGAGCCGGTGCAGGATATCCTGAGCCGTAGAGATGTGAGCCGGCACCCTCCAACCTGGCTGGATGCCCACTCTAGCCCGGCCGATTCGGGGAGCTGGAAGGTAGCGCACCGGCTGTGAACGCTCACTGGAGACACTGTGCGCTCCACCGCATAACACGGTGCCTGACCAGTACGACCCTCGCCACGGTAAGCACGGGGAGTTGGCTCAGGTCTCCAACCTCACTCAGCCAAACTCCCCATGTTCCTCTCGTGCCTGCTCCGTTGCCGTGACTCCTGGTAGCAAAGTCATTCCTCCCTCGCTACTTCAGCCTGTTTCCATGGCAGGGTCTTGTCCCCTGCCATAACCTCCTCCCATGTCCAAGATGTTCTCCATTCTCTCTTCTCCCGGGCCCAGGATCCCTGCTCCTCCTGGCCACGCTGCTTGGTCCCTTGGTGGTGGGTAATTCTGTCACTTGTGTCGTAAACACCAGGATCCCTGCTCCTCCTGGCCACGCTGCTTGGTCCCTTGGTGGTGGGTAATTCTGTCACTTGTGTCGTAAACAGTGGACCAAGGTGCAGCGTGGTGAGCGTACATATTCCTTTTTATTAGAATGTCGCTTAACAGGGCAAAGTGCCACAAACAAAGTGAACTACCCACACTGAAGGAGGGGAAAATGGCTACCTAAGTATGATTCCCAATCAGAGACAATGATAGACAGCTGTCCCTGATTAAGAACCATACCCGGCCAAAACATAGAAATAAAGAAACATAGAAAACAAAACATAGAATGCCCACCCCACATCACACCCTGGCCTAACCAAATAGAGAAATAAAACCTCTCTCTAAGGTCAGGGCGTGACACCGTGGTATATTGACCATATACCACAAACCCCTGAGGTGCCTTATTGCTATTATAAACTGGTTACCAACGTAATTAAAGCAGTAAAAGTTCATGTTTTGTCATACCCCTGGTATAGAGTCTGATATAACATAGCTGTCAACAAATCAGCCTTCAGTGCTCGAACCACCCAGTTCATAACTGTCTATAAGATGTTCCATCGTTGTATGATGTGGTGTTGACCCCTGGAGGGAGACAAGGCTGGGTCAGTGATTGACAATCAAATGATAGGCTCCCGAGGTATTTCCCTAATTCCCAAAATGCATGAAAATGAACAGCAGAGATGAACTGCAATATTTAAGGCAGTTGTGTGTCTTTTGAACGTGCATTGCAATCTATGGTTCAATCAGGGCTCTTAATAATGACCTTTTATCTTTTTTTTTTGGTCAGTAATCAGTAAAGGTCGTCGGTGATCGCCCGTCATGTCTGTGACAATGCGAGCCGGTAACAGATGTTAATTTTTGGACCATTACTGTCCCTCTCCCCTTGTTTTCCCCTGTTGGAGGAGCCCTGTATGTGCCCTATGGCAAACAGCGTTGCTTCTCCCATGTGGTGAGAGAGAAAATCTAACAGACTGTAATTACCCCTCTGCTATGAGACTGATGGAGACGAGCCCCATCACCATCACCTACCTTAGATATCATATTTTACTACCCACCAATTTATCCATCATGGCTAAAAGCCTTCGGGGTCTCTATTGTTGTCGGAGATGAGATGACGGAACGCAGATGGTGGGATTTCAATCTTCAGAAATTACACTGTTTTGGGAGAAAGACAAATATGTTCAAAGTGATGGAAGAGAGCATTCCTGTTGGTGGCTCCCCTCTGTACTTATTTGGACAGTGAAAATAACGTTTCATTTGGCTTGCTACTCCAGCATGTTGGATTTGAGATCAAATGTTTTATATGAGGGGACAGTACAGAATTTCGCCATTTGTATTGTCTTTTCATACACACCTGTTTTACCATTTAGAAGTGAATGTACTTTATGTATCTAGTCCGGGCCATTTGTCATAAGTATTTGCACAAATTGACTTATAGTGTATTTCATTTAGTCCAAAGTTTAGTATTGGGTCCCATATTCTTAGCATACAATGGCTACATCAAGCTTGTGACTCCACAAACTTGTTGGATGCATTTACAGTTTGTTTTGGTTGTGTTTCAGATTATGTTGTGCCCAATAAACATGAATGTTAAATAATGGATTGTGTCATTTTGGAGTCACTTTTATTGTAAATAAGAATAAAAATATGTTTCTGAACACTTCTACGTTAATGTGGATGCTACCATGATTACGGATAAGCATGAATGAATTGTGAATAATGATGAGTAAGAAAGTTACAGAGGCATAAATATCATACCCCCCAAAAAATGCTAACCTTGATGGTAATGGTGAGAGGTTAGCATGTTTTCGCGGCATGATCTTTATCCATTTGTAACTTTCTTTGCTCCCTCCAAGTACCTTGAAATGGTGGGATTTAAATACATAAAGAGCATTCATTTCCAAACGGTAAAACAGATATGTATGAAAATTCTCTCAAAAATCGGCATATGTATGAGCCTAAAAAATAGTTTTAGCTTCACTGTCCAAAAAAATACGCAGGGTAGAGTTTATCTTCACCTGCACTACCAGTCAAAAGTTTGGACACCTACTCATACACAGGTATTTCTTTATTTGTACTATTTTCTACATTGTAGAATAATAATGAAGACATCAAAACTATAAAATGACATATATAGAATCATGTTGTAACCAGAAAAAAATCTAAATATTCTATATATTTGAGATTCTTCAAAGTAGCCACCCTTTGCCTTGATGACAGTTTTGCACACTCTTGGCCTTCTCTCAACCATGATTAGGTGTGTCCAAACTTTTGACTGGTACTGTATATGACTGACAGATCTTGTAACAATTAGTTTGTTCGTCAAGGCTCCAAAGAATGTATAGAATACTTAGATATTCTGTTTTAAGACTGTATGGCATATTGCAAATATTTGGTCATCATATTTGGCATTTGGACGTTAGAGTCTACAGGACATTATTGAGAAAAAAAATCTCTCTTTTATCAGTGTGTTACTACCACCATTTGTCTTAGATTATGGAATAGGGTAAATATTAGCATGGATCACAACATTGATGTTAGTTATCCAACCCCTTGCTCCAGACATGTTGACCGATCTGTTCTCAGATACCTAATTGGTACTGCACTTGTGACAGTGGCGAAGCATTGAAACATACCTGCTTGTTATAGCTATTCGTCTAATTCCAACTTTAACTAGCTATAGTCATACTCCACCACTTATCCAGAGGAATAACCTTGTTAGACCCGTAAACGGTCTTCACGTAAACACTCTGGATCAGTCAGGCTGATCTGAGGGTTCTAAAGCTCGTTAATAGTGCTCTGTGTTATGGCTTCCTTTTAATGACACCCCAGAGTATGGAGTGGAGTGAGGGGGTCACATTGTGTCTGTGTTCGCCAGGACGCAGGAACAGGGTGGTGGAAGCTGGTGCACATCAGCAGACAGATGGAGGGTCATTGTGGATGGTTTGATTGATAGTGGGTGTGGGGTCAAACGCTTAACCTCCTGGTTCCTACGTATGTTAAAGATGGGGCAGGGCAAGTCTGGCACTGTTTGTCTGGGAGAGGTGATGTGGTATAGATGTGTATGTTTCTTTCCTTGATATGCATTTTTAAAGAAGTATGTTATATTTTGTTTCATATGATAGACTCTGAAGGGCGTGCAGTTGTGTGAGTGCATGCGTCCTTGTGTGTGTGTGCGCGTGCGTGCAGCATTTTGGTGTTGCCTTTTTGTGTGTAATAAGGGAGAAAGGTACTTGTCAGTATGTAGGTTGCTCAGTCCAATGAGATGTCTCACTCTGTCAGATCGCTCAAGAGTGACTTCGAAACTGGACGTATAGCCATGTCCACATTAGGCTAGTTGAGAACAAGTTCTCATTTACAACTGCGACCTGGCCAAGATAAAGAATAGCAGTGTGAACAGACAACAACACAGAGTTACACATGGAGTAAACAATAAACAAGTCAATAACACAGTGGAAAGAAAAAAATAGTCTATATACATTGTGTGCAAAATGCATGAGGAGGTAGGCGGATAATTACAATTTTGCAGATTAACACTGTAGTGATAAATGATAAGATGGTCATGTGCAGGTAGAGATACTGGTGTGCAAAAGAGCAGAAAAGTAAATAAATATAAACAGTATGGGGATGAGGTAGGTAAATTGGGTGGGCTATTTACCAATGGACTATGTACAGCTGCAGCAATCGGTTAGCTGCTCAGATAGCAGATGTTTGAAGTTGGTGAGGGAGATGAAAGTCTCCAACTTCAACGATTTTTGCAATTTGTTCCAGTCACAGGCAGCAGAGAACTGGAAGGAAAGGCGGCCAAATTAGGTGTTGGCTTTAGGGATGATAAGTGAGATACACCTGCTGGAGCGCGTGCTACGGGTGGGTGTTGCCATCGTGACCAGTGAACTGAGATAAGGCGGAGCTTTACCTAGCATGGACTTGTAGATGACCTGGAGCCAGTGGGTCTGGCGACGAATATGTAGCGAGGACCAGCCGACTAGAGCATACAGGTCGCAGTGGTGGGTGGTATAAGGTGCTTTAGTAACAAAACAGATGGCACTGTGATAAACTGCATCCAGTTTGCTGAGGAGAGTATTGGAAGCTATTTTGTAGATGACATCGCCGAAGTCGAGGATCGGTAGGATAGTCAGTTTTACTAGGGTAAGTTTGACGGCGTGAGTGAAGGAGGCTTTGTTGCGGAATAGAAAGCAGACTCTATATTTGATTTTAGATTGGAGATGTTTGATATGAGTCTGGAAGGAGAGTTTACAGTCTAGCCAGACACCTAGGTACTTATAGATGTCCACATATTCTAGGTCGGAACCATCCAGGGTGGTGATGCTAATCAGGCGTGCGGGTGCAGGCAGCGAACGGTTGAAAGGCATTCATTTGGTTTTACTGGCGTTTAAGAGCAGTTGGAGGCCACAGAAGGAGTGTTGTATGGCATTGAAGCTCACTTGGAGGTTAGATAGCACAGTGTCCAAGGAAGGGCCAGAAGTATACAGAATGGTGTCGTCTGCGTAGAGGTGGATCAGGGAATCGCCCGCAGCAAGAGCAACATCATTGATATATACAGAGAAAAGAGTCGACCCGAGAATTGAACCCTGTGGCACCCCCATAGAGACTGCCAGAGGACCGGACAACATGCCCTTTGATTTGACACACTGAACTCTGTCTGCAAAGTAGTTGGTGAACCAGGCAAGGCAGTCATTAGCAAAACCGAGGCTACTGAGTCTGCCGATAAGAATATGGTGATTGACAGAGTCGGAAGCCTTGGCTAGGTCGATGAAGACGGCTGCACAGTACTGTCTTTTATCGATGGCGGTTATGATATCGTTTAGTACCTTGAGCGTGGCTGAGGTGCACCCGTGACCGGCTCGGAAACCAGATGGCACAGCGGAGAAGGTACGGTGGGATTCGAGATGGTCAGTGATCTGTTTGTTGACTTGGCTTTCGAAGACCTTAGATAGGCAGGGCAGGATGGATATAGGTCTGTAACAGTTTGGGTCCAGGGTGTCTCCCCCTTTGAAGAGAGGGATGTCTGCGACAGCTTTCCAATCCTTGGGGATCTCAGACGATATGAAAGAGAGGTTGAACAGGCTGGTAATAGGGGTTGCGACAATGGCGGTGGATAGTTTCAGAAATAGAGGGTCCAGATTGTCAAGCCCAGCTGATTTGTACGGGTCCAGGTTTTGCAGCTCTTTCAGAACATCTGCTATCTGGATTTGGGTAAAGGAGAAGCTGGGGAGGCTTGGGCGAGTAGCTGCGGGGGCGGGGCAGGGGGGCGGGGGTGGGGGGGGTGGAGCTGTTGGCCGAGGTTGGCGTAGCCAGGAGGAAGGCATGGCCAGCCGTTGAGAAATGCTTGTTCAAGTTTTCGATAATCATGGATTTATCGGTGGTGACCGTGTTACCTAGCCTCAGTGCAGTGGGCAGCTGGGAGGAGGTGCTCTTGTTCTCCATGGACTTTACAGTGTCCCAGAACATTATGGAGTTTGAGCTACAGGATGCAAATGTCTGCTTGAAGAAGCTGGCCTTTGCTTTCCTGACTGACTGCATGTATTGGTTCCTGACTTCCCTGAACATTTGCATATCGTGGGGACTATTTGATGCTATTGCAGTCCGCCACAGGATGTTTTTGTGCTGGTCGAGGGCAGTCAGGTCTGGAGTGAACCAAGGGCTATATCTGTTCTTCGTTCTGCATTTTGTGAGCGGAGCATGCTTATCTAAGATGGTGAGGAAGTTACTTTTAAAGAATGACCAGGAATCCTCAACTGACGGGATGAGGTCAATATCCTTCCAGGATACCCGGGCCAGGTCGATTAGAAAGGCCTGCTCGCAGAAGTGTTTTATGGAGCGTTTGACAGTGATGAGGGGTGGTCGTTTGACTGCGGACCCGTAGCGGATACAGGCAATGAGGCAGTGATTGCTGAGATCCTGGTTGAAGACAGCGGAGGTGTATTTGGAGGGCCAGTTGGTCAGGATAACGTCTATGAGGGTGCCCTTGTTTACAGATTTAGGGTTGTACCTGGTGGGTTCCTTGATGATTGGTGTGAGATTGAGGGCATCTAGCTTAGATTTTTTAGATTGTAGGACTGCCAGGGTGTTAAGCATATCCCAGTTTAGGTCACACTTAAAATTAGTAGTTCGAACTGTTTGGGTATGGACCTGGAAAGTATGACATTACTTTGCAGGCTATCTCTGCAGTAGACTGCAACTCCTCCCCCTTTGGCAGTTCTATCTTGACGGAAAATGTTAAAGTCGGGTATGGAAATCTCAGAATTTTTTGTGGCCTTCCTTAGCCAGGATTCAGACATGGCAATACTATTACCATAAAGTAGGCTTGGGTTTTACTCGGGCATTGCGACGGGATGGTGGATGGGCGTAATCCCATTATTTATTTTTAATTGGACGTTTGGAGCAACTCCAAAAACATTCAGATAAACGTCTAATTCTGCAGTGAGACTGTGAGAGCTTGTTGGTCTCACCTGGGACCCCCCCTCTTTTTTGTCATATTAAACCTGACCACTGTGAAGAGTGTGATCTCCTAGGGGAACCTTTATCTCAGGGCTGCAGGACAGCATTGGGGGTGAGGGCAGGGGGGTGGGAAGCAACAGGTAAGCCCCCCTACACACACACCCACACACATGCGTAAACACACACACACAAACACACACAGACACACACACACACACTCAGAGGCCGCAAACTGAAACAATGACCAGCCCTGGGAGTTAGATGAGCATTTAAACAGGAATTACCTTAATGACAGGCGACAGGGCACTGGTGGCCTTGGCTGCTGATTGGTCCTGGCTCCTAGCTGGACTAATGAGGGGGAGCTGGTGTCAGGAAATGTGGCTGCACTAATTTAAGGTGTTATTTGCGAGACAATAGCTTGTTTTTGTTATTGTTATTGCATTGGAAAGGTGACGCTCCAAGGGACATTGAAGCATCTCACATCTTTCTTTCTTTCTCTTTCTCTCTCTCTCTCTCTCTCTCTCTCTCTCTCTCTCTCTCTCTCTCTCTCTCTCTCTCTCTCTCTCTCTCTCTCTCTCTCTCTCTCTCTCTCTCTCTCTCTTGCCGGTTCCTCATCTTTTTCTCTACATCTGTGAGGACGTTGATGACTTTAGGCCACACATTAGGCCTATGTTCTGCCCAGGTGTCCTATTTGTTCCCCCTAATTCATGTTTACAGTGTGTCAAAATGTCTCACATTTTTCTCACACTCTTGTGTTATTTATATATTGTGTGTGTTAATCAAGAGCCCAAAAAAGTACACTTTCCTGGCTATTTCCTGAACTCATGCAAAGCAGCAAATCAGCAGTTCTCTGTGCTATGGTGTCCTTTTAACTGCAGTGGTTCCCTCAGAATTCTGTTTGTTTTACTGTGGCAGCAGTTGAACGCTTGCCATCGTAGATCAGCCGGGCTGATACCAGATGATTGATTTGAAATGATGCCTGAATGAGGACGCGGCTAAAGTTGTTAGCGTGTTTATTTCCCATTAAGATAAATGGAGTGTTGCCTCAGCAGCCGCTCCCAGTCAAACACAGAGCCCCTCATAAAGATGATTGAAAGCTCTGTACACACATTCATCCACGTGCTGAATTACACATAACGACACCAGACACAAAGCGGTGCAGGCAATTGAGAACACTGGAGCCCTGAGCAATCCCTTTCTTGTGCTCAAATCCTCTAGGAGTCATATTTTTGTGTGAAATGTTTGCAGTTGGTGAAGGTGTAGTGTGGTATAATTGTGTGTAATGGGTGGGGGGTATAGGGGCTTGTAGTGAGGAGCACAGAGGGGGAAAGGTCCACCGCACTGAGGACTGACAGCATGGGCAGGCCCTATTAATGGGCCACTTTATAAAAACAATTACAGATGCTTGAAGGTCCTGGCTCTGTTTTGCTACTTAATCTCACTTCGCTGACCACAATTGGACAGGCATATGAGTGAGCACCATAACGCCTTGTTACATGACACGCCTTTTTCCGTTTCTCGGCATCCGTACGGTTTTCTGAATGTAATAAAAAAAAAAAAAACTTCTGAATGGAGCCAATAAAATGGTTTATCCATGTGTTGGAGAGTGTGTGGCGAGCACTTGTGATTTGTCCCAAACCACTGCACCCTTTGTGGTTGTTCTAGTGTGTGTGATGGTCAGACACAAAGCTTATTTAACTGGTCGCATTTATTCCACTGCACAATCTGTTCACTTAGTCGCCATTACGGCTTGTTCAAAGAACAATGGATGTGGCTCTCGTGTCAAAAGTCAATAACTGAGTCTGTTCGATGACATAGGGGCCTGACAACATCAGCAGAATGATGAAGTACCGTTATTGCAGGACCGGTTCCATAAACGAATGACCCACCTACGTAACCAGGCGGTTAAGGCTTTCTAAATCAAAATTAAAAGGTGCCGTTGTCCTTTCAATAAGTCATTTGTCTACTTGAGGCAATATTTAAACTGTCACAGCATGAAATCAATTTTCTGCCTTGGTTCATTTCAAACCGTAGGTTTCTAGCACATTAGTATCGCAATTAGAGGCCTGGGCTATCGGAGTCTAGTCTCTCTGAGAGAGCCGTCTCTACTGCTGACACTTTCCTTCCCCCTTTCTTCTCCCCTCGACCGTCCCTCTAAGAAGGTGACAGGCGCGCAGCCTAATCGCCACTGATAATAAATTTATCAACTCTTAAAACTCCTGAGAGCTGAATGGGCTTCACCCCAGCCATTGAGCGCGGGCAGATTACTCACGCTTAGTTGGCTCTAGGTAGGCTTTTGCAAGCTTCCCCACCAGGCCTGGGAATCGGCTGTATTGAGGCCCATTCACAGTCCCCTGACACAGAGCATGCTTTTACCGCAGACTGTTGTATTATGAGGGAATCCCAGCCGCCCACCCCAACTTGTCCCAGCTATACTCTTTCTTCTGCTTTAAGAAAGGTTATCCCCTACCTTAATCCATATTGCTATGTGGATTAGAGGGAGGGGGGGGTGCTGCACACCCCTCAGGATTCCCTCAGAGCCCTCCTCTCCCTATTTCTTCCTGCTTTTCCTTCTTTACAAAGTGCCAATAGGCCCTGCAGAGGATTTGCATCTGAAATGGGCAACCCGGAGCTCCCCTCAATGAAGACATCAGATCAAAGTTCAGCCAGTCAAGGCCCTGCTAAAACGTTAAGGAGGACGGCCCAACACAAAGGGAAAAGATGAGCGGCGACTAAAACACATTGGGTTCCCTTATCCAGATTAAGAGTGGATTATAGCATCCACAATAGACCCGTTTCATTTGAAATCTCAGATAGAATGATTTTACTTATTTTTTTTTTCAGCCATACTGAAATGCTCATACTCTCATGGACACGTTGCTAAATTTCGCAATCTAACGTTTGTGTGACAATATATTGAAGACTAATTCACAACGCATTATGTACTTCAGGTTTTGTTTGGGCACGTAGTATAATATGTATACTGTACGTAAATGGTATTGCGTTATCTAATTATGTTGCGGGAAAGTGTGTTTACGCGACACAGACTACCACTCACCTTTAGAGGACGGTTATGAAGTAGTATGTATGTATAAGGGGAGGTGGACCACAAGGTATACAAAACAAGGATGTATCCGTTATCCCACGTTTCTCTATTTGCTTTATTCCTTAGGCACTATATACCTCACTCATAATAACTCATATAATATAGCTACACTAGCTGTATTCTTGTATGTGCATCTTTCTGGAGCGGTTCAGCTAAATTACACAGAGCCTCACACATATCTGACAGTGCGAGCCCTGACAGAGAGGCCCCTTATCAGCCAGACAAAATGACAGCTCATTGACTAGAAAGGAATCCTTTAGCTGTTGTCTCAAACACATGGCAAATACCCCATGTTGATTCCTTGACTATTAAATTGGGTTATTTAATGATATGGTGTAATTGGTATAAATTGCTCTCCAGGTAATTTGGACCCTGTTGTTTAAATGGGTCCCTTTTTTCCTGACAATGGAGGCAGCAGAGCCGTGCCGAGCAGTACTGTACCCTGACGGCTCTCCGTCTATAATCTTAATTAGCTCACACGTTTGCGCTCATGGTTTTTCACATAGCCTAGCTAGCTCGTGTCATTATCTATAGGAAATACGCTCAGTGGGAAGGCCATGATACAATATATTACTCACAAAGGCAACTGTGTGAAATGTGTGCTTTTCTCCCTCAGAACACAGAGACCGGAGAAAGAAGGCAGAGCACTTTTCTCCCATTTAATTCAGGGCCACAAAGTGATGTTTAGCACAGCAGGCTCAGTGGGCACCATTGTTTGTTTGTCAAAAGTTAAAAATGCTTTTCCTTGAAGGGGTCCTCGAGTGTATGTTTGAAGTGATACGGCTGAGTGTGATTCTTCAGGTGTATTTGTGTCACAAATGTATTTGTGTCACAGGTGTTAAAATTCAGTGTAATTGATGGCTTTTATGCACACTAGCTGGGCGCCACAATGAAAACATGGCCTGCAATTGAACTTATGGTGGAAACACCTGTTTAAAATCAAAGAAAGGCTCTCCTCATTTGTCAAAACTAAAACCCAGAGGGAAATGATAACTTTCTGTGGCTTCTAAGGTTAGCTGAGATTCAATCTTTACCTGCGGCATAAGCTGAGCCCATATATTGATGGATATATTTCACATTCAGATATACTACCTGTCAATAGAGTTGAGAATCTGCTCCAGATAAACTACAGACGTCTGAGGAAGGTGTTGGGATAAGGTCTCTGCTTCGGACTTTATTGACGATTTATCATTTACACCACGTGTTACTGAATGACAAAATAATACATGAAGCTTCTGTGGTTTTGAAAAAATAGAAAACATCTGTGCGTGCACCTGCATCTGTAGGCGAGTGCACGTGTGCACGTGCGTGTGTGCGGCCCACTTGTCTTCGTGTACGTGTCTGTGTGTGTCTGTGTGCGCGTGCATGTGCGTGTGTGTGTGCGCGTGCGTATGTGCGTGTGTGCATATGCGTGTGTGTGTCTGCGTGCGCTTGTATGTGCGTGTGTGTATATGAGTGTGTGTGTGCGCGCGTGTGTGTGTGCGTGCGTATGTGTGTGTGTGTGTCAGTGGAAAGGGAAGGTGGGGCCTGTTCAGGTGTTGAGTGGCCCTCATTAGTGGCATGTTCATTATGTGCGATTTAGCACTGAATCGTGGCGGCTGTGTCATCTCTTTACTTCGTTAAAACATTCATTCTCCAGAAGGTAACTGAGGCCGGCGTAATGAAGCCATCACAGTCTCAGCAGAATTCCCCCCCTTATTAAGCAGTGGTGCTGAGCAGCGAGAGAGAGAGAGAGAGAGAGAGAGAGAGAGAGAGAGAGAGAGAGAGAGAGAGAGAGAGAGAGAGAGAGAGAGAGAGAGAGAGAGAGAGAGAGAGAGAGAGAGAGAGAGAGAGAGAGAGAGAGAGAGAGAGAGAGAGAGAGAGAGAGAGAGAGAGAGAGAGAGAGAGAGAGAGAGAGAGAGAGAGCGGGGTGTCCCAGATGACGTTTCAGGCCATTAAATTGATTTGTTGAATTGAGTTATCAATACCTATGACCCCTGTCAAGATAACACTACTGGCAGTTTAGGGGTCCACCTTCACAGTAGCAATGTTAATATTATCCCAACATGTGGCTACTTTCTCAAACATACTGTATGCACAGTATGGAATATATAGTATGTTTGTCTATTTAGTCGCACTGCGCTGAAGCGTGATTTAGTTAAGTAATGAAAAATGACAAATATGTTTTCTAACTCAGCAACAGCCCTCTTAATCAAAGCGACAGAGGCCAAATCTTTCCTCTCTTTAGCAGAAGTTAGCAGAAGTAAGAACATCTTACTCCTCAAATACCTCATATGTTATTTCAGCAAACTGCTTGAATAATGTTTTGGAAAGAGGCCTTCTAAGTAAAGCCCATTGTTGTAATATTGTTGCAATATAATATAATGTTGCTCAAGTAGTGTTCTAGTACTGCATTAACGGTAATGAAGGTGCGAGGGTGGTCTGAGGGTCCTCACTTCTTCACCACCACCAACAGACTCCACTGTTATCGACGTACTAATGTTGTTTTCCCCTTCCCCAGGGGAGCCTGCCACGCCTGGGCCTCCAGGGCCTGCCTGCCGTCAACAACAGTGAGCAAACTGTTTCCAGGCACCGCACAGGTAAACAACAAGAGCCACGACGGAGCGCCTGCAATATGTTCTCTCTCATTAGCTTCCCCCTTTCCTTTTCCCACAGACTACTGTCACCCCGACAACTCCCTGCACACTCGCACCGACTCTGTTCCTATTGTAGAATCTTATTAGGTTCTGTCTCGTCCTAAATGTTTTACTAGGTTTGTTTTTGTTATCTACTGGTATTTCCAAGGAGGAGACATATACTGTACATGGCCTTTATTGTGAACTATGTATGTGAATGTATGGGGATATAAAGAAATGGTGAGGTATAATCTTTATTTTATCAAAGGGTGTGCCTTTGGTAACTTGTGGAAAGCCTTTATACTGCAGCGTTGGACTGTTGTGATGTTCTGGTGTTGCTCTGTAATGGGGCCGATGGCAGCTAGACGGAAGGGAGTGAAGACCATTCCTGACATGTGCAAAGTGGACTTCAGGTTGAGGACAACGTCTGGACCCTGACAGACAAGTCAACTTGCGTCAGATTTGCGGCGGGATTTGCGGTCTCGCCGTGCTTATGTCACAACACCGCATCGCGGCCTCTCGAACGTTAGAGATGTGCTCAGACTCCCCCCCGCGACGACGAGCGACACCGACCAGGCCTACAACAGCGTCGATCCCTTTTCTCCGTCGTTCATCGTTATAATGGAATGCTGACGGTTCCAAGTTTTGATTCACTCGACGTGGTGTCTTCTCGTCAAATGTGATGAAGTATAAGACATGAGAAGTCAACTTTCCAATTTTTTTTTATTGAATGTCAGCTGTGAGGGTTGACGACATTGCCGTGGCATTCATCAGTTCCTCTTCCATGGCCTGTAACGGTGAAATAACAGCCAACTCTCGGCTGCTTGTGGTGTTTGCACTTTGACCCTTTTCAGTGGCTCTGGATTCAGACATGGTGGGGATGTGTCCTCTACAGGGAGTCCTGTGCTGTAGATCCCTCTGGATGAGGAGTAAATTGGTCCTTGTCAGCCCCCCTCTCTCTTTTCCACAGGGGTTGTCATAGAAACAGACATGTCATAACAGTTCCTTACACTGTCACCAGGCCAAGAAAGACGGTGGCGTCTCGTTTCGGGCGCATTACCCCCGCACGTACGTACACACACACACTGAGACCTTGCGCCTTTAGCAACTTAACCAATAAATAACGAACATTAGCAGGATAAGGTTATTATGATAAGATGTGTTGGACGTGCTAAACTCTCAGCTCCATCTGTTCAAGCTGTGAACAGAGGCCACAGACCTGTCAGACATGTACATTAAAAGGTGACACTATTTCACCTCTGGATCATATGGTCTGAGGTGACGCTTGGTCTAGCAGACTTATTACTGGGCTTTAGACAAGTTGTAATGGTTTGGTCATGTAGTACCATACAGAGAATATGGGTCCGATATGTGGATGTATTGATCTCCCCTCAGGCCTGAGTCGATAGTGGAACCCAGCAGAATATTTTTGGCCCAGGACATCCAGAGGAGAGGGGCCTGCCTGCCTGCCTGCCTGCCAGCCAGCCAGCCCGTCCCCTTTTGGCTTTCCTCCCTCCCTCCGCAGATTTTTTTTGTCATCTTCCTCAGCGCTCTCATCAAGAGCCCTCAGCCGCCGCACACACTTGACGTGCCAAATAAATGTGAGCCTTGCTTTTGTAAGTGATCCGACATTTTGAAAGGGAGTCTAGACTGTTTTTTAACACTGTCACCGTGGCATTGTCTACTGGCTCCTTGACTGAACAATCGTTCCACATTTTGGTTTAGTTCAAGTGTGCCAAAAAAATAAATAAAAAAATAAATAAAAAAACATGCCCGACTGTCATTCTGAAGTGGAAACATCAAATAAGTGGCATTGTATAACAACAAGTGTAGCGTTGTTAATAAGACACAGAGGATTTCTTTTGAACCAGGTGTACCTGGGCATCGGCAACATATACATGTCCCGAACGGGAAAACTATTGTTTGTTTACTCTAATGCTATATGTTGGAGAATGTTGTAAGCAAAGGGCAAATGCCCACGGATAGAGAACATCAGGTGACGGAAAGTACTACGTCAGAATCCTTCCCCATCTTACTGTAGCTATCAAGCTTCAGACGCTTTCTCTCCATCCTGGCTCCAAAATACCAGTGCATTTCAGAAAGAGTTAAATACGTTGTAATACAATAAGTTATTTATAAGGAAGGGGAGAGGGGAAGGGGAAGGGGAAGGGGGGGCGGGGGGGGGACGGTGGAGGCGGGGAAAGAAGAAGCCGAAGAAATTGGAGAGTGGTGGCGCCCGGCAGTGGTCTGTGGTCCTCTTTTCCCAAGACTCCTGCTGTGCTGTTGTTTAAGCCCAATCCCTCCCTCCTTCCTTCCCTCACTCTCTCCCCAATCCCTCCATCCTCCCTCCTCCCCCAAAACCCCGCTGTCGTCGCGGGCCGGTGGGAAAGCCCTCCATGTTAATAGTTAATTGGAGAGGATGGTGGGATGAGAGGACGAGAGGCTAGAGGGATGAAAAGACGAGTGCAAGGCCCTGTGGGTGGACAATGTCATGTGATTAAACACTTCTCTCTGGTTACCTTGAGCTTATAGTTGTGAAGGAAATGGATGGACTTTACTGGTGTTTTTCAGTTTATCCATGGGAAGATTGGATCCTTCTGATCGCTGGAAGAGGGGCTCAATACATTCAAATGGATTTGATTGGCAGTGAAAACAAACTTTGGTGTGTGCATGTGCCTGTCTGTGAGCATATGTCGGTGTTTATTACCTATAGGTTATTATGTGTTTCATGAAAAGTCACTTAGTATGAAACGTTATTTGGCGAATTACTCTCCGTTCAATACGTTACTTACCATTTTCCATTTGATGTGTTGAAATATTAATCTCCTCTACAATATTAATGCCTCGGTGACTCCACCAGACACCACCGTGAGGGGAGAAACTCGCGGAAAGGAGTCAGGTCGCAGATTTGTGACGCGGTATATGGTTGCCTGCTGACAATACTCTCCCGCTGAATAGAATACAGCCTGACGTAGGAAACAACCTAGTAATGATATTGGTTTACTGAACAGACCTTTCCCATTACCCTCACAAGTTCTCTACCATTCTGTTTACCGTTTACATGCTATAGTGTCCCCAGACATTTCATTGAGCGTGTACGCTTGCTCGTGTGCATACTTCTTTGTGTATAAGTAAAGTGTACATTTAGTATGTCCTGTGTTTGTTTAAGTGTGGTGAGTGTGGGTCTTCCCTGGGCCTGGGCTGGGGTCAGAGTGTGGATGGAGAGAGAGTCATCTGGGAAGGCATATGGAGGTCTTGGCTGGTGGTGTAGACAGACTGTGGACAGCCCTGTGTCCAAAGTTGGGCACAACTGTTCTATAGGCAGAAGGCAGAGAACCCCTATACTCACCCCTCTCAGACAGGCCAGGAGGGCCCACCCACTCCTAACAGATGCCCAGTTAGTCTGAGCAGCACCGTTTCCAAAGATCTGTCCATCTGTCTAATTAGCAAAGTCTTTACATTTATACGAGGTGAGGTAGATAGGAGTATATATACGCCTATATATATATATATATATATATATATATTAAAAAAGGCATTGATGAATCCATTGAGATTATTCCTTATGCCAATATTAAAAATGGGAAAATATTGTGCCTGAGCTGAATAAATAAGTTAAGTGTGGTCCAACCCTATATTTAAATCCCAAACATTAATTAACGAAACTGTGTAACTTAAACGTGTGTTGCGTGTGTTCAATTCGTTTCCCTTAACGAGGTCTTGCAATGAACACAGATAATGAAAAGTAAAACTTCAAAAGCTCTGCGGTGCAAACGCAGCTCCCCCCATGAATGTTTGATCAGCAGCAGCATTGAACGCTGAAAGCTTCTCACAGTATTACTAGTGCCACAATGTACCTTAAAGTTGAATAATAACTCGCTCATGAAGCCCTGCACACTCACTGCTGCTGCCCCCCCCCCCGGCCCTGAGAGAGCAGGGCAGAGCAGGGGAACAGCCAACCAAATGGCAGGCCAGCCACGGCGTCCTGGGCTGGGGCCTTCTGGAAGGGTGGGGCAGGGTTGACTAAAGGGGTGGGAGCCTGGGCCAGAGCAGCAGCCAGGTTTCACACAGGAACAGTGGGTGAAAGAAGCTCCCTCGTCCTGCTCTGGGAGAGGCTGGGCACTAGCCAACATCCCAGCGTCAAAAGTCTGCTTACTTACTCCAACAGAAGGCACTCCAATTTAGAGTGAGTGAAGAAGCCAAACAGAAGTGACATTGTATATGTTGTTGTTAGGTAACTGTCAATTGGACCTCTGGTGTCAGTGATTGTTTCAAACAGTTACTGGAGTTTGATTTTCCTGCTGTTCGTCTGATTGTCTACTTTTAACACTTGCTTGTTCTCTGTGGTTATGTTAAGTCATTTGTCTCCGCGGTTATGTTGATCACCACAACGGCACGTTTTAGTTCTACGTTCCTACAATGTTTCTATCATTCATAATGAGAAGGCTCGATCTCTGGGGTATATGTATGTGTGTTAGTGGTCTTTAATATGAGGGTCCAGATGCACAGGTGGAATGGTCGTTTCATTTCATGCTTCCCCAAACTGCAACTGACCCAAATCTTGACGGTAGCGGTGTTCACGTTTTAAAGTAGGACAAAAAAAACATTTTGGCATGAAAATTGCATTAGGGCAGGGCAACAAACATTGAAAGGGGGGCATGTGAAATATTGAAGAGGTGTTGAATTATTCAGGTCGTCTGGTCATGTGTTACAAAGTGGATTTTTGAGGGGAGGAGCAGAAGCAGGTGAGAGGGTGGGCCAGCAGGGGGAGCGCTACCACCCTCCGTGGTCTAATCCGTGCACCTGGCCCCGTGGCCCTGTGGCCCTTGGCCCACCTGCCTAGGGTGGGCCCTCTCCCATCTGGACCAGAATTGACTTGGCTGTTGCCACTTTCATGTCATTTCCACTGCAGGACAGGTCTAGGGAAGACCCACTGCAGTTTGTGACTGGGAGAGGCCGTCCTCACCACCACCACCACCTATGGGATGGGTGGCTTTTAGGTCTTTATGTCTCACACCAAAACCACTTCAAATGAATGACAGGGAATTCACCTAAACTCTCCTCTGTCCTTTCCCTTAGCCACACACACATCCCCCCCGCCTGAGTGCCCCAGACACCAGCGTGAGCTACTTTAGTGTGAATTGTGTGATTTCCAGACTTTTAATTGCACCTAGCGATTTGCCAAAGAGCACCAGAGCACAGATGACACTATTATTAGGCAGGTACCTTGTTCTAATGAAACAGACCATGTGGACCCCCCCATTATTCTCCCACCTCAAGCCTTGATAGTATAATAATAATAATAATGTCCTGGCTGTTCCCTGTAGGACAATTGATCTATAGCTACGTCATGCTTTATTGGGTGGCTACCTGTCAGTGTTTCTCTGGGCAGAGCTATTACAGCAGCATGTGTAGCCAGGCTGAGTGATCCACCACTGAATCATTCAGAGCACCAGGGAGACAAGTGCTGTGCTGCACTCTAATACAGATACATGATACAAGAACAGAAATGTACACACAACATACAATTCCCATTTTATTTATATATATGTATATGTGTATTGTTATCGACAATTTTATATTTTTCTCCAATGCTTACCCCCCCATGTTTTATTTATTTTCTAAATACCATCAGTGATCGGAATATTGAATAGAAGTAACCTCCAAAAGACAAGCTTTGATTGCTGTTTCAGTTCCGGGTCTGCATTTTTCGGTAGACCCCCTAATCCTCCACCCTGTTCCCCTGCCCCCTGTCCCCTTCCCCCCGTCCCCTTCCCCCCGTCCCCCACTAACCAAGCCTTTCTCAAGTGAATGGGGGCCGCTCTCGCACACAAAAAAAAGTGCATTAGGGCTAAGAGGGAAACATGGCAACTGCTCGCATGTTGTCAAGACAGATTAGTGTGACACGACTCAATCAGACGTTGGCCTCAGCAGACCGGCTCCAGGGAATTTAGATGCCGCACGAGCCCAGCACCTCACTCATCCTCCCCCAGCCCCAACACCACTCCACAGTAATGTCAGCCTATCAATAGTTTTATGATATTGATGTCCCACAGATCAATATTGTAAAAATAAATACAATATTGGGCAAAATAATCTGATGGTAAAGTTGGACAAGTGAGCAAGGAAGTGAAGGATTCATTGTGTGTGTGTGTGTGTGTGTATGTGTGTGTTTCTTAGAGTGTGTGTGTGTGTCTGAGTGTGTGTGTGTGTTTCTGAGTGTGTGAGCGTGTGTGTGAGCGTGTGTGTGTGTGTGTGTGTGTGTGTGCGCGCGCTCGGGTACAGCTTTCTCTCCCTCTCCACTTAAAGGTCAATTTATGAAGGCAGGGTATTTTTAGAAGAGTCATGTTTTTTTATGTCACCCAATTGTCCTCTTTCCAGCAGAAAGGCCCATGCAGGCAGGTTGTGTGAGAGAAGAGTCTGCTGGGGAAGGCTGGCCCGTATCCCACTGTTTGTTTACTACTGCTGGGATCATTTTGTCATCCATGAGGACACTAACTGAAACGCTTTGTCTAAGGCAAATGTGATTGTCTAAAATTCTGTAGAACAAACTTCATTCTGTTTGTTCCGTTGTCACATATGGATTTTATTTCCGTGTTCTCCTTGCCTTCACAAATATGAATTCAATACGTTTTGTACAACATCATTTCAATTGTAAGTACTGTTGCATAGTCTCTCCATCATAACATTATTTGTGTATCATATTTATCCTTTAGGTCATTCTATATAAGGAAATTACTACTCATACTAAACATACATACTACACATTGCATTTGAAAGTTTTATTTCCAAACAGTGCTGATTCAGAGACCTTCTTGATTTAGCATGATAATATTGTCGACCATGGTCTTGTGAACTCGTCTCTGTTTCCTTTGTGTGTCAGCAGCATTTGTAGAGGGCTGTATGAAACATGCCAGCCTCCCTGTCAGATGATATCAGGCTGAGTGGACTCAGCCGATGCACAGGGCTGCCAGGACACAGGGTAACGTTACGTGGTGCGGTCCGAACAGGATCTCTCATACCCCCCTCCCCTCTCTGCTCGCCCCTCTCCCCGCATTCATCTCACACCAACTGCTGTTTTTGCTTCTTTTCTAAAACGTTCTTCTTTTTGTCTGATAGAAGTTGAAGTAGGAGACTGAGACTCCGGCCGTTCCCACATCTCCTGCATAGGTTGGCCTGCCCCCCCCCACCCCCTCCCCCCTTTCTCTCGGCTCTCCGCATGGTTCGCTCCGTTTGCTCTGTGTTTTGGTAGCTGCCCACTGGTGCAGTTAATAAAATAAAGAGGACTGAGGCGTGCCCTGGGCAGGGTGCAAGGTGATAGCCAGATCTGCTTCCTGTAAATAGGGCGTGTGTGTGTGTGTGTGTGAGGGAGGGGAAACACTGAAATACTGTGCGGTTGTGACAAGCCAGCAACACAACCATCCTTTAAGAGCCCATTGCTGCAACCAAATCCCTGAACACAATTAGTTTTCTTCCTCTCCAGCAAGAATGGTTGTTTATCTCGTTCTGCTTCATTACTTGTGCATAATCACAACAGTTTGCTTCATTGCTTCAAGTGTTGAACTTGCTGGGCACAAAAGAAGATGAGGGGAGGGATGTGGCTTAGGGGTGTACTGGGGGATTTTCTAAAATTGTCGAGTCCCCCTTCAAGTCAAGTTTACCCTTCTGGGCTTGTCCACTCATTCGTCCCTAATTTTCTTTTGTTTCTGCGACACCTGCTAGATGTGGGACAGACACCTCCGCTGACTGGCCAGGTGTTTCTAACACAGATGCTCCTGCTTTTAAATGAAACACAAAGCCAACGTCCGGCGAGAAAGGCTATCTGTTTGTGCAGCGAAACTTGGACACCAAAAACAAAACAACTGTCTAATGTCTTAATTTACCCCGTACAAATTGATAATTTATGCAGAAATATCTCAAATTACAAATGGAATAATTCCCATTGCTCTCTGTTGATATTTGGTAATAATTCATAATTATTTGAATATGCATGCCATGTTGAATATATATATATATATTGTTTACAATGGTAGCGTAAAGTGCATATGATTTTGCGATATGATTGTGTGATATTGGTATGTAGCGGGAATTCATCAATGTCAAAAAATATAATTGAATGCTTTATTCTGGAAAAATCTGTATCCAAATATTATGCAAATGAGAACCTGTTCTCAACTTGCCTACCTGGTTAAATAAAGGTGAAATAAAAATAAATAAAATAAAAATTATAGAACAATGTTTACATTGAATGTCAGAGACAATAAATGAGGAGAAATGGAAGCACAACCAACCTATTTCAGCGCTTGTTCCCACTCCAACAGTGTTTCGTTTGTGGAGACACAGTGGAAAAGCATTTCATTGGTTGTAAGTTAATCCTTGAGGTGCTCTTTGATAAGGAGATGAAATACAATAGAACAAAAACAAGTTGATGCTGGATAGTAAAACAATGCTGGAAAATCTTTTGTGCAACCAAACTTCCAGAAGTAATCAAGGCCCTCTCGTGTAGTGGAAAAATGAACAGTCTTTATTGTTCACGACTTATGCGTAGCAATATATATATTTGGAAACACATTGACGCGGTGCGGCTACAACAGCCTTCATCAGGGTGACAAGGAATAGTGGTGTGTATCCCAACTCTCTTAGGAAGTGACTCAATTCATTACCATCTGTGATTGATAAAGGAAAGGAACCTGGGGAAAGAAACACAAACTATTTGAATATGCATGCTGTCTTCAATATGTTTTGACAATGGTAGCATGAAGTACATATGATTGTGTAATATATATATATATATATATATATATATATATATATATATCAGCAATTCATCCAAAAATAGAATCAAATGATTTATTATGGAAAAAGCAGTATTCAAATATTTTAAAACAGTGTTTATATTGAGGTCAGAGACAATAAATGAGAAGAAATGGAAGCATAACATATTGTAGCACTTGTTCCCACTCCAACAGTGTTTATATTGAGGTCAGAGACAATAAATGAGAAGAAATGGAAGCATAACATATTGTAGCACTTGTTCCCACTCCAACAGTGTTTATATTGAGGTCAGAGACAATAAATGAGAAGAAATGGAAGCATAACATATTGTAGCACTTGTTCCCCCTCCAACAGTGTTTAGTTTGTGTTCTAATGTGTACTAAAGTCTATTTCGCAACTGTGAAAGGGAGAATCCCTGAGCCTTATCTCCTCGGTTCTCACCCTATGAAGTAAGCTGTTTTTGGGGACGCACATTGCTATTGTTTTCACCCCACATAGGTAAGCCTTCTTTTATTGCAGCATTAAAGTCTTCAAAAAGGTACTTATAGCTCTTGTGGGTGGTCATCAATAATTAAAAGAGATGTGCCTACTCTGGAACATCTTTTGGAATGGCCGCTCTCTCACTCCCCCCGTTCTTTCACTCCCTCTTTCTTTCTCCCTCTCTCTCCAGTCGCCGATTAAATACCGAGCTCGGGCCAGCCATGCGGAACAAAAGTGTGTGAGGACAGTGGAGGGTCTTTGGCGACGTGATAGTTATCTGTCCCAGTCAATGCAGAGAGGTAAGATAATAGAAGGTGTGAAACAAGTGGGCAGCGCTGACAAGCCCGTTTCCATTTGATCTCTCTGAGAGAGTAAGGACTTTAAGCCAGGCCCGTTTGACATAAGAATACCCACTGCTGAATTAGCATAGTCCACCCCCCCCCCACCCCCTTTTCATGTGCTTGCTGCTCAATTGGGTTGGCACTGCTTTGGTGTTTGGGACTTCACCCTCAAGTGACCACTATGCCCCCTTTGTGACCTGCTGGCCTCTTTAGCCGGCCACTTGATTAAGCAACTTAAGTGTCCTCTTCTCCCCTCCCCTCCCACCCGTGTCTCCCCTAGCGACTGCCCTTTAAAAGATCAACCTTGCTTGGTCCTTTGTAGCTCAGTTGGTAGAGCATGGCGCTTGTAACGCCAGCGTAGTGGGTCCGATTCCCGGGACCACCCGTATGTAAAATGTATCCTCTGTAAGTTGCTTTGGATGAAAGTGTCTGTTAAATGGCATATATGATTTAAACATTTTGCTTCCTCGACTCTCCTCCATAAATCAACATGCACTCCATACACTGACAAATGAACTCGCCCTCCACAAATGGTCATTAGAGGTTAACGGTGATAATTAGCCATTGTGACCTCCTTATATGGAGACGTTGTAAATGGTTGGTCAGGAAGACCCATTGTTTCATGTTGGGTCGTTCTTTAAAGAAGAACTGAGGCACTGAGCCAAACCCTTGGAGCATTAACCATCAGCCCCTAACAGCCACTTAATGACAGATTTATGAGCCCTATAAAAATCCAGGTGGAGGTTTGCGATGGGCTTTAGTTGCTTATACAGTGGGGTTCTATGAGTTCTGGACCACATTGTAATTCTGTGTGCTCATTGTCAAATTAGGGCAGCTTAGCTTCCCATGTTCAAATGACTATTTTGCCAGGGAGCTTTTACATTTCTCTTTTCTGTGTTTTTGCTGTGTAGTTACTGGACGAGCCAGTTCACTAGGTTACTAGTGTTTGCTCAGGGGATTCCCACAAAATGAGTGTGCATTAGCAGCCTCGTCTTGCATAGACGCTGTGTGTTTGTACGCCAGACATAATCAAAACGGTGTCAACCATTACATCATCAAAGAGTTGTTTTGGGATTAAAAAGAGGTAACGTTCTAATACCATTCTATGATTCTGTGGAATATCTCCACCAATCCTCACAGCTCTCCAAAACCGGCCTCCTTCTGAAGAAAAAAAAAACGTTTTGATCCCATTTCTTCTCAACTTAAGCATCTTAATGAGTAAGATGTAAAAAAATTTTTTTTTAAAAGGCACCATTTGACTAAATTATTGTCTTGAATCTTCAGCAAAGGGGTATAATCCTCAATTGGGCCAATTAGTGCGGCCCTGGGTTAGCTGTCCAGAGACAGGCAGGCTGATTAGACCTGACATCAGTCTAGTTCCCACTGCTGCAATGCCAGGTATGATGGGCCCACTTCAAAGGCCCAGAGGCATCAGCAGAGCAAGGATTGGAGGCCAACTTTGGCCCGGCTGCTAATCTCTCGGCTAAAACCACAGCGTTCCTCACACAAAACCAGCTTACCGCCATACAATCATGTGGTATTAAGGTTTGGGTTGAGTCATGCCAATTCTCTTTGATTTTCTGATTGTTGACTAAAAGGATGGCTAGATGGCCAGATGTATGCTGGAAAAAAAACATCAATGATAAAGTGTAAGCTGGTGAATAATTCAAAAATATCTGTGATGTTATTTTGGGGGTGGGGGTCGCCATCTCACACTTCCTGTAAAACTGGGATTAATTCTGTAATGAAAGTACCCCATCATAAAATGTAGGTCTGTGTCTATGTGTGAAACACTGTAACTCAGTGTTATCAGATCTGTGATTAGCTAATGCAGTCTGTTGATGTATGAATATCCAGTCAGAATGGCCGCATTGTCTCTCTCTCTCTCTCTCTCTCTGTATCTACCACTCTCTTTGATGGGACCTGTCTGGTTTTGAATTGATCTAGCTGGTTTATTTCAGGTCCTGTTGGGTTAGGCTTGGACTAATGCCAGGCTGGCTGAGTTTGACGAGGGAGATAAAGATCAGATTCTGAACTAGATTTGTGAAGGCCACACAAACAGACAGACAGACAGATAGGCAGGCTAATAATACAAATATTCAGGTGGGAGGGCATATCAAGAGCATCTGCTTTAGGTCTCTCGTGTGACAGTGAGTTTAGAGCCTCTGCAGGGTTAGATGTTCAGTCTGACACATGATTGACAGGCTGCAGTTGACTGCGATGGGAGGTAGCTACACTCTTAGAAAAAAAGGAGTACAAATGGGTTCTTCAGCTGTTCACATAGGAGAGTCCTTTTTGGTTCCAGGTAGAACGCTCTTGGGTTCCATGTATACATACATGTATGTATGCATGGAGCCCAAGAGGGTTCTACCTGGAATCAAAAGGGTTCTACCTTCAACCAATTAGGGATCTTCAAAGGGTTCGGACAGCCGAAGAACCCTTTAAAGTTCTAGATCGCACCTTTTTGTCTAGGAGTGTATGGGTTGAGAGCTAATGGCTGCTGCAGGTGGGAGGCAGTTGTACTGCGTCTCTCACTGATAGCTAAACAATGAAGAAAGTATAATTTAGGGAGTTCAATATGATAATTGTGCAATACTGCATTTTGCAATTCAATATCATCGTTATGGGCAAGAAACCAAAACTTCAAATGATGGTGTCCAGACTACCCCACATGTTTAGGGTGGACCTGCAGGTACAGTCGAGTTCAGATACAGGTTGACGAGGACTCATTTCCCAGGATTCCCTGTAGTCAGCATTAGGCCTGGAGCTGTGGCTGTGTCAGTCAGGGCAGGTGAGGTATGAGGTGTAGCGAGACTGAAGATTAAAGCTTCTTCCTTGTCCGTCATTAGTTTCACAATGCAATCTGCTCACCTGGGTCGACAAGGGTAAGAATGCAACAGACAGGCAATTAAAGAGAACTTAAGTGTCTCTAAGTCCCAACACTAAGACTGAACATGACGACGGGGTCAGGGGTTAAGGTTGAGCTTTAGGATCTGTGTCAAATTAACATAGCTTTGTTTAGGAATGTAGATTATTTTCTTACCTGTGCTCGAGGGGCTAGTTTCTGATTGGAGACTAAGCTACATTATTAGTAGGGCAAGGAGTTTTTTCTGGCCAAGTGACCAGATCAGTTTATAACAAGTGGTCGGAGTTTTACCTGGTCAGGCTACGTGGTCAGACAAAACTCCTGGGCCTTAATTATAGCAACAGTACCAAAGGGAGTGTAGTGTTTGCTAGTGTAGCAGTGTTTTGGCACGCTAACATCCACTCACACGCCGGCCATAACTTTGAAGCTCTCTCATTTCAGAATGAAGGTGGAATTTGATGGAGCTTAAAAAGCTTCATGCTTTTACACCTTTTGTGCCTAGATTGCATTTGAAGTGTTTCTAGAGCTCTGCACTTAACTATTTGATTTTTCCCCCCCGCGCTTTGGAACATATTACGAACAAAGTCCAAATTTGTTATGTTTTGTACAAAATCATAAAAACAAAAATAAAAGAAAAAAAATAATTTAAGCTTAGGGTTTAGGCATAAGGTTAGCAGTGTGGTTAAGGTTAGGTTCAAAATCAGATTAAGGTGTATGCACCAATTTGTAAGTCGCTCTGGATAAGAGCGTCTGCTAAATGACTTAAATGTAAATGTAAATGTATGACTTTGTGGCTGTGCCAGCTAGTGACTTCCCTGCAGAGCTGCCTCCAGTACACGAGTCATCCCAATAACTGCCAACCCAAGCTGCATAAGTTTGGGTCGCCAGTTAAGGTTCTTGTCACCTGGAATACTGCTCTTCTCTGAGCTGTTTGTCAGGTGCTGTCACGCCACCCCCACTCCTATTGGCTGGAATCTAATCTAACATGTTAGCATCAGCCTGCTTGGTAAAATAGGAGCGGAGAGGAGAGAGTACAGAGAATACGCTACATGGTCAAAAGTATTTGGACACCCCTTCAAATTAGTGGATTCGGCTATTTCAGCCACACCCATTGCTGACAGGTTTATCAAATCGAACAGACAGCCATGCAATCAAAATAGACAAGCATTGACAGTAGAATGGCCCGTACTGAAGAGCTCAGTGACTTTCAACCTGGCACCGTAATATAATGCCACCTTTCCAACAAGTCGGTTCGTCAGATTTCAACTGTAAGTGCTGTTATTGTGAAGTTGAAACGTCTAGGAGCAACAATTTGACCTAGATTGTTTGTGTGTATGCATTAATATGTAGGCTACGTGTGCCTTTTTAAAAATGTATGTAGTTCTGTCCTTGAGCTGTTCTTGTCCAATGATGTTCTGTATTATGTCATTCTGTATTATGTTTCATGTTTTGTGTGGACCCCAGGAAGAGTAGCTGCTGCTTTAGCAACAGCTAATTGGGATCCTAATAAAATACCAGATACCAACAGTTTAGCCGCAAAGTGGTAGGCCACGCAAGCTCACAGAACGGGAGTGTTGAATCACGTAGCGAGTATAACTCGTCTGTCTTCGGTTGCAACACTCACTACCGACTTCCACGCTGCCTCTGGAAGCGACGTCAGCACAGTAACAGTTTGTTTGGAGCTTAATTAAATGGGTTTCCATGTCCGAGCAGTCGCCTACAAGCCTACCTGCCTGAATACATAGTGCCAGCTGTAAAGTTTGGTGGATGAGGAATAGTGGTCTGGGCTGTTTTTCATGATTCGGGCTTGGCCTCTTAGTTCCAGTGAAAGGAAATCTTAACACTACAGCATCCAAAGACATTCTAGACGATTCTGTGCTTCCAACTTTGTGGATGCTCTTGTGGTTGAATGGAAGCAAGTCCCCGCAGCAATGTTCCAGCATCTAGTCGAAAGCCTTCCCAGAATACTGGAGACTGTTATAGTAGCAAAGGGGGGCCAACTCCATATTAATGCCCATGATTTTGGAATGAGATGTTCAATGAGCAGGTGTCCACATACTTTTGGCCATGTATTGTTTCAGAGGACTAGGAAAGAGTTTTAGATTATGTGTCTGTCTCTAAATGTTGAATAATGGAAAATAATGGAAACACTTAATTTAAAAAATGAGAGATATAAAGTATATTGAAAGCAGGTGTTTCCACACAGGTGTGCTTCCTGAGTTAATTAAGCAATTAACATCCTACCATGCTTAGCGTCGTGTATAAAAAACAGGCCATTATTTTGGCTACCATGTCTATGCCTCCATAGGATGACAATGCCCCCATCCACAGGACACAAGTGGTCACTGAATGGTTTGATGAGCATGAAAACATCTAAACCACATGCCATGGCCGTCTGTCACCAAATCTCAACCCAATTGAACTCTTATGGGAGATTCTGGAGCGGTGCCTGAGACACCATTTTCCACCACCATCAACAAAACACCAAATTATGGAATTTCTCATGGAAGAATGGTGTCTCATCCCTCTAATAGAGTTCCAGACATTTGTAGAATCGATGCCAAGGTGCATTGAAGCTGTTCTGGAAGCTCGTGGTGGCCCAACGCCCTATTAAGACACTTATGTTGGTGTTTCCTTTATTTTGGCAGTGACCTGTACCTCATACATTTGTCCCATTTAACAATTTCAGCACTGAGTGGATGAATGTTGATGGGCCTTTAGCACAGTTTGTTACGCAAGGTGTGGCAGGCTGCTATTTTGAGTGGTGCTTAGAGTCAGATGACTGGTTAAGTGATTTCCAGGTCATATCTAATTAGTGCCACAGCACATCCGGGAAGGCGTGAATAGGATAGGAGAGAGCCCTCCGCTTTACAGAGGCCATCTCCTCCCCGCTTAAGCTTTTAGCTTCCGTCTAGAAGCAGAAATTAAAGAGTGGCAAGTCACCAGCGTGTTCTGACCCTCACCGGTCAAATGGCTACTGTACGGTTGAGAACAGGTGGCTGTGCGCGCGAGGTGTGGCGTGCCAAGCAGAGAGCCCATCATCTCTAGAGCCTTACCTGAACCACCGTCGTCTGGCTACGTCATCTGAACCACCGGCTACGTCATCTGTGAGACAATGAGATCTAACCACCGGTTCAGTTGAGTGTTCACTAAAAACCCCAATCGTCTCTTCACACCACAGAACCTTAGTTTTAAAGATCTATTGTTAATTCCAGAACATCTGTTAAGTGCTGAATCCCCCCCCCACACACACAACTCCCACATGATCACATTTTGCAGTGATTCTTTAAATAATATTTTTAACGTGAATTATAGATGGCCCACCTTTCTGAAGTCATCACCCTGTTGTGTTTCAGTGGAATGCTCGTTCTCAGTGTGGGCCCGGGACATCTCACGCTGACGGACATTCGCTGTGCACATTCAGCACAGCAAATAATTTAGAACATACATCAAATAGCCATCTATTATTCAGCAGTTTTATTTCAAGTGTGACTGTGCAACAAAGTGGAGGTAGCGAGGACGGTGATGGGGCTGGGGTGGAATGGCTTCATTGCATTTGACTTCCCTGCTAAGTGGATAACTTTCAAGCTGAACCAAAACATTTCTCCCCACTTAAAATCTATCTGTTTTCACTTCTTTATGTCAGGGTTGTTGCAAGAGAAACGCATTGGAAGGATTTTTTCTTTTTTAACTGACTTCTTCTCTCCATCCTTTTCAAAACATTCATAATGTGTAACTAAACTGAATTGGCGTAAGTAGAGTTATGTTGCAAACGCTACAGAAAAGATGGTCACGGAGGTCATACACTGGATACAGGTCACTGCCAAAATCAAGGAAACGGCGACATAAAGTGTCTTGATAGGGCGTTGAGCCACCAGAACAACTTCAATGCACCGTGGCATCGATTGTGCACGTGCCTGGAACTCTATCGGAGGGATGCAACACCATTCAGTGAGCACTTGTGCCAGGTGGATGGGGGCATAGACATGGTAGCCAAAATAATGGCCAAAATAATGTCCTGCATAGCATTTTTATACATGACCCTAAGCATGATGGGATGTTAATTGCTTAATTAATTCAGGTGCCACATGTGTGGAAGCACCTACTTTCAATATACTTTGCATCCCTCATTTAGTCAAGTGTTTCCATCATTTTGGCGGTTACCTGTATCTCGCAGAGTATCGATAGCTTCTTCTTATTTTGCCTTTTTAGAGAGAGATTGTGTGTATTTAGTTACTTCGGTGATAGGGTATTAACAGGGTATTAAACCATCCGAATATACTGTAAATTGAATTTGAATTTGAACTGAAATGAAACAAGACAACATCTCCCGGTAGTGGACTATCAGCCTTCTGCTTGGACTCCACCACGATGGCCCATTGAGCTTTCAGTAATAACACCTGAGGGTTGAGGTTGAGGATTAGTGTGTATCAAGGTATGTCTCGAGGCATTTCAGGAATGTTCATGTTGTTTATAATCCTCTAACATGTTGGAATATTGTTGGGTCCCACCTTTCCTGTCTGTTGTTCTGGCTATGCAGGCAGAACTAGCACCAGTTCATTCCTTTATACCATGGTGGCTAGTCCAGAACCAATTCATGTTGTATTGTTGATTCATGCTCACGAAACGTCTGTCAAATGGTGTCTGTTTTTGAAATGGCTCCTTATTTGCGACTGCACTCAGGAACACGTAAAAGGGGGAGGCAGCCCTTGTCACTGGAACTGCCGACTGTCCAGTCTTTATCCAGGAGTGGGTTGTCCAAAGGTGGAATTTTGATCCCGCACAAAACGTGCCATAGCCAGGAGCTGTTCCTGCTTTGTCTCCACTGGCATCTGAGCTAAAAATAACTTTCCCACAGACAGCAGAGTGACAGTCTGTTGGGGTAGCAGAGGGCCAGGGGCCAAAGAGGCCAGGCTGATGGGCCCATCATGTTCCCTGTTTGTTTGGATTGATGCTGCTCTGCTCCATCAGGACCTCTGAAGTTGGGATGTGTGCGGTGTAAAGGATGGGGTCAGTGACTTCAATGTGTTGCATCTAACCCTGCACAATATGGTGCTCAGTTTGGAGTGAGCTAAACAGCTCATAATTACATACACATGTATTTACCATGAACTACTATGTCTATTTTCTGCTTTGCATCCACGTGATTACAATGTCAGGAACAGGAAATAGTATTTTGTATTTTCAATGTCCTTCTGAAGCATCACAGAGTGTCAAATATGAACAAATCTGTGTTCTGTTGGGTGATATTAAGGATCTTATTTTTGAGATACAGGTCCTGTTTAGAACCCAGAAAGTCTTTATTTTGTGCTTGTAGAGTATTAGTACAGTATATGTTGTGTTGAAGTTGAACTGTCTGCTGGTATGAATATAGTGTAGAGTGCTGCTGCTTGAGCTATAGTACCATACTTTGGTGGTGGGCACACTAGACTCACCGTACATGCTGAATGCATGTTAAACGTAGAGTGAATTGCTTGGAAGTAATTAAATTCCGTTAAGGCGCTGTTCAACATGTTAAATGCCAAACTGAGTTTTGCTCAGGGAAATGCAGGGGACTGTTGGATTCTAACGTAAACCTGCCCCCGGAGAATGGCATTCCTCTAAAAAGGGAATAATAAACTGTTTTTTATTTTAAAAATGTATATGGACAAGCAAAAATTGATATTTTAGAGTCTATTGTGTGAGAGACATGTCATGAAACAGTAAGTACGTCATTAATAATGTGACAATAGCACTTGTTTAAGTCAGTAACATAAGCTGTTCAGTAAGGGTAAATATTGATACAGAGAACGTTAACAACAATTATATTTGCTTATTCAACATTTCATCTGAAATGAAGCAGCAACACACTTCATTTAGCCACTAAGCATGAGGTTTGGAATATCCCTCGTTGTTGTACACAGAAAGCCACCGTCAGACCCAAACCTCACAGGTAGAGCTAGCTATTCAATGGAGCTGTATAGAGATCTATCTGAGCACAGATAATGTGTATTGATCACCGAAGAATGTACTTTATTGTGGTGAATAGATTATTCACGGACTGGCATAAAGAGTAACACTACTTCAAAAAAAAAGGGTTGTGTAAGTAGATCCGCCTTCTATTTTGTAGGAAATTTTTGAGCTCCATTGTAAGCAGAGGATGATTTTAAATGTGTGCCTAAGATAAACTTTCCCATTGTCATTAATGAGGACATGCTAATACTGAGTGACAAGTGCATTAGGGAAGGGAAAAAAGAGCTGTTCAATTTGTCTCAGAAGATCATCTCAGCCTAGCAAACCTAAGGCCTTTAAGGTGTATTTTGATATTAGCGAGACCTTAGCCCAAAATCTTTTTAAAAGCAGAAAGTGGGCGAGAATGTGGGAACATTTTTATCTCCTTTCTTTCTTAACAGTTTTTTTGTTGTTGTTTGTCCATATGTTTTACTGAGCAATTCAATCAAATGGAAGCAAACCAGCACCACAGCCTCTCTGGTAGATATTGCTTTTTGATATAGTTTGTTTTAGTCATTTCATTTGATTCTATTGTTCAAATGTAATATTTCGGCAAAATTACAAGATTTATACCATTTATATACTAAACAAAGTATAACAAGAGTATTTAATTAAGATACAAGTATTCACTCTTTTAATAAATGGCTATACCTCAAACAGAGCAAGAAAGTTCTTTGACAATTTTTCTGAAAATATCAGGAAAAATATGTTCCACAGTTTATGTTACTGTCGGCTGTATGTTAAATAAAAAATAAATAAAAAAAACACCACCTTTGAAGTATTATACAGCATCACAAATCAAATCATGATTATTTAGTTAAGGAAGGTCTTAAGAAAACATTTTTTTTAAAAGAACAGAATAGAGTTTTATTGTGTTACTAGTCTTTGCTATCGCACGTGCTCACATGTAGAATGGAATGGTGGCTCTAATATTCTACGAAATTGTGATATTTTTTAAATAGAGCCCATGTAGGGGGGGATGATGTCCTAAAACTGCTTATAACACAAATCGAAAATCTAAAACAACAATATAATAGACTTATTTAGGAAAAGTGAAGGACTGGGGGGGGGGCATGACTTGGAAAATTGCATAGTGGGCTAATTAAAATGTCAAATGCACACTTCATATGACACTTCTAGAGTTTAAACCACGGCATTGTAAACCTTATCCAGGACCAGGACATTTTTAGCCAAAAACTGGTTATCTCTGCCAAGAGGCTGAAGCTTGGACACAAGTGGTTCAACCAACAAGACAATAACCCCAAGCACACATCAAAATCCACAAAGAAATGGTTAATTGGCCACAAAAATCAACATTTGGCAATGGCCATCTCAGTCTGAAAAGCTGTGGTTTGAATTGAAGAGGGCAAGTCCATAAGCGCAGACGAAGGATATCAAGGATCTGGAAGGATTCTGTATGGAGGAATGGTCTAACATCCCACCCAATAAGGGTGTCAATAGTTTAGTTTGTAACGAGTATCACTTGTTCAAAGAATTCTCTTACTCTGATCAATTGTATTAGTATAAAATAATATAATTTCCCTTTTTTTTAACATACAGTATAGCTCAGTATTTGAATGATTCATTTTATACAGTCATTTTTCCTCATCTTTATCAAGACATAATATAATAGTATAATAGGGATCTAATAGGGCCTGTATCTAAACGTACGTAAGCATCAAAGCTATAGAAATGATGTATTTTACATCAATTCCCGCCTGAAATGAAAAACCATATTCCTTCATTTACATTACTATTACTAGGCCTGTTGAGAGAAGTCATTGTCTTAACCATCTCCAGCCTGATAATTACCTCTGTTATGATCTATAATGGACAAATGTAATGATGGCGTGCCTGCAGGTGATAACTTGACAACCCCTCTTTAGGTCCCTGCAGATGTCATCAAATTTTAATTACGGGACTGAATAGTGAAGTGTCATCTCATGCAACACAGAAACATACGGAACCCACATAAATGACGGCGCATACCACGTATCACATGATATCAAGTGCTCACATTTAGCTCGACGAATCACCCGTGTTATTTTTAACGTGGCTCCTTTCTGAGGCAATACAATCTAGGCTCAGCCCACAGCAAGGAAGCTCTTGTCAGTTCTCGTGTCAATGTCTATGGGAGAGACTCCTCAGTGGCACATTTGTTCATGCACTGTGGCCGGATGTAGCCCTTGAATACATTTGGCTGGTGCGATTGCATATTCAGGGAATAGCAAAGATTGCGTGCTGGAGCCCCTGAAACGCACTGCACTGAGCAAGTGTAGCAGTGAATAAGAAAGCCTCCTCAGACGTGAGAACCCAACTCACTCTCTACAGCTTTTAATGGAACTGCCCTACTAAGACATCCTTCAAGCACACATACTGTATCCACACACACACACACACACACACACACACACACACACACACACACACACACACACACACACACACACACACACACACACACACACACACACACACACACACACACACACACACACACACACACACACTCCTCTAATCTTGAATTCACATTCCGAAGCTCATGTCCCCTCGTTCTCCCTCTTTACTTAAAAAATATATATTTTTATTTCTAGGGCAAATTTTGGCCGAGCAGTCTCACCCACACTTGTTTTCTTCTTCTCCATCCTGCCTGTCTGTCGCTTTCTATCGTCCCCCATGTTCTTAACCCACTTCTTCTTTTCGTCCCCACCCTGCTGCAGGCACAATGCTCCTGGTGACGCCTCTGCCACAGCTCCACAGTTGAGCCTAAGTGAATGTTGAACCTAAACAGATGCTAATTTACAGGCCACTGTGTCCCTCCGAGTCTGCCTCTGTCTCGTCCAACACACTCTCCACACTCCCCCCTAGCTCTCCACAGAATAAACCGACTCATTTTTAAATGACAATTGTCATTGCCGTTTGTGCGACTTTGTGTGTTGGTGAAGCATTGGTCATAGACTGTCGTGTAATATCATGCTGGTTTGCAGTGCATTCGAAAAGTATTCAGACCCCTAAATTTTTTCCACATTTTGTTATGTTACAGCCTTATTCTAAAATAGATTAAATCGTTTTTTACCCTCAGCAATCTACACACCATGCCCCATATTGACAAAGCAAAGACAGAATTTTAGAAATTATTTTTTTTAAATATAAAATAAATGAAATATCACATTTACATAAGTATTCAGACCCTTTACTCAGTACTTTGTTGAAGCTCGTTTGGCAGCAATTACATCCTGGATTCTTCTTGGTTATGACGCTACAAGCTTGGGACACTTGTATTTGGGGAGTTTCTCTCATTCTTCTCTGCATATCCTCTCAAGCTCTGTCAGATTGGATGGGGAGAGTCGCTGCACAGCTATTTTCAGTTGTCTCCAGAGTTGATTGATCCGGTTCAAGTCCGGGCTATGACTGGGCCACTCAAGGACATTCAGAGACTTGTCTCGAAGCCACTACAGCGTTGTCTTGTCTGTGTGCTTAGGGTTGATGGAAGGTGAACCATTGCCCCAGTCTGAGCACTCTGGGGCTGATTTTCTTCAAGGATCTCTCAGTACTTTCCTCCGTTCATCTTTCCAAATCCCTGCCACTGAAAAACATACCCACAGCATTATGTTGCCACCACCATGCTTCACCGTAGGGATGGTGTCAGGTTTCTTCCAGACATGACGCTTGGCATTCAGGCCAAAGAGTTCAATCTTGGTTTCATCAGATCAGATCATCTTTTTTCTCATGGTCTGAGAGACCTTTAGGTGCCTTTTGGCAAACTCCAAGCGGGCTGTGATGTGCCTTTTACTGAGAAGTGGCTTCCGTCTGGCCACTCTACCATAAAGGCCTGATTGGTATAGTGATGCAGAGATGGAGCTCTTTCAGAGTGGCTGTAGGCTTCTTGGTAACCTCTCTGACCATGGCCATTCTTCCCCGATTGCTCAGTTTGGCCGGGTGGTCAACTCTAGGAAGTGTCTTGGTGGTTCCAAACTTCTTCAATTTAAGAGTGATGGAGGCCACTGTGTTCTTGGGGACCTTCAATGCTACATAATTGTTTTGGTATCTTTCCCCAGATCTGTGCCTCGACATAATCATGTTTTGGAGCACTAAGGATTATTCCTTCAACCTCATGGCTTGGTTTTTACTCTGACGACTGTAGGACCTTGCATAAACAGTGCCATGTCCAATCAATTGAATTTATCGCAGATGGAGTCCAATGAAGTTGTAGAAACATCTCAAGGATGATCAATGGAAGCAGGATGCACCTGAGCTCAATCTCAAGTCTCATAGCAAAGGGTCTGAATACTTATGTAAATAAGGTATTACTGTTATTTTTTCTTTCATTTATACATTTGCAAAAATGCCTAAAAACCTGTTTTCGCTTCGTCATTATGGGGTACTGTGTGTAGACTGATGAGGGAAAAAGTATATGAATCCATTTTAGAATAAGGCTGTAACGTAACAAAATGTGGAAAAAGTAAAGGGGTCTGAATACTTTCCCCAATGTACTGTATCAACAATGTTTACGATATTATTGCTAATGTTGTTAAAAGGGAACTACACCTGTTGATTTGGCCTTTTTTTTTGGCTGGCGGCCATGACAGAAGCCAAATGTGAGTTGGCCTCGGGGTAAGAATGCAATTGCTGAATTCATGTAGATATTCTTAACTACGTGTTTCGATAACTTTCAGATGTAGTAACAGGTCCATGTAAAATAAACAACCCTTTACTGAATACCATAGAGCGGTGTTCTGCTAATATAACAATGTGCACCGTTCATCTTTCATTGTCCTTCCCAGCCGATACAGATACTGTTCCTATCAGTATTTTGTCTGGTGGTAATGGGGCTGCCTTGGCAAACATGTCAGAGTGGTCATACTTTTGTGTGGTGTCCCGTATACAACACGAGTTCCCTGATCCTGTTGCAGAAAACAGGAGGGTTTGTCCCTCCTCATATTGACTGATACCATTCAATTCCATTTTTTTTTTTAAATTTAAGTCGAAGTAGAAGTGCCAGGTCTCTCTCCATTCAGAGACATCCGTATCAAGCCCGTATGTCAGTCTGGACTTCATCACATCATCTTGCAAGTCTCCATGTGCTGGCTCCATACATGTCTGTGCACACATACACACATAGCGACTGTTCTATTGCCAGTGGCAGTTAGGATAGGTCACATCTGACACACAAACAGGTACTATGTTGAAGTTTGAACAGCTAAGCTAAAAACCTACCCAATTATGGTCTCCTCATCAAACGACCGAGGCTGCCGTCTGACAAAAGCATCTCCAGTCCATCTCTAGAAATAGGCAGAGTTGAGGCAGAATTTTTCAGTGACACATGGAATGAAAATGGGGTTGATATTACTGCTGCGCTGTATGGTTAGGAATCACCTCATTGTGGTTGTGTTGAGTGCCAGGTCTCTCTGCCTCTCATGCATCTGTGTACGCATACACACAGCCACTGGTCTATTACCAACAGCAGTTAGGGATAGGTGATGTTTGACACACAAACAGGTGCTATGTTGAAGGTTGAAAAAGTCCGACTGAACCTACCTAATTCTGTTCTCCCCATCGACGACCGTTGGTGACCAGGCAAGAGGTGAGGCTGGAGGTAAGGTCTTTGCTCGACTCATATTGATGGGCATAGGAGGGTAGATCAGCTCCTGGCCCCTCATCAAAGACACTGGTCAGACACACACACAGAGCACTGATTACATTATCAGTGGTGGTTATGGTTAGCCTGGTGGAACCAACCTGATCGCTGCGTTCACCTTTCTATTTCACTCCAGATATCATCAAATGAAACAGAATGGTGAACACAGCGATCAGGCAGGTTCCACCAGGCTCGGTTATTCCCTGGACATTATATGCTTCTAAGAAGTAGAATATAAGCAACAAATAATGTCAGTTTACATAAATGATGTTTCAAAATTGGGTTATCAAATGTATCGAAGTAACGAAGTGGGTTACCTTCTGTATTTGTAAAAATGATGAGCCTGTGGAAGCTGTTGCCGCTGACAGGTGAAGGTTGCTGCCTGGATACTCGCCAACATGCGGCTGACTGTTGCATTCATAGGAATGATCACAGCGAGGACATGTCTGCATGATGCTGATGAGGGCCCCCTTGCTGGTCATCTCTATGCTGCATGTTCGGCTGCAAACTGCCTGTGTCATCAGGGCAGTAACTTGGGTCACTATCAGAGGCCTCGCGATGGCGTGTCCTTTTCATAGGAGCCGAGACTCTGGCAACAACAGAGTAGGTGTCACAAGGGTCATTGTCTCGCATGACACACTTTTATTCGGAGGTCTTGCCTGACAAGCTGTGAAAATAGCAAGTGAACAGTGAATGAAATGATTTTTGGAGGTTGCTAAACCATTGCAATCACATTGCCGGGCAATGCTATGATAGCCACCTTTGCTCTTTCTGATAGGTGCAGGCATCCATTCATAACCAGGGGATCTGTCTGGCACCCAACGGTGCACTTTGTCATCATCCCTGAATTAGAAAGATAGCTCAAGAAGTAAAGTAATCTCGTTTGGAAGCTAATTCTATGATTTACAGAGGTAGACTGGCTGGCTCCAGATTGGATTAAATTCAGGCCGGCGACGCCGTTACAACACAACCAACTGTGGCATGTTTTGCTATTGCCCTGAGTTGAAGTCAGACATGAGTTAGCTCGTACCAACATAGCCGCAGCCAATATTCATTTGTGCCCTAGACATGGGTTGCACCCTTGTCATTGCTAAATGACATTGCTAAACTAGGAAAATATTTGTAGGAAGCAACTTTGCCACATTATGATGTCGTCAATTTTACTTTAAAAAGAATGCAATGTTGCCATTACTGTTACTAGCAACGTTTGTCAAAAAAATGTCTAGCAATGCTAATGTTAGCTAGCTAAAAGATAGTGGTCCCCTCAATCTTAGTTGGATGGCTAAAGTTACACTGTATCCAAAGTCAATCTGGCAACATCGCAATTATGGCAAAAGGTTTTCCTAATAATGATTATCAAAATATACATAACCAGTTACATAACCGGCAGTCTATGGCTTAGCTACCGGTATGCTCACCACCACTGGGGACCAACGAACTCCATCAGCATATTCCGCATGATAGGGTCCTTCGTGCAGGACATGCAAACCATTGTTGTTGGCTGTGCGTCCTCTCCTAGAAGCATGCATTGCAATGTCAATGTATATAAGGCTTTTCAATGATCCTTTGAATGCGTTGGGGGCGATGAAACAACGGAGCACCATTCAATGAAGGGAAGCGAAGTGGGCGGAGGAGCGATGTGCACGTGGAGATTGGCAAAAGGGGGGCATGATTTGTTGACCTAATTATAATCCAAACCCAACCTCCGTTTACTTGTTCTGTACACACTGAGGTTCCAAATTCGGTTTTAGACGAGAGAAAATGATCCTATTTACACTTTTGTAGTCAGTTTTGACACTGGAATACATTTTCCAAACTCATATCGATGCCACATAGGCAGTGGCTCTTTAAGTTACGTTTGTTTGTGTCAACTCATGTCTTGCCTGAATCCAGATTCCTCTGTATTGCTAGCCAATAAAACTCAGTATAGAACAGGCCTTCTACTCCACATATGCTAGACTTTGTCTGGCTCCCCTCACCACTCTATGACACTGTGGTCTCTCTCCTGGCTTTAATCACCTCGTTCCGACCGAGGAAATTGATGCTTATTTTATGCCAGATGCCATGGCTCACCATAGACACATTGTGGAGAAGATAGGACGTGTCTTAATTATCAGTAATGAAGCAGGGATAAGCTGCTCACTTAGATATAATATACTAAATAACCTTTTTTGGCTCGAAGGGATGATAAAAGGTATCTGATTCATGAATCATGCCTCATTTACCCGCTGGTCTTTGTGTAGCTTAATGTTTGGAGGATGACTTTTAAAGTCAAGCGGAAATGGTGTTAAAGTGTATTAAATTGATTTAGCGTTTTGGGACTGATGGTTACATTATTTCAGCCGTACTAAAGGAGTCTGCTGCAGCTCTTTATCTCAGGGTTCTTATTAGAGGAGATAAGGTTGGGAGTGGCCCTCTTTTCTCTCCTGTCTCGCTGTAGTTCATCAACGACACAGGCCTGCACACCAGGCCACACAGTACAGCTTGTCTGTAGTGTACCCCATCTCCGCTTTATTGTCCATGTGTATTCCATCAGTGCTTTTGTGGTTGCATGAGGGGCCTCTCTCTCCAGGCCAGGGCCAGTTTAGGGTGTGGGCCTCTGGGGAGAGACTGTGGATGGAACTGAGAGCCCTTTGATGCTGTGGAGCAGCCCTCATGCCCCCCCTCTCTCTCTCTCTCTCTCTCTCTCTCTCTCTCTCTCTCTCTCTCTCTCTCTCAGCATGTGAAGGTACAGGAGAACTTGCCTGGAGGACCTGATTATAAAAATCAGAAAGGCCATGAGACGCAACGCTGCAATGCTCTGTTTTGGCCTTTGAATCCCAATAGTCAGAGTTGAGGTGTGACAGTATCTTCAGGGCACGGGGTCACATAAGTAACATAACAGAACATGTCCTGCTTGTTTGTTTTTTAGGATAAACTGTTTAGGGAAAGTATACTGTTTTCATGACTTTACCTTTTGAATTTCCAGCACATTGCCATCACAAAATACATCATTCAATCATTTACCAACTCGTTCCATTTTATATGCAGCCTATGTTTTATAACGGGTCTCAATATCTCTATCCAAACTAGGTAAGATATTTTTTCCATCTTGAAATTCATCTGCATACATTTAAATATGGCCAAACAATATTCGAACAATTCCCAGAAGTGAATACATTTCTGTCTGAAAAAGCCGAACAGTGTTGTTGCTCATTACTGTTGGAAAACAACGAACAATGAGTACCGCCAGTGATTAAGACAATCCTTTTAATTAGAATGTAAATTCTTACATTTATATGAAGACGTCAACTGTCAACTTGCCATATGATATCTGTTTTTTTAATCCACTGGCTGAATGAAGGCTTCATCGTTCATTTACGGCGTTCAAACGGTTGTGCGCTCCTTTTGTCCACCGATTGTTGCAGTATTCCCTCCTCGTGTTCCCTTTTCATATTACCTCTGTTTATTTGGCCGCTTGCAGCCAACACACTTGTGCCTGGGGATTTGTAGGAAATGTGGAATGAAAATGTTGTTAATTCAGTGTGCATCAATTACTTCTGCTGCATTTTCCTCAATGCAAATAAGTCAGCGTTTATAAAAGGAGCGCATGTATTCAAAATAATTAATTTTCCTCTCTTGAAAGCCGGCGAATGAGTGGTTGACATTGTTTTAATGTTTTCAAACTCTACTGGGGGAAAGATAATCAGGCATTTCTTTAATATTGCCTTTGAATCATATACGGCTGTCTCTGTTTTCTATTCAAAGGGAGAGGGAACCCACCTCGGTGGAGACGTAGCCATTAGCCACACAGCAATCCTCATTGGTGCAAGTCTAAGAGTGTATATGAATGGTTGTGGGCCTGCCCGGTGAGGAGAGGAGAGTTGGTGTTGAGTCTATAAGGGTGAACTTTAGCTGAAGTTGCTTCAGGCCAGCCATGTGGCCTGGGGACCAGGGCTCTATCTGAGTTAATCCATGTACACGCCAACCCTAGAGCAGTACGAGCTGACAGTGCCGGGGCCAGAGTCTCCTCACACACACAGAGATGAGAGGAGAAGTGGGGGATACTGAGGGTTAAATGGAAAGTCACATTGGTTTATCTGAAGTGCAGTAGAAGTTTCCCTGTTCTTCTTTTCATACAGTCATGTTGATACATTGTTGTAGATTTGACAGTGTTTTATTAGTGTTGTGTATGTTCAACAGTCTGGATTATAGTTTATGTGTCCTTAGTTTTCTGTTTTTAGAAAGTAATACTTACAGTGCATTCGGAAAGTATTCGGACCCCTTGACAGCCTTCTAAAATTGATTAAATTGTTTTTTTACTCTCATCAATCGACACATGGTGTGATTGTGACAACGTACAGAAACTAATTTCCTTTTGTTCACCCGACCTAGAATACCCCACAATCAAATGCAGAACGCATTACCACCCAAGAGAATTCTCTTTGGTTTATAGTCACAGCCGTGTATATTTCCCATCTAGCCGATGACATGACGACCCTCAAGGAGCTACACCGGACTTTATGCAAACTGAAAACCACGTATTCTGGGGATGCATTTATTGTAGCTGGGGATTTTATCAAAGCACATTTGAGGAAAATGCTACGGAAGTTCTATCAACACTTTGACTGCAGTACTCACGCTGTGAAAACACTCGACCACTGCTATTCTCTTTTCTGGGATGCCTACAAGTCCCCCCCACCCTTTGGGAAATCAGATCACGAGGTACCCGTGCAAAGGTCTATTCAACACTGGTCTGACCAATCAGAATCCATGCTTCAAGATTGTTTTGATCACCCAGACTTGGATATGTTCCCAGTCCGTGTGTCACCGCGTCCATGATGTACACACGGACACAGTGACTGAGTTTATCAGGGAGTGTATAGCGGATGTTGTTCCCACTATGACAATTAAAACTTACCCAAACCAGAAACCGTAGAAAGATGGCAACATTCGCGTTAAACTGAAAATGCGAACCACAGCATTTAACCATGGCAAGGTGACTGGGAATATGTATACACAAACAGTGTAGTTATTCCCTCCGTAAGACAATCAAGCAGATAAAACGTCAGTACAGAGACAAAGTGGAGTCACAATTCAACGGCTCAGACACGAAACGTATGTGGCAGGGTCTACAGACAATCATGGACTACAAAGAGAAAACCAGCCACGTTGAGGACACATAAGTCTTGCTCCCAGACAGGCTAAACACCTTCTTCGCCTGCTTTGAGGATAACACAGTGCCATCGACGTGACCTGCTCCCTAGGACTGTGGGCAATCGTTCTCCGTCTTACGTGATTAAGACATTTAAGCGTGTCAACCCTCGCAAGGCTGCCGGCCCAGATGGCATCCCAAGCCACTTCTTCAGAGCATGCGCAGACCACCTGATGGGTGTGTTTACAGACATAAGCAATCTCTCCCTATCCCAGTCTGCTGTCCCCACTTGATTCAAGATGTCCACCATTGTTCCTGTACCCAAGAAAGCAAAGGTAACTTAGAAAAATGACTATCGCCCATAGCACTCACTTATGTCATCATGAAGTGCTTTAAGAGGCTAGTTAAGGATCATATCACCTCTACCTTACCTGACATCCTAGACCCACTTTAATTTGCTTGCCGCCCCAATAGATCCTCAGATGTTGCAATCGTCATTGCATTGCACACTGCCCTATCCCATGTGGACAAGAGGAATACCTATGTAAGAATGCTGTTGTTCATTGACTGTAGCTCAGCCTTCAACACCATAGTACCCTCCAAGCTCATCATCATCAAGCTCGGGGCCCGTGGTCTGAACCCCGCCCTGTGCAACTGCGTCCTGGACTTCCAGACGGGCCGCCCCCAGGTGGTGAAGGTAGGAAACAACACTTCCACTGATCCTCAACACAGGGGTCCCACAAGGGTGCGTTCTCAGCCGCCTCCTCGACTCCCTGTTCACCCATGACTGCGTGGCCACACACGCCTCCAACTCAATCATCAAGTTTGTAGACGACACAACTATAGTAGGCCTGATTACCAACAACGATGAGACAAACTACAGGGAGGAGGGGAGGGACCTGGCGGAGTGGTGCCTGGAAAATAACCTCTCCCTCAACGTCAACAAAACGAAGGAGCTGATCGTGGACTTCAGGAAAACACAGAGGGAGCAAGCCCCTATCCACATTGATGGGACAGCAGTGGAGAAGGTGGAAAGCTTCAAGTTTCTCACCGTACACATCGCTGACAATCTGAAATGGTCCACCCACACAGCAACAGCGCCTTTTCAACCTCAGGGGGCTGAAGAAATTTTGCTTTGCCACTAAGACCCTCACAAACTTTTACAGAAGCATAATTGAGAGCATCCTTTCGGGCTGTATCATGGCCTGGTACGGCAACGGCACTGACCGCAAACGCAGTGCTCTCCAGAGGGTAGTGCGGTCTGCCTAACACATCACTGGAGGCACACTGCCTGCCCTCCAGGACATCTACAGTAGCCGATGTCACAGGAAGGCCAAGAAGATCACCAAGGACAACAACCACCCAAGCAACGGCTTGTTCACCCCGCTATCATCCAGAAGGCGAGGTCAGAACAGATGCATCAAAGCTGGGACCGAGAGACTCAAAAACAACTTCTATCTCAAGGCCATCAAACTGTTAAATAGCCATCACTAGCACATAGAGGCTGCTGCCTACATACACACACTGAAATCATTGGTCACTTTAATAATGGAACACTAGTCACTTTAATAATGTTTACATACCGCTTTACTAATTTTATATGTATATACTGTATTCTATTCTACTGCATTTTAGTCAAGGCCACTCCGTCATTGCTTGTCCTAATATTTGTATATTTCTTAATTCCATTATATTACTTTTTGATTTGTGTATATTGTTGTGAATTGTTAGATATTACTGCACTGTTGGAGCTAGGAACACAATGCATTTCACTACACTCGCATTAACATCTTCTAAATATGTGTAGGTAACCAATAAATCCCGGTTTCAACTGAATACTAACCGAATGCACTGAACAAAAATATAAACGCAACATGTAAAGTGTTGGTCTGATGTTTCATGAGCAGAAATAAAAGTTGGTCCGATGTTTCAGGGAAGCTCACCTGCATGCTCGTCGTCCTCACCCGGGGTCTTGACCTGACTGTAGTTCGGTGTCGTAACTGACTTAAGTGGGCAAATGCTCACCTTTGATGGCCACTGGCACACCGGAGAAGTGTGCTCTTCATGGATAAATCCCAGTTTCAACGAACGCACTTGCATTTTATTGATGGCAATTTGAATGCACAGAGATACATTGATGAGATCATGAGGCCCATTTTGTGCCATTAATTCGCTGCAATCACCTCATGATTCAGTATGATAATACATGGTGCCATGTCAGAAGGATCTGTACACAATTCATGGAAGCTGAAAATGTCCCAGTTGTTCCATAGCCTGCATACTCACCAGACATGTCACCCGTTGAGCATGTTTGGGTTGCTCTGGATCAACGTGTACGACAGCATGGTCCAGTCCCCACCAAAATTCTGCAACTTCGCACAGCAGTTGACGAGGACTTGGACAAAATTCCACAGGCCACAATCAACAGCCTGATCAACTCTATGCGGCGGAGCTGTTTTGCACTGCATGAGGCTAATTGACTGGTTTTCTGATCCACGCCCCTACCTTATTTTTTATGTATATGTGACCAACAGATGCATATCTGTATTCCCAGTCATTTGAAATCCATAAACTAGGGTCAAATTCATTTATTTCAATTGACTGTTTTCCTTGTATGAACTGTAACACAGTAAAATCTTTGAAATTGTTATATGTTGCATTCATATTTTTGTTCAGTATATATTTGCTGACTCCGTTTTATGTGGTTTATTGCTATTTCTGCTAAATGATTGTATTTTCACATTTCAAAACTTTTGCTGTAAATCTCCATCTCAATCGTGATTTTCCCATAAATTTACCAAATTTCCTGGGATGTTTTCTCACTGATGGTTATGATATAGAGAGGAGGGGAGGGGAGGAGTAGGCCTCTTTCACTCTGGAATACCGTGTGCAGTTTGTGGACCCACAGTGGCTTTTTCCTCTCCCTCTGCATCCCTCCTCAGCCCCTCAGAGCTGCTGTTGACTAACAAGTTGTGGCTCTTTTCTCCTTCGGCGGTGGGTGCAAGACAACTACTTGAGACGAGAGAGGGACATTTATCCTGCAGGCCTCTTGTAGCTACTCAAGCAGAAAGATGCTGTGCGGGGAGAGGGTCTCTCTCTCTTTCTTGCTCTTTCTCTCTCCCCCCTCCCTTCACCTCTCTCTCTGCAGCATTCCACATTTTTAATGAGCTTCCTTACAGACACTGTGGGCTAGCCTATTCTCTCTTCTCTCCTCGGAGCAGGCTCAAAAGAGACTTGTCCTAATTAAATAGGCTAGGGCTGTATATGATAGCCCACAGTGCCACTCACACATTACTTTTTAATCGCTTTTTGGGAGTTTTACTTTGCAAGATCAAACGTGTGATCTCGATGACCTATGTAACATTACTGGCACTTGTTTCAAAGTTTATTTTCTTGTATAGTTACAAGATCGTTCTATATCTTTCTTTACATTTATTTTGTTAGTGAGCCAGATCTCAATTCTATTTGGTTTGAAGAGTTTACGTGAAGATATTGTCCAGTATCATGCCGCGTTTTGTCAGTCTGATATTCTATGTAGCATGGATAAAACGGTCACTCTTTGGAACTGAGTGTGGATGAAGCAGCAACTTTTCTGAACTGAGGTCAGTTCTTTTCTTGTTTGGCCTTCTCTTTCCTTCTGAAGGAAACAGTGAATGAAAAGCTCCATCTCCTCTGCTGTGTCCCCCTCTCCCTGCAATTACCCAACAGTACTTTAATATGCATGCCTATGGTTTTAAAATGTCCTTTTCTTCCCTTTCAAGACATATTTCATTGTTGGTGCCAGTGGGCCTGTGTCTATTTATTTAGGGTTAATTGGTGAGAGAAACAAGGAGCTAGTGAAGTGCATCCACTTATCTCACTTCCCTTTAGAGCAAGCTGGAGCATCTTGGTGGGCAGGACAATATGCCCATAATGTCTATTTTATACCTTGGTGGACAAACACAATCAAGGTCTGGTTCCTCATTCTCCCAGTGCCGTTTGAAATGGTCTCCGACTACATCGTTTATAGCTTCGCTGGCTGTGGGCCCTCGAAGACAACCTTTGAAAAGCATCCCTCTACCCCAACTGGCATAATCTAATGATTTCACTTACACCTCCCTTATTTAACACTGTCATGGAAAGCAAGGAATCCGCCATTCATAATTTACATGTCATTTGCTGCCTCATATTGTGTGAAATTTCATTACAGCATTCAGATTGTGGCCATTGCTCGTTTGTCTCAGGCAGAGCTCACAATGCGGCATTGATGTGAGCTGAGCGGCCCTCGCAGTCTCCTTTTTATCACATCACCTTCTGCTGCAGCCATCAAGTCCGCTCAGTCCCCCCTTTCACTCCTTTGTGAGGAAAATGAGAGAAGTTGACCCCCATTTTCATTTAAAAATCCAGGCCATCATATAAAAGATTACGTTTGAAAAGATTTCATTCAGAGCTTTGTCACAATAGAATATAGTGATATATTTTTTTTGGTGGGGGGGAGTGATTAACACTTAACAACTCGCAAGGAGTCTTTTTTTTATAACTTCCACTGATTTGGAAAGAGAAATTCAAATGTTTGCTCTACTCCCAGGTGTTTAGCCTAGTAGGTGGATACATTTGTACATTGTTAGTTTGTCTTGTTGTTGACAGCCGGTAATTGTAGGGCAGTCTGCAACAAGCAGTTTGGTGTGTATACCGAGAGGGGAAGGCGGGCTCTTTTCTGTACTGGACTTCAATGTTTTAGCCATTTTCCGAAAGTTTGCTCTAAATCAAAGGCGCCGTGCAGGGCTGGGTAATTGCGGGCTACTCGGCCTCCTGCTGAGCGCTGCGTATGACTGTAATCCTCCTGACAACGCCAACTCTGCCCAAACCTGGCAGACAGCCCAGTCAGCCCAGTCCACAGCCAAACACACTAAAGTCTGAATGAAGAGGATGAAGAGGATAATTATTCGATTCCGAAACAGTTTCCCAGAAAGAGAACTGTTGGTATTCGGGGCTGTGAAGAAGTGTTTATGGAGCTGGATATGCCTTGCTTGGACAATGAGGAATCAGAGGCTTCAAAGTTGGTAGATCAGTTCAGTAAGAAGAGAGAGGGCGATGTTCCAGAGAGAATTGGACTAGTGTAACTGACCCCACAGCACAGGGATGGTTTTGTAAAGAAAAGAGAATGCTTTAGTAGTCTGACTCGTGTTTTCTTGTACTGCTGAATGTAGAATATCAAGTTCAGACATATTCAGTTATATGCAGCACAAATGCATTTAGTAGATGCTGGGGTATTGTCTAATATATATCAAATACTTATTTTCTTATCTTCTATTAATTTGTCGATCTAGTCTGTACTCTTTAAAAAAAAAAAAGGTTTCAGTTGGAGACCTGGGTGAGGCTAGAGTGGTTATGTTATAAACAGAGTTTTAATTAGGGTTAGACAGAGCAGACAGAGGAGAGAAGCGTACACCCCCCTCACATACAGAGCAGTGTTTTCTGTCCAGTGTGATGACCATGATTCTGTCATTTCTAAAAATAAACTGGCCATTGTCCATCCCATCAGCAGTGCCCAGCTCTGGCAGTCCTTATCCAGAGAGAGAGATCACCTCTGACAGGCACAGAGCACCTGAACACTGCCCCTCTCTCCAGCACCACCACACCAACACCAGGGACCTCTCCACTGATAATTAAGGCATATTGTGTCACACTCCATACATGTCTAATGTACCTACAGTCTGTCAGGGGCCTGGCTTGGTGTCTCAGGGCTAGTTCTGGTGTGGATAGCACATACTGTAATACTCAACAAGGTGTCACATTTTTACTTCGAAATTTGACCATTGTCACGTTTTTCCAAACGTCAATGGGTGAAGTCAAGGTAAACGCAGGTTTTTGATATTTAGGTTGAGACACTGTTACATAACTCTGCAAAAGTGAAACCAAAAACACTTGCTGGCATTGGGCTGGGTATTAAGGAATTAAGTCTGTGTGGTTAAGTTAAGGGTTAAAGTTTGGGAAGGGCTTAAAATAGAAAAAGCTAAAAATGACTGTCGGCACTGGGGTTGAACACACAACCGTCTATGCCAAAAAGCAACATTTACAGCCAACCACAAGCCCTGTCCAAACCCTAGCTAGCCATTGGCCTATTTCAAGGTAATAGTGCTCACCGTTGCTACTAGTGGCCGGTTTTGAACAGTGGTGGAAAAAGTACCCAATTGTCATACCTGAGTAAAATCACAGATACAGCACCTTAATAGAAAATGACTGAAGTAAAAGTGAGAGTCACCCAGTAAAATACTACTTGAGTAAAAGTCTAAAAGTATTTGGTTTAAAATATACTTAAGCATCAAAAGTAGTATACATAATTTCAAATTCCTCATATTTAGCAAAGCAGATGGCAACATTTTCTTGTGTTTTTTAAATTTACGGATAGCCATGGGCATGCTCCAACAGTCAGACATGATTTACTAACGAAGCATGTGTGTTTAATGAGTCCACCAGATCAGAGGCAGTAGGGATGACCAGGGATGTTTGTTGAGAAGTGCGGGAATTGGACCGTTTTCCTGTGCTGCTAAGCATTCAAATTGTAATGAGTTCTTTGGGTGTCAAGGAAAATGTACGGAGTAGAAATAACATGATTTTCTTTCGGAATGTAGTGAAGTAAAAGTAAAAGTAGTCAAAAATATAAATAGTAGAGTAAAGTACAGAAACCACAAAAAAACGACTTAAGTAGTACTTTAAAGTATTTTGACTTAAGTGCTTTACACCACTGGTTTTGAAGGCAATTGTAGACCTTCTTGGGACTTGGATGGACGTCTAACTTCCACTTCAAACTAGAGCGATCTCCCTTGTAATACTCTCAGGACTAATGCAGGGCAGCAGTTCTCCTTCACACCATTAACCCCCAGTACTCCATATCTTTATTGGGAAAGGGAAAGAGGGAGACCTAGTCAGTTGTACAACTGAATGCATTCAACTGAAATGTGTCTTCTGCATTTAACCCAACCCCTCTGAATCAGAGAGGTGCAGGGGGCTGCCATAATCGACATTCATGTCTTCGGTGCCCAAGGAACAGTGGGTTAACTGCCTTGCTCAGGGGCAGAACGACAGATTTGGACCTTATTGAGGATTCAGTTTAGCATTAGGGGCAATCAAGTCTGAGTGTAATTGTATTGGGATATAGAAAGTCAACCTAAGGCTACAACACACACGGTAAAATGCATCAAACACAATGGATTCCAAACCACAACAACATGACAAAAGACAATGCAACAGGGTAGAGCCATGGGAATGGGTAGACTTTAGGAATGTGCAAAAAGTGCAGGCTGTGAATTTCTGACAAGCTGGTTGTGGTGATGTCTCGACACCCTGTAAACCCTTAATGTGGCTGAGTGAGTCCACCCGGGATTCACCTACTGGTGGCTTAACAGATAGAAGAGCTAGACCACAGGGACAGCAACACAGGGCGGACTAACTCATGCTAAGGCAAAAGCCAAATGCTTTCCACCATGGAGTGACGTCAGTTCAGTCTGCTTATAGCGATGGGAAAGTAATAGATTGCAACATACTCAATGCATTTCAGTACTGGAAAATGTAAAGTATTCTAAGAGACAAAACAAAAACACGGTAAACACTGCTAAATGTCAAGATAGGAATAAGACAGGCTAGATGGGTGGGATAGTTGAACCATGAAGGTGCTGTGTGCTATTGTGAGGCCCAGCCCAGGCTGGTTAGAGTGAGGGGGACAATAGGCACCAATGTCCAGCATGCCTGCTAGGGTATGGGAGGTTACTATAGGCAACACCTTTTCAGCGCAGGCCTGCAAAGGCCCCTAGTGTGGTGGGGTTTGCTCTCAGGAGTGCTGTCCTCTTGGCACAAGCTTTCTTTTGAAGGGTCACCAGTAGCTTGTGATGGATTATTCCCTATCCTAGTGGCCCTCTCACCCGGACCCGACTCCCTCCATCGCGACCTGCCCTCTCTAAGCTTGATTCATGGGTCCTTCCACCTCACTGGTGCTCACCAAAAGGCCTAGTTAACATTACAGCTCCTTTATGTTGGAGGGTCTTATAAAAAAGATGCTCTCCTCTTCTCGACACACACACACACACACACACACACACACACACACACACACACACACACACACACACACACACACACACACACACACACACACACACACACACACACACACACACACACACACACACACACACACACACACACATTCACACACACACACATACATTCACACATACATGGCCAGATAGGGCCCCTCTTTTTGGAGCTGCCTGACACAATAACCCCTGAGTGACCTTTCAGCTGTGAAATGCAGCTAATTTAAACTGTGCCTGAACCTCACATTGTGTGTTTGGAAATGCCTCGTCAGAAGACAGAGAGCTAGTCACCACTGTGCAGAGATCTGTTTGTAAATACTGTCACATCCAGGTCCAATAAGGCCCTGCCTGAGAAACCTGCATTAATTAAATATTGCTCTAATGCGCCACATGTATTCACATACAGTACAGGGCCTACTGTGACAGGGACAGAGTGAATAGGGAAGACCAATTCCAGACCTGGGATGTTGTTGCGCTTCTTAGCTGGATATCCTGTTCCTTTATGTGAAAAATGTAGTGTTGCAAGTTCTACCGGTACCATGGTAATATCACAGTACCAAAAACTTCATTATACCAACATTTTAGAATACCGTAGTATTGTTTCATATGATACTAACACATTTTTCAGCCCTTCCGATCTAATGAGTTATATCCACTTCACTTTCATGTGCATATCACGTTTGGCAGCTGTAATCAGCCAGCTGTATCTTTCTAAAATGATCCGCCAAAATTGTTGCAACCCCTATTACTAGCCTGTTCAACCTCTATTTCGTATAGTCTGAGATCCCCAAAGATTGGAAAGCTGTCGCGGTCATCCCCCTCTTAAAAGGGGGAGACACTCTAGACCCAAACTGCTACAGACCTATATCTATCCTACCCTGCCTTTCTAAGGTCTTCGAAAGCCAAGTTAACGAACAGATCACTGACCATTTCAAATCCCACCCTACCTGCTCCGCTGTGCAATCTGGTTTTCGAGCTGGTAATGGATGCACCTCAGCCTCGCTCGAGGTCCTAAACAATATTATAACCGCCATCGATGAGAGACAATACTGTGCAGCTTTATTCATCGACCTGGCCAAGGCTTTCGACACTGTCAATCACCACATTCTTATCGGCAGACTCAACAGCCTTGGTTTCTCAAATGACTGCCTCGCCTGGTTCATCAACTACTTCTCAGACAGAGTTCAGTGTGTCAAATCGGAGGGCCTGTTGTCTGGACCTCTGGCAGTCTCTATGGGGGAGCCACAGGGTTCAGTCCTCGGGCCGACTCTTTTCTCTGTATATATCAATGATGTCGCTCCTGCTGCTTGTGATTCTCTGATCCACCTCTACGCAGACGACACCATTCTGTATACTTCTGGCCCTTCTTTGGAGACTGTGTTAACTAACCTCCAGACGAGCTTCAATGCCATACAACTCTCCTTCCGTGGCCTCTATCTGCTCTTAAATGCAAGCAAAACTAAATGCATGCTCTTCAACCGATCGCTGCCCACACCTGCCTGACCGTCCAGCATCACTACTCTGGATGGTTCTGACTTAGAATATGTGGACATCTACAAATACCTAGGTGTCTGGTTAGACTGTAAACTCTCCTTCCAGACTCACATTAAGCATCTCCAATCCAAAATTAAATCTAGAATCAGCTTCCTATTTCACAACAAATCATCCTTCACTCATGCTGCTAAACATACCCTTGTAAAACGGACTATTCTACCAATTCTTGATTTTTTATTTGATTTATTTTACCTTTATTTAACCAGGCAAGTCAGTTAAGAACAAATTCTTATTTTCAATGACGGCCTAGGAACAGTGGGTTAGGGGCAGAACGACAGATTTGTACCTTGTCAGCTCGGGGGTTTGAACTCACAACCTTCCGGTTACTAGTCCAACACTCTAACGACTAGGCTACCCTGCCTAACCACTAGACTACCCTACAAAATAGCCTCCAAAACTCTACTCAGCGAATTTGATGCAGTCTATCACAGTGACATCCGTTTTGTCACCAAAGCCCCATATGCTACCAACCACTGCGACCTGTATGCTCTCATTGCCTGGCCCTCGCTTCATATTAGTCGCCAAATCCACTGGCTCCAGGTCATCTATAAGTCTTTGCTAGGTAAAGTCCCGCCTTATCTCAGCTCACTGGTCACCATAGTAGCACCTACCTGTAGCACGCGCTCCAGCAGGTATATCTCACTGGTCACCCCCAAAGCCAATTCCTCCCTTGGCCGCCTTTCCTTCCAGTTCTTTGCTGCCAATGACTGGAACAAACTGCAAAATTCACTGATGCTAGAGACTCATATCTCCCTCTCTAGCTTTAAGCACCAGCTCAGAGCAGCTCACAGATCACTGCACCTGTACACAGCCCATCTGTAATTAGCAGAACCAATTACTTCATCCCCCATATTGTTATTTATTTTGCTCCTTTGCACCCCAGTATCTCTACTTGCACACTCATCTTCTGCACATCTATCACTCCAGTGTTTAATTGCTATATTGTAATTATTTCGCCACTATGGTTTATTTATTGCCTTACCTCCGTTATCCTACCTCATTTGCACACACTGTATATAGACTTTTTCTATTGTATTATTGACTGCATGTTTGTTTATTACATGTGTAACTCTGTGTTGTTGTTTGTGTTGCACTGCTTTGCTTAATCTTGGCCAGGTCACAGTTGTATATGAGAGTTTGTTCTCAACTAGCCTACCTGGTTAAATAAAGGTGAAATAAATAAAATAAATCCCCTATCAGCCCACACTCCAGAAGGGTGCAACTGCAGCCGCAATTCAGGGCGTTCCTGCATGTGGGCATTCTTGCAACTGCAGGAAACCCTCTTTATACTTCTACTGGTCTATTTTTCAGCTATGACTCCAGTACGTAGGCAGGAGGCAGGGTCACTGGTACAAGAGCTAGTAAACACTGCTATAGTGTTCTATGCAAGCTAGCTAGTTAGCACAAACCGTCACCACAGCCTCCTGCCTGCTGTGCTAGCGGGAGGCCGGAGCAACCGGTACGGACAGGTGGGAGCGAAGGACACTGTCTACCTCAGACAATACATTTATTTCCCTTTTGACCCACTTTCAAAAGTGTCACACTAACATGGGGGGTTCATGAATGGGATGCTCTGGGGGGAGTGTTCCAACATGCAGGAACACCCCGATTTGCAGACCACAGTTGCACACAATTGCTTCACTCACTTGCTTCTCTACGACCACTCTTCATGTTTATCTATTCCTCCATCAGTTTCTAAAATAGAATTTCGCCGTGGCGAGCAGGGATGCAGGTCCGGATGAGTCTTCTGTTGTTGGATTTGTAGTTTTGTTACAATGGAGCAGCGGGCAGAGCGATCAATGTTGATGCATTGTATAATTTCATCGCCGGTTATAACCAAGAGCGAAGGCCAGTTGGAGTAGACTTTGCAAGTTCACTGTCATGCAGCCTCTGAGTGCCAGAGAGGCATGCCCGCAGCTTTACAGCAAAGAACATGGCTTGTCTGTAGCCGAGACGGTTAAAAAAATATGACCCATATTACCGGAGAAGCCTAATTCCACAAACCATGTCACGGCCGTTTTAAAGGAACCCCGGGTCGCTAATGAATGGTTTGATAACAAACAACGTTGTTCAGTCGTTGCCTAGCTGGCTAACAACCTGGTGACTTGACAGTAGGTCTAGGCAAATTCGATTGGAACTGGAAGAAAGGAAAAGGGTCTGCTACTCGTCATGAGATGTGCTTCAAAGTGAGGATTCATATAGGCCTAATGTCAGCCTGAACTATATCAAAAATCAATTTATTTTTGGTGCTCCTTAAATTCTGTTTGGTGCCTTATGTTTTAAAAGTTTGGAGGTGTGTCTGTGTGTGTGTGTGTGTGTGTGTGTGTGTGTGTGTGTGTGTGTGTGTGTGTGTGTGTGTGTGTGTGTGTGTGTGTGTGTGTGTGTGTGTGTGTGTGTGTGTGTGTGTGTGTGTGTGTGTGTGTGTGTGTGTGTGTGTGTGTGTGTGTGTGTGAGAGAAAGGTAGCCAGAGAGAGTGTCTGAGGAAGGGAGGGAGGTTGTGTATGTCTGTGTTAACTGCAGAGTAAAGAAGGTTTCATCCAGTGTTTTCACCTTACGGACACAATGACATGCAGATCTTTATGCATGTACAGTATATTCCTTCCCCCTATTCCTACAGCCAAATCACAGGTAGGCCTTTTCAAATATGAGCAAATCAGCCATTTTATGCAGTATTCTAGTATACGCTGAACAGTGAGAAGTTAGGTTCAATGTGTTGTATTGAGCAGAAGTCTCAATTTCAGTGACAGGTGTTTGCATGGCACATGTGCAGAAGGTTTAGAATAAGTGTTCGGTACTGCGATACTACTCGGTATTGTGCTACTTGTCCTGGTATCGTTAGTATCGTTAGTAAAATGTATGTGACAACACTAGTTGTTATATAGTATGCTGCATGTGGCTGTGGTCATTCGATCGTGATGGATGGAAAATCACATGTTTAAAGGAGATGAGAGAACTGATGTGCCACGTATACAAACGTTTACATTCTTGATGTATTTGATGCTATTACATCGTAATAGTGACAAATGATCTAGGAGATTGCAATTAGATGTTCATGTATTACACTGAGTGTATTAAACTTTAAGAGCACCTTCTCTTTCCATGACACGGACTGACCAGGTGAATCCAAGTGAAAGCTAGGATCCCTTATTGATGTTACTTGTTAAATCCTCTTCAATCAGTATAGATGAAAAGGAGGAGACAGGTTAAATAATGATTCTTAAACCTTGAGACAGTTGAGAAATGGACTGTGTATGTGTGCCATTCAGAGAGTGAATGGGCAGGGCAAAATATTTAAGTGTCTTTGAACGGGGCATGGTAGTAGGTGCCAGGCGCACCGGTGTCAAGAACTGCAACGCTGCTGGGTTTTTCACACTCAACAGTTTCCCAAAAGGCATACAACCAACTTGACACAACTGTGGGAAGCATTGGAGTCATCATGGGCCAGCGACCCTGTGGAACGCTTTGGACACCTTGTAGACTCCATGCCCCGACGAATTGATGCTGTCCTGAGAGCAAAGGGGGATGTGCAACTCAATGTTAGGAAGGTGTCCTTGATGTTTTGTACAATCAGTGGATATGCACACTGCGTTTACAGTGCTATATTGAGAGTTACGTTAGCACAGAGTTCGACAGTGCTGCTTTTGTTGGGTTATGTCTGATGTATTGTGGTACATGGTTGATTGCTTTGTTTTGTAACTTCACTTGGGTTTGAGATCAAGAACAACACCGTTGAGTCGAAATCACTGTTACTGAGTTATCATTCTCAACATTGACGACAAGGATGGCTGAACTCTCCCACCACCTCCTCCCTTCCTCGCATTATCGGGTGAGGCCCCCGATCCCATGGGGTCGCTGGTTAGAGTGCTTTGACGCGTACAATAGCGCTTGGGCGTCATGATGTCAATGCTGCACGGAAAAGGGCACTTCTATTCCATTCATTGGGAGCGTTAGTCCAGTGTGTGCTCGGAACATTGGGAACAGCACACACCTACACTGCGTGTATGGCACTCTTAAATGCCCACGTCACCAACCCACAAAGTGCTCTCCTCCGGCAGTTCATCTTCAGACTGAGTCAACAACTCCCCGGTGAGTCTGTGCAAATCTATGTACAGTAGCTAACATGAGGGTCTTAGCTAGCTCATGCAAGTTTGGCACACTTCAAGACGAGATGGTTCGGGATCAACTGATAGAACACACAAACAATGCTAAAGTGCCGGAAAGACTGTTGCTCGACCCAGCCGATTGTACATTGACACGAGCAATTGATCTTGCTTCCTAAGTCGAGTCAACAGCCGAGTGTGCTGCTAGGTCAGAGGTGGACAACTCCAGTCCTCAGGACCTGATTGGTGTCAGTTTTTCCCCAGCCCCAGCTAACACACCTGACTCCAATAATCACCTAATCATGATCTTCAGTTTAGAATGCAATTTGATTAATCAGCTGTGTTTGCTAGGGATGGACAAAGTGTGATCCGGCCCCCGAGGACTGGAGTTGCCCACCCCTGTGCTAGGTTAACACAGCGAGTGACCAGCCCCTTCCCCGCTGGTTTCTCACACAACTTCACGCTGCAGCCTACACTCACTGACAGCTCTCTCGGCCCTGATGTCAGCTCTACCGAATCAGTGCAGCTCACGTGACAGCAGCGATCACAACCACGGAAACAGCGTTGAAACAGTGGATCCCGTTCCCATGCTATGAGAGCTCAGAATTGCACTGCGTGCGGCCCAACCTGGTGCAATTGTGGAAGACCAAACCATTTGCCAATGTCTGCCACTCTTTCCCTGTAGCCCCTTAAAACACAGAACATCATTCTCAGTCTCCAACTATGATCCACAATGTGAGCTCTGGGCCAGTGGCTTACAAATCACGCAGTCAACCTTAGTGATGTATGTATTCACCTGCTGTCGGATTCTGGTACCAGTGTGTCACTGCTGAATGTGGACACATACAATCACCTTTTTTGCCCCCTACCGCTCTCTACTTTCTCCACTTCCCTCAGTGGATAAGGTGATTCAGAAATCGACCTAGTGGGCCCACTCCAACTCACTGTTCGCTACGGTACAAAAGTGTTCCCCGACTCCTGTTTCCATGTAGTGCACTGTGGCGCTAATCCTCTTGGACACCGGTGGGTCAGAGATTCTGCATGTCACCTAACTGTGGCAACACAGATGGCCAACGCTGTTCAATGGTCTGGGCTGTCTCAATATCCTACACCCACCAGCCACTGATCGACCCCAGCGTTATCCTGTCATACAGCCACTGCGTCACATTCAGATGACTATTTGTGAGTAGGTTGATGCTCATCTAAATAACCTACTGGAACAGGATGTAATTGAGCCAGTTGAGGCCTCCACTTCGATCTCAAACCTAGTGATAGCAAGGAAAAAGTCTAGCGCTTTACGCATCAGCATGGACCATTAACCAGTGAATAAGACCGTCATTCCTGACAAATATCCACTGCCCAATTCAGAGGAACTTACAGCCCTGTTCTACAGCTCTAATGTGTTCTCAAAACTGGACCTGCGGTAGGGCTATCTCCAGGTGCCCCTCCAACCCAGCAGCAGGAACCTCGTGATGGCATCTTTTGCTACAAGCAGATGCTGTTTGGACTGAGTTCTGCGCCCAGCTGCTTTCAAAACGTATGACCTCAGTGCTGGCAGGTATCTCCAGGGTGGCCATCTACCTGGACAACATTGTTGTGCATGGGCCCACGACCTTCACTCATGACGAGCGCCTACACAGGGTGTTTACCGCTCTGGCCAAACTCAAGCTCACACTTAACGGCTGACGGCGTCTCCCCTTACCAGTCCTACGTTGACGCCATCCACAGCATTCCAGAGCCCAGCTCAACTTTCCAGTTGCCTCCTTCCTTGGCATGACCGGGGACTTTCTAAAGTTTCTGCCCCAGTACTTAGCCTCCACAGCCCCACTGCGCCAACTCCTACCGTTATCCTAGATACAGAAGGCGGTGGAGAAACACATCGCCTTTGCTTCCTGGGCCCTCAACACCACTGAACAGAGGTATTCTGTGTGCGAGCGTAAGGCGTTGGCCTTTATCTGGGAATATGAGCGATGGCATCTGTACCTGTATGGGTACACATCCGGTCTGGCTGCTTCACCCAATACAACGTCAGCCTCAAGTTCACCCGACCAATGTGGTCGCAAGATCTGCTCTTCAGATCAGCCGTTCACACCGGCTCAGAACACACGGAACAGGACATCATCCAAATGCTGCACGAACCCCTCCAGACAAAAGTCTCTCTCTATGAGCTCAAGGAGGCATCTGAACAGGTTCCAGTTCTCTCCCAGCTATGTACCTTCTTCAGGAACGGCTGGCATCGTAAGGTGTCTGAGGAACATTCTGCATTCTCCAGAGTCAAGGACGAGCTCTCCTGCTCAGGCTTTTGTCCCGAGTGCCCTTCACGCGTGTTTCTTGTCGATGGCGCGCAAAGGCCACTTGGGCATAGTGAAGCTCAGACAGAGATGCTGAGAGCTGGTGTGGGGGCCAGGCATCGACCCGGAAATCAAAGCTCTGGTCAAGGACTGTGCAGCCTGCCTGGTGAGTGGCAAACCTGGCCATCATGCCCCTCCACTCATGCAACCCCTCACCTGGCCTGCTGAGCCATGGGAGCACCTACAGTTGGATATCTGTGGTGAGATCCATAGTGTTCCCCACCACCAACGGTTCTTGGTGGTGGCCTACAATCTACACTCAAATTGGACAAAGGTCATTGTGGTCGGCTCAGTCCCTCTTCTCCCGCTGGGGTACAGCAAAGACCATCACCACAGACAACTCGCCCCAGCTCCTCTTTAAACCTGCTAAGTATTTGCTTTTGCTAATTTTACAGCTTATTAAGCCAGATCTGATGTCTCCAGGCTAGATCTACATGTAGAGCGGACAACCAATCAGAGGGTCTGTTCTGCACAAGACTCTGCATGTTCTCTACTAACAGGAACATGAACATTTTAGCACAGAGAAATGTTTATCAGCGATATCTGGCTAGACAAATAATAGTAGTGGCCTGAGAATATTTGTAGTTTTTTATTAGATCACAAATCCTATCTCCAAATTGTGGATGACATCACGACATTCCAATGTTTTATTTTTGTTTAAAGAAAATAATGTAACATTTATAAAATCTCTACTTTTCTCTAACCTGATAGAATGGTCAGAGCTGCTGATAATACTATGGAAAAATAGTAGTTATGGAAAATAACAAATGATATAACAAAGAGAGACATTGTTTGTAGCGCTATTATGTGGAGTGATTGTAATCTAATTAAAGACCAGTAGAGATTATTAAAAGGGAATAGAGAGATGAGGATGAGGAGGGGAGTGATCACCCCTTAGATATAGTAGCTTGTCATAATGCATGGGGCTGCAGCTTTTTCAGGACGGTGTATTTAATGTGAAGGGAGTACTTACATGTATTTTCCCCCTTCACATTGTGCTCTCTTCATGCCTCCCCCAAGCCTCTGGGCGAGTGCTCGCTATGATCAAATATTTACTGTCCTGTCGGGCCACGCTTGCCTCAAGTCTGTACCAGGCCTTACATCCCAAGCTACAGACAATACTTTGGACTAGGCGGTCTATCAGCTAAGTAGAACATAGACCTGTAAACAGTACATAGATTTACTTCTTCGGACTTCCATGGAATTCTAAGAATTAGCACAGTAAATACCCACAGTTTACTGAACATTTTCACCAACATGTTTTTCCCCCTGAGAGAATAACGTTTTACCCATTTATTTTGGGTTCTTGACATTACCATTAAAATCAAACCTCTCTCTTGTGTGCTTTAGTTTTTGTAAGTAGAAGGACAAGAGCAAAATCCCTGGAACAGCCCCAGAACAACACGTTACAATTCTATATATGTGACCAACAGTAGTAGAGTTGAGTTTCATCTTAAGCTGATTTAAGAACCAGAGGTCTTTGAGGAGACAGTGGGCTTAGAATTGCAGTGAAACAAGTTTTGAGGGCAATATTACCCCTGGCTTACAGTGAGGTAGTGGTTAGGGGGTTTAGATTCAGGCTCATGTTAGGGTAGAAGTCTATAGCTGGAGTCAAAGTTTTAATTGGAGCAAAGGAGTTCGGTTTGCACCGAGGGCTTGGATTACGTTTGAGTTTAGTTGTCTAAACTTCCTTCGTATCAGCTGTGCTTTTGTATAAAACATTACTCACATATTCATTATATACATTGTATATGCTTATTTGCCTCAAACATTTCTAGTATGGTCTGAGAATTGGAGGTGAAAGTCCCAGGAAAAAGTACTGTGTTGAATTAGTACCTAATACTTATGTCATTAGCCGTAAACCCCAGCCAATGGAATTCCTTTGATGCTGTTGAGGGTATTTTCCTAATCTCTATTTGGGGGAATTATGGCATTTAGGTCACAAACTATTCACTCACATAAGTGATATAAACACTGTTAAACCTCTACAAAGTCTTCAGATTGGATCCCTCCTGATCCTGGCTTCACTTACACACACTCCCACTTGTACGTGGATGGGGATTTTCTAATAGCATGACCGGGAACACATGCTCTATTACTACCTTTGTAAACCAACGTGTTAAAGTATTGCAGAAAAAAATATTCAATTGGATGAAAAGGAAACATTAAGGGAAAAAAAGCTAAATGTATTTGCTTTAAGTATTTAATAATTTTACTGAGTTGTATTTGTTTTTTGTTAATTTAGTATTGTGTCTGGAGCAGGCTCCAGCTGTGCAGTCTTCCTGCTGCCTCCTCCTCCATCCACAGGTGGGAAGAACAGAACAAAGGAGAGCAACTGCCATCCCGCCACCTCCCAGAGGCCCCTTGGCTGTGACGGCTGTGACAGTGGGACTCTTCCCTCAGTTCCCCCTGTCCACTGCTGCCAAGCTCTGCCAGGCCCTGCCAGGCTCCAGAGATGCCCCGCTCTCTGTCTGTCTCTCTGGGCCCCAAGTCAAAGGGCCCATGAAAGCAGGAGTGGGCGAAGATTGGAGACCTCAAGATATTCATCCCCCCCCACCTCTCCATCTGCTACAAGTGTGTCTGTTCTCTGTGTCTCTCCCTCCATCCCTCCTCTGCTCTGGTCATCATGGCCCTGACCTGCTCCCCAGCCGGCCACCATCACTCTGCTGTCACTTCACTGGTACACCACTGTCACTTACCTAGCTTGACTAATACACAGCCTAGACCACTATTTTGCTTAAATTAATCCTTAACCCTCAAACTACCGACTGGGGTCATTTTGAAGCATATTTGAGGCATATTTTTGAACATAGCCCAAAGGTGGTTCATTAAATTCCTCTAATTATTCATTACTTTGTCAATGAAGTTGTTCGTAATAAAAACTAAATCATTGTTTAGTGTTTCTGCATCAATATAGACTTTAAAAAAAGTCATTTAGAGTCATTTTGACCCCAGCCAAAAACACCAAATTCCGCCTATAGTAATTTGATAGATAGGACCTTTATTTGAATCTAGATTTCTCTGGAGACGTAATAACAAGTGATCCATACAACCAGAGGGTGGAGTGGGACCTGTATCAGTTATTGTGTCCAGATCAAGAGATCATCTGCAGAGATATAACTCCCCATGTACTCTCATAATATTGTACTTTTCTATACCATGTATTGTGTGACTGTGTACAAAACCAAAATTTTGTGCATACAAAAATCTGTCAATGGTATTAAAGACTGACAAATGTATAAATACTTGATAGAACTGCAATACAGAACTCAGATACACTCTGAAAGGAATCTACACAGAGAGCTGTGTTGGTGTGTATTCTCTGAAAAAATATTCAAAGGCAAATCTAAAAACGTATTTATCTGAATACAGGTTTCTTTGGAGGTATAATATTAAGTTGTACATATCCTCAGAGGATGGAGGGGAACCTGTATCAGTGATTATGGCTAGATAGACGCATCAGCTGCAGAATTCAAACCACCTTATGTACTCACCTATGGTTAAATGACCTTACAGATATGCTTACAGTGCCATGCGAAAATGTTCACCCCCCTTGTCGTTTTTCCTACTTTGCTGCATTACAACCTGCAATTTAATTGGATTTTTAGTTGGATTTCACGTAATGGACATACACAAAATAGTCCATATTGGTGAAGTGAAACGGGAAAAAATACTTGTTTCAAAAAATTCTAAAAAATACAAAAACGGAAAAGTGGTGCGTATTCACCCCTTTTGCTATGAAGCCCCGAAATAAGATCTGGTGCAAACAATTACCTTCAGAAGTTACATAGTTCATTAAATAAAGTCCACCTGCGTGCAATCTAAGTGTCACATGATCTGTCACATGATCTCAGTAATTATACACCTGTTCCGAAAGGCCCCAGAGTCTGCAACACCACTAAGCAAGGGGCACCACCAAGCAAGTGGCACAATGAAGACCAAGGAGCTCTACAAAACAGGTCAGGGACAAAGTAGTGGAAATGTACAGATCAGGGTTGGGTTTATACAAAAATATCAGAAACTTTGAACATCCACCATTAAATCCATTATAAAATAATGGAAAGAATATGGCACCACAACAAACCTGCCAAGAGAGGGCAGTCCACCAAAACTCACAGATCAGGCAAGGAGGGCATTAATCAGAGAGGCAACAAAGAAGGAGCTGCAAAGCTCCACAGCAGAGATTGGAGTATCTGTCCATAGGACCACTTTAAGCCGTACACTCCAAAGAGCTGAGCTTTACAGAAGAGTGGCCAGAAAAAAAGCCATTGCTTCAAGAAAATAACAAGTGAACATGTTTGGTTTTTGCTAAAAGGCATGTGAGAGACTCCTCAAATATATGGAAGAAGGTACGACGGTCAGATGAGACAAAAATTTAGCTTTTTGGCCATCAAGGAAAAACGCTATGTCTGGCACAAACCCAACACCTCCCATCACCCTGAGAACACCATCCCCACAGTGAAGCATTGTGGTGGCAGCAGGGATGTTTTTCATCAGCAGAGACTTGGAAACTGGTCAGAATTAAAGGAATGATGGATGGTGCTAAATACAGGGAAATTCTTGAGGGAAACCTGTTTCAGTCTTCCAGTGATTTGAGACTGGGATGGAGGTTCACCTTCCAATGACCCTAAGCATACTGCTAAAGCAACACTCGAGTGGTTTAAGGGGAAACATTTAAATGTCTTGGAATGGCCTAGTCAAAGCCCAGACCTCAATCCAATTGAGAATCTGTGGTGTGACTTAAAGATTGCTGTACACCAGCAGGAACCCATCCAACTTGAAGGAGCTGGAGCAGTTTTGCTTTTTGAAGAATGGGCAAAATTCCCAGTGGCTCGATGTGCCAAGCTTATAGAGACATACCCCAAGAGACTTGCAGCTGTAATTGCTGTAAAAGGTGGCTCTACAAAGTATTGACTTGGGGGGGAGGGGTGAATAGTTATGCACACCCAAGTTTTCAATTTTTTGTCTTATTTCTTGTTTGTTTCACAAAAAAAATGTCCATCTTCAAAGTGGTAGGCATGTTGTGTAAATAAAATGATACAAACCCCCCAAAAACATATTCTAATTCCAGGTTGTAAGTCAACAAAATAGGAAGAATACCAAGGGGGTGAATACTTTCGCAAGGCACTGAAGTGGCAGTCAAAACAGTTCATAAAAGTCTGTCAGTGATATGAATACTTGGTAGAACTGTAATACAGTTACCCTCTAAATTATACACATAGTGCTGTATTGGTGTGTATTCTTTGAAACATAGTTATTCTATGGGAAATATTATGTAAATACGGAATTCCTATAATATCCTCAAATAGTTGATATGTGCAACTTGTTATGGTATTTGGGTTGCTATACCTTTGGCTTGAAGTAACTTTGAGGATTTGGGCATGCTTTTGGAAGCATCATGCCGTACGTCCTACCACTTCCATTGTTTCACTAGCAGCGAAGCTAATGCTGCCTGTGGGGTAGAGAAATAGGATCAATGGATGGATCACTTTTTGTCAATCAAATTCAGTATATTTCAAATGTTGGTGTGCCGGCCCTTTAAATGGTAGTCATTTTTACCACATAAATATGACAAAATTAGTATTTACTTCAAAGTTCTAAAAACTAAATTATACAACAATCAAATGTTGGTAAATCAGTCTGTTAGGTTTTGTTTTTTTTTTCATATAAAAAATATTAACATGTCTAATGATGTTTTGATACAAATTAAGTTGATATGTTGCTATGGTTGTAGCTTTTCCAATAGTTTGTTCCCCAGTTGGTAATCCATGTATGTAAAATAGTTGATGTTATGAGGGTTAATATATAGTACTCAAATTCTAGTAAGTTAAGCATTACAGAAGTGGTTCGTCATCCAATTAGTCAAATCTCCACTTGTTCTTGTGTTAAACAAAACCTGTGAACCAGACCCACCATTCAACCAGACAGTGTAGTTTTTGGAGCAGCCTTGGAGAAAGGGATCAGGAACTTGAAGAGTCACTTCAGTTCCACTCCAGTGGCTGCTGTTCCATTCGGAGCTCCACTCTTCACTTGTGTCCCTGTGTGAACACCCAGAAAGGAGGGTCATCAGGCAGTTTCATTAGCCAGGAGATAAGCATGCTCGTGTGGACAGGACAGGAGTGGTCCTTTATCTGCACGACTGGAGGGGTGAGGTGGTGGTGGGGAAGGGGACGGATGAAGTGGCTCTTACCGCAAATTACAAGTACCCAAAAACCCCTCAGGAGGGGAAAAAGCACCCTCCTCATCCCCTCCTCATCTTCGCAGCATTGTTCACGAAGTGCCACGGGCCAGCAACCCAATCCCCACTCAGACACAACTACTCTTAACCCCTTTTAACACGTTCATTACCTTATGTGGATTTACACACAGGGCAGTGCTTAAACTGCCCTTTTGAGAGTTTGGGACTTTAAGGCTCTTTCTGCATTTTTTTTGTCAAAATTGAGTTATTGACATGGCCTTGTTCCGTTCAAAGTTCTGTACCCACAATGTGCTCTAAATACCACAATTTATATTAAGTTCAAAAGAATGCAAGATGAAAAATAGCTGACACCATTCAAACCAATGAGAGTTTGGAACTGTCAATCCAAATATCTAAAAATCTTCTTTTTGCATGTTGTCCTAAACTCTCGCTTTGTTATGACTGTTGGCACTGGCCTGCTCGGGGGAAGTTTAGTGCTGCTGGTGTGGAGTTAGCCACCTCTACACTCCAATGACTGTCAATCTGACTGTTGTTCCAAATTGGGATTATCAATGTAAACTTTTGGCTAATGTCTGTACATCCACGCACACACACAAACTTTGCAATGTTGTTCCAACCTGTATGTATAAACACCGAAAGCTTCAGCATTGATCAGATGAGTAGCCTACGTGTGTTCCCCTCCTTTTGCCAATTCCAGGGAATCGGTTGCTTTCCATTTGGTATTTTAATTGTCAACCTGGTTAGGGAATTACTTGCTTAGCAGAAACACAGTAGGGTAACGAAACACTGGAACGCTCTTTACCTGCCTTCACCGGATGTTAGTTTGTAGTAAAACCAGGCATTTTGCTCTCTGTATTAAGTTTATAATGTTATACACATCTGCATCAACATGATGGAACGGTTTGCTTCTCTGATGAGCTAACAACGTGGAATTACTGTCACGTTCGTTGAAATGAGTGGACCATGGCGCAGCGTGCGTGGAGTTCCACATTATATTTAATAGTGAAACTTACAATAAAAACAACAAAGAATATAACAAAATGTGCAGTGCTCAAGGCAACTATACAAAAACAAGATCCCACAAACAGCAAGTGGGAAAAGGCTGCCTAAATATGATCCCCGATCAGAGACAACGATAGACAGCCGCCTCTGATTGGGAACCTTCCCAGGCCATCATAGAAATGCAAAAACTAGTGTACCCACCCTAGTCGCACCCTGACCTAACCAAAATAGAGAATAAAAAGGATCTCTAAGGTCAGGCCGTGACAATTACAGTGCCTTCGGAAACTATTCATACCCCTCGACTTATTCCAAATTTAGTTGTATTACAGCCTGAATTCAAAATAGATTTTAAAAAATACCCCATAATAACAAAGTGAAAACATGTTTTTAGAAATGTTTGCAAATGTATTGAAAATAAAAGTGAAAAATAAAATGTACAAAGTATTCATGCCCCTAAGTCTATATATGTTAGAATCACCTTTGGCAGCGATTACAGCTGTGAGTCTTTCTGGGTAAGTCTCTAAGAGCTTTGCACACCTGGATTGTACAACATTCTTCAAGTTGGTTGTTGATCATTGCTAGACAGCCCTTTTCAATTCTTGCCACAGATTTTCAAGACGATTTAAGTCAAACTCTAACTAGGTCACTCAGGAACATTCAATGTCATCTTGGTTAGCAACTCCAGTGTATATTTGGCCTTGTGTTTTGGGTTATTGTCCTGCTGAAAGGTTCATTTGTCTCCCAATGTCATTTGGAAAGGAGACTGAACCAGGTTTTCCTCTTCCTCTTGCCAATGACAAGCATACCCATAACATGTTGCAGCCACCACCATGCTTGAAAATATGAAGAGTGGTACTCATTGATGTGTTGTGTGGGATTTGCCCAAAACATAACGGTTTGTATTCAGGACATACCTTTTTTTGCAGTTTTACTTTAGTGCCTTACTGCAAACAGAATGCATGTTTTGGAATATTTTTATTCTATACAGGCTTCCTTCTTTTTACTCTGTCAATTAAGTTAGTTATGTGGAGTAACTATAATGTTGTTGATCCATCCTCACTTTTCTCCTGTCACAGCCATTAAACTCTTACTGTTTTAAAGTCGCCATTGGCCTCATGATGAAATCCCTGAGCGGTTTTCGTCCTCACCGTCAACTGAGTTAGAAAAGACGCCTGTATCGTTGTAGTGACTGGGTGCATTGATACAACATCCAAAGTGTAACTCATAACTTCCCCATGCTCAAAGAGATATTCAATGTCCCATCTACCAATCGGTGCCCTTATTTGTGAGGCATTGGAAAAACTCCCTGGTCTTTGTGGTTGAATCTCTGTTTTAAATTCACTGCTCGGCTGTGGGACCTTACAGATAATTGTATGTGTGGGGTACAGATAGGGAGTAGTCATTAAAAAATCATGTTAAACACTATTGTCCACGCATCTTATTATGTGACCTATTAAGCACATTTCTTTCTGCTGAACTTATTTAGTCTTGCCATAACAAAAGGATTGAATACTTATTGACTCAAGGCATTTCAGCTTTAAAAAAAACAAAACAATTGGTAAACATTTTGAAATACCTAATTCCACTTTGACATTGTGGGGTATTGTGGATACGCGAGTGATAAAACATCTCAATTTAATCAATTCTAAATTCAGGCTGTAACACAACAAAATGTGGAAAATTCAAGGGGTGTGAATACTTTCTGACGGCTCTGTATTTCAGTGAGCACTTCTGCAGTGGTCGACATCGCCGAGCATAATCATGTCCAGTCATATTTAAATCCATGACAAACTGTCTTTCTCTTTTCTTCTCTCTTTTCCTCTCACTCTCTCTCTCTCTCTCCCTCTTCCACTATCTTCCTCCTTTTCTGTAGATACATTGCCTCCAAACTTGTCATGTGCAGTTAGTCATATGAGCAGAAAACTCCATTTGGCAGAATCCAACAGGTCAAAGACCCATAGGCATTATTTAGCCAAAAGCACGACGCACCTGTATTACCTCAGCCTACTCTCTTAAACCACTTCTGCTACCATGCTAATCAGTCTTTCCAGCTACACCCCCTCACTCCCATACCATGCTCTCACGATCAATATGGCTCTCTGCAAGAGTACAGCAGTGGAGCTACAGAAACACTTATAACACATCGTCCAAATCTTGGGTTAGTTCTATGAGGTTTTAACCTGCACAAAAACAAACCCATTCGGGGTATTAAGAAAAGGCCTTATTTCAGGTGACTTGTTCGCCAACAACAACAAAAAGCACGGGAACGAATCAGATCAGATATTTTGTGATGGCCGTGCTACCCGGCTCAACATGCATGTCGTCAGAGAATTCTTACAGCTCCGCGTTCCATTGAGCAGAAACATTGCTCCTGTCCTGACAGAGCCAAACCTGACCAAATCACACGCACGGCTAGGTGGTATGTGTCACATTGTGGGCTCTACAAATGTAGAGTCTACCAATGTAAGTCTAGTGGGTGTGAGACTATTATCATGTTGATAGGAGGGGGATCAGCGTTGCCCATTGTTTCACACCTTTGACTCATTCCAGCTGGTTGTCACTTGTCCACGGGTCCACTGTTGATGACATACTAATACAAGGCATTATAATTATTATGCCAGTGCTGTCAATCAGAATTTACTAATAATACTAATAATTTAAGCATAATTTGACCGCCACCACCAACTGCCTTAGGAAATCGCAGTAGTTTTTTTTCTGTTGCTCAGAAAGTGAACATGATCATTTAACATGGAATGTTCCCAGCGGTGTTGTTTCTATAATGATGGCTGTTGATGTGTGTTGATGTCTCACTGGATCCAGTTTAGTGTTGTCAATGTCACTTGCTATGGTAAAAAAATAAAAAAGAATCCGTTGACATTGTGCTTCCGAGCGTTACCTGTGTCCCTTTGGGGTCTCCTCTCTGCTCTGCCCTGTCTCATATATCAGACAGCACAAAGGAACAGTCTCTATTCTTCATGACCCCAAACTGACTCACTTTTACAAATGTCAGGTGTCAGTGTCCAGTAGCACCACGATCGGTGACACATTAGCCCCTCTGTGTCCACAGGTTTGCTCTACATAGAACACTACAGAAGAGATTCTTCAGCAGAGACTGAACTAACTCAACCATTCAAATGGGTGAAGTGCAATGTTTCTGATAGGTTAGACACCAATGGCTGACCATCCTTCTGTACAGCATCAGAACTGAGGTTTGAGGCCAGGTAGCATGCTGACATGGCCTGAAGCCCTGCAGGAGAATAACAATTGAAGTTTCATTCCAAAACGCTAAATATCCAAGTTTCAGAAATGTTTGTAAATGAGCTTTTATTGTTATTAGAAATTATGAAAGAGATTGGTGTGTTTTTTCACTATCTAATCATGGCATGATTCAGTGACAGATGTGTTTGTTTCAAATCTATCACTTGATGGTTTCATTTCAGAGACACAAATAATATAGATGAAAAATGCCTTATATCCGCCTCACAAGCTAGGTTTCCATCAAATTAGCGCCAGATCTTCATGCAAATATTACAAAATCTGCATCTTCCCACCAAAGATGTATCCAACAAATAGACTTGTTTCAGATAAAAGCCTGCGGGTGATGATGTAGTGCATATAAAAAAATACATTTTGCTGTTAAATTCCCATGTACCGAATAAAAAATACAAGTTAAATGGTTTTCCATCCATTGTCAACTCTATTGTTGGTTTTGACAGATTTTTTATTTTTTTTGCATTGTATAGTGAATGTCTTGGCACGTGCGCTCTAGCCAACAGTTGTGTAGATATGCTATCTACAGGATCAGATTGTTATAACCATGAGAGCAAGATTAATTTTATTTGTCAAACGGTAGCCAAATATTGATCGTCGTGTCACCAGAATAAGACCCTCAATAGGTATTGGAAAAGAGCATCAAGCTCATTATGTGCACTTTCAGTTCAGCGTCATTTATGTAATTTGTAGCCTAATAAATTGTATGCTTTCCTGAGTTGTAGTGGGAGGACCACACAACGTATCACTCACTGCATGACTGCAAGTATACTTTAGCGTGATGGTTAAAGATATAATCTTGTCTAGCGTATTTTGCTTTGTCGACATTTGGAAGGTTTACCAACAAATTAGCTGTTTCCATCAGGCCTGTCGTGACAATTTTTATCGCATACATAGTTTGGATGATAACCTGGTTACACTCAGAGAAATAAGTAGTACTGCTTGGTTTTACACAGTCAAATGTAACAAATACGTACATGTTTAATAAATCAATGTACAAATGATACATTTGTGACATCAATATAAAAAAAATACAAATTATAATTCAATACAGTAAGTAGTATGAGATCTGTATGTAAAACATTTACATTTGACATGTTAGTAATTTAGCAGATGCTCTTATCCAGAGCGACTTAAAGTTTGTGCATTCATCTTAAGATAGCTAGGTGAGACAACCACATATCACAGTCAAATATACAGGATTTGAACATTCCATTCCAGCTAAACAATGTACATATAGTGTTTTGCAAAAAAAAACATTTTCATACACATCTAAAATCTATTAATTAAAAATCTGAGAACACTAACATTTACACACATGAAGGTACATATAAGCAGTCAATTTTGATGAAAAAACACAAATGTGAAAAATTGGTGTATATAGCTTTTCGGAAATAAACTCTTAAATTGCTACAGTCACCTCCAAAATGATTGGCACTCTTGATAAAGATGAGCAAAACAAGACCGTATAAATAAATAATACAAATGCTCAGCGTATTGTATGCTAAAAATAATTGGGGAAATGATCTTATTTTATACTAATACAATAGTTCAGAGAAATATATTTTATTTAACAAGTAATACAATTTTTTTCTCTCAAAAAGATGTGTCAAATTTATTGCCACCCCTAAAGATTATTACAAATAAAATCAAACAAAATGTCATCTGCATTAATACGTTCATTATTTTAAGTTAAGCTCAGTTTATGGCTTTACACATGTAAAATCCCTTTGCCCTCCATCACCATGGGAAATGGCAGAGAACTCACAAAGGAAAAGAGACAAATGGTTGTTGACCTTCATAAATCAGGAAATGAGTACCAGGCAATGGGTACCAAAAAATACCCCAAAATAATATATATATATATATATATATATATATATATATATATATATATATATATATATATACACCACTTACCACTATTAGGGCAACAATTAAGAAGATTAAAAACCACTGGAACAGTGGCAAACTTGCCCAGTATTGGACGCAAATGTATCTTGTCTCCACTCACAGTGAGGAAGATGGTATGGGAAGCAAAGACAAATCCATGGGCCAAAGTTGTAGAAATACAGAACTTGGCCGCATCTTCGGGTCAACAAGTCTCAAAATCTACAATGAGACTCTTTAAAATGGTTGCCAGAAAAAAGGTTTGATTGAGTGAAACCAACAAGTGTAAACGCCGCCTTTAGTTTGCTAAATGGCATTGACACTTGGATTGGAACCAGTGCAATGGTCAGATGACATAGAGCTCTTTGGCCACGCACACCAGTGGTGGGTTTGGCATTGAAAGAAGGATGCATATGCAGAAAAGAACCTCATACCTACTGTAAAATATGGTGGTGGATCATTGTTGTTATGTATTGCTTCCACTGGTCCTGGGGCCTTTGTTAGGTCAACGGCATCATAAACTTTACCAAGTACCAAAACATTTTAGCCAGAAACCTGGTTGGCTTTGCCAGGAGTTTGAAACTTGGCCACAAGTGGATCGATCACCCAGCAAGACAATAACGCCAAGCACACATCAAAATCCACAAAGAAATGCTTAATTGAACCCAAAATCAACATTTTGCAATGGCCATCTCAGTCTCCGGACTTGAACCCCATTGAAAACCTGTGGTTTGAATTGAAGAGGGCAGTCCATAATCACAGAAAGAAGGATATCAAGGATCTGGAAAGATTATGTGTGGAGGAATGGTCTAAGATCCCTCCCAATGTGTTCTCCAATCTCATAAAATATATATTTTAAAAGGCTCAGTGCCATTATCCTCGCAAGGGGAGGGTGCCGGAGTATTCAAAACAGGGGTGCCAATAATTTGGACACCTATCTTTTTAATAAATGTTTTATTACTAGCTAACCCTCTTGAGCCTAAGCCTTGGGGGGGATGTTCTACTAAGCTTCAGATGGTCATACCATGGATCATTTAGCTATTTTTAGACCCATATTTACCCCTTTGTTTTTGGCACATTCTACCCCTCATTCACTTATGTTCATTTTCACCACCCAGCAATGGGCTTGTGTGGGTCATGGAGCACAACATTTCCGTGTTTGTGTGAATCTCAGCTTTCGGTAGTGGGGTCCGAATAGATTCTATCTCAAACCGTTCAGACTAGACAGGCGATTTTGTGAGAAGACCTGTTCGGAGTTGGTACGTCAGTGTCACCGACTTCAGGCGACTCTCATGAAGCTTGTGGAGGTCGTAGAGCAACACTTTTCGTGAAAAGTAACTTTTCAGGATCCTCTCATGTCAGACAAATTAAAGCGCTGACAAGCAAAGGTCTGGTCAACCCGCTATAAGGACATGTCTGGTTTTCGCTCATAAGTTAAAGACTAGCTGATAAACTAACATTTAAAACTCTGTCAACAAAATATTTACAAAATTGGCAACAGAAGACTACAAAAGGAAATGGAGGTTGTGTCATAAATTATATACAAAGGCTTTGGTCTGTTTGTACAATCAAGAATGGTTAATTCAGACATGTATAGATGCAAACCTCAAAAGGCTTTAAGGCCTTGCGCTACTATGCATTGTTGCAGTGAAAGGTTTTAGTGGGACAGAATAAAGTAAAACTCTTAACGACAACTATAACAAAGAACTTGTACCCAATTGAATGAAATTACTTGAAGATGTGTATAAAACACACATAGAATATTCAGAGAAATATAAATGAAATTAACTTTATTATAGAAATTGTGTCCGGGAGACTGCTAGGGAAGACCAATACTTACATTTCGACATAACAAACTGAATTATATCGAAGACACAATCTACAGTTTTTAGCTACCAATTTTTTTTTTTTTTCACCTCTTTTTTTAGCGGTTAATGCTTTCCATTTACAATGATTCTGCCAGAAAGCTTTGGAAAAGAAAAGAACAGAGAAATGGGCTTCTCGTACCCAGCTGGTACCTGCTGGTCCAGCTCTGCCTTTGAATGATACAAACTTGTTTCACCAGAGTCCACATTCTGTACACAGACTGGGAGAGCTTCTTGATATACGTTGACAAAAACTATTAATGGCAGAAAATTCTTCACAAATTATCTTCTTTTCAGCAGAAGCAAGGAACAACTCAGTTTCACAGTCCATCCACGTTGTTGTTTTTTCATTATGACATACAAATGGCCATATACAAATACACCAAAAATGACATAAGTTGGAAACGGAGAACAGAGATATTTTTCCCCCCATTAAGGATGTTACACCGGGCACTTTACAGAAGTCCTTTCTCTTTTTTTCTTTTTCAAGTCTTTGCCTCCAAAGAATGATAGAGACTGGCACAATCCCAGTACAAAATAGTGTCTTTTAGAGTCTATTTTCTCTTGTCTGTAATTAAATACTGCTGGACAGCCTCTTCGATTCAAGACAATATCCGAGGAGTCACACGTTGACGGTAGTCGTGTCTCTACTGTAGCCTGGGCCAGTACTGGGACATGTCTGCTTCACTGCCTGGCACTTGGACAGGAACAGATACTCCAGGAGAGATGAGACCTGACACAACAAACACAGAGCGGTAGATCAGTTCAGGCCTACTCATGTTTGCAAATGGTGATTCATAATGTCTTGGATGTTTGTTTATTTTGTCATGACCCCGTTTCTCTGCTTACCTGTTGAGTTGCCTCCTGAGCCTGCCATTGACTGGCTGTTCATATGTGCCTGCATATGAGGAGGGGTGTACGTGTCGTAGCTCCGCCCGTTGACTGATGGACTGGTGGGCAGCATGCAGGAGTAGGAGGTCTGGCTGGGCACAGGAGCCTGGGGGGGGTAAACAGCACACATGACAGTCAGATTCACCTGTCACCTTGCAGCATCTCATATCTATGGTCCCAACAACTAAGGGATGGGCCACACTAAGCCATGGGAACGTAAATAATGCACTATCATATTTAGTTTACAAATTCAACATAGTATTTACTACAGCATTGCCAGTTCTTAGCATTCACTTGTGACGTGTATGTGTACTTTGTATAGGTTTACATTTATTGTGGTAAATAACTTGGATGCTATGCAAAGTCATTAGAAAAAAACACCAAAAATGCTACATTTATTATTGGATCTGACGGTGATGTACTTACTTGCATAGGCAGGTTGTTGGCCATGGTGAAGCTTGGCATAGGTGGCAGGGCACTGTATGTGTTTGTAAGGGCTGTGTCTGGTCTTCCCAACATGGATCCTGACGAGAACGATACTGCAGGGGTAGGATATATACATTTATTTTAGAGACCAGTCAGCACCTGATTGCCATTTGCAACATTGATTTGCAGGAACATAGAATGGATTGAGTGGCACTCCTATCACCCACATTTGTACACATTTTTGTTTTACATGCTGATTAGGCTACAGTTCTAAAAATCCCATAAATGGATCCTACAACAATAGATGAAGGTGGAATGCACATGATGTGATAAGACGTTTTGTTAAAGATAAAGATCACTGACTCCAACCTGGTGTCGTGGGCTGTGGGATGGGCTGGTAGACACTGGTGCTGAAACTGCTGCTGATAGGGATGTGACTGGAGGAGTTACTGGCTTGCCGCCTTTGATTCCGGAGTTTCTCCTCTCTCCTCCACTTTGCCCTTCTATTTGAAAACCACACCTGAAACCACATTCATGTTTCAATGGTGAGTGTTGGATGGGTCACTTCTTTGAATGTGATTACAATGTCCCTAAATTCAAGGTGATGTTAATAGGCAGAAGGAGAGGTCACTGTACCTGTATTCTGGCCTCTGGGAGGTCAATTTTGGCAGCAAGTCTTTCCCTTGCGAAAACATCTGGATAGTGAGTTCTTTCAAACTCTGAAAAAATAAATACATTATTTAGAACTAGAATGGAAGTAATTAAATGTGATATACATCAAATATGCCTACAAAAGCATTCAGACTATTACAGTTGTGGGGGAAAAAATCTAATTTGCAGTGAAAGCGTTGAAAACAGCAATCTGTGGTAATGTTCCAAATGAATAGGCCTAGTTATGAGTCAGTCTTGATGCCTTAAGTATGCTTAAAATATACTAATTTAGTACCACCAGCTCATTAATGAGATTACTTTGGCCGACAGTTGGACGAGAACATGTGACAGTGGCGGTATAATTTACCTTTCTCAAGCGCTTCTATCTGTTCTTGTGTGAACGAAGTGCGGTTCCTTTGCAATTTTCTTTTCAGCTGAAGTCTCATTTGGGTCTCATCCGAGTCTTCTCCATTCGAACTTATTGAATTAGTGTTCTCACCTCCGCCGTCTGACGGTGGGCAACCATCTGAAAAATAAATAATAAATCAATCAATTCAAACTATCACTCTTTGTTCAGCTTTCATGCATAGCAAGAGTTGCACCTATTGTTAGCGCAATTATTTCATTTTCTTGCATTGGAGTTTCTTTTGCGTTGCATAGAGTTTAATGAGGCCTGTGAGGATATGCCCAAAACCCGCCTGTGCCTAAAACATTATTTTATAATATATGAAATGTTGAGACTTGTTGCGTTCTCTGCTTCTTCCAACTGATAAACTGATATTGACTGGTATTGACAATTTATTGTGTTATTTTGACCAGATATTATTAGTTACATCAGCCTATAGAAAATGGCGATACAATGTTGTGAGAAATTATTATTTTTGGCTTAGATCTTTAATGACCATGTAGCAATACTTCTCGTGATGAAATATAAGACAACATGGTAGAACCTATTTAGATTCCAGGAAATGCTTTAAAATCCAAACTTTCCTTTTTAAAATGTCCACATGGGCGTTTGTACAACCGTTGAAATAAACCACAACACTTGAATTAAACACGTTTTTCACGACCACACGATACCAGGAGAGTAAGGGGAACTATTAAATTAATGGTCTGTGAAGGGGTTGGCAAACTTTCATGGGTAGAATTTTGAGGACACAATTGGAGGCCACAAAAGGATTCTCTCGAGGCTCGCAGTGCCCTTCATTGTATGGAGGATTCCAGTCAACAGACTTCTCAGCTCAGTATGTTAACCTTTATGCACTACTATCATTAATCACTGTCTCCTAGGATGCCCTGTTGAACGCCAGTTCAGATTTATGGCTTCTTTAGGCCATGGAAAAAAGAAAGAAAAAAATGCACACATTGAATGAGACATCTCTATGCTCAGACAGTGTTTGTTACATAAAGGCGACAGAGAAACCAACTGTGAGTTGAGGGCCCTCAGTCAGTGGCGTTGTTAGACACTTTATTCAGCATACTTTTGATCCATGACATTATGCCTACGTAGCAAACGTTATACCTATTTATGTAGGCCTAGATACATCTGCTTTGGCAGTTTATTGTGTGACTGATTAGCATTTCACAGTTCGTGTTTGTTTTTTCTACATGCACGGGCAGGTTGCTCAGTATACCTATTCTTAAGCCGTATTGGTATGCTCAATAATATAGGTGCGGATATGTTTGAACGACTATATATCAGCAGAGACCCATCATCATATGCGGGTAGCTTTGTTCACTCTGCTCTGAAGTTATGCCGATGCTTGTCTGACAGATGTGTTGTCTCAAAACCAAATGCATTATTCAGAACAAGGTGTTTTATTACATTATTATAAACATACGCGAAGATTAAAGTTATCCCCTTTAAATGTCCCTGTTGTGTCCAAAAAGAAAGATTATCAGTGACCGGTGCGCTATGGTTTTGGAGCTAATCCGTCAAAAAAAAAAGAGTGAATGTGCGTTCTATTATCCCTCAGTCAGACCAACTGTCGCTAGATTTTGGGATTTGTTTTCATTAATAAAAGGCGCTGGGAAATAAAACCATTCCTTAGTATCACGTGTCGCAATCGGTCAGGCGTAAAACAAGCCAAAAGATAGAGAACCAACTGCGGCATCTTTCAGCAATAGAAACTAAAAACATTCTGGGACCCCCTGAAAGAGAAAGTGTCTAAAACCCATAGACAGCTTTAGCCCTCTATAAAGAAAAAAAGATAAGAATAACTGTCACGTTGATCTCTAAAAACACGAAATCGCAAGCGAGAGCTTTCACCCTCTCCTTATGAAAGAGTTGTCTCTCTTTGGGCCCTGTCACTCCGATGAATCCACTATTTTATTCACTGTTGCGTGGCGTTTATCAGATTGAGACCATATTTCTCCCCCTCTGAGACCTCACCCTGCCGTATGCTTCCGGAGTAATGGATTCTTAATTTCCCTGAAATCGCACTCCATGGAAGTATAGACACTTATGGCAGAACATAAGTGAACATACGATGTTGGTATAGCTGGCTGAGGTGTTCACACAAACATTTTGGGCATATTTTGAATAGACAGGATAACAGAGATACATTCAAAGTACAAACAACAACAGCAGAGGCACTTCTTATCATCGTTATTATTATATAACAGCCTTGATAGTCTATAATTAGAGAATTATGATACTATTATACTTCATTTTTATTTCACCTTTATTTAACTAGGTAATTCAGTTAAGAACAAATTCTTATTTACAATGACGGCCAAACGGGGAACAGTGGGTTAATTGCCTTGCTCAGGGGCAGAACGACGGATTTTTACCTTGTCAGCTCTGGGATTCGATCCAGCAAACTTTCGGTTACAGGCCTAACGCTCGAACCACTAGACTACCTGCCGCCCCCCAAAATAAATAATACTTAATAATAATAATAATTGCTATAAAAATATATATGTGTTACTATTGGCACTTGGTCACCTTTCACCTTAATGTATTTATTTGTTGGGGATTCCTCATTCGAGACAGGTGTAGTTAACAACAACAACAACAACAACAACAAAAACGCAGATATTATGAAGGACAAAAAAAATGTTATTTGTATTTCAATAGTGTCCATCCTTTATTGTTTAGTTCTCTTAAAACTGACGTGTCTAATTGGCAAGTGGTGCCATATCGTGTCCATGGGTCTCCCGTGGAACATTTCTACAGCTGTCTCCTCAAACTAGACGCTTATTCATGTCGCCTTAATGAGAAACAAAACGTTCTCTAATGAGCAATTACATAGCGACAGAACTGTTCCCATAACAAATTCTTGAGTGTGACAGAAACATCCTTTGTACAGATAGGCCTACCGCACACTGCTTCACATTTGTTCATCTTAAAGCAGTTTGGATGGGGAAAATATGGACTCATTGACGAACTCCTCCAGAAATAGGCCTAGAGTATGGGCCTAGAAATGCATCAATCGTTCAGACTAAATCGTACAGACTAAATTGTGAAATGACAACCTTATTGTAAAAAATAAAACTGTCGAAAAACATGTCGATAATTTGCAAGTTAATAATTAGTCGAATCATACCAAGTAGCCTAATCTTTGAATCATTTTCGGGGCATGGCACAGGCCTATTTAACAGCAGATGAATTTCAGTTCTATGCATAGGTCAAATAAGACTAATAAAGCCGATGCATAGGTGACAAACAACATCAGCTGAACTTTGATATCCTCTAAGATTTTCCCCCAAAAAAGTATATTCCCCTGCTACGTTCAATAATGTAGCCTAATAAGGTTGTAACAATAAAATAAAAAGGAAATATTATTTTGTTAATTTTTTTGTAATAATAATAATGATGGTAATATTAGGCCTGATATGATGATATACGACAACAACGACAACAATAATCATTTTAAAAAATTGCTAATAATAACACTTTTTCCGCTATAAAATGACCTAATAAAGACATTCTCACTCCTCACGCCAAAACCAGTGATTTTCCTACCTGTGTTGGGCTGTCCTGGCACTGAGGTTCCGGGGTACCAACCCGGCCGGGTTCCCCACGTCCCAGTCTGACCGTTCAGCATTCTCAACTTCTCATACATGCCATCTGCGCCCATCTGTTGCTTTTCGCTAGCCAGGTTGCGCAGTACTCTGTTTATCGATGACACCTGAAAGACAAACCCAAAATGCTTCACATTAATTAAACGCGTTTCCCTTGGTTGTGACGGAACATTGGCTTGTAAAAGTGATCTGTCACATAATTGCATGCATACCCTCACATTAAAAATATGTATTTGTGTAAGAAACTCGGCATCAAAATGGGAAATAAACAAAATATCAACTAAATGTATGTCGTCAATCGCAATGCGTAATTGTTCTGAAACAGGTGCATAATCATAACCAATATTAAGGTCAGTTGTTCATTGTAATTTAACCCACTTCATTTTTAATTAGTATAAAATGGTATGAGTAGTAACTTACACTCAATGAACTTACACTGGGTATATTATCGTTTGTGCAGACCCCCTCTGAAAGCAGTCTGTCACGAATTTCCCACGCGAAGATTGACGGGCACTCCCTCTTGTATATGGCAATTTTTCCGACCACCTCGGGAGTTGCTACTCTTGGTTTGCTACCCCCGATCGCCCTTGGTCTGATGGAGCCAGTTTCATAGTATCTGCCCAGAATCTTACTCACACAGCCGTTTGACACCTAAATAGAAAACAATAGACACAAATCACATACATTATTCAAGACTAATGTGTAATATATGTGTATACTACAAACATTGTTACGCTTACGTTTTCATTGTCCAGCACTTGGACTTTTGCATCACCATGGGTCTATAACACAAGAAATATACCTTGAATGGTATACGGTAATTTTACTTGCACTTTGTTTAAATGCATCTGATAGTGGATCTCTACTTTGGATGGATATGTGTGCAGGTTGTGTCCTAACGTATCCTGGCATCACCACAAACCACAATTCGTAATTCACCATCCAAAATCAAAACTGCAACTTAAAACGATTTGAAATAACAATAGTTGGTTGTGCATTTAGTTGTATGTTCCAAATACAAATTACACAAGGCAAATGTTATTCTAAAGCGTTTTACTATGCAGACAGCGAGAAGAATGCAGTGTTATCACCTGCAGAATCCTGGATATATCGCACGGCCGCGCGCCACTGTGAGCAAGCTCGACTATTTTCTGTCTGGTTGAGTCGGGCAGGGGTCTGCCGTTCACGAACACTCCGCCAAGCTGATTCACTCCGCTGTGACCTGGGCAGAGACAGGGGTTGCACTCTCTTTAGTTAAGCCACGAATCAAGAGCTGTGATTAAAAACTGCTAGGCACTTCACTACAGATGTCTCCGATGCTAGCGGGTTAGTGGTTAACTATGCACAAATACAAGTTATCAAGCCGAAACAAGAGACTAAACTAAACGGAACGTTCAGCACCAAACATAGAAGAAATCACCCTGGACTTTGCATAGTGTGTAATTATTGCCATTGTTCATTTGTCATATGTTTGAAATGCTTTCCGGATATGCACGCAATATCATTATGTTCTACAATATTGTTCTAATCACACATGCAGAACATTGATTAGCCTCAGCGGTGTTTGTATGAGCTGGACCAAAACATATCTAGCCCACTGAGCCGAGATTTGCGCATCTTTGCAAAGCTTTAGCTCAAATAGGGAAATGCTATTTGCTGCACAGCATTATAAAGTAGTAATTACAGTATAATGTCAACACTTCAAACAAATCATCACCTAATCCTATGTCTATCAACTTGATGTTTGTTACACTAGCCAAAACATCACAAACGCTCGTGTAAACAAGTACTTTCATGCGAGTCAATTAACAATATCCAGCTTAGGATAGCCCAGAAAACCAGACCAAACCTGAAGTCAAACGGAAAAGGAGCCTCCCTGTAGTCGCCTACGTCTGCTATAGTTCTCCGCTCCCTTCCCTTCGAAGCCTCACGTTAAATTGACTCTAAGAGCACAAGCTCCTTAGCAATAAATAAGCTCCAAATATAGAAGAGTGGGAAAATATGATGAGCCTGGCTGACATTTGTCTTTAAAATAAAGCTAGCTGCACGTCAAGTTTGAGCTTAATTTCTAGAAATAGGCGGAAGTCGCCCTGGATCATGCATGGAAGGCTAATTGAAAAGATCAGTTGGAGCACTTGTGGCAGGCATGTCACTTTATGACACTGCTCTGCTTTTGAAAATCGCATCATCACGACAAATAGTAGCATGATAAAACGACCCTAGCTGTCTGCATTTGGATATCACTCAGACTAAATTGGACCCTACTCATTTACCCTTCAAGGGAAGCTTCATTTTATGGTAGCCAGGGGGCTGTGCGCGGGCACGAGAATGGGAGCGCGCGTCGCTCTTAATATATAAAAAGTGACATTCTTTTTTTTCAAGCAAAAAACAACAACACAGCCTATATTTACACTGTTTGTATGAGTCTGCTGGAGACTTTAGACTCCCTTGTTTTATATCTGTTTTGTTACTGTTTTCAAATACGAATTAAAAATAGGCAGGCCCTACATCAATTATAATATTATATTAGGCCTTACAAATAGAACATTGTGTTTGTGAATTTGTTGTCTACTGCCATAGGGCTAAAGTCACAAATTCTAGCTAAAATCAGGGTGGAAATATAGGCTATTTGCTTAGGGGTAGACTGCTGTAAGAGAAAATCCATCGCTATGTCATTTTTTTTAGGTTAATTCCAGGATTAGATTAAATCAATTGTGTTTGTGCATTTGATAGGTCAGCAGGGAAAAGCATATTGAAGATTTATTGGATTTGAACACGCCTCCCGTATAGTGCTCAAATAAATCCACTTGATCACTGCCACACAGAGATAATAATATAAAAGTTTCACTAGAAAGGTTAGGCCTAATTCTTTATCATTATATAATTCCCAACGGTAAGTGCTGTCGATCTCGCCGGGTGGCAATGATTATGCGCCTTGTATTCTATTGCAAGTCAATTAATAGGAAAACATATGGCGTCAATTTGGACGCTCAGTTTCATATACACCCAGGAGTTATTAGCACAAAGCCTGCAGAGCCAGCCGCGACCTTCAGACAAACTAAAGGCCTCACCGGAATCATATCTGCTCAGCATTTCGCTCAAAAGACCACCCCATATAACATCACCATCACATTAAAATATGTAACAAGACATGAATAATGGCATACGCCTATACAATCTTGATTACGGGCTAATATATAGCCTAGGCCTAATATGTTGGTTGCCAGTAGTCTCATTTAAAAGGTGAGGAAAACAGACACGATATGTCTGGTCTTTAGAAAAAAATCTCGAATAAAATTAATGAGCAAAGAAAAAACTCGTGCAGTTTATTGCGTTTATTTGAAGGCCTCAGTTTTCTTTTTCAAATGTGAGAGGGAATATGGGACTTCACCTCACTGCTCAATTATTTCATACGGCCTACTTAAACTGACCTAGATTCAAATGCTTTGTTTGGTTGAATGTCTTTCAAGTGTAGAGTGTCACATCTTCCATCTGATCCTACGTCTATAACGTAATACATTTTAGGCCTGACATGGACATATACATGAGGTTCGAGGCTAAGCCAAGGCAATATAATGTATTGGCATAGATATGAAAGCACACTGCAGCACAAACGTGTCGTTCAGTTAAGAGAATGAGAGGTAAGCTATTCCACACACCTTCGTTACAGATGTCATACACCTCTTGTCCAGCATTAAGAAAGAAAATATATGTATTTTATTGTCACTCTGCCAACCACACAACATGATTCATTATGAATTACTGAATAACATCTCAAATATGTCAAATCTGCTCTAACGTTTATAGGTCCAATGCATTCGTAAAAATAAAAAAAAACTCAACGTCTCATCAAAGCATACAATTGTAGCCCACACTGTGGTAATATAGAAGGGATAACCTCTTCATAAACATTACACATTCTCCATGAGATGAATGCAATGTCCGTTAGTGCATATAATGAACAACGTGAATTGGCATACCCCAACAGGCGTTTCTGAAATGCTATTTTATCATATCAAGAATAACCTTTCTTCCTGTGTGTGTGTGTGTGTGTGTGTGTGTGTGTGTGTGTGTGTGTGTGTGTGTGTGTGTGTGTGTGTGTGTGTGTGTGTGTGTGTGTGTGTGTGTGTGTGTGTGTGTGTGTGTGTGTGTGTGTGTGTGTGTGTGTGTGTGTGTGTGTGTGTGTGTGTGTGTGTGTGTGTGTGTGTGTGTGTGTGTGTGTGTGTGTCAAAACAACTGCATTGGAAGTTGTGCAATTGGCCAATAAATAAATTAATCTAGGCCTTTACTTCCTGCTAGCCCCTTCTCTGATATGATAGTACAGTTGCAGATGTTGGGCTCTATTTCAGTTCTTACACGTACAGGTTAGTGGAAGCATACTAGTCAAAGTCCAATGACAGAATGGCCACTGTGTGGAACAAAATATGAGAATCATTTCTAATTCATAAAATGTAAACAAGCCCAACAGCAGTGGCCTTATTCTACACAAACATGCAAACCAACATCTTTCAGCATAAATGTCATGTGCCACCTGCCTCTTTCCAGCTCAAAGTATAAGTTACTCAGAAAAAAACACAACTTACTGTTTTGCATCATGGACGCAACGCCAGATTCCCACGTGGCCCGGTTATAGTATTCTATTAGTCATGGGAAAGGAAAGACAATGATCAGTATTGGCATGCTGATAATAATAGACTAATACAATATAAAGGGGACATACACATCGCAGACATTGATTTGGTGCAATTAGAAAATTACGGCGGGCACTATTATTACTCATGAATGACTCAGGATGCATTAGGCTATTATCCATTCATATTTTATAATACGAGAGCATAATATCGTCTGTTGTTCTATAGGTTTTTGAATATATATATTCAGTGTTTAAACTTGCCTGGAAACAGTGTGGACTGTCCGCTTAAAACAATTTAAAGACTCTCTCATCTGCTTCTCACTAGTTAATATATTCTCCCTATGGACAAAGCAAAACATTTTATTAGTACACCTTAGCTTTCGTTTTTATAAAGTCAGACGTATTTTCCAACTCATTTCATGAGATGAATAGCATTGCAGTAATTTGAGAAAATGTTAAATATTAGCAGCTTTAACTGTATTTTAGGTGTATTGAGAGTAGGCTACCTTTAATAAAGAAATACAATTAAGGAATTCTGAATAAGTGTGCATATTAAGAGGTGCAACATTGTTCAGGGCTCTTCATGTTAATATCACTGTTATTATATTGGCCATGAACATTTCAGTCCATCCCCTTTCCATACAATTAACAACTTCAGTAATATACGTTTAGATGTCTTTAGATGTAGTCGTCTAGTGACATACGCCGTCTACCTCGGTTGGCTGCTCTGGAAAGTGAAATCGGGAAGGGGGTGAAGGCTCTCCAACAAAGCCTGCAGAATTTCAACAATGGCGTCCTTTCTGCTTCTACACCAGAACCCAGAGAGTATAACTGAGGCTCCCTAACTATATACCCAGCCTCGTACTAACCGTACCAATAACTCTCAGGAATACAAAGAGCTGAAGGGAGCAACCCCCTCCCACTGCGGCCATACCCAGCACAACAACAAACCCCTCACACCGCCACAGTTACACTGCTGCTTGCCGTGACCCGGTGCCCGTATCGCTCTGCTTTTTAATTTTTTTTTAATTTTTATAAATTAGAAACGCAATTTATTGTTATAAATATCTGGAAATAATGATGTTACTGGTGTTTGGTTAAGGTTTAAAATATATATATATTCAACAGCTCAGTCGGGTTTGAAAAAGACAATTGCCATAAAAAGAGCCCATTCAAAACATTTGCCGAAAAGGAGGCCACTATAAGGAAATATGTCCAAGCTTAGATTTTCTCCCTTTTTGTCACCTCCTTTTTAAACAGGGGATGGACTGTGTGTATTTACAGTGTACATCCACAAATAAATAGCCTATACATCCAAGCTGTGCAGTACGTGTTATTCCTATGAATGGAGAATACTCGAAAGAAACTGTGTAAATTCAACTAAGACGTCATTACAATTCACAATTAATAATCCTTTAAAAAAAAATTATAATAATTACATGCGCTATTGGTTCAGTCATTGTAGATGTTTATAAGTAGATAGGTGTAGCTACAAAGATTTCTTTGCATTTTTCTCATGCTAATTGCTTTCAAATGTAATGATGCAATGGAAAGTGTTGGAAAAGCAAAGTAAAGGGTTCTGAGTTTATATTGATATTGATATCTAAAATAATCAAATGTTTTAAGCATGAACTTAACCCGAAAGCAGCCTACTTGTAAATATAATTATTAGTGCTCTACACCTGCATTGCTTGCTGTTTGGGGTTTTAGGCTGGGTTTCTGTACAGCACTTTGACATATCAGCTGATGTAAGAAGGGCTGTATAAATACATTTGATTTGGATTTGATTTGATTTTTACTTCACACTAAGATGAGATGATGAAAACCCAATCATTTGCTTTTTGTTCAGGTCTAGCTACAATTATATAATTTATTTGATGCAGTCCGCAAAATACAAGGGCCTCATCTGTATTTTGCCCGTTTTAACCCACAACTACTGGAATTTCAATTGAACATGCTTCTTCAGACTTAAGGCCTATATTATTCCCTTCGTTTATATGCAGAACAACTCCATATAGCAACAATAACATGTTACATAGCTACCATTAGACCAATAGCTACCATATTTTTTTTGCAATTAGAATAAAGCAATTGGCCTATTGTACTGGAAGAGTCAAAAGCGTAATGCATATCCCAATGTTATAAATAGCCCAATCAAAATTAACCTGTAATATAAACAATATTTTTTAATGTTGAGCTTTGTCTGTATTTTCTTCTACTTGTTTTATCTAGAGCATGTAAAAAGTAGCCTAATTACGCACCAATTCTAATCATCATCATTATTTTGGATGGAAAAATAGCTACAGACTAAGCTTAATCATGTATTATTTATTATGAGTGGATTTCTGAACTGTTTTCACATAGGCCTATATATCCTGCAAATGTTAAAACCACTTTACTATTTGTGTTGAGTAAGTAGGACTATTTCAATTGTAATTGAATACATGGAAAAGGTTTAGGGTTTGTGAACTTTAGGAAAAAGTTCACAGAGCATATTTTTTTGTGATGGTGCCCGGGTGAGTCTGACTGTATGATTCAACTTGACACCCTTGCTCATCGGATCATTGCGTCCCCATTCTCTGGACTGATTACTGGCATAACGTGACGTTTTACTCTTTCCTGTTATAAATAAGCATTAAGCTATCCGCAACCAACGACGGCATTCAAGCAATACCAGAGTAAGAAAGAGGCGGACTGAAATGTTCCAATTAGGCTGCCACTAGACTGTGTGCCGAAGTTCCTTCATCAAAGCCGACATAACCATCACTGAAAACTTGAGCCAATCGGATTCTCTTTCTAAATTACAACAAGAACTTGCAAGTTATTAACTTAATTGTAATTTGCCTTTTCAACACGTAGCCTTATTTTATGTTTCACTCTAAAATCGTGTAATGTGTAAGCTTGGTTGGGGTACGCATGGTTGGGTGAATAAATGTGTGCTGTCTGAAATGTAGGTACTAAGTGCCAAGAAATCGGAGTTTACCTTTTTGAGGCATCCTGTGTACACTGCAGCCAAAGCCCTTGTTGATAAGTCTGAGCGCAAAAGAGACGGAGCCACAGCGCTGGATAGCCCCGTCGAATAATTGTCCTTGTATATATTTTCCAAGTGATCTTGAATAGAGATTGAAATCCCTGTGAAGGAAGCAGATATTGACAATAAAATGGGATGTCAGGACTGCGCGAGACTGAAAATGTGCGCTCGTGAGAGAGAGAGAGAGAGAGAGAGAGAGAGAGAGAGAGAGAGAGAGAGAGAGAGAGAGAGAGAGAGAGGGTAGCGCACCTATGCTGATTGGTGATGGTACTAGTGTATTAATGTATGTGTTCCTGGTCTGTGCCTCGCCTCCACTCCTCTTCAGTGGCCCATTAGCAGTGCCTGACCTCTGTCATCATCTTCTAGCGAAACACTTCCTCCTACTTCGTGGTGCCAGAGCGGGAAACCGGGCAGAGCCAGAGCTTGCTTTTCAAACCCACTAATCACTCTGCACATGCACATTAATTTCTCCTTCTCTAACACACACACACGCGCGCGCGCGCACACACACGCACACACGCACACACATACACGGAATATATCCTTTAAAATGCTATTGGATGAGGGCAAGGGAGGGCAAGAGCTCACAGGGCTCCACGATCGTGGAACGCATACAATATGTCCTACACTAACCATGAACCTGAAGTTGCAAATGGACGTAAGGGCAGTGAACACATGCTGCGTGCCGACCTCAAACCGATCAACATGAACCATTTGCAGTCCATCTTCATTTTTTGATAGTTTACGACTGATAATTCACTGATAAAAACCAATAGAACACCGCTTTCACCATTTGCATAGTGTGATACTTTAACGTTTATTTATTTTAAACATCTAAAGGCTGAATTGAAAGATTCCGCTTACTGAATTATTCCAGTAAGGGATTTATTAGGCGGTAGCTTTTGAAAGCTTTGCATAGCCTACAATCTTTACGCAGCAGCCTAAAGGGTAGAGTGCAGTCACTGAAGCAAGCGCAAACCTGCACGTGTTGCTGTTGACTGACATCACATCTTGTAGATTTGGTTGTTTACCCCTAAATGACAAACAATATCTACCGACTAAATAAATATAATACCGAGGCTGATGATCTTTCTTAATTTTCTATGGATTAAATGATAGGCAGGACGCAGCGTCGAGGCTTCTAAAGTATAGATAACACAGGACGTAAATATAAGCAAATGTCTTTGCAGTCATGACCACACACCCGAACTACATTTGTAGAAAAACCCCTCCTTGCCTGCATTTTAG